>NC_062294.1:14017500-14642500 GCF_902655055.1 Lutra lutra
TTGTCAGAGAGGGAGTGTACTGGAGGCTACGGCATGGTTGGAGTTGTGGATCAAACCAGTCCGGACACCTTGATAAGAAGTCAAGGATAGGAAAGTTGAGTAACACTGAGAAAGGGTCTGTACTGTGTGTCGTGGGCTCGCCTACGTGACTTCCCACACACTTTCCCTACAGAAGGGAACAATGTGGTCAGGGTCACGAATTCTTAGTTGGTCCTTGTTGTTCCTGTACCTCCCATCACCGGCTCCCTGGTTGATTGTCTTGCTAATGGCTTTAGCCGAGACTACCTGACATCACGAGGTTTGCTTGTAGTTAATATAAACTTGTTATAGAAACTTGCGGTCATCTGACTAGGTACTGATGGATTACTCCTATTGTGATCTGCCTTATAAATGATTGTAAGATGTGGACATCATTCTCAGTGTTCCTCCTGTCCCCATCTCTGTCTCTTAATTTCTTTTCACCATCCTCTTACACTCACGTTCCTGGTCGATTTGTCGTGCCAGCCACAAGAGTGTGTGTGTGTGTGAAAGAGCAGCAGGCAGAGGGAGAAGCAGACTCCCCGCGGAACAGGGAGCCCAATGCAGGACTTGACCCCAGGACTCTGGGATCATGACCAGAGTGAAAAATGCAGATGCTTAACTGACCAAGCCACCCAGGCTTCCCAGTTGCGTCATATTTTAATAAGAATGTATTTGTGACTTTTTAAAGTGGAACAAAATTTTTACTCAGACTGCGACATTGTAAGGTCCTCGAGAATTCACTGAACTAAGAATAAATGCTGGACACACCCACCATGAGAAACACAGATTGGAAAACCACACACCCAACTTCAGGCACACAATTCTCATCGCCTACTCCTGCGGCAGGAAACCGACACGACCACAGCCTCGTCACCCTTCACCTTCTCATCTTCCCCCACCAATATTCTATTTTCCTCCTTTGCTTTTGTGGTCTTCCCTCTGAAGCCCAAGTGCTGAATGGTTTGGGGGTGCATGTGAGGAAAATAGAGTTTACTGTGACCCCTTCTCCCACATCACCCAAGTCAAGAAACGAAAGCAATATCAGGCACAGGTCTAACTACCAGAGTGGGATGTATATGAAAGTCATTCCAGATGAAGAGTTTCTCACTCCAGGGGCGCCTGGGTGGCTCAGTGGGTTAAGCCGCTGCCTTCGGCTCAGGTCATGATCTCAGGGTCCTGGGATCGAGTCCCACATCGGGATCTCTGCTCAGCGGGGAGCCTGCTTCCCTCTCTCTCTCTGCCTGCCTCTCTGTCTACTTGTGATCTCTCTCTGTCAAATAAATAAATAAAATCTTAAAAAAAAAAAAAAAGTTTCTCACTCCAATCAGTATCACGAAGATCATGACAGCACATCCTTTGCGCTATCATTCACAGACTCTGCGACAGGAAACCTTCTTAAGCACATTCTCTCCCAACCCCCATTTTTTTTTTTCTTTTCATTTAACCAAACTCTTAAGTAAATCTTGAGGCATAATGTCCATGATCTGCCCCGGAGACAGGACTAGGACACACATCTACTCTTAAGCATTCTTCTCTTGGGTGGTTCCTTCTTAAAAAAACCACTTCTTGTCAAGCTGGACTTACCAGGCTTTTTCTTTCCTCTGTTGCCTCCTCCTTTGGATGTCACTTGGCATATATCTCCCTTTCATGGAACAGACTCCTTAACCAATACATCTGCATGCTGTCCTTATGTAGAATCAGTTTCTAGAAATTATGAATTTGGTGGGATGGTGCTTCATCACTTACCAGCCTGGCAAATGAAAGAATGTTCCAGGGGGCACAAGTCCACTTTTGATGAGATCCAGTTGGAGTTTCTGGACATGTAAGTGCAGCTGGGCAGCTCCAGGGGCCGGGGACCCACGATACCTGCCATAGGAGGACCAGACCCAGATGAGCCTCAGACTCCAAAATCAACCTTTTTTCAAAGTAAATATGAAAACCAAATTTTGCTAGCTTCTAAGAGATGGAACTTAGGATATCCCCCAAATGTGATGTGTTATTGAGGGTCCAGAAGCGAATGGTCAAGAAAGAATTCTTGAGACATCTTCAGTGCAAGAAGGTGGTTTTATTAAACTTTGGGACAGGACCTGAGGGCAGAAAGAGCTACCCTGGGATTGTGAAGAGTGAACTGATTACATTCTTTCCAATTGGGAAGGGTTAGGGAAGTCTCTAAGTAATTTGAAAGCAAGGTTTCCTGGACCTTGAGGGGGTCATTTTCTACTGTGTAGTAACCTTAGTTACAAGACCATTTAGATGGCTATCACTGGGCCATACGTTTGAAGGATGATTGCTAACCTATATTTCTCGGTCAGGGGACAAGATAAAGGAAGTTTCCAAAGGGATTTTTATTTTTTTTAATTTTTTATTTTTATTAGCATATAATGTATCATTAGCCCCAGCGGTACAGGTCTGTGAATTGCCAGGTTTACACACTTTACAGCACTCACCACAGCATATACCTTCCCCAATGTCCGTAACCCAACCACCCTCTCCCTCCAAAGGGATTTTTAGATGTTAAGAAGACTTGCAGGATCCTGGAGGTCAGGTTAATGTCAAGCTAAGGTTGCTTGCCTCCAGAAAAGTATTAATACTGAAGCAGTTAAGCTTCTCTCTGCCCACACATTACAGATAATTTATTTTTTCATATTATGCGCTCTTTATCACAAGGCTTTGTATTAATTTACCTAGACTTCAGTGAAGATGATGGTCATATAACACAGCCTTAGATATTTCTCCAAGACCACAATATTACGGTGCATGACTTTGAAAATATCTCTGTAAGAAAGGTAACAGGCAAATAATTTCTCTTCTGGCTTCTGAATTAGGAAACTTGGAGCCAAGAATGATGAGGAGATATTTGCCAGGAACAAAGTGGCCACAAAAAGTTTCCCATTTTAGGGGCACCTGAGTGGCTCAGTAGGTTAAGGGACTGCCTTCGGCTCAGGTCATGATCCTGGAGTCCTGCGATCGAGTCCCGCATCGGGCTCCCTGCTTGGCAGGGAGTCTGCTTTTCCCTCTGACCCTCCCCCTTCTCATGCTCTCTCTCTCTCAAATAAATGAATATTTTTTAAAAAAGTATCCCATTTTAGAATCCTACACAGCACTTTCAGTGAAATATCAGGCATGCTAGCTTTTGATAAACTCTGAGAAAATCTCATGGTCTTTCTACACAGACAAATCAAAGATTAAAGCCCCAAAATATAAATATATCAGAGGAACTGTGGTAATGAAGTAAAGTGACTGATTTTTTCCTATATACAAAAGCGGAAAGATTTAAATTTTTTTCTTTCTCCTGTTCCAGAATAAAAGTAAGGACTTTTCTTTTATAAACACTCATCTCAGAGCCTTACCTGGGTTGTTTTTCTCTTGATGTTTTCCCAGGTGCTTTAGATTTTGCCCAATCCACCACTTACTCCCTTCCTCTAGAGAGTCCCAGAGAAGATTCTGGACTTCCAGGTTCCAAGTGTAAGCAAGGTGTCCCCCCTGGACATGACAGTGATTTTCTGCTTCCTCGTAGCTGCAGTGAAACCTGTTAAGTTGGTAACAATGATTTGTACCGTGTCGCTCTGGGATATTTAGCTCATTTCCCAGAATGACACCTGTTCTGATACATAACCAAAGCCAGATTCCTCCCCTGAAGAACATTTTCTCTGTGAATTGTGAGCAAGAACAGTGTAGGGGCTCAGCAGCTGACTGGTCCTTTAAATATACTCTTGGTGGGTTTGTCATATTTATTAGTATCATTCTTTTAGGAAGAGGGAATAATTTGAGAAGGAGATAAAAGGCTTTTTGTTTTTCTGTTTTTGTTTTTAAGAACCCAGGTGAAGTCCCTATGAGCTGAAAACAAACAGCAAAGATCAATAAAGCAATGGGCATTTATAAAGCACCTGCACCTGTATCTACACAGCCAGCTGTGCCTTTAGCTTTACAATAGCTATTTGCTAAGCCTAGGCTGTAAAGGAATAGAAGATGTGGAATAGCTAAGTCAATGTTGCTAAAAATTAAGAAATGTAGTGTGTGTGTGTGTTTTATTTTTTTTTTAAAGATTTTATTTATTTATTTGTCAGAGAGAGAGAGAGAGAGGTCACAAGTAGGCAGAGAGGCAGGCAGAGACAGAGGGAGAAGCAGGTTCCCTGCAGAGCAAGGAGCCCGATATGGGACTTGATCCCAGGACGCTGGGATCATGACCTGAGCCGAAGGCAGCCGCTTAACCAACTGAGCCACACAGGCGTCCCAGTGTGTGTGTGTGTGTGTGTGTGTGTGTGTGTTTTAAAGATTTTATTTATTTGACAGAGAGAGATCACAAGTAGGCAGAGAGGCAGGCAGAGAGAAAGGGAAGCAGGCTCCCCGCCGAGCAGAGAGCCCGATTCGGGACTCGATCCTAGGACCCTGAGATCATGACCCGAGCCGAAGGCAGTGGTCCAACCCGCTGAGCCACCCAGGAGCCCCTGTGTGTGTGTTTTAAAGGAAACCATTCTCAGAACCCCAGGACAAATTTAAATTACTGTATTCTGCTTTTTAAATACGTTCAAACATAAAACTAGGCATAACCTATATGCTACAGCTCTTACACAATCATAAAAACCAAAAGATAAATATCTGATGGAAGAATACAAATTAAATACAAACAGAACTGAAAACCAATGAAATGAAAACGGGCTGCACTAAATAGCTATCAGAGAAACAAGCTATGACCACACAGGTTGTTCTGATTTGGCAGGCACGCTATCTCATGCTGTAGCAAAAATCCATTCTCTCACTTTTCTTTATTTAACTTGCTGAAAAACCTTTGTTCATACAGCATGTCGTTTGTCCTTCACCTGCAAGCCATCCATCGTTTATTTCAGCCAGTTTTCTTTCTTGGTACCAAAATATGAGAATGAGTACAATAAAATGTGGGCACTGAAATAGCTTGGTAGGTTTCAGGGTTCAGGTGGTTGTCCAAATGGCCCAAATGATACTTGTATTATTTTTAAAAATCATTACAGAAAGACACCAGTATCCAATATTCTCTTAAGTGTCTATGCCAAGAATACACTCCTCCCTCAGTTTGAAAAACAATGTGGTGGGGCACCTGGGTGGCTCAGTGGGTTAAAGCCTCTGCCTTCCGCCCAGGTCATGATCCCAGGGTCCTGGGATCGAGCCCCGCATCGGGCTCTCTGTTCAGCAGGGAGCCTGCTTCCTCCTCTCTCTGCCTGCCTCTCTGCCTACTTGTGATCTCTGTCTGTCCAATAAGTAAATAAAATCTTAAAAAAAAAAAGAAAAGAAAAACAATGTGGTAATGGAACTAAAGATAAATATGGTATGTTCCTTACTTTCAAAACATTTACAGTCTAGCTGAGGGGTGGGGTGGGGGAAGACCTAACAATTGTAGTTAATAAAGAGAGTGCCACTGGACAGCATATATCTATGAAGACTCAGAGGAGGAAGAAATTTTTCCCAGCACTTGACCATCTTGAGATAGAGGGACTGGTCATCTCAGCAGGAGTCAACATGAGTAAATGCATGGCAAGTGTCAAGTATTTAAAAGGGGAAAGAAGTAATTCTGTGTGGGGCGGGTGGGATGGGCACTTGGGAGACAGTACTGAGAACTGAATCTAAAAAACTGAAATGTCTTCAAATGCCAGGAAAAAGAGTATCCAATTAATATGGAAGGACTTCTAAATAGAGTCCACCAGGTTTTCGCCGCAATGGATCGTTCGGGAGCAGGACTTCGCTGCAAAGTCTAGATTTCCCAAAACCTTCATTAACACACATACTTACGTACATACATACGTTTTAGACATTTTTAAGTGAAATCTGGTGCTGATGGAATCTTCTCTGAAGTCAACTCGGGTATCTTACACAGTGCGGTCTTTCATTCCCTATTTACGGTGTCTGATACATACTCCCACCACGTGCTTTACCGAGAGCTTTCAATTTAAACGATCATGATATTGGTGAGCGCGTTGCTTGGAAATGAAGATCTACATATGCGAGGTCTCTCGCCCACGTCGCTGGACCAGAAAGCGGGGACGTGCACCCTCCAACGCCAGCGACCCACAGCACCACAGAGCTCAGAGACTAAGTCCCGCGCCTAGGGCGGAAGAGGCGTGGCCGCCGTCATTGCGCGCGTCGGCGTCCAGCCACGCCCCCGGGGCGGAGCGAGGCTTTTTCCGCCGCCGGGAGGCCGGCCCCACCCTCTTGCCCGGCGATTGGTGAAGTGGCAGCTGCGCGGCGGTGATTGGAGGGCTCACAGCCATCTCCTCCAATGGAAATGAGCCGGAGGCGGGTCCAGAGGCGGAAGGAGCATGGCGTGGAGGCAGCTCAAAGTGAGTTGAGAAAGTGGGCTGTGCAGTAGCTAGTAGTGCGGGCGAGGTGTGGGGCAAGAGGAGAATAGAGGGCTAACGTGAGCGAGGTGTGGACGGGTTTCGGCTCCGAGATCGTGGACCCCCCGGCTACGTCTGTGCGTGTGTGGAGGCACCTGCAAATGCCAGTGCGTGTGCATTAACACGCGTAACAGCACGTTCCAGTCTGGGTAGATGCAGGTCTTTGCCAACGCACGTGGGCCAGACTTTTACTGACCCTGACACGGGCGTATAGTGAACACATGACCGCCTAACACCGTGCGCAGGATCCAACGTGCAACGGCCCCAACCCTTCTATATGAAATTTTAGGGCGGGGGCTTGTGAACCGCGTCCAGATATGTGCTGATTGACATTAAGGGGCGTTCCTACAATCTGCTGGAGATTAGAAGCAAGACAGCAAATATTTGCTCTATATTAACAGCTGGGAGTGATCCTCAAGGGCAGATCTGACCCCATCACTAACTTGTGTAGGGAGCAAAACTCAAATCTTTATTCTGGTCAGGGTCTCTGCTTATCTCCCCAGCTTCTTTTTAAGTCGTCCTTTTCCTTATTCCTTGGTTTCCAACAAGCCCTTCTCCTTCCCCTCTTCCTTGGATGCATCTCATTACCTTCTGCCACTGAGAGCACCTTTACACTTTTTTCCTGAGCCCCAGGAAACTCCTAGTTAACTCCTATTTATCCTTTGGATGTCAGTTTTCAGTGGCTTCCTCAAGCAAGCCTTCCTCCACCTCGAGGTTCTGTTATTACCCTATGCGTTTTTTTCTTCATAGCAATTCTCACAGTTACATGTTTGCGTGATCATTGACCAATGACTGTCTCCTCCTGAGATTGTCCTCCTTGAGGAGCACTCCTCCGAGTGCTCTATAACTGTTGGGCAGATGATTGACTGAATGAATGAATGACTCATCACCTGGCAGTGATAACCAGAGAAAAAGCATTATGAAGCACGTTTTGAATAGGATTGTGATTCTTGACTCATTAAGACCTGATGCTCCTTTTAAAAAAATATTTTGCAACTGCTTTTATTATCCTGAAGTAGAATTTATATATAATGTGGTCTGTCTTGGTATTATTTTAAAAGTTCAACTAATGTCCTAACTGGAATATAAAAGAGAAATTGAAGGAATTTATAATAAAACATGCATTTCAGCATGTAAGTGTTATGGCATGACTCAGTGAGATATAGTCAGGTGTTTAAGTCTCTAGAAATTCTAGTGCCTCAGGAACGCCTGGGTGGCTCAGTCGATTAAGCATCTGCTTTCAGATTAGGTCATGATCCCAGCGACCTAGGATCAAACCCCACATTGGGGCTGATCAGTGGTGAGTCTGCTGCTTCTCCCTCTGTCTGCTTCTTCCTCTGCCTCACACTCCCCCTGCTTGTGCTCAGGCGCTCTCTGAGGAATAAAATCTTTTAAAAAATTCACAGGTATGGGGGTGCCTGGGTGGCTCAGTGGGTTAGAGCCTCTGCCTTCAGCTCAGGTCATGGTCCCAGGGTCCTGGGATCGAGCCCCACATCAGGCTCTCTGCTCAGCGGGGAGCCTGCTTCTCCCTCTCTCTCTGCTTGCCTCTCTGCCTACTTGTGATCTCTGTCCAAAAAAAAAAAAAAAAAAAAAACTTAAAAAAAAAATTCTCAGGTATGTTTTATTGTCAAACACCCAAGCAAAGCACTATACTATTCCTGACATCTCTGAAATGGGGAACAATCCTTGGTAATGTTCTGTGCAAAACAGTGTAGTTGTCCCTTAGTAATTGAGGGAATTGCATTCCTGGAAAAGTCTGTGCAGGAGATAGTTGTGTTTATGTGGTGGACTGTAGGCTCAGATAATATGAATAGATATTTTTTACATACTGAGTGTCAGTAAGATGTTCAAAAGTCATACAGGACAGGGACAATTCATCTGTCTGATAGCCTACAACAATGCAGGATGTCTGCCTTTACAGAGTCCTCCAAAATGCCTACCACAGGTCCCCTAGGAGGCGATACTGCCTCTCTTGAAACCTCTGGCTTGGAGTCCTTCAGGGCACTATGACTGTTAGAAGTGTGGATACAGGGGCGCCTGGGTGGCTCAGTGGGTTAAAGCCTCTGCCTTCGGCTCAGGTCATGATCCTAGGGTCCTGGGATTGAGCCCCACATCAGGGTCTCTGTTCAGCAGGGAGCCTGCTTCCCTTCCTTTCTCTCTACCTGCCTCTCTGCCTACCTGTGATCTTTGTCTGTCAAATAAATAAATAAAATCTTAAAAAAAAAAAAAAGAAGAAGTGTGGATATAGCCACTGAAAGTTGAGGCCAATGTGGGAGCAGGACTAGAAATGAAGGAGACCAGTGTTAGCAGAAGGCTGGGGATGTTTCTTCATGTGACATGTCTTTATGTCCTGTGTGTATGGTGTAAAGGGCACAGAGAATTTACTGCAGTCTGCCTTGTGGGACTCTAAATGGACCTTTTTTCTCCCCCAGAAGCGGGCCCAGGATGCTGTGGTCATCCTGGGGGGTGGGGGACTTCTCTTCACTTCCTACCTGACAGCCATGGGGGATGAACATTTCTACGCTGAACACTTGATGCCGGCGATGCAGAGGCTGCTGGACCCCGAGTCAGCCCACAGGCTGGCCATTCGCATCACCTCCCTGGGGCTCCTTCCTCGTGCCACGTTTCAAGACTCTGACATGCTGGTAGGTGCTCTCGGAACACCTTCTGATTAACAAGCTCTATAGGTAATTCTGACCTAGATGGGCTGTGGCCTGCCCTTGGAGAAACACCAGGATAGCCCATGTATGTCTGGCTTTGTTTCCTTCTTCCTAGGAAGTGAGAGTCCTGGGCCATAAGTTCCGAAATCCAGTTGGAATCGCAGCAGGATTTGATAAGCATGGGGAAGCTGTGGACGGACTTTACAAGATGGGCTTTGGCTTTGTTGAGATAGGCAGCGTGACTCCGAAACCTCAGGAAGGAAACCCGAGACCCAGGGTCTTCCGCCTCCCTGAGGACCAAGCCGTCATTAACAGGTAGGTGAACAGCTCAATGGGGGAGGCCTCCTTCCCCGCAGGGCACTCTGCGATGTAAAATCTGCCGGTTTTTTTCTTTTTTCTTTTTTCTTTTTTTTAAGATTTATTTATTTATTTATTAGACAGAGATCACAAGTAGGCAGAGAGGCAGGTAGAGAGAGAGAGAGAGAGAGGGAAGCAGGCTCTCTGCTGAGCAGAGAGCCCGATGCGGGGCTCGATCCCAGGACCCTGGGATCATGACCTGAGCCGAAGGCAGAGGCTTTAACCCACTGAGCCACCCAGGCGCCCCTGCCGGTATTTTTCTGTCCTACAGTGTGGACATTCTTCTGCTATTTAGAATGTTCAGGAGCTGTGTTGAGCATCTCGTGTGTGCAGGCAGAAAAACAGGTTTTGGTATTCTACTTTAACACACATACACACTGTAGCTCCGAGAGCCACATGACTTACCTATAATCTGGAGATCATAAGCGGGAGAACTTGAGTACAGATTTAGACTTAACTTGACTTTAGAGTTTGCGCTTCTTCCCCATTGTTATTCCAGTGCCCTTGCCCAGCGCTGTCCAGTAGAAATAGAATGTGAGCTCTGCGTGTAACTTAACATATTCATGTGGCCACAGTAAAATAGGATAAAAAAAATGGGTGAAATTAACTTTAATAATATATTCTATGTGATTATTGTTTATGGTTATTATCTTTAACTCTAAATCATGTATTCTAAATGTCATTTTAACATATAATCAAAATAAAAATGATTAATTAGCTATTTCCCTTCTTTCATTGGTACTAAGTGTTCAAAACCCAGGGTGCGTGTGACTTACAGTGCGCTCGGCTTGGGCTGGCCGCATTTCAGGTGCTCAGTGGCGCATGTGGCCGGCAGTTCTGCGTTGGACCGTGTAGCCCTGGCCTTTAGTAAAAACTGGAAAATTTAATAGTCCACATGTACAGCTGCTTTTAGTAAGAGAGAGCCTTCTAGTGTAAAGCCCTTCTCTTAGTAAGCCCTGGGCAATATTCACTACAGCGAACCCAGAAAATGAAAAGTCTGTACTTTTTGGTATCAGAGTTTTGAGAGCCTCCTTGGGAGATTCTGATCAGCATCTTTGGGCTTGGTGATGGCCTTCTGGAAGACTGCCCTTGGGGCATTTTATTTGGCCGCACATCCTGTTTCATCATGCTTGTTTCAGGGAAATTTTCCAACGTTAGAAATGAAGTTCTTGGCTTTCTCTTGCATGGCAGGCTGGGATCGGTATTTCCAGGCAAAGTAGATTTGTTTATGATTCGGCTGCCACAAAAAACTGCAGGCACCAGGACAACGGTACTTCGCAGAATCCATAGGCGAGAAGTGGTTGAGGGAGGAGAGCCTGTGTGTTCAGCCTCCTCGGTCTGGGAGGCACGGAGTGGGTGACCCGTAAACACTTGCCGCATGAATGGAGTAATTCATTCATTAAGTCCACAAAACAGGTGCCACTGTATCTGTTCAGTGTTTTTGGCTGCAAGTACCAAAGCTGCTTAACCAATAGGTGTTGGTTATTATTTCTTCTCCGGGAGGCATTAGTGGAGCACAGGCAGGAGGTGGAAGATGGGGTGGTCAGAGAGGCCCCTCTTGGTGGGAGGAGCAGTGAGTCAGGAGTGGGGGCCGGACCCAGACAGATCTGGGCAGCTATGTGGTGAGTCTGGGCTGTTGCCCGTGCTAGGTACTAGAGCGGCTTGTTTATAAATTTAAATCTTTCTCTCTGTGTTTGATGGTGTTCTGGCAAGTTCTCTAGGAGTTCCAGAGGTTAGACTTTGGAAGTCTAAGAACTGACTCTGATTTTTTTTTTTCTGTTTCTAAAAATCAGAAGTATAGTGGAAATGGCCTTGAAGCCATCTTGCCAAAGGTGGCAAGCCCTTCTGGCTTGCCAAAGCCCTTCTGACTGAGGGCTCTAATCTTGTCCCCTCTCTACCCACTTCTGTTCTCCAGATACGGATTTAACAGTCATGGACTCTCGATGGTGGAACACAGGTTGCGGGCCAGACAGGAGAAACAGGCCAGGCTCACAGAAGGTAAAGCGGGGGTGCTCTTGAGGGACTTTCTTCATTTATTGGAAGGAAACCTGTGGGAGAAACGTCAGGAACATTCCTAGTGAAATAAACATGACTGAGCAATAGGAAAAAAAAAAACCACTATGGAACTAGGGAATTTTCCTCACTTTATCACAGCCGCCAAGATTTTAACTGAATTTTACAATTTAGCAAAGACTCACTTAGTTTCTGCCTCGTTATATAACCTGGGTTATATCATAACTGGGGCAGCTTGGAAATGAGCAAAGCAAAGCGGCTCCTCTGTGGTCACATGGGTGGGTAAGACGTGAGCAGGCCTTGAGCGCCATCTTCCTCCGTCTTGCTTTATGGTTCCTTTGTGTGTATATAAATAATGCATGTTAATTATAGAAGCATTAGTAAATACAGAGAAGCATAAAGAAGGCCATTAAAATTACTCATACTCCTTCCTATTTGGGGAGAGCTGATCCTGGCATTTGGGAAACTATCCTTACGACTTGTTCAGAAACCCCCATTCAGGGATGCTTCCATATGTTCTCCGGGGACTCTGCTTTGCTGTCCCTCAGGATGCATGTAAGTGTGTGTAGCCCTATTTTGTCCTCCCCATACCTTCCCAGTCTCCCTCTGAGATTGTGTGGGGCTGTGGCCATTTTCCTCATTGGGTCCCTCTGGACCTCTTTTCAGGAGTTTAGTCTTGTGTTCTCTGTTCTCTAAGGAACAGAAATTGCAAAAGCTGAGGTGCCCTTTTAGGACGGAGTAATTCAGAAATTTCTAACTTCAAAGTCTTAGCCCTTTGGGTAGCTAACTGCTGATGGAGGATCCATTAGCTGCACGAAAGGGATGCTTTTTTTTCAAGCCAGCTTACTTGCTCAGGAAAAAATCAGCTTACAAATGGCTTGGCTTGGTGGAGGCTGGACTTGGGAAGTCTGGAGGCCTTGTGGAGCTTTTGTCTGACTGAACGCTAACCCCCTCCTCACCTCCCTTTCCCCACGGTATATTTACTTTAAAGCTGGTAATTAAAAGGGTGACTAGGGTATGAGAAGGTGGGATGCTGCTGTTTGATCCCACCAACCTGACACACATTTTAGGGGTTCACTTGCAGTTCCAGGTCTTTTCCCAATCACCAGCTGGAAGAAGTAGTGAGCACCCCTGAGGTATCCGTGACCTTTGCAGATAGGGTAGTCGCTTAGAAGTAGAGACAACCTCTTGCTTTGATGGATAGCAGGTTTCTGAAATGTTTTTCTTAAAGTCCAAAATGCAATTCGATAATCCCATGGCTTTTTAAGTTGGTTGGCTTAGTACTTACTGTGCAAATTGAGACATTTTGGAGAGCGAAGGGTGCAGGCATTAATAATTATGCCCAGCCATAGGCTGGATCCTGGAGCCCTGGCATGAGCGCTCACCCTAGTTATGAGGGGGAATCCCTTCTCAGAGAGCTGAAATTCTTTTTTTTTTTTTTTTTTAAAGATTTTATTTATTTATTTCACAGATAGAGATCACAAGTAGGCAGAGAGGCAGGCAGAGAGAGAGAGGAGGAAGCAGGCTCCCTGCTGAGCAGAGAGCCCGATGTGGGGCTCGATCCCGGGACCCTGGGACCATGACCCGAGCCGAAGGCAGAGGCTTTAACCCACCGAGCCACCCAGGCGCCCCGAGAGCTGAAATTCTAAGTTATTAAAGAGTTATACCTCTATATTTTAGGCATGATTAGTAGAAAACATTTTCCAGTATTGGAGACATATTCTTTAATTTTGCTTTTTCTTCACCACTGCCCACCGGTCACGTGACTCAAGGCCAGCAGAGACAGCCCTTGAGCGTAAACATTTGCCCCTTCTGACATGCCTGTGGATTTCCAACGGTCCGTATGACATTTATGAGCTCTAGCTTTTTATCGCTAGTATTTGCACTCTGAATTGCTCCATTTTCCATTAAATTTTTTTAAAAAGAAAAAGGGCACAATGCAGTAAAACAAGCTAGTGGTTGCCCTGACACTGCTGCGCCAAGGCGGTGAGCGCCTCTGGGTCAGCCGGCCGCAGCACCCACAGCTGTCGTGCTGTTTGCCCCCCCGTCCGGGAAGGTCCGGTGCCGAGGTCAAGACCTGCAGGGCTGTTCGCTGGCCGGCCGGCCATGTAGTTGAGGACGTCGTGAGCTTGTTACACGGGAAATGGCATTTGGGGACAAAATCTTGACGAGCGATCTTCACAGAGGGGCTGCCCCTGGGAATAAACCTGGGGAAGAATAAAACCTCGGTGGACGCAGCTGCGGACTACGTGGAGGGGGTTCGTGTCCTGGGCCCCTTGGCTGACTACCTGGTAGTGAACGTGTCCAGTCCCAACACCTCTGGGCTGCGGAGCCTTCAGGGAAAGGCGGAGCTGCGCCACCTGCTGACCAAGGTAGGCAATTACATGTCCGGGCTCCGTTCTGCCGCCTTTCCGGCCCACTCCTTTCCGGTTCTTTCTCCAGAGGGAAGCTTCAGCATCACTGCAGAGAAGCAGGCCTTAGCAGCTGGACCGATAGGGCCCCCTTCTATCCTTGTAATCCCCTCTGGTAACCCTGATTACGCTCAACAGTGATTAATGACTCAGTCACCTGTTCCTGCTGTTACACCATAAGGTCTGAGAGAACAGGGGCCTGGGTGTCTCTGTCCCTAGCAATGAGCACACTGAATGAATAGTATTTGTGACAGTAATTCCTTGTTAGGAATTACTAACTTTTTAGGAAAAAAAGTCTAAATAGACCTTAATAGATTAGCTAATGCCAGTGACAACACTAGGGATTTAATCTTGGGGATCCCTTGGTTCAAGAGAATCAGATTCATCTTCATGGGGTCCTTGGCATAACTGAGAGCTTTACTTCCGGAAAGGGAGATGTTGCTGGTGCTAACGTGTGAGAATGAGCTGATGTGCGGCTGCAGTCCTGTGCACTGGGGGCTGCGGCCTCAGGGGACCCCGTCTCTGGCCACATGTTGATCTAGGTGCTGCAGGAGAGGGACGCTCTGCAGGGAGTGCGCAAGCCAGCCGTGCTGGTTAAGATCGCACCTGACCTCACAGCCCAGGACAAGGAGGACATCGCCAGTGTGGTCAGAGAGGTGCGAGTCGGGCTGGGCCCTGGGACACCCCTCACTGCCTGTGGGTTGGGGGCATCTGGCCAGATGGGCTAGTGTGCGGCTTCCTTTCTGTGATGCTGAGAGCTGGTTTGGTATGTGTCATGATGTAACTCAACACGGGATACAAAGCGAATGTTTGGACAAGTCCTTTCCCTGTACTTCTTCCCTCCCACATTCATCCAGCAAGGGGTCTGAGGCTAGCGCTTGCAGCCTGGGTCAGACTGGGGTATTCTGTCACTGTCTCCAGTGTAACCCCAGGTCCCTGTGTCATAGGAGAGTGGTGGAAACACAGACTGAACCTGGAAATCCTGGGTTCATATCCTAGTCCACCACTTACTACCTAGGGGCCTTGGGCAGGACAAAATTAAGTGGTTCTTACCAGCCGTGACTGGATGGCTTTCTCTCTGTCTCTCACTGCAGCTGGGCATTGATGGGCTGATTGTCACCAACACCACAGTGAGCCGCCCTGCCAGCCTCCAGGGTGCCCTGCGCTCTGAAATTGGAGGGCTGAGTGGGAAGCCCCTCCGGGACTTATCCACCCAAACCATCCGGGAGATGTACGCGCTCACCAAAGGCAAGAACTCGGTCCCTGTGTCTTCATACTTGTGTGAGGCTTGCCAGGCTCTGGGGTTTGATCCGAATCAGGGTCCTCTGAACTGCATTCAGCAGGGGCTGGAGGGTGGCAGGCACACTGAGGGTCTCACGTTGCCCACCTGTCCTGACGCTGTTGCATGTGCTTCGGTGCAGGCGGAGTCCCCATCATTGGGGTCGGCGGTGTCAGCAGCGGGCAGGACGCGCTGGAGAAGATCCGGGCGGGGGCCTCCCTGGTGCAGCTCTACACGGCCCTCACCTACTGCGGACCGCCCGTGGTGGGCAGGGTCAAGCGGGAGCTGGAGGGCCTTTTGAAGTGAGTGGGGCCACGGGTGGCTTGAAATAGGAGAACTTAAATGTGGCATCAATTCCAAAGACTCAAGTGAAGGAGATGCTATTCACTGTCTCTATTTATTCCTCATTCAAAAAGGATTCAGAAACACAGGGGCAAGGAGGCCCCTGGGTGACTCAGTCATTGGGTGTCTGCCTTTGGCTGGGGTCGTGGTCCTGGGGTCCTGGGATCGAGTCCTGTGTCGGGTTCCCTGCTTGGTGGGGAGTCTGCTTCTCCCTCTCCACTCCCCTTGCTTGTGTTCCCTCTTTCGCTGTGTCTCTGTCAAATAAATAAATAAAATCTTAAAAAAAAAAACACACACACACAGACAGGGAAAGATGACTGTGTTGCTTCTCTGACAAAGGACAAACAGGGCCAAGGAATTCAAGGTTAACTTCCAAGACAGTGCTGTTTTGGGTCTGAGGAGTTTGGGCAGCTACCCTGTTCAGTAACACTGGCTTGAGGTCAGGGAACTGTTAATACTTGACATTGATTCTCTTCCCAGTGTGAAGACTTAGATGGAAATTCCTCTAGTTTCCTGGGCAAAGACCACAGAGGAGGCACAAGGCGTGCCTTTGGGGGACACAGAGGCAGGGGCAGTTATAGTGAACATGGGCTTCCAGCGAGAACAGGAGCTGTCCTTCATCATTTGCTGAAATTGCTTTGTTTTCTCTCTTTCCAGGGAACAGGGTTTTACCAGAATCACAGATGCCATTGGAGCAGATCATCGGAGGTGAGGATGTTGTCCGTGGCAAGCTTTATCTGGAATCTTCTCACTAAAGCAGGAGGGTCTTTGTGGCTGGATTGAGAGAGGAGAGCAACGTCCCCCAACCCACAGGAGCCCTTCCTCTGGCCCAACTTTTGTCAAAGCCAGTCATGAGTGTCACCAGAACCAATGCACGGCTTTCTTTAATCACTTGTTGAACCATAACTGTGTTAATGATTCTTTCTAGAGTCAAATCCCATTAATATTGCAAGGACATTAAATATTTGAGGGAAAAAATCATGAAAAAATCCACGAAAAAAAATCATGGAGAAAATAAAGCCATTTAAAACCTGATACTGTAGGTCCTTATGGTCCTTATGGGCCTCTGCTGTCTGGGGTCTACACCGGGATTTTGACGAGCTTGACTCTCTTTCATTCTATCTTAACTTTTATTTACTTAAAGTTTTTCACTTTATTTTGAAAATACTTCAGACACAGACAAAGTTCCAAGAATCAGGCTTGTGGGTGGCCATCCTCTCTCTGTCTGCACATTGTCTTCCCTCTGTGAATCTGGGTCCTCAGCTTTTCTTATAAGGACACGGATCATGTCAGAGTAGGCCCCACTCCCACAACCTCAATTTGATTCCCTCAGTAAACATAGGATCTCTGCAAATAAGGGCACACTCTGGAGGTCTAGGGGTTAGAAGATTTAACATAGTAATTTGGGGGAGACATAGTTCAACCCATCACAGGAAAATGTGCTTGCTGTCCCCTTTATTATCTGTGACTTGGGGTGCCATCGGGCAGACAGGTTCTCAAGGTGATTGAAGACTTTAGACAAGATGCTAAAGAGGTGTGTCATTAACTAAAGAGACTGAGCAACACCAGTCTTTTCAATACCGAAAAGCAAATGGCGGAGAGAAGCTGGAAACCTTGTCTGGGCAGTGCTGTTGGGGTCTGGTGCACCTTCACAGCTGGCAAGAAATTACCTTTGTTCCCATCACCTCAATACGGATTTTATTCTGAATTCGATTTCTCAGAAGCTCCGCAAGAGGCCCAGGATGGTAATGGCGCTGATGGGTCCGTTGCCCGTTGCCTTGTCGTTGAATCTTGGCCTCAGCTGGGCCCTCCTGTGTCGGTTCACTTTCTTGCCACGAAACCAGCAGCGTGTCTCATGCTGTCCTTTTCAAAGACCTTTCTCTTTTTTTATAAAATAGCCCCCAAATGAAAGTCATGGACCTCTTTTTCCCTATAAGTAACTCTTTCCCAGAGGTAATCACAGGTAACTTTTGAATCTTTATAGATTTTTCCAGAAAAATTTTTTAATATACAAACACATTTGTTAATAGCTATCTTTTTATGTCTCTGTGCACACATGTGTAGAATAATTTTAGGAAAATAATACAAAGAACTGTTTTTTAATACCAAGTCCCATGAGAGTAAATTGCTGGTCTGATGCTCCATCATCCTGAATACTGTAGTGTGGCTTTCTTGCAAACAAGTACATTCCGCTGCACAACTGCAACACAACCATCAAAAATCAGGAGATGAGCACAGACACGTCACTTCCTCTATGGGCTGTGTGGTAGGCAGCATTTCTAAAATGCCTTCCCCGGTTCCCAATGCCCTGTTCTCATCTCTGGAGCCTAGCAACGTGATGAGCTATCCCTCCCACAACTGTTAAGTTACGTGGTATAACGTTGGACCCACCTTGAAGACCGATTATCCAGGTGGGCTCCGTCTAATCACATGAGCCCCATGAAAAGCAAGCGTTTTCTCTGGGGGAAGAAGACATCAGAGAGATCAGAAGTATCAGAAAGCATCAAAGTGTTGCTGTTTTGAAGATGGGTTGGGGGCATGAGAAGGAAGGTGTTGGCCCCTGGCTGGTAACCAGCAAGGAAATGGATCTCAGACCTGCAGCCACAAAGAGCTGGATTTTGCCAAACACTTGAGTGAGCTTAGAAGCAGATTCTTTCCAAACTGTCTGAGTAAGAACCCAACCTGTCCAACGCCTTGGTCCTGGCCTTGTGATACTCTGAGCATAGAACCCAGTGGATGGGGTGTTTGGGAGTCTCAGTCAGTTAAGCACTGGACTCCTGATCTTAGCTCAGGTCATGATCTTGGGTCCTGGGATTGACCCCTGCAGTGGGCTCCCTGCTCAGTGTAGTGTCTGCTTGTCTGCTTGAAGATTTCCTCCCCTCTGCCCCTCCCTCTGCTTGTGGGCTCTCTCTCTCTCTAAATAAATCTTAAAAAAAGAAAAAAGAATCCAAGTGAGCCTCAACTACTGATACAGAACTGTGAACTGGGGTGCCTGGGTGACTCGGTTGGTTGAGCCTCGGACTCTTGGTTTCCGCTCAGGTCATGATCTCAGGGTCCTGGGATCGAGCCCCTTGTTGGGCTCCCTGCACAGTAGGGAGCCTGCTTCTCCCTCTCCCTCTGCCCCTCCCCCTGCTTGTGCTCTGTCTCTTTCTCTCTCAAGTAAATAAAATCTTTAAAAAAATCAAGATCTACATGGGGGCAGTGCTTGTTGTCACTGGGAGCGGGGGTTGCTGCTCCCAGGCCCTCTCAGTGGACAGTTAGGGAATACACACGTGTGTCAGCACGTACACACTCACACACACACACAGACTTTTATATATTGAAAACCATGCACGTGCCCCCTCCACTGCCTTCGTGGACGTGCCCCCTCATTCTGCGTGGGCTCCCACGCTCTGTGCCGCCTGCTTGTCTTTTGCCCCATGGCGGGCACCTGCCTTGTTCTGTGCCACCTGATGGCTCTATGACTAGCTGCTTGGGAAAGGGAAGGGATCAGGAAGAGCTACCCTTTGGAAGGTTCTCGGTTGGAGACAGACATTCTGTCTCTTAGCACAGTTGTACAGGTGGCTGTTTCTCCCTTGAGTAAGGAGTTGGCTTGCGCTCAGGGGCCATGTGAGAGAAGGAGTACGGATTCTTCTTGATTCTCAGAATGTTGCTCAGAGCCCAGAGAAGCCCACTGTGCGAGGAGACGTAGACTGACGATGCCCAGGTAGCCCTTCAGGACCCGGGATCATTGAGTGGAATGGTGCTCCGAGTTTCTAATACCATTTGCTAATACATTGTTCACTTATATTTTACGTTTTGTGCATACTTGGCCTGGTCAACTTCACATTAGTTAAATATAAGCAGTTAGTAAGTTAAAGCTTATTCCATCATGGAATTTTTCAGTGTTCTTTAAGATCTACCGTGCATTTTCCGACAGAACTCTGGTTTTCCACAGGGTAGACACACCAGTGATTACTGATGGCGTGTGTAGGCTGTCTTCACTGTGCCCATCACAGACAGTGCTGTAGTGAGTGTCTTGGTTTATCTATCTTTTGTTCTTCTAGTAGAATTTCTGTAAAATAGACTCCCAGAAGTGTTACCGCTTGGGCGAAGGTTAGAGGCACTTATATTGTTGTTGATGGTTAACTGCTAAGTTGCCATTAGGAGTGGTTTGCCAAGTTTTACTTTTCTCTCCAGCTTTGTAAGGGAGGGGACCCTTTCCTCTAATGTTGCCCCACATGTGACTTTCCAACTGTGGGTCGGGAATAAGCTGTTCTTCCTTCTCTACTTTCTCCCTGGGAATAGCTTACATTATGTCTCTTCCTTGTGGACAAAGAAAACAGGAACTGTGGGTTTACCAAGCCACCTTCGGCTGCAGCCAGACTGACTGCCACATCCGTTTCTGTGTGTGTGTGAGAGAGAGAGAGAGAGGCTTCCATTAAGTCAGACCACAGGGAAGGAAAACAGAAGGGGAATAGTTTTCTCTGGGTTCTCTCATTCTTACCTGTTCGAGTCAGCCTCTGGCTGGTGGGGCCTACGAGAGGGCACAGTGCTGTATCAGAAGGAGCTGGGGTTCCTTCCGGCAGTGGTTTCCCTCAAAGGGGAAGGTCCATCAAGTCACACACATCCGATGTTTTTAAAAATAGCCCTTCTCGGGCGCCTGGGTGGCTCAGTGGGTTAAGCCGCTGCCTTCGGCTCAGGTCATGATCTCAGGGTCCTGGGATCGAGTCCCACATCGGGCTCTCTGCTCAGCAAGAAGCCTGCTTCCCTCTCTCTCTCTCTCTGCCTGCCTCTCCGTCTACTTGTGATCTCTCTCTGTCAAAAAAAAAAAAAAAAAAAATAGCCCTTCTCTGCCGACCTTCCAATAGGCTGCTCTGGCTCAGGTTCCTTAGCCAGTACCTTTCGTCCAGTTATCCATGAGGGCGGGAGCAGGAAAACATCCCATCAGAAAGGTGTTCTCGAGGTCAAGCAGGAGACTAAGACCCATAGTTGAGATGATTTACTTGTCTTCATCTCAGGGCCAGAGGTGTGACTCGGATAGCTCAGGAGGTTGCTGGTGGCATTCAGTCAGTGCCCCTTGGCAGGAAGAGCGAGTGTGCAGGACATTGGGGGGGCCCTTCAGCTCTGCTCTCAGGTGTAGGCGGGAGGGCACAGGCCCCATCCTGAAGAGACTGTACTCTTTTGTTCCAGCTGGCTGGCCACCCAGGAGGGCCAGCCAGCATCTCATTGGCTCAGAGAAGGCAGAAATCTGCCTGTTTAAAATCTGAGCTGATGCTGTACAGTGTGTACACACACTGTTCTGTGTGTGTGTGTGAGAGAGAGAGAGAGGCTTCCATTAAGTCAGACCACAGGGAAGGAAAACAGAAGGGGAATAGTTTTCTCTGGGTTCTCTCATTCTTACCTGTTCGGGTCAGCCTCCGGCTGGTGGGGCCTACGAGAGGGCACAGTGCTGTATCAGAAGGAGCTGGGGTTCCTTCCGGCAGTGGTTTCCCTCAAAGGGGAAGGTCCATTGTGTGTACAGTGTACAGTGAAGGTCCAGTGTGTACAGTGTACAGAAAACTGGGTTGTGGACCAGATATGAATGAAGGTCTCTGATTCAGGTGTCTGGCCCATTCCATCCTGCGGCAGTAATTAGGAGCTCCCATGAGCCAGGAGCACCCGCTGGGGGACAGTTGCGGGGCTGGGAATAATACCACGGGAAGGACCACCCCAGGGAGTGCTGTTCACTCCATGACTTACTGTGGTTGGGGGAAGAGCACAGACTTCAGAGCTCGACCTCAGGAGACTCACTATTCCTGCTGATGCCCCCATCTTTTCACCTGGAAAAACAATGGTTTGGAGGATTAAATGATATCCTTACGCAGCTTTTACAAAGATGTGTACTGTGTCTCCGGCACATTAGGTACTTATTTGCTGTGAGCAGTCATATTAATGTTGTGTGCCTCAGTTTCCCAAATGTAAAAGGAAAAGAAGGACATTGTCCATCTCAAAGGGCTGGACAAAGTGAAATAGTGCTTATCACTTCCTACCTGCCTCATGAAGATTACTTTAAATATTTCTCATCATCACAAAAGTCCTGCAAATGGGTATTATTATGCTTGTATTTAACAAACAAACACAGGGATTGAGAGATTAAGTAACTTCCCCAAACCAGGCAGCAGCGATCCAGCAGAATTGGGCCTCAGGGCCAAAGTATCTCCTTCTGATGCAGGTAAAGAACCTCATAGGACCTCAGAAAAGCATTACTAGTCCTCTTTCCCTTTGTTTTGCCTTCAAAAAAGTTCATCTTCTTTTGGGGCTCCTGGTTGGCTCGGTTGGTGGAGCATATGACTCTTGATCTCAGGGCTGTGAGTTCAAGCCCCATGTTGGGCATGGAGCCTACTTAAAAAAAAATGTTCATCTTCTTTTAATGGATAGACTTCCCCCTGTGTAGAATTAATTTTTTAAAAGCCTTCAGAGATACTTGTGCTGGGCACTTGATCGGTCTGAAATACAGTGGTAGAATGGAGTTTGGTGATCAAAGCTCAGAACCTAGGAAAGGTGGGGAACCTTCTGTAGACACCTCCGTGCCAGCCAGGGCTGAGCCTGAAACTCCAAAATGGAGCAGCTTGAAACACCAATGATTTCTCATCCCACACAGCATCTCTGGGTCAGGAATTCAGGAGCAGCTCAGTAGGGTGGATCTGGCTCAGCCTCTCTCATGAGACTGCAGCCAGGACGCTGGCGGGGGCTTCAGTCAGCGGAGGCTTAGCTGGGGCTGGAGGATCCCCTTCCAGATGGTCCGTTCCTGTGGCTCGGGAGGAGGCGCTGGCTGTTGGCTGGATGAGCCAGTAGATCTCTCCATACGACTGCCCAAGGATCCTCAAACCATGGCATCTGGCTCCCCCAGAGTGAGTCATGCAAGAGAGGAATGCAAGGTGGAAGCTGCAATGCCTTTCATGATACAGTGTTGGAGTCATAAACTGTTACTTAAGCCGCTTCATTCTGGTCATTAGAACAGGGCTGCTGGTTCTAGCAAAACTAACAAACACAAGCAACAGAATGCCCAGTTTAATTTGAATTCCAGATAATCGATGAATAAACTTTTAGTATAAGTATATCCCATGCAATGTTTGGGACATACTTATGCTAAAAATTATTTGTCGTTTATGGGAAATTCAAATTTAATTGGGTATCATTTATTTTATCTGGCAACCCTATGTCAGAAGCAGGTCACTTAGTCCAGCCTACACTCAAAGGGAGGGGAAAAATGGTTACATTTTTGAAGGAGGAAAACCAAAGAATTTGTGGAGATACTTCTAAACCACTACAAGCAGAATTTTGAAAAATTTCATTTGGTTATGGTGTCTGTGGATGATTGCATGGGAGTCTCATGGGATGAAGAAGTTCTGGATAATAATCTTGTATATTTGTAAGTTTACAGAAAACTACACACAATATCTCCTTTGGCCCTCGGACAGCCCTGTGAGGCAGGGGAAGCAGTGGTCATGATCTTTATTTTATAGATGAGGAGGCAGAAATGCTCCACAGATGTTATGGGTACAAGTGGTGGAGGGAGGACAGATTCTTCTGGTTTCAAGTCTAGTGTCTGTTGTACTCTACCCAGCAGTGACTTCATACACCACTGATGCCTTCACATTATATGATGATGATTTTATGTAGTGGATTCATTTTCTACCTCCTGTCATGTTGTTATCTCAAGTGGGTGATGGCATTTGTGGATGCTTGTTGCTATGCTTTATCCTGGGTAATGGGGGGAGGCCCTTGGAGAAGCTAAGGGCCAAGATATAGTCCTCTCTCTCCACACTCACAGGCTCTGGAATCCACCCTGGCTGACTGTGGGGGGCCAACCCACTAGCAGACCCTCTGAACAGAGTGACTCAAGAGTGTCCAAAGGAACATCATTCCCTTTTGCCAGGAGGCAGCCAATCTCATGCGAGGCTGTGCCAAACCAAATGGGGAGTTGCTCTCACCTAATTTTTATCACAAGGAATTTAGACATAATTTAAAAATTGAAAGAATAGTGTAATAAATATCCATACCCCCTACACTTAGGCTCAGTAATTCTTACTATCTTTTCCATGTTTTCTCTATTGATATTTTTACCTATTGATATATTGTATTTTGATGTACCATTTTGAGGGAAGTGGTACATGTGAGGACATTTCATTCCTAAGTACTTCATAGCCTGCAGCTTCTAAAAATAAGGACATGGGGCGCCTGGGTGGCTCAGTGGGTTAAGCCGCTGCCTTCGGCTCAGGTCATGATCCCAGAGTCCTGGGATCGAGTCCTGCATCGAGCTCGCTGCTCAGCAGGAAGCCTGCTTCCCTTCCTCTCTCTCTGCCTGCCTCTCTGTCTACTTGTGATCTCTCTCTGTCAAATAAATAAATAAAATCTTAAAAAAAAATAAAAATAAATAAAAATAAAAATAAGGACATGTTCCTATGAAACAGTAATTCTATCATCACAACTAAGGAAATTAGCCATGATTCTCAAATATTTTCTGACATTCAGTCCATATGCCAGTTTTCCCTATTGTCTTCAAAATACCTTCCACAGTCAATCAAAATACCTTCCACGTCAATACAGACACGTATGTGTCTCTGTAGTCTTTTTAAAAATTAGAACAGTAAACCTAACCAAAGAGGCAAAGAATCTATACTCAGAAAAATATAAAGTACTCATGAAAGAAATTGAGGAAGACACAAAGAAATGGAAAAATGTTCCATGCTCATGGATTGGAAGAACAAATATTTTGAAAATGTCTATGCTAACTAAAGCAATCTACATGTTTAATGCAATCCCTATCAAACTACCATCCATTTTTTTCAAAGAAATGGAACAAATAATCCTAAAATTTCTATGGAACCAGAAAAGACCTCGAATAGCCAGAGGAATATTGAAAAAGAAAGCCAAAGTTGGTGGCATCACAATTCCAGACTTCAAGCTCTATTAAAAAGCTATTAAAAAAAAGTCATCATCAAGACAGTATGGTACTGGCACAAAAACAGACACATAGATTAATGGAGCAGAATAGAGAGCCCAGAAATAGACCCTCAACTCTATGGTCAACTAATCTTCGACAAAGCAGGAAAAGAACATCCAATGGAAAAAAGACACTCTTCAACAAATAGTGTTGGGAAAATTGGACAGCCACATGCAGAAAAATGAAACTAGACCATTTCCTTACACCACACATGAAAATAGACTCAAAATGGATGAAGGACCTCAATGTGAGACAGGAATCCATCCAAATCCTTGAGGAGAACACAGGCAGCAACCTCTTTGACCTCAGCCACAGCAACTGCTTCCTAGGAACATTGCCAAAGGCAAGGGAAGCAAGGGCAAAAATGAACTATTGGGACTTGATCAAGATCAAAAGCTTTTGCAAAGCAAAGGAAACAGTTAACAAAACCAAAAGGTAACTGACAGAATGGGAGAAGATATTTGCAAAGGACTATCAGATAAAGGGCTAGTATCCAAAATCCATAAAGAACTTTTCAAACTCAACACCCAAAGAACAAATAATCCAATCAAGAAATGGGCAGAGGACATGAACAGACATTTCTGCAAAGAAGACATCCAGATGGCCAACAGACACATGAAAAAGTGCTCCACATCACTTAGCATCAGGGAAATACAAATCAAAACCACAATGAGATACCACCTCACACCAGTCAGAATAGCTAAAATTAATGCTGGCAAGGATGTGGAGAAAGGGGAACCCTCCTACACTGTTGGTGGGAATGCAAGCTGGTGCAACTGCTCTGGAAAACAGAATGGAGGTTCCTCAGAAAGTTGAAAATACAGCTACCCTATGACCCAGCAATTGCACTACTGGGTATTTACCCTAAAGATACAAACATGGTGGTCCGAAGGGGCACGTGCACTCAAATGTTTATAGCAGCAATGTCCACAATAGCCAAACTATGGAAAGAACCTAGATGTCCATCAACAGATGAATGGATAAAGAAGATGTGGTATATATACACAATGGAATACTACACAGCCATCAAAAGACATGAAATCTTGCCATTCCCGACGTTGTGGATAGAACTAGAGGGTATTATGCTTAGCGAAATAAGTCAATCAGAGAAAAGACAATTATCATATAATCTCCCTGATAAGAGGAATTTGAGAGGCAACATGGGGGGGGGTTGGGGGGTAGGGAAGGAAAAAATCAAACAAGATGGGATCAGGAGGGAGACAGAACCATAAGAGACTCTTAATCTCACAAAACTGAGGGTTGCTGGTGGGAGGGGAGTAGGGAGAGGGTGGTGGGGTTATGGACATTGGGGAGGGTATGTGCTATGGTGAGTGCTGTGAAGTATGTAAACCTGGTGATTCACAGACCTGTACCCCTGGGGCTAATAATATATATGCTAATAAAAGAATAAAAAATTATTTAAAAAAATCTAGAACTATAACCTCTGAGGATATCAGGTCAGTTGGTTTGTAAACAGGTCTACATTCTACATTTATTCCCAAAATAAAGGTTATATTTTAGCTTTTGAGCTGCATTGCATCTGGGTGTGGATATGTGATCACATCCTACTGAAAGAGATATAAATGGAAGTATTGTGCATAACTTCTGGGAAGTATTCTGTTGCCTGGAACATGGGTATGATAACTGGAGCTCTGGCAGCCACCTTACAACGGAGAATCAGGGTCATTACAGAAGCAAAATCTGGAAAGAGCTTCTTTGAATTTCCAATACCAGCTTTGTAGGTTTACTTGCCCACTTCTTTTGAGAAAATAAAACCTTGTGTGCTTAAGTCTCTGTTATTGGGGTTTTCTTTCATAGGTTGCCAAATTTAATCCCAGCTAAGGCCGGATGAAAGCCTACTGTAATGTTGTATTTGCCTGTGAGATATGTTATCTGCTTTCTACTTGGCTAAGACATATTTCAAGATTTCTCTTTCCTGGGGCGCCTGGGTGGCTCAGCCCTTAAGCATCTGCCTTTGGCTCAGATCATGATCCCAGGGTCCTGGGATTGAGCCCTGCATGGAGCTCCTTGCTCATTGGGAAGCCTGCGTCTCTCTCTTCCACTCTCCCTACTTGTATTCCCTCTCTCCCTGTGTCTCTGTCAAATAAACAAATAAAATCTTAAAAAAAAAATATCTTTCCTGCAGATGTCGGTTGCTGGTGCCAGACCATCATGTTAACCTAACCTCTAGTGTTGACTGAATCTTGGCAGCAAAATGTTCTTTAAGAGCCTTGTGGTTATAAATGTGATAAGTGAAGTCAGCGTGGCTTCCGTGTAGGAGAATGGCAGGGGACACGTGCATGTGCGGGAGCAGAGCAGGGAAGACCTGGAACCGGCGCGCCGCAGGCTTGTGAAACACAAACCCGAGCAGCAATTCAGGGCCAAGGCTCCAAAAGGTAGGACCTTTAGGAGAGGAGATGCGGTAAGCATGCCAACTCTGCGTTCCTGCCAGCCCAGGAGAGGCTTCCTGGGGCTCAAACACTCTATTTGGGAAGTGTCCCATGGGAAACACAAGGAGTCACAGCATGTGGAGGCCGTCTGGTTGTGCCACTTGATTCCCATTACTCGCTAGGTCTGACTGGGTGGGTCCAGGAACAAAGCTGTGCCTAGACGGTCCGAAAGTTTCCCGGCAGCAGCAAGAACTCCCCCAGCCCCTCCCCAGGCATGGGGGAGACTCTTAACCTTGGTGTTGCCATTTCGGTCTTGGTTATTTGAGAAATCGGCCAGCATTTTGAGCTTTCACCACTCTGTTGGGTGTTGAATTTACAGTTCTCTAATGAATGCAGTCACATCTTCCTACCTTAACAAAGCAAAAAGTGTGGATCCCAAGTCTGGGGACCCAAATGCAATCATTTTGGTTAGGGCAGAATTTCAACTATATTTGAGACTCTGGTAGAACCAATGAAAGAACGTGTGCATGAGAAAGAGACAGACAGACAGAGAAAGAGATGGAGAGACAGAGAGAGAAGAAGTCTGACCCACATTCATTTGCTCTATCACTTTCTCATTCTCCCAACAATCATTTCCCGAGATTCTGCTTCCTGCCCGGGGCTGTGCTGCATGATGGGGATGAAGACCACTGAGTTTTCTTACCATCTCGCCTGGTCTCAGAAGAGACAAATGCGAACACAACCGACAAGAATCCAGTGGTGATGAGAGAGCAGGAGGCTGACTGAGGACAAAGCAAAAGCTGGCACCTTGCACCCCTCTCCATCCGCTCCCCTCAGTAATATGTGTAGCATTCCTCAGGCACCCCTGACCGCCATAAACGAGAAACAAATAGTTAACTTGCAGAGATCACAATCCTGCAAGATAGGAATCTTCCAACTATCTTGCTGTTAATAGCTTGCTAAAAGACAACATTGATCAAGCCCGGAGACCTCTCTGTCCCGTGTCCCCGCACCTTGTAGGCTCTCTTCAGCACTGTTGAAACCTCCCTTTCCCTCACCTTCCCCCAGCCACAGGGTACATAACCTGCCATCCCTCACAATCCCCGGCAGCAGCCTTCCTGCCCATGGGTCCTGTCCCCGTGCTTTAATAAACCACCATTTTGCACCAAAGATGTCTCAAGAATTCTTTCTTGGTCATCGGCTCCGGACCTCAGCCCACTGAACCTCACCTAGGTTCTAGAACTTCATCAGTGAGACACACTCTGCAACAGTGGAAGGAGCCCAGTGCCTCCCTAGAGGAGAGGAGTCACCTGGGGGCAGAGCCTCAGGCAGCTAGGACTAATTTCAGACAATTTCCTGGGGCCATAATTATGCCAATCCCTAATTTCTTGCCGAGTTTTAACACCACTCCTTCTGTAGAGATCTGTCATGGGACCAGGATGGATGGCTCAACTCTTCCCGGAATCTGGCTGGCACTCTGGGGACATAGTTCCCAAATGCTTCGGTAGGCAGTTTCCTTGGTGTGTTTGCTAATGCATTTTGCAGCCATGACCCACGTGGTCTTTGGCTGCTTCCTGGAGGTGATGCCCCCAGGGCCTGGCAGGGTGGGGTGGGGGTACCAGAGCGGGGGAGGGCGTGGGCTGGGGACCGCTCTGCTCAGAAGAAGCCCCCACATTGCTGCCACAGGCTTCTGCTGCTTTGACTATCAATACTTTAGGGTTTTCCCTAAAAAACAGATGTGGAGGGGTGCCTGGGTGGCTCAGTGGGTTAAGGCCTCTGCCTTCGGCTCAGGTCATGACCCCAGGGTCCTGGAATCGAGCCCCACATCGGGCTCTCTGCTCCGTGGGGAGCCTACTTCCCACTCCCCCACCCCCCAACCTGCTCCTGCCTCTCTGCCTATTTGTGATCTCTGTCTGTCAAATAGATGGATGAAGTCTTAAAAAAAAAAACCCAAAACAAAACAAAAAAAAAAACCAAAACAACAACAACAAAAACCAGATGTGGAGCCTGTGAACCCCCTTTGGAGTTGAGTCTCCTTCGCCCTGTTTGCACGGGCCCGCGAGTTCCTCTCTATGCGGGCTCCACTCTCTTTGCCTCAGGCTTCTGATCTCCTTGGCTTTCCAAGATGCAGTCAGTCTAGACTTACTGGAGGCGCTAACGCAGTGCGCAGTGCCGGTCCTCAGCTCTCGTTCAGCTTGCGGCTCTGCGTTGAAATCCTGTCCACAGTCCGCACTTACTGGGGCTTGCTGGTGCGGTCCTTGCCCCAGTTCCAGTCTGCTGTCTCCGTAAATGGGTGTGCTGACTTAGTCCGTGCTGGGAATTTCTGGAGGTGCATACAAGGGGATTATTATGATTATAATAATGTTAAAAAAAGAAAAACAAGCCCCAAATGGAGTCACCCCCCCATCCCCCACAACAGCAAACCAAAACTTAACTACAGTTTCAACCTTTTCCAGGAATGTGACCTTTTAACAGTCAGCCTGAAATTTCCTGATCAGCACTGGTGAGATCATCTGCGTGATGAAAACCCTGCCTGCTCCCTTCCCCCCTTAAAGAAGATGTCCCGGCCAGAAACAATCCCTCCCTCCCTCCCTTCCTTCTTAGTCTTTCCTTGTTTCTTTGTGCTAATAACTTCCTTGCTCCCCCTTCTCCTATAAAAACCCTTGTTTTGTACAACTCCTCAGAGCATGGTTTTCTACTTGCTAGATGGGATGCTGCCTGATTCATGAATCACATAATAAAGCTAATTTGATCCTTAAATTTACTTGGATGAACTGTGTTCTTGGACAATATCCTCACACCTTTGACCTCTGACCAATTTCATACTGGCAGATTATATTTGAAATTTCGACAGACTCTGTGGGTTTACCAGCTCTGCTTGGCTGTCTTACTGATAGGAAGCTGGTTTGAGGATAATATTTGATTTAAAATCTTGGAACTTAGCAGTTCCTCATTTATAAGGAGTCAGGATCGATGCTTTTTGGGGGGGGCGGAGGGGGTTGATGCTACTTTTGAGAACCTTTTTAAAAAGCTCAGAACATCAGTATGCACGCCTGTCAGTGACGCAATTTTCAGAGAATTGGTGACACGAAGCAATTCTCGTGTTCCAGGCACAGTGGGATCTCATCATTCCTGGGCCCTGGTGGCTGAGGGGAAGTGAGATAACTGAGATAAACGAGAAAGAGGAGGGATAGTGGGAACATGTTGGTTTAATTTTCTTATCGAGACAAACTGAAATTTTGAACGTGTGCTGTTCCGAATTCAGCACTCACTAAGGTCATGCACACTCCTGGGAGAATTTGGTGGTTCTCATTCCATGGCTGCTCATGGCACTTGTGTTCACAGGATTCCATCAATTCTGAAATGTTGATTATTTTGCCAATTTTAACATCTCTGAAATTGACATGCATCTTAAATTGATGGCATCTTAAGCATTTTGTCCAAGTTTAATTGGCAGGGTTTCCTCTGGCTTATAATTCATAGCATATTAGACTTGATGAAATGTGGCCGTGGTTCCCGGTGTGGGGCGGTCGAGGGCAATGGTCAAGAATTCTTGAGATGTTTTATGGCACAAAAGCTGCTTTTATGATAGAACAGGGACAGGACCAGTGGGCAGAAAGAGCTGCACTTGGTGATTGTGAGGAGTGACTGATGATGTATTTCAAGTTTGTGGAGGAAGGGTGGGTAGAGATAACTTAAGTTTCTAAGGAATTTCTGTACAGGGCAGGGAGGGAGGTGTCCACAGAGCTTTGGAAGTCTGGCTTTTGTCAAGATAATGTCGCTTTTAGTCTGTAGTGATGAAGGCAGCATGAGTTCCTTGAACAATGTCAGGCTCTGCACATCTCACGTGTTTATCAGTGGGTTGCAAGTTGTAAAGAGATTTAATTTTACCTACACTTCTCTTGTCTTTGTTCTCCTCACCAGTTTCTCCACTTTGGCTATCTTTAAAAAAAAAAAAAAAAACCTAATGACTGGCACACACCGGCATGCATTTTTACATAATAGGGATGGGGTTTGACCTGGGCATCGGGATTTTTCAGAAACTCCCAAGAGATTTTAAAGTACAGCAAGGTTTGAGAACTGTTAAAGTACAGTATATCTGCCTTATTCAAGCCTTTTCCCAACTCCTAGGTTTCACGGACAGCATCCTCACAGATTCTACTTAGAGTATATGGTGCACTCCTCTGTCTCAATTCATGATGTCCTTCCAACTCCATCCACTAATCATTATTTTCTTACTAGAATGTCAGCTCCAGGAGGGCAGGAATTTTGTTTGATTTGCTCTCTTACATCTTCAGCACCTAAAACACCTAGACACATTGTAGATGTTTGATAAAGATTTAATGAATGAATGAATAGTTCTTCTTTTATATTCAGTGCCCTGATAAACTCATTTCTCACACAATTTCCAGTAAATGTGGTATTATATTTAGATGACTTCCCAATTTGGTCATGCTTCCAGTGGTCATCTTTTAGGCCTCGATTTCACATAAAATTCATTTTAAAACTTGAGCTCAGTATTTTATCTTCCCACCCATCCCAGTCCCAACCAGTCCATATGTATCCATCAGTTTCTTCCCTGAGTCTCAAGTTTAACATCTTGAGTCATTTTCTTTTCTTCTTCTTTTTTTAAAAAATATTTTATTTATTTCTTTGACAGGCAGAGATCACAAGTAGGCAGAGAGGCAGGTGGGGGTGGGTGGGTAGGGGGAAGCAGGCTCCCCGCTGAGTGGAGAGCCTGATGCAGGGCTTGATCCCAGGACCCTGAGATCATGACCTGAGCAGAAGGCAGAGGCTTAACCCACTGAGCCACCCAGGCACCCCCTGAGTCATTTTCAAGCCTTGTCTTCCCCATATTTAATTACTGAGTTTTGCAATTTGCTTCTCTGAAAATTCTCTTGAATTTGTCCCTTTGTTTAAATTTCCACAACACTGAATTTGTCTTCTTAGCTTCTATTTATTCACATTTCAAATGGCCTCGCATCTACCTGGCAGCAACTGTTTTAATTAAATGCTTATGAGGATTATAATATACAGGTGTAAAATATATGACAAAAATAACATAAAGGATGGGAGAAGATAAAGAGAATTAAATTGTTGTAAAGTTCTTATATTGTTTGGGAAGTGGCAAAGGCACTAACTTAAAGTAGATTATAATTAAAGGATGCATATCTTGAAATCTTTGGGATAACCATGAGAAAAATAATACAAGAATATATAACAAAATAATAGGGAGAAAAAAATGTAAAAACTGAGTAATACAAAAAAGGCAGGAAACAAGAAACAAAAGATTATGGGTTAAATATAAAACAAATAGTACAATGGTAGACTTGAAACCAGCTCTATTAGGAATTACATTAAATATAAATAAACTAATAAACATTCCAATTAAAAGGCAAGGATCATCAGAATTGATTAAAAAAATATCAGTATGGAAAGGAACATTCATAAGACAGATGTCAAGGAGCCTGCTGTCTATGTTTCTTCTAGAAATTTTACTGTTTCAGGTCTTACACATTCAAGTGTTTAATCCATTTTGAGTTAATTGGTGTATATGGTGTAAGAAAATGGTCCAGTTTCATTCTTTTGCGTTTAGCTTGCAGTTTCCCCAATGCCATTTATTGAAGAGACTGTCTTCAGACAAGACAGTATATTCTTCCCTCCTTTGTTGTATATTTTCTTTTTTTTTATTATTATTTTTTTTATGTTGTATATTTTCTAACTGTATATGCATGGGTTTATTTATGGGCTATCTAATTTGTTTCATTGATCTATGTATCTGTTTTTATGACAGTACTATACTGTTTTGATTACTACAGCTTTGTAGTACAGTTTGAAATTAGGGACCATGATACTTCCAGCTTTGTTCTTCTTAAGATTATTTTGTCTTTTAGGGGTCTTTTGAGGTTCCATACAAATTTTAGAATTATTTGTTGTAGTTCTGTGAAAAATGCCATTGGAATTTTGATATGTATTGCATTCAATCTGTAGATCATTTGGGTACTCTGGACATTTTAACAATATTAATTCTTCCAGTCCATGAATATGAATATCTTTCCATTTATTTGTGTCTTCTTCAATTTCTTTCAACAATGTCTTTTAAAAAAAGATTTTATTTACTTGAAAGAGAGAGAGAGAGCATAAGCACAAAGGGAGAGGGAGAAGCAGACCCCCGCTGAGCAGGGAGACTGATGTGGGGCTTGATCCCAGGATGCTGCAATCATGACCTGAGGAGAAGACAGATGCCTAACCAACTGAGTCACCCAGGCACCCCCATCAATGTCTTTTTATAAAAAAGGTTTCCCTTCCTTCCCTACTTCCCTTTCTTTTTTGACTATAGGCAATGCACAATGTTACATTAGTTTCAGGTGTACAATATAGTGATTTGACAGGTTTATACATTATGCTATGTTCATCACAATTGTAGCTACCATCTGTCATCACACATCACAATTGTAATATCATTGACTATACTCTTTTATGCTGTGCTTTTTATATCTGTGACTTATTCATTCTATAACTGGAAGCCTATATCTCCCACTCCCCTTCACCCATTTTCCCATTCCCCCATACCTCTCCTCTGGCAACCATTAGTTTTTTCTCTGTGTTTATAGGTCTGATTCTGCCTTTTTTTTTTTGTTTATTCCTTTTTTCTTAGAGCCACATGACTGAAATCATATGATATTTGTCTTTCTCACTCTGACTTATTTCACTTAGCATAATACCCTCTAGATCTTTCCATGTTGTCTCAAATAGCATGATCTCATCCTTTTTACGGTTGCATAATATTCCGTTGCATATAAATACACCACATCTTCCTTATCCGTTTGTCTATCAATGGACACTTAGGTTGCTTTCATATCTTGGCTATTGTAAACGATGCTGTATGGGGTGCATATATCTTTTCAAACTCATGTTTTTGTGTTTTAGGGGTAAGTACCCAATAGTAGGATTATTAGATCAAATGTTATTTCTATTTTTAATACCTCCATACTCTTTTCCATAGAGGCTATATCTTAGTTTCAATGATCTTTTCTTTTTAGTCTTTTTGGTCTCTATTTCATTTCTTTCTGTGCTGGTTTATTATTTCCTTCCTTCTACTAACTTGGGCTTCAGTAATTTTTTTTAGTCACTTTGGGTGTAAAGTTAAATTGTTTATTTGATATTTCTTTTATTTCTTGAAGTAAACCTGTATTGGTGTGAGCTTCCCTCTTAGAACTGCTTTGCTGCTCCTCATAGATCAGCCAAAAAGATGATCTATCAAGGAGAATGTTCTGTGTGCACTTGAGAACAATGTGTATTCTGCTGCTCTTTTTTTCTTTTAAAGTGATCTCTATGTCCAGTGTGGGGTTAAAATTCATGGCCCCAAGATCAAGACTCACATGCTCTACTGACTGAGGACCCCAGGAACCTTTATTCTGCTGCTTTTGGATGGAATATTCTGTATATATCTTTACATTATTTAAGGCTGAAGTTTCCTTATTGTTTTCTGTCTGGGTGATCAATCCATTGACATAAGTGGTGTGTTAAAATCCCTTCTGTTACTGCACTGCTGCCAGTTTCTCCCTTTAGGTCTGTTAATGTTGGCTTTACATATTTTGGTGCTCCTATATTGGGTGCATATGAGTTTATATGTGTCATATTTTCTTTTTCTTTTTTTTTTTTTTAAAGATTTTATTTATTTGTCAGAGAGAGAGAGAGCAAGCACAGTCAGACAGAATGGCAGGCAGAGGCAGAGGGAGAAGCAGGCTCCCGCTGAGCAAGGAGCCCGATGCGGGACTCGATCCCAGGACGCTGGAATCATGACCTGAGCCGAAGGCAGCTGCCCAACCAACTGAGCCACCCAGGCCTCCCATATGTGTTATATTTTCTTATAGGATTGTCCCCTTCATCATTATGTAGTGGCCCTCTTTGTTTTCTATTAGTCTTTGTTTAAATTCTATTTTGTCTGATAACAAGTATAGCTGCATCAGCTTTCCTTTTGTTGTCATTGTATGGGATATTTTTTCCACCCCTTCACTTTCAATTTTTGCATGTCTTTACTTCTGAAGTGAGTCTCTTCTATGTAATATATAGATATGTCTTTTTTTAAAATCCTTTCATACACTTCATATCTTTTGATTGGAGCATTTAGTTCATTTACATTTAAAGTAAGTATGGATATATATGTATTTATTGCCATTTTGTTAATTGTTTTCCAGATGTTTTTGTAGTTCCTCTCTTCTCTTGTAGTTTGATGATCTTCTTTTAGTGTTGTGTTTAGATTCCTTTCTCATTTTCTTTTGTGTATTTACTTTGTGGATACTGTGAGGTTCATATATCTTATCCTATATTTATAACAGTCTATTTTAAGCTAATAGTAACTTAAATTTGAACACATCCCAAAGCTCTACATTTTTACTCTCCCTGATGTCTTATGTTTTTCATATCACTTTTTATCTTTTAATTTTATGTATCCCTTAACTAATTATTGTTTTAGTTAATTTTACTATTTTTGTCTTTCAACTTTCTTAATAGCTTTACAGGTGATTAATCCAACCCTTACTATATAGTTACTTTTTCCAGTGAGATTTTTACTTTCATGTGTTTTTTTCTTACTAGTAGCGCCATTTCTTTTCAGCTTAACTACATCCCTTTAATATTTTGTGAAAGGCTGGTTTAGTGGTAACAAACTCCTTCAGCTCTTGCTTGTCTGGAAAACTTCTCTCTCATTCAAATATGAATGATAATCTTGCTGGATAGAGTATTTGTTGAAAGCTTTTTCCTTTCAGCACTTTGAACATGTCATGCCACTCCCTTTTGGCTTGAAAAATTTCTGCTGAGAAATCTGCTGATAGCTTTATGGGGTTTCCCTTGTATATAACAATTTGTTTTTCTCTTGCTGCTTTTAAGAGTTTCTTCTTAACTGTTTTTTTTTTAAGATTTTATTTATTTATTTGACACAGAGAGAGAGGTCACAAGTAGGCAGAGAGGCAGGCAGAGAGAGATGAGGAAGCAGGCTCCCCGCTGAGCAGAGAACCTGATGCAGGGCTCGATCCCAGGACTCTGAGATCATGACCCAAGCCAAAGGCAGAGGACCAACCCACTGAGCTACCCAGGCACCCCTAATTTTAACTTTTAACATTTTAATTATAATGTATCTTTATGTAGTTCTCTTTGGGGTCATCATTTTTGGAACTCTGTGGACTCCTGGACCTAGACTGTTTCCCTCTAAGTTAGGGAAGTTTTCAGCTATTATATCTTCAAAGAAGTTTTCTGACACTTTCTCTCATTCCTCTCCTTCTGGGACCCCTATAATGCAAATGGTATTTTGCTTGATGTTGCCCCATTGGTCACTTAACTTACCTTTGTTTTTTAAATTATATTTTCTTTTTGCTACTCTGTCTGGGTGAGTTTCATGCTTTATCTTCCAGGTTGTTGATTCATTCTTTTGCTTTATCCAGTCTGCTGTTAAACCCCTCTAATGTATTTTTCATTCAGTTTTGTATTCTTCAGCTCTGTGACTTCTACATGGTACTCTTATGTTTTCTTTTCTTCCTCTCCTTCTTCTTCCTTTTCTCCTTCTTTACTTCCAAAGTTTTCATTTTCCATCTGAGCTTGGTGAGTTTCTTTATGATCATTACTTTGAATTCCTCATCAGATAGATTACTTATCTGTCTACCATTAAGGTCTTTTTCCAAGGTTTCATCTTATTCTTTCGTTTGGAACACATTTCTCTTCTTCCTCATTTTGCTTGATTCTTTGTGTTTGTGTGTATGTATTAGGCAAAACATCTACCTCTTTGTCTTGAAGGAGTGGCCTTGTTTAGGTGATTATCCTTCTCATTCAACCTTGCCCTAAATCTTGGTTTTCTCATGAATCTTTGTCTAAACTGCCTGATTTATTCTTCATATGACCCCATTATAGAGGGTGTGCCAAGACTTGTCAGAGACCCAAGAGGAGGAATTTCACTTAGTACCTAGTTCCAGGTTGATTGGCAGCCAGATCCTAAGGAAGCAGTTTTTAAATCATTCATATATACACAGACCAGTGGGGTTGCAATTGTAATCTCTGCTGCCTTCCAGACCAGGAGATCTGGAGGTGTCCTCTGGGTGACAATTGCAAAAAATCAGGGCTCCAGATGAGCGTATTAGCTTTCTGGAAGTCTTGTAGCAAGTCTTGCAGCAAGGCCAAGGGGGTACAGAAGGATGGTGTCTCCCTGCTTATATTCCCTGGGAGTGCTTCTTTAGCCTCTAGATTCATGGGAAACCTGATGCAGGTCCCTCAAGCTGAAGTTCTAGGTTGAGGAAATAGGCTTCTTCACAGGAAGACTGGGATTATGTTCCAGTCTGCCATCTGAGCAGTGCTCTGGGGGTTGTGGCCTGCCAAGAGCAGTTTTTCTGATTGTTACAGTCCCATTGAGCTCTGGAACACAAGTCCTCTTGGCCACCAGAGCCAGGCAATCAGGGGTGTTCCTGTGTGGGCTGAATGTGCCTGTTGGCTTTGGCAAGGCTGCTGGAGAGTGTTGGGGCTGGGGCACACTAGTAGCTTCAGAGAGGCAGCACTAAAATATCTTGACTTTGCTCACCCATGGGCTTTAGCAATGCAGTAGGATAGTGCCTTGTCTTTGCACAGATCCTGGCTTTAGACTGAAAGCAGGAGATGCCATGACCTCTTGCACTTGCCAGCTTAAGCCAGGGGCAGCAGAGTGTCACAACCACCTGTTGGAAGACTTTAGCTATGGAGTGGGAGGTGCTGCCTCTGAGCTCATCTGCCTGTGCTAGTAGGCCACGTGGAGAGAGTGCAAACAATGGTGTCCTCCCCTACCTCCATTTCCAGAGAGCATTTCACCTGTCCCCTGCCCCTGCAGGCAATGTCCCCAGATCAGCAAATAAATTTCCCTCACATATGGTGTAGGTGCTTTTCAAACTGCTGTTTTTTGCTGGGTCTTTGCTGTTCTTTTCTGTATGAGAGAGACCTCCAAGAGGGGAATCTCAATTTTCTAAAGCACTTTGGGACCTCCAGATGTCAGCCCCATGGGTTTTCCCAGTCCTACATTCTAGGTCTTGTATTTCTAGAGCAGATATCAGAGGCTGGAGCGTATGATATAGAGCATCAACCTCTTGCTCCTCTGAGAGAATTATCCGCCTGGTGCAGTCCCTCCCTATTGTGTTCGTGGGCTAGGGGTGGGCTTTTTTGGTGATACTGTGTCTCAGCCTCTCTTACCCATCTTGATGTGGTCCTTTAATCTTTTGTTTTGGAGAGCAGTTCACTTAGTTTTCAAAGGGAAATTATCCATATGTAGCTGTAGATTTGGTATGTCTGCGGGAGGATGTGAGTTCAGGATCTTCCTGTGTCACCACCTTGGATCCTCCCCATTCTGCCCCCTCCAATTTTAAGTCCTTCAATAAGAGAACCACAGGCCTATATGGCATCATTGGAAAATTCCTCCCAACAATTAAGAAAAATAATATCAATCTTGGGGCTCCTGGGTGGTTCAGTGGGTTAAAGCCTCTACCTTCTACTCAGGTCATGATCTCAGGGTCCTGGGATCGAGCCCCGCGTCTGGCTCTCTGCTCAAGCGGGGAGCCTGCTTCCTCCTCTCTCTCTCTCTGCCTGCCTCTCTGCCTGCTTGTGATCTCTGTCTGTCAAATAAATAAATAAATAAATCTTAAAAAAAAAATATCAACCTTACACAAACACGTTCATGTAATAGAAACATAGGGAACACTCCCCATCTTGCATTAAGAGATCAACATCAACTTAATATTAAATCCTGATAAGTGGGGCGCCTGGGTGGCTCAGAGGGTTGGGCCTCTGCCTTCAGCTCAGGTAATGATCTCAGGGTCTTGGGATCGAGTCCCACATCGGGCTCTCTGCTCAGTGGGGAGTCTGCTTCCTCCTCTCTCTCTGCCTGCCTCTCTGCCTACTTGTGATCTCTGTCTGTCAAATAAAAAATAAAATCTTAAAAAAAAAATTAAAAAAAAATTAAAAAAAATTTAAATCCTGATAAGTATATTACAAGAAAGGAAAATTATAGACCAATATTTCTTATGAAGTCAGATGGAAAAATCCTTAAAAATAATCAACAAATCAAACCCAGCAATATTTGAAAATTTTACTACATCATGAGAAATTGAAGTTTATTCCAGAAGCGCAAGGTTGGTTTAGCATTCAAAAATGGAGCAATGCAATTCATTACATTAACAAAATAGATAATCTTAATGAATAAAGAAAAACATTTGACACCTCTTTATGTTTTAAAAAAAAAAAAACTCCATGAACTAGGAATAGAAAGGAACTTCTTTACAGGCACCTGCGTGGCTCAGTTGGTTAGGTCTGCCTTTGGGGTCTGGTCATGATCTCAGGGTGGTCCTGGGATTGAGCCCCACATCAGGCTCCCTGCTCAGCAGGGAGCCTGCTTCTCCCTCTCCCCTCCTCTCCCTCCTCATGGTCTCTCTCTCAAATAAATAAAATCTTTTTTTTTTTCAAAAGGGAACTTCCTTAATCTGATAAAGAATATCTACAAAAACAAACAAACAAACAAAAAAAACAACAAACAAAACAAAAAAGCACTTAAGAGTGAAATTTTGAATGTCTTTTCCCTCCCTGAGTTTTGGGGTCGACAAGAATACCTGTTCCCCATTTCTATTTAACACTGTAACAAAAATCCTAGTTAGTGCAATAAGGTAAGAAGAAGAAGTAAAAGGTATAAACATTAGAAAAGATGAGGTATAAGAGCCATTATTTGCAGAAGACATGACTATGTACCTAAAAAATTTAGATTAATGAAATTATTAGATTTAGTGTATCTACCAAGTTGCTAGATATAATTTCAATATACAAAAATCAAGTGTACTTTTCTATGTTCATTATAAACAATTAGGAAATTAGATGAAAATATCATTTATAATAGCCATATGAATTGAACACTTAGGAGTAAAGCTAATGAAAGAGGTGCAAGACATCGACCCTAAAATGTACAAGGCACCGAAATTAGTGACAACTTAAATAAATGAGGGCATATACCTTGTTAATAGATGGAATATTCAATATTGTTAAGATGTCAATTCTCCCCAAGTTGACCTAGAGATTTCATGTACTCTCAATCAAAATCCCAGCAGGACTTTCTGTGAAAATTGAAAGCTGATTTCAGAACTTCTAGGAAATGCAAAGGACTTAGAATATAGAATAGTCCATAAAGACAATCTTGAGGAAAAAGAATAAAGTTGCAACACTCATAATACTGGAGAGAAAGATTTACAATAAAGTTCCTTATGAAGACAGAGTTGCATTGACTCAGGACAAGATAAATCGGCTAATGGAAGAGAATAAAGAATACAGAATACAGAAAGAGACCAGCACATATGGTCGCCTAATTTCTAACAAAGGTGCCACTGTAATTTAGGGGCAAAGGATGATGCTTTACATGGAAAAAGATGAACCTGAACTTTCATCTCTCATCATATACAAACATTACTTCCACATGGATTATAGAGCTAAATGAGAAAGGCAAAACAAACTTCTAGAATAAAATTTGGGAGAATTTTCAGGCAAAGAATTCTTAATCAGGACACAAAAAATTACTAACCATAAAATTTAAAAACTAAAATAAGCTAGGACTTATTAAAAAATAAGAACTTCTATACTTCTGTTCATTTAAAATGCATGATTTTTATTTTTATTTTTATTTTTTTAGAGAGAGTGCCTGAGTCGGCACAGGCAGGGAGCAAAGGGAATCCAAAGCAGGTTCCAGGCCCATCTTGGAGCCCAATGCAGAGCTCAATCTTTCAATCCCAATACTGACCCAAAATCAAGAGTTGGATGCTTAATCGACTGAGCCATCCAGATGTCCCGGAAATATTCTGTATCTTGATCTGAGTGTGTATAATGCAGTTATTATACATACATATTCATTGAGCTGAACACTTAAGATTTGATGTTTATAGGAAATGATGCTGGATCAACGGTCTACCCATATGGAATAAAATTAGCCTGGTTTCGGGGTGCCTGGGTGGCTCCGGGGGTTAAAGCCTCTGCCTTCGGCTCGGGTCGTGATCCCGGAGTCCTGGGATCAAGCCCCTCATTGGGCTCTCTGCTCAGCAGGGAGCCTGCTTCCCTCTCTTTCTCTGCCTGCCTCTCTGCCTACTTGTGATCTCTGTCAAATAAATAAAATCTTTAAAAAAAAATTAGCCTGGTTTCCTACCTCACTTTCCTGAACTTATGGAAGATATTTATAACAAATTAGAATCATCCTAAAGTCCCAACAATGAGGGAATATTTAAAGTATATAAGAGGGGCGCCTAGATGGCTCAGTTGATTAAACTCAAGACTTGATTTCAGCTTAGGTTATGATCTCAGGGTTGTGAGATCAAGCCCCGCATAGTGCTCTGTGCTGGGCATGGAGACAGCTTAAGATTCTCTCCCTTCCTCTCCCTCTGCCCCCTGTCCCCATGCTCGCTCTCTCTCTCTTAAAAAAAAAAAAAAAAGAAATAAAGTATATATGACATATCCTTAAGTTAAGAATATGATGTGGCATTAAAAGTGTTTGCTACAGCGTGGAAAACACCTATTACACTGGGTAAAAAAGGCAGACCACAAAAAATCTGTATAAAGAATTATCAAAACTATGTAACAATATGTACAGTCTGGAAGGTAGTGACACCAAAGTGTTGGTAGTGGTTATTTGTCTTGGGGTGACAAAATAATGGGAAGACTTTTTTCTTATTTGCACTTTTCTGTAGCAAGCGAAATTTCAAGACTTCAATAATGGCAAAATAAACTTTTAACAACTATCCTTCCAAAATCAAAAGTCTGCTCTTCACGTTTCTCTGTCAACTGCTGTCCTGCTTTATTAATCCTTCAAGCTTTGCTGCTTTCTGCTCTCATCACAAAATGTGTTCACTACTTCCTGCACCCGGCTACACTGTGGCTCCTCAGCTGCCACCTCCTCATTTTGTCCCACCCAAACTCCCGATTAAGACAGAAGGCCTTTGGGCTGGATACTCTTGGTTGTCCAGTTATTAAAGGATGCCCAAGGAAGAGAGGCTGTGAACCCTCCCAGGTTGCCCAACAAAAGGGACAGCTGTAATAGAGTTTAGGTTTTGTTCACAGGCAAATGCAAATTTTCATGCACCTCGTGGGTAAGCATTTGTTCTCCAGTGGTGGTGAGAAATGTTTTCTTTCTAGAAGGGGCCCTTGCAGCCCCAAGGGAAAATCTCTCCCTCCACTTCATAGGACCATAGAGCTGCAGTCATGTCACAGCAGATATGCAGGGATGGGAGAAGTTATGGCCACTTACAATGAAGATTCTCAGACTCTGCTCAGACTCATTGGAGCACATCTCTGGAAGGAGGGGCCTGGGCTTTGCCTCTTGATGTCTGTCAGGTGATTCCCCCACCCCCTTCATTTTTTTAAACATCATTTGATACATAGATATGTATTTTAATAAAGTACAATTATAACATGTACATATATGAATCTATCACCCAGCCCAAAGCTGGATCATTAACATAATTTATCTATATGATTCTCTCTTATGCCTTCCTCTTGCCTCCCTATGAGAAGTAACACTACATTTTGTGTTTTCCATTCTCCTAAAATATTAAAAAAATACAGTTTTTGTCTCCTTGGCATCTATGCTTGCCTTTTTTTTTTTTTTTTTTAAGATTTTGGCCTCAAGAGAAAGAACTTTATTTTTTTCATGAATTTTTTTATTGAGATAAAGTATATACAATTTTTCTCTTTTTACCAATTCTAAAGTATACAATTCAATGGCATTGATTACATTTATAATGTTGTGTAACCAACACCACTATTTCCAAAACTTTTTCATCACTGCAAACAGAAACTCTGTACCCATTAAGCAATAATACCCTTTTCTCCCCTCCCCCAATCCTTGGTAACCTCTCATCTGCTTTGTGTCTGTAAATTTGCCTCTCTTAGATATTTCACATAAGTGGAATCATACAATTTTTGTCTTTTTGTGTCTGGTCTCTTTCAGTGAGCATATTTTCCAAGTTTGTTCATGTTGTAGCACGTGTCAAAAATTACACTATTGGGGTGCCTGGGTGGCTCTGTGGGTTAAAGCCTCTGCCTTTGACTCAGGTCATGGGACCTGGGATCCCATCCTGGGATCGAGCCCCACATCGGGCTCTCTGCTCAGCGGGGAGCCTGCTTCCCTCTCTCTCTCTCTGCCTGCCTCTCTGCCTGCTTGTGATCTCCGTCTGTCAAAACAAAAACAAAAACAAAAAAAACCACTACACTTTATTGGGACGCGTGGGTGGCTCAGCGGGTTAAAGCCTTTGCCTTTGGCTCAGGTCATGATCCCAGGTTCCTGGGATCGAGTCCCGTGTGGGGCTCCTTGCTCAGCGGGGAGCCTGCTTCTCTCTCTGCCTCTGCCTGCTTGTGCTTTCTCTCTCTCTCTCTGACAAATAAATAAATACATAAAATCTTAAAAAAAATTACACTTTATCTATTCATCTATTGAAGGGCATTTGGATTGCTTCTACCTTTGGGCTATTGTGAGTAATGCTGCAATGAGCATTGGTGTACAAGTAGCTGTTAGAGTCCCTATTTTCAATTAGTTTGGGTATATACCTGGAAGTGGAATTGCTGGGTCAATGTTTAGCTTTCTGAGGGACCATGATACTGTCTTCTACAGAGACTACACCATTCTACATTCCCTCCAGCAATTCTCCAAACTCTCGCCAACACCTGTTTTATATACACATTTTATGTAATTTTAATTTTAAATTTTTTAAGCAAACTCTATACCCAACATGGGGCTCAAACCCACAACAATTGAGATCAAGAGCCACATGCTCCACAGAATGAGCCAGCCAGTGCCCCTTATGTGTGTGTGTGTGTGTGTGTGTGTGTGTGTTTAGTTGTAGCATCCTAGCAGGTGTGAGGTGGCATCCAGTGGTTTTTGGCTTGCATTTCCCTCCTGACTTTTCCAGTGACGTTGAACACCTTTTCATGTGCTTACTGGCCATTTGTATATCTTCTTTGAGAAAATGTCTATTCAAATCATTTGCCTGTGTTTTAATTAGATTGTTTCTTGTTGTTGTAGGAATTCTTTATATATTCTGGATATTAAGTTGTTATCAGAGTTATGATTTATAGATATTTTCTCCCATTCACAGATTGTCTTTTCACTTTCTTGATATTGTCTTTTTTTTTTTTTTAAAGATTTTATTCATCCACTTGACAGACAGAGATCACAAGTAGGCAGAGAGGCAGAGAGAGAGAGGAAGAAGCAGGCTCCCCGCTGAGCAGAGAGCCCAATGCGGGGCTCGATCCCAGGACCCTGGGATCATGACCTGAGCCGAAGGCAGAGGCTTTAACCCACTGAGCCACCCAGGTGCCCCTTGATATTGTCTTTTGATGCACAAAAATTTTAAATTTTGATGGAGCCCAATTTATCTATTTTGTTGTTGTTGTTACTTGTGATTTTGGTGTTATACAGAAGAATCCATTTCCAAGTATGTTTGGGTTTGAACTCTAGAAAAGTGGTATCATTTTTTAAAAAGATTTTATTTATTTATTTGACAGAGAGATAGAGAGCACAAGTAAGCGGAGCAGCAGGCAGAGGAAGAGAGAGAAGCAGGCTCTCTGCTGAGCAGGGAGCCTGATGCTGGGCTCAATCCCAGGGCCCTGAAATTATGACCTGAGCTGAAGGCAGCCCCTTAACCAACTGAGCCACCCAGGCACCCTGGTATTTTTAAAAAATATTTTATTTATTCATTGGAGAGACAGAGCATGCCAGAGAGCACAAGCCATGGGGAGGACCAGAGGGAGAAGGAGAAGGAGAAGGAGGTTCCCTGCTGAACAGGGAGCTTGATCCCAGGACCCCGGGATTATGACTTGAGCTGAAGGCAGACACTTAACTGACTGAGCCACCCAGGCGCTCCAAAGTGATATCATTCTTACTACAACCTCCTGAAACTTGCCATTTTCTTTCCAAATTATGATTATCCACATTCTTTCACAGTTCATTCATTCTCTTAGATGTATAATACAGATGGTCCCTGACTGAGGAGAGTTTAACTCGTGAGTTTTTTTCCACCTTTAAAAAAAATCTTTTTTACTTTATATTTAATTTATATTTAATTTTTTAATTAAAGTATAGTTGACATACAACATTATATTAGTTTCAGGTATATAACATAATGATTCAACATTTATATACATTATAAAATGCTCATCATGATAAGCGTAGGTACCGTCTGTCCAACACAAAGCTACTCCAGTATTATTGTGTATATTCCCTCTGCTGTACATACATCCTTACGACTTATTAATTTTATAACTGGAAGTTTGTACCTCTTAATCCCATCACCTATTTCACCCATCTCCTCGCCCCTGACTTCTGATTTTTTGACTTTATGATGGTGTGAAAGCAATACACATTCAGTGGAAACTGTGCTCTGAATTTTGATCTTTTTCCAGGCTAGTGACATGCGGGATGACATTCTCTTGTGATGATGGCAGCTACAGGTGGCCACAGCTCCCAGTCAGTGACATGATCATGATGGTAAAAAAAATCAATGCACTTAACCACCATTCTTTACCCACATAACCATTTTATTTTTAATTTTGAGTACAGTATTCAATAAATTACATGAGACACTCAGCACTTCATTATAAAATAGACTTCGTATGAGATGATTTTGCCCAACTGTAGGCTAATGTAATTGTTCTGGGCACATTTACAGTAGGCCAGGGTAAGCAATGACGTTTGGCAGGAGAGGCGTATTAAATGAATTTTTGACTTACAATATTTTCATCTTCAGCTGGTTTATCAGGACGCAGCCACATTATAAGCTGAGGAAGATCTGTATTCCATTATACAAATACACCATGTTATTTGGCCATTCCCCTATTAAAAAAATTTTTTTTGAGTGTAGTTGACACACAATGTTACATTAGTTTCAGGTGCACAACACAGCGATTCAACATCTCTACATGCCACGCTGTGCTCACGGCGAGTGTAGCTACTATCTGTCCCCATAGGATGCTCGTACAGTATCACTGACTTCATTCCTTATGCCGTGCCTTTTATTTCCATGACTTATTGTCTCTTACCAGAAATTGTATCTCCTTCTCCCCTTCACCCATTTTGCCCTCCCCCCTCAGATAAGTAAATAAATCTTATAAAAAATAATTACAGGATTATAATAACAGGAGACACACTGCCATGTAGCATGGTTTGCGCCAGCCTACACTAGAGCATTAATCATTTTCTGTGATTTCTTGCAGAGAGCTATCAGAGAAGGCACAATAAATACATTTTACTGATTTCAGCGTTGGAGAAATTTTATGCAATAGGGAGATGTCAACACTGGTGGGGGAAATGATTGTGAAAAGGAAATGTTTTCTTTAGAGCCCTGTCTCAGCCAGGTTGCAGGAGCATCTATAATGGGTTTAAAATAACTCACAGAAGGGCTTTGTTTCTCAGCGCTGAAAATGCTCCAAAACAAAGAGACACAGATTGACGCTTCCTCCCCACAGTCCTGCACACAGTGGCCGATTTTGGGAAACCCTTTGGCAGCCACATGGGGTCAGAGTGTGGCCAGGCTTCTTTGGGGTTTGTAAAAAAAAAACGGGGGAAACTCAAGTGTGAAGCAAGAGCTCCACTCTGAACCGGTATGTTGTTTGTGGCTCTGTTACTGGAAAATGCAATGACCTTATTAACAAGGTCAAAGTTGTGTAGACACAGGAATTACAACATTGAGAAGGGGTGGAGTGAGATACTGGGGGCATAAAAGCATCGGCAGGGGCCCCCACAGCACTGCTCTGCCAGAGGCAGGACAAACCGAGGATGAGGTGAGTCCGCAGCTCTGCCACTCCCCCCACTTTCTCTAGCTGACTGCTTCCTTCTCTGTGTACAACCTTTACCTCCAGGACAGTCCAGGTATAGGAGAAACCAAAGGGGAGATGCAAAACAAACCCAAAGAAATAGGGCAGATGCGTTAAATTAAGCAACTTAAGAGGCTTCGTGTGTTCAATCTTCTGCTTTTCTGCATCCGTGAGAATGCGAGTTACTCTAATGGATAGCTCTTTCCTCGAGGTTACAAAGTTTTCACCTTTGCAGGGGATGCCTGCCAGCAGCTCCCATCGTAGGCTTTCTGGCAATTTAAATATATTTATTAGCAGATTTTCTCATTTTTAAAAAATGTATAGGACCAAAGGTAACACATTTAAATGACCCAATGAAGGCACTGAGATTTTATCAAAATAACAGAAGAATTTTTTTTTTGAAATATTGAAGACGCACGACTACAGACTTCACATAGCCAAGAGTTCTCCATAGAGCTGGCTTCGGTCAGCAAGATGGGGAACTGGTGAGTGCGGCCCGGGGCACTGGTGCCCACAGTCCGGCTCTCAGGAAGCCAGTTATCTGCCAGGAACCCTTTTTGGCATTTTGAGGTTTCCTGAAGGCAAATTATCATTAGTAGGAAAACCATGCAAGTGTTTTAAATTTTGTATATATATATATTTTTAAGATTTTATTTATTTATTTGACAGAGAGAGATCACAAGTAGACGGAGAGGCAGGCAGAGAGAGAGAGAGAGAGGGAAGCAGGCTCCCCGCCGAGCAGAGAGCCCGATGCGGGCGTCGATCCCAGGACCCTGAGATCATGACCTGAGCCGAAGGCAGCGGCTTAACCCACTGAGCCACCCAGGCGCCCTAAATTTTGTATATTTAAAACATCTTGGAAATGGAAAATTTTTAAATGTAAAGAGAATAGCATAAGAAACCCATTTTCCATCTTCCGGTTATCCACATTTTATTAGCAGCACCCTGTGGCCCAGGACCTCAGGGGTGCAGTGAGGGAGGCTTCTTTTTGCGGGGGAGTTCACGTGTTACTGGCAATTCAACGTTTCCTAAATGCCGCCAGAAACTGAGGCCCACAGATCTCCATGCCTTCCTACCTTGGCGGTCCCTCTCGGAAGCCCATGCAGGATTCCTGGCGGGGTAGAGCACGCTGGAACCTGGGCATACTGTGCAGCTGCCCGAGTGTGTGTGGATGGGGGTGGCGGGTGCTTCTTGGTGCTAGCACTTTCGTACAGCTGCTTCTCTGGCAGCCCAGCGGGAGGGGTGTGGGTGCCCGGGGGTGCGGGTATGAGGCTGGGAGACCAGGTGCTCACTCCTTCTTGTCTTCTCTCGGCAGAGCCCTGGGAGCGGTCATTGCCCTCCTGCTCTGCGGGCAGCTTTGCACAGCGGACACTGGCAGTGAGGCCACAGACCACGCAGGTAGGTGTTTGGGTTCGGGTGGGAAACTCATGTCTCAGCACTGCCGTGCCTCCTTGCGACCCTGTCGGATCTGCACCCTCTTCGGGAAGAGCCAGTTCCTCTGTCTCGTCCTGATGTCTGGTGTTTCAGTCCAGTGGAGAACTCTGGGGAGCCGGGATAGAGGGGGGATGGCCTTCCCTTTGGCTTCCATTTGAGCTGGAGGGTGGCTGATGTGCACAGCAGCCTTTCTCAACAGACTTCTCGGTCCCTGGGATTGGTTTCCGAGTCTCGCCCTCCTCCTCCAATGACTTTCTCTTTGCAGAGGTCAGTGTCCCAAAGCCCCCGGAGATTGAAAATGGCTACGTGGAGCACTTGGTTCGCTACCAGTGTAAGCCCCTTTACAGACTGCGCACTGAAGGAGACGGTAAGACTTGGACAAGTGTCCTCGCACCCTCCTCTGCCCCGGCCTTTCTGTGATGAGCAGGGCCAGGGGCGGTGGGCCAGAACGCTGACATGTTCTCCTTGGAACCAGAAGAGGTAGATTCTAATAAGGGTTTTGTCACCAGTAACTGTGGCCTCTTGGGAAAATGAACTCAGCCTCGAGTTTGCCCCTTTGTGAAGGGGAGGCGATTCCATGTAGCCTGCCCACCCCAGAGGGACATCTACATCTCCCAAAGGAGATGTGGTCAAAGAAACAAGGGTGGCACTAGTGAAGATGGCAGGTGGCCCTGACCTAGCACTGTGCTCTGCGTGCAAAGTGCTTCTCATGTATTTACTCATGGAGTTTTCATGACATCTGCCCCCACCCAGGAAGCCAGTTACTATTCTCATTGTGCTGATGAGGCACAGTGAGGTTGAGTAACTTGCTCAAGATCAGGTGGCCTGGAAGAGGGAGAGGTCAGGATCTGAACCCACTGCTAGTCTGTATGGAATCACTGCCGCCACACATCTGTCTTGCGGAGCGTCACCGGACCCCCAGCCCCTGGCTTCTAGCACAGCGCTCCTCCCTTCCTCCTCTTCTCTCCCCTTCCTTCTCCTCTTTTTCTAATTCTCTTTAAACACCTTCCCTCCTCATGCTCAGTCTAGACTCAATTTCTCTTTTGATTCATTTCTTTCCTTTTGTTTCAGGAGTGTACGCCTTGAACAGTGAGAAGCATTGGACAAACAAGGTCACTGGAGAGAAGCTGCCTGAATGCGAAGCAGGTAGGAAGCCAGGAGCCCTGGGAAGCTGACCGAGGGTGGGTGTTGAGAGTCTCCTGCATGGGCAGCCATCTTGATTGAAAGGTCCCAAAGGTGCATCCTTCCTGACTGGTTTCCTTCAAGCACATGAGAGCCAAGATGCGGGACCGGGGAGAACCACAAGTGGTCAGGCTGATAAGCGAACTTTTAGGTGAGGACACTCCCCAGCAAAGTTCACTAAGGATCTTGCTCATTTGGACCTTCAGGATATTGGCTGAATCCACTGTCTACCCTGGCCTCTAGGGTCAGGAGGCCCTGTATGTTCACATAGGCTGTTCAGGTTGCCCAGAGTCAAGTGTAAATCAGGAAGAACGAGTTGTGGGAGGACAGAAACAAGCCAAATCCACAGAAGGGGTTAGGACTTTTGTTTCCTGTTATTAGGAAGAGATGTTGCTCTTTCCATGTCCCTCCTGGGACCAGAGGATTCTGCCTGCCCTCTTCTGCTACTACTAACTACACTAAGTTCTAGTGCAGAACTACTAACCTGTCTTGTATTAGCTGCAATATCGAAAATCTGAGCTCCAGCCAGTGCTGTAACACATCACTCTTTATGCAGAGGATGAATCATTATAGCTTCTCATCCTTACAACGAATTTCAGGGAGTTGCGGACGTGTCTTTTTGTGATAAATGATTTAAATATACATACAGTTCATCAGCCAGCATTTGAAAATCTCAGCATTCCTTTTTTTTTTTTTTCTTGTGAGTTAGAAAAGCACTTAGTGTCTCAGTGATGTACACAAGAACCACTTTAAACTGTTAAACTGTGGAAATGAGAGCAGCAGGTGGTAAAGGCAAGGCATGTTGATATTTCTGTGTAGAAATCAACACGACAGTTTCAACAGCAGCACCTGGCCCCGCCGTCCCCCTCTCTCCCACACCGGGAGACTCACACTCCCGCTCCTGACTTTCTCGCTCTCCCTGACAGTATGCGGGAAGCCCAAGAACCCGGTGGACCAGGTGCAGCGCATCATGGGCGGATCCGTGGATGCCAAAGGCAGCTTTCCCTGGCAGGCCAAGATGGTCTCGCACCATAATCTAACCTCCGGGGCCACGCTGATCAACGAGCAATGGCTGCTGACCACAGCTAAAAATCTCTTCCTGGGCCATACGGATGATGCGAAAGAAAAAGACATCGCCCCTACTTTAACACTCTATGTGGGGAAAAACCAGCTTGTGGAGGTTGAAAAGGTGGTTCTCCACCCTGACTACTCCAAGGTAGATATTGGGCTCATCAAACTCAAGCAGAAGGTGCCCATTGATGACAGGGTAATGCCCATCTGTCTGCCTTCCAAAGATTATGCACAAGTCGGGCGTGTGGGCTATGTGTCTGGCTGGGGGCGAAATTCCAACTTTAAGTATACCGAGCTACTCAAGTACGTCATGCTGCCTGTGGCCGATCAAGACAACTGTGTCCAGCACTACGAAGGCAGCACAGTGCCCGAAAAGAAGTCATCTAAGAGCCCCGTGGGGGTGCAGCCCATACTGAATGAGCACACTTTCTGCGCTGGCATGTCCAAGTTTCAGGAAGACACCTGCTACGGGGACGCGGGCAGCGCCTTTGCTGTGCACGACCAGGATGAGGACACCTGGTATGCGGCCGGAATCCTGAGCTTTGATAAGAGCTGTACTGTGGCCGAGTACGGCGTGTACGTGAAGGTGCCCTCCATTCTGGCCTGGGTTCAGGAAACCATTGCTGGCAACTAACGCTGAGTGTTGGCAGCCCTTGCCCAAGGGCAAGAACTCACTCTGGAAGAGGGGAAAGTGGATGGGACTGGAGGGGAGAAAACACGGTGTGAAGCGGTGCGGAGTCAATCAATAAAGAGCTTTCTTTTGAGTCATTTCTGTGGATTTTTAGCCCAGGCCCTTCCATTAGTTATCGTGCAGCAACAGCTAAGCGGTGCTATATACGGGGGAGTGGCAGAAACCACCCCAAGCCAACCACAAACCCCTAAGGTGGCACAGAACTGTCCTGTGCTGGGGTCACCCTCAGTGACCACATGCCGACCAGACAGCAGGCCTCAGAAAGGTCACGGTTACCCTTGTTTCAGAGACAAGGAAACAGACTTGGAGAAGGCAAGTGATCTGCTTACGGCTACACGGCCGCTAAGCAGGGGGCCGGTAAGCAGGGCGGCTGAGGTCACCCACCTCGAACCCAGGCCCGTCTGAATCCGAACCTCAGCTCTCTGCCCCGCACTCTCTTGCTTCTGGGCAGTGAGCAAGGGGAGCGTGCAGGCTGAAGAGGAAGACGCTAGCTCACCGTGGGACAAAGAGGAGGGACAAAGATGAGGGTTCTGACCCAGGCAGAATCTTACTATATGTGCTCCCCACACAGCGGCACTTCAGAAAACAAAGTAAGATGCGGTAAAGGCAGGAGCGGTTCTGGACTTGCTGGGTCCAGATCGCAGTGTGGCCATACATCTGCCAAGGGCCTTCAGTCCCTGCTTTCCTTTCTGATCGGCACGAACCAGATCATCTCTAATGTCCCTACCAAAATTCTGGAACTTGGTAAAGAGGTACAGGTATCTTCCTCAGTAGGGTAGGCTTTCCCAGGGTGGAAGAAACCCAGCCTTTACCAGGAGCCAAATGCAAGCCACCTGAGTCTTCCCTTTCACGAAGACAGGCTCTTGCCATTAAGGGTCTCCCAGAAGAATGGTTTCAGAACCCTTGTAAGCAGGAAGCTCTTCTAACTTCTTCCACTCTTCCTGGTTATTTAAGCCCTTAGGACACTGACCTTTCATCAAGATAACCTCTTGTCACATGAAAATAGGGCCTCTCATTCTCACTGGTGTAAAATGCCCCGAGGTCCTTGTTCTCACACCAGGGCCCACCCTGCCCTGCAAAGCTGTCCTCACACACACATCCAGACATCCGTCAGTACTTTTCAACCCCTTACAGTTAGTGGACCAGTGGAGATCTTACACCTCATTCCAAAACCTGTGAAAGAGAGAAGAGCCAGAAGCGGAAACACACTGCACACACATGAACAGAATGCCTCTCAGAATACAGTTATGCCTTTTCCTTCTGGTACTATCTTTAGCACTAAGTTTTCTTGAAAAACAAAAAATCTTTTTTTTAAAGAATTATTTGGTTGCATCAAGTGGCTTCTGGCCACTGTTCAGGAGGAAGCCTTTGGCATTTTCTCCATTCACTTGTCTTCTCTGGCTTCCTCCCCGGCAGTACCTCCTGCCCTCCTGGGCTAGCCCCTGAGTTTCAGGGACCCTGAATTCCGTGCAGCTCTCTGAACATGCTCTGCTGTCTCCAGCATTGGGTCTTCTTGCTCCTGGCACCCTCTCCTGAAATGCTCCCCCTCTTCCACACAAGCACCTCCTTCCCTCCGGGAGGGGCAAGCCTCGTCTCCTCTGCGAAGCAGGAGTCGTTTGTATTTAGGGAGCACCGGGCACAGGGCAGAGCACTCAGTATGAACTCAATCGGTACTTGCAGAATGGAAAGCAACTAAGGTAGGAACAAGGACACAAATTGGGACTTCAGAGAAACATTCCCTGAACACCTCAGGAGGAGAGGAGACAGGGTAATTTTACATTGCAAATTGTGAGTTTTTTTTTTTAAGATTTATTTATTTATTTGACAGACAGAGATCACAAGTAGGCAGAGAGACAGGCAGAGAGAGAGGAGGAAGCAGGCTCCCTGCTGAGCAGAGAGCCCGATGCAGGGCTCGATCCCAGGACCCTGAGATCATGACCTGAGCTGAAGGCAGAGGTTTTAACCCACTGAGCCACCCAGGCGCCCTGCAAATTGTGTTTTTGGTGGTATCTGTGCACTTACTCCACGTCAAATACTGTGTGACTTAGGCTCTGAAAGAAAGTCCAACGAAGAGTGAGAGGCAATGAAGACGTTTTATTCTTTCACAGGGGTCTGGAGGGAGGTAGGTCTAGTATTTACTCACAGGCTCAAAACCTCAATAGGGACCCAGAGTTTTATTGTTCTCCGCACATTCACTTTTCATGCTGGTCTTCATGGTCCTAGGATGGCTGCTGCAGTCCCACGGATCAGGAAAACCAGCGCAGGTAGAGGGGGAGAACACAGAGTTGGCGGCGGCTCCCTCCTTTCATCGGCGAAGGACACCAAAGCCCCCAGCAGCCTTCCTTCTGTGCCCTGTCATTGGCCACCTCTTCCTGCAGACAAGGCTTGGAAGGGTAGCAGCTGATGAAGGGGGAACGTACTTGCAGCGACAGTGCTGGCCCGCACAGAACCCGGCTTCTGCTGGCCAGAGGGCCTGCAACTGCCTGATCCTGCCTGGTCCCTGGCCCTCCGGCTCTGCACCTCTTCTCTTGTTCTAGAAAGTCAGGATCCAGAGGCTCTATGAGGTTTTGAGAGAAGCAGTGACTTGCCCAAGTGGTTAGGGAAGGTCATGCTGGGGATGCCAGAAGAGCAAGAATTCTTCATCAAGTTATTAAAAGGGGCAAATACCATAAAGATGTTATTTCTTCTAACAACTCTGGCATCTCTTTCCAGTTTTGAGTCCTTGGAGTGAAATTCTCTGCCCCAGAGAGAGGCAGAACTCTGGCTTCTGGGAGAAACCTGCTCCTACTAACTACAGGTAGTTCATTTTTTTTGCTTAGCTCAAACTGGGTGCTGGATGGTAAAGGTTCAAGGTCTCATTTCTTGGGCAATTTTGTAACATAAAAACTAGTAAAATGAGCAAACCAGGATACTATTTTAAAAGTCTAAGCTAGAAGGTTTCCAAAATAAAACAATTTTGCCCACTATCAGCAGAGAATCACTTATCCAAGAGAAACAGGGATAACGGGGACTGGAGATGGGAGAGCATGCAGTCACGCAGTAAATACCTGAGTGGAGTAATGGGAGAAGGGGAGCCTGTGTGTGCACACTTAGGGTACAAAAGGAGTATTTCTCTTCCTGTGCAAACAGATTTTCTGTTTTCCTTGTGTATCCCATAAACGTAATTAAACAGTAGTAGGTAATGTTGGAAAGGATTCTGTATTATCTTAAGGAATAAAGAGAAGTACAATATAAACTTAAAAAATCACGCTGGGAAAACGCACCACGGTTGTCTTGACCGCTCAGAGGTTTGCAGCGAGTAGACATTTCAGCATCGATGCTCATCACGGGACCAGCATGGCCTTCTATTTGGGGGCGGGGGATTTTCTGTCTGAGTCAGACCTCTTCTCCGCTGGGATGCTGAGCACCTTTCTGAAGGACTCCAGGAAGACAGCAGAGCCGGATTCAGGTACTGCTTCAACATGTACCTTTGTCTTCAACTTTGAGTAGTCAATGTGCTAAATGTCTTGATAGAGAAGGTCGTATTTGGGAATATTCTTGGGATCAATAGGACTTTGGACAATAAGTTTCCCCCTCATTGCTCCTCGATAAATTACTTCAATCAAATCTATGAAGTCCTGCTTGGTTTTGAAACTTCCCACAAACTTAGTGTGATCTGGAGACCTAGAGAGCACGGGAGAAAAACAAGCTCGCTCAGAACTTCTGGCAATTACTCGTGGCAGACCTTCAGGATAAACAAAATGAATCGTTGCTCTGTTACTTTCTTCTCATCGGGGACACTTAAGACATGAAGCCTGACATTGATTCCTGTTTGCAGTTACGGGGCCCATTTGATACAGGACTAAAACGAGTGCCATCAGTCACTGGGGTGGCATGTGAGCCCTATCACGTGAAGAGCCTCCGCTTCAAAATCTCTTTTAATCACTTCTTAGCTCCTTCTCCAGTAGAACCCCCTGGACGCTGGCCTGGGCATAGTTTGTGGCTGCTGCTGTCGGCTTCACCATGGAAAGCCCATTAACTGGTCATCGTCTCGGAGTTCCCCTCATGGATACTTTTGAATGGTGAGTATGAAATCTTTATTTATTTATTTATTTATTTTTACTAGTTCAAACTTCAAGTATGTTAATTGTAGAAATTTTTTAGAAAAAAAAAAAAAAAAAAATCACTAGTGAGGCCAGAGGCTGCATTTCAGTACATCCTTCCAATGTGTGTGTGTGTGTGTGCGCGTGTGCACAGATGCATTTCTTTTTCAAAATCATGGCAATTATATCATACAAACTATCTTGTAATGTGCTTTCCCAACTAACATATAACCTATTTCTTTCAAAGTCATTAAACTTACATCCACAACATTATATGAAACTAATATCCAGTGTCCCTCTGTGGACATCTATGTTCTTTTTTTATTTTTATAAAGATTTTTATTTATTTATTTGACAGACAGAGATCACAAGTAGGCAGAGAGGCAGGCAGAGAGAGAGATGGAGAAGCAGGCTCCCTGGCGAGCAGAAAGCCTGATGTGGGGCTCGATCCCAGCACCCTGGGATCACAACCTGAGCTGAAGGCAGAGGCTTTGATCCACTGAGCCACCCAGGCGCCCCGACATCTACGTTTTTTCTATGTATTTTGTTTTCTAAATAATAGTGGGATGAATATCCACACAGCCAATTTTGCCCACTTTCATGATTATTTTTCCTTCAGAGAAATTCCTGGAAATACAATTGCTGGTTTTTTTATTCTTTTTTTTTGGGAGAAAGTGCATGAGTTGGGGGCAGGGAGGGAAAGGGTGTTAGGCAGACTCTGGGCTCCCCGCCTGACACAGGGCTCGATCCCATGATGCCGAGACCATCAACTGGGCTGAAATCAAGAGTCTGCCCCCAAATTTTACAGACTTTTAAGATGGGAAATAGTGTCATAAATCACCCTTGAAAAAGACTGCACCAAAATAATACTTAACTGTATCCTAGGAGAATAAATAGCTTTAAAATACTAAAACAAGTAATATTTAACATATGCTCAGAGAGAGAATGGCAAAATAGGAACATAGATCTAGAAAAGCAAACACCTCACCCACAGCAGGAAATGATAACAACCACAAGACCGGCTGAAAATACATGCTAAGTATTAGGACGCTGACTGGATGCAGTGGAAGGTGTTAAAGATTTCATAGTGCTTATTCTCGACAGAATTGGTTGAAGAATGTTTTCAAAACCTTTTGCGTGGCAGAAGACAGGACAGTTGGGCAGAGAGAAGCATGTCTTAGTCTGCTGGAACATTTCTTTCCAAAGGTAGCCAACCAGTCTCAGATGTTTAAATACAACGGCCTATTTTGTTTTAAATGAAATTCCTGGGAAACTTTTAAAAAAGCTGTTCTGCATTTTCTACACTGAAGGATGGTTAGTGCTTCCCAAATCATACAATTCTTTCATGCTTCAGCAAGAGGTTAAAATCTGCCAGTCACACTGGAAACACTCTTTTTTGCACCCGCGTTTCACAGAGCAAATGAGTGGCCCCGCTGAGGAAACAGCAGCAGCTCAGGCAGGCAGGTGAGTTACGGCAACTACTTGGGTAAAAGCAACTCCCACCACTATAGTAACTGTAAGTCAATCAGACTTACCCATAATCCACTTTCATATGTTGCCCATTGAAGAAAAACACAGTAGATGGAATATAACTGATGTCAAAATAGTGCGTGTAAACGGGAGTTTGGTCCACATCTACCAGATAAATAGCAGCCATTTTACTCAGGTCAGAAGAGGTTTTAGAAAGCTGCAAAGAGAGAGAGACATATACGTCATAATACGAGAGGCAATTAAGGTTTCTTCTGTGAAAACTTCTTACTCGAATATTCTGTTTGAACGAAATTCCTGAGGCGAGAATCTCTCCTGAGTTCCACAGTAGACACAGTATAACCTTATCATTCAGTCTGAGTTTCCTTTGGTAGACTTGTGAGAGGGCCCTGGGTAAAATGAACTCATCCCCCCCGGCTTTTTTTTAAGAAAAAATCTGTTTTTGGTTGTAAAGTTTTTATAAACTTTTGGTGAATTTATAAAATCCACGTTCACTTAAACAAAAACAACTCAAAACTATGTACTGTACATTGAAATTCCCTCAAATCTCTTCCCTTCCAATCCCCCCATGAATGATAATTGTAATAAAATAGTGAAGACTTGCATGGCCGTTATTATGTGCTAAGTGTCCGAAGTGCTTTACACTTGTTAATTCACTTAATCCGTGCAACATTCCTATGAGGTTTTTATAGTCTCCATTTCTTAGATGAAGAAACTGAGGTAACCTGCCTCTAGTCCCATAGCTAGTAAGCAGTACAGCTGGGACTTGAACTCGGGCAGCCTGGGCTCAGTGATATTCCGTCCCCTCTACAGCTGAGGGTATAATCCTCTGGCCCCTTTCCCCCTCATGTTAACACATTATTTTTGTTAACACACTCATGTTAACATACTCATTTTTAATCACAATACTAAATATCCTTATACGGGATTCACACTGTGGGTGGCAGCGACAGAGATGCTGGGAAAAGATCTCAGTTCTGGGGTAAGTCTCTCTCCATAATAAACACAGACAGGAATAAACCTATTCTGTCTCATACCCCCCCTCTCTGCTCATCAGAGTATGTAGATGTGTTATGAAACAAGAGATCATCAAGCACACACTGGAGGCAACACACTAGGAAAGCTTATCTGCAGGCAGAGAGAACGAAGTTCAAACCCTAGCTCTTCAGGTGGAGCACTTACCCCCCACCACGGGAGCAGTAATTTTCCCACTGTTGTGGGGACTGAGTAAAATAATGTTCACAGGTGCTTGTTAATAGTGTTTCTGGTTCTCCACTGCCTTGTTGGTGAAACTGAACTTGGATGGCTGGTGTTGCAGAAGGACATCTAGGACAGACTCACCATAGTTAGAGCTTTGTGGGCTCAGCTCAGGCCAGTGAAAGCACGCCAACAAGCGAAAAGTTGTGTCCCTGGGCCTGGCTGCTCCCTTCCATGTACTTTATAGATATTGAAGTGAGAATATATAGATTTTTAATAAAACCCATTTATTTAAAAAATTCACTTACTATATCATCTAGCTGCAGACAGACAGGATCCTCGTCTCTCCCAAACCTGAGGACCAACACCTTCTCTGCGGTACTTTGTATTGCTTGGTCTACTTCTTTTTTGCTAGTTAGCTTGGGCAATAGGAAGCTCATGTTGAGAAATCCTAATAGTAATCTTCACTGTCAGTCCTGAAATACAGTTGCAATATTTAAAGACCTATTAAGCGCACATGTCCTAATTTAAAAAAAAAAAAAAAACACAAAACTTTATTTTTGGAGTAGGTTATATGTATATTTTATTCCCAGAGGAAAAAATGGTTTCATACAACACAGTATCAAAAAAGTAAAAGGAAAACACTAACCGCACAAACTGGTGGCAAGTCCATCAGCTTAAAAAGAAACAATGTAGAAATGTACGCTGTGAAAAATCTCCCTCCCCCTGTCTGCCCTCGACTGGCCCCATTCCTACTAGCCTATCTTTCCCCACACACCACATAGCTACTTTCATTAGGTTCTCATGTATCTTCCAGTTTTGTTATGCATTTACAGGAAAATACAAATATGCATTCCTCTGTTTTTTCCCTCTTTTACCCCAAGAATAGCCTATTCTATCTGCCAGCGTGCCAGCAGGAAAAAGAAGGCATTCTCAAATTTGGTCATTTAAAGAGGTTTTCATGAAGGCAGTGTATAGGAAAATAACAGAGTACAGTGCTGTACTTCAGCTAGTAGCGCAGGGTGCTGTTCCTACCCCTAGGCCTGAAGGGGCCACGGGAGGGAGAAGTGTGTGGTGGGGATCACGGGGTGCAGAAGGTCCTTGTATAGGAGGTCAGCCTGCAGTGAAGGGATGCAGCCACTCTTCTCCCTCCCTCTGATCTCCTGCTAATGTGCCCACTGGCTGACTCAAACTGGAACCAGATGGCAGTGGAGATGAAGAAGGCAGCCCAGTCTCCTGATCCCAGTTTAGAGAAAGAGGAAGAGTGCAGCTGGAGTGGCAAATGACAGATGTCCAGCACACATACTTTACCCACTTTTCTGCACTCTGGAGTGTTTCACCTAACATGGGAAGACCTTTCTATATCTCTACACATGTTGTTACAACAACATACTATTTCGTGCATGGACCATACATTTATTTATTTATTTATTTTTAAAAAATATTTTATTTATTTATTTGACAGACAGAGATCACAAGTAGGCAGAGAGGCAGGCAGAGAGAGAGGAGGAAGCAGGCTCCCTGCTGAGCAGAGAGCCCGATGCGGGGCTCGATCCCAGAACCCTGGGATCATGACCTGAGCGAAGGCAGAGGCTTTAACCCACTGAGCCACCCAGGCGCCCCTGGACCATACATTTAGAAAAAATTTTTAAACATTTTATTTATTTAGTTGAGAGAGAGCGAGAGCATGAGCACAGGGATGGGGCAGAGGGAGAGGTAGAAGTAGACAAGAGGCTCAATACCAGGATCCTGGGAAGATGACCTGAGCCGAAGGCAGACACTTAACTGAATGAGCCACCCAGGCGCCCCACTATGCATGCACCATACTTCTTAAGTCTTTTATTGATGGGAGTCTTATCGTAAGTCCTGGCTTCAAGATTCTCGGTGCATGCCTTACTAGATGTAACTTACCACATGGCAAACAAATCAATTAAGAAGGGTGTGTGGGACAACCCCACACAAAAAAGAAACAAGTCATAAAACACCGAGATAGAAGGGATCCAATCCAATTCCCTCATTTTATAGACTTGTTTACTTACAGTTTTGATTCTAGCTAAAACAAGGACTAGAATCCAAGTCACCAAATTTCTAGTGCAGTGTTCCCTCTGCTATAATCAGTACCTATTTTTATGACTAAGAAAGGAACTTTATTTTTGAGTCCATCCATAAGAAACTCCATTGAGAACCTGACATTTTCAATCTGGTCCCAAAGTAGGTTAATGCTATGAAAAGGGAGGATTTCTTTATGTGTGTGTACATGTGTGTGTGTGTGTGTGTGAAAGAGAGAGAGACAAGTCACATTTTAAGATATTAACTAATAAAATTCATATAGGAAATGAAATTATTCCCATAATAAGTCATTCTTTAAACAGGCAAGTTGATTGCCAGAAGGGACCTCATCAAATGTCAGTAGCAGAACAAATTACTTACGAAGGGGAAAGTCAAAGAAAGGATGGACCTATTCCACAAGAATTCAAATAGCACCCCCACTATGATACTGACAAAGAGAAGGAAGTGAGAGGAAGGCAAAGCTGTTCAGCGGGGTGAGGGGACCGTATAAATGTTGGAAGGAAGAGAGGAAAACTGATGCCACACCTAAGAATATATTCATAGCAAAGAATACCAACAGAAACTTCACTAAAAGAAGCACAAATGCACAAAAATATTTGAAAAGTTAAGCTTTAATAGTAAACAAAAGCAAATTAGAAGATTATTTGACAAAGCCATTAAGTTGGTAAAGCGAAACAATAATGCAAGAGCGTGAACAGACACACATTTCATGGTGCCCGCTGTATTCCAGAGGAGCACAACTTTTCTAGGAAGAAAACAATCTGAGGAACACTTCCATCTCTGAGACTTAATTCGACACGTTCACAAAAATTTATGCAGAAAAAAATATTCTCATAATCTTAGTGATGAAAAACTGGAAACACCCTAGATGGCCTAAAATAAAGGGACTGGAAAAATAAACGATAGTACAGTCCTGCAACATACTATTACACGACCACTGAATATTGTGATACAAATAAAAATGTCAGATACCGAAAAGTTCTCATGGTAAAGAAGTTATAAAACAGTATACGAAGTGTGATTCCACTGCTGTACAAAACCTAATTGTAATACAAATGTATACATCTGCATAGAAAAACAACTGGAAATAAATTTCCCCAAACACCATCAGTGGTTATGCCTGCGAGTGGACAGGTGGATTTTATTTACATCGGAGAGAGCGTCTTTCTTTTTCCAAAACATTCGACATAAATATACATATATTTAACGAAACCTGTGGCTAAACTACTCCTGGCCCATAACTGCTACGAAAAACGATACTTACTTTATTTGTACAATCACCTCCCTCTCTTCCACTTCAGGACTGTCCACAACCGTCTTCAAACAAACTGGGACGCCGGCGACACCTTCTCTGCAGCGTTAACCCACAGCAACCCAGCCACTACTGCTCAGCAACTCTCCGCGTACCGCTCGAGAAAACGGAAACGGAAAAAGAAAACGCACAGGCGCAGTAGGTAAACTTGCTGTAGCTCCCAAAGTCCAACAAGCGGAAGTGGTTATTCTAGTCTCGCCCACTTTGTCCGGCTTCGGCCGGAAGCTGTAGAGTCACTTCCGCCCTTACTAAACATGACCGATCTCCTTCCCCCACCCTCCTTCTCCTCTCGCCTCTCAGACTAATTGTGATTGGTCGCAACGAGACTCGCGGTGTCTCTGATCAAAGTCCCAGAGGAGGACACTCTAGCCTTGAGTGCTCGGTCGCTTTCTGCCTCACACTTGGAGGAAAGAGCAGGCGTTTTCCGGGCTGCACTCGATGGTCTCTTTGGACGGATAGAAGGGATCGCGCAAGGTATTATGGGACAATAATGGCCGCGTTCAAGATTGGTGTCTGGATCTGTAAGGCCTTCTGAGTGAGGGGTGGTGGTGCCGCCGCCCCAGAATCTGGGACAGAAGGTCCCGAGAGTCGAGCTTGGTGAGGTGAGTGTCCCTTCTTCCTTCCTGACCTGCCCTTCCCTAATCATGGCAGCTCCTGGCGGCAGATATCGGTCCTTCGCTCAGGTTCCTGCCCGGGTTTGCAAAGTCTCGTCCCTGTCACCCAACTTGCCTTTCTCACCTTAGGGATGCTGCGCCGGTCAGCCCTGCCCCATCCTTTCTCGTTGATCTGGTCAGATCCTGCTGCTTGGGGCGGCCTCATGGAGGTGCAGGGATGCTGTCCAGGGGTCACCCTGCACCCTTCCTCAGGCTTCTGCTTTAGCCCCCTCCCAGGCCGAGTCCGAGCACGAGTAGGGATCCTGTGTCTTCCTTTTCTCTGTCATAGTTGTATCTTTATTAGGTGATCTCCTGGACTAGAGGGCGAGGATTTTTGTCTGTTCGTTCTCTCTTCTATTCCTATTGCCCAGAACAGCAACTGGCTCACAGAAGGAAGTTAATGAAAAATTGTTGAATGAAAAAAAAATTGTTGAATGAGTAAATCTAGTTTTTCGAAATTGTTTTTTTGTATCCTGCGTGGCTTCTCTGTCATTAATCATTCTCCAGAATCCAGCCCCTTAACTCTGTATTTGTTCTCAGCAGCTAATTAAGTCTTGTCAGACGCCTTGTCCTGGGCTGTTGGTATGTACCTTTGCTGTCTCTAGAAATGTTTGGTTTCCCGTTCTCCATTACTCTGTTTAAATTCATTCATCCATTTATTCAGCAAACGTTTATTTTGCTAGGCACTGGGACAGCAACAGCAAGACAGACGAGGTTCCCTTTTTTCCCATTATAGGAGTATATTTTCTAGTTCAGACTACTGCTGACAAAACATGTATGTGTTTACCTTCCTATTTAGATATCCTCTCATGCACACAGATGTCACCAATATGCAGCTTTCCCTTTTCTCTTGTGCCTGATGGCATTTTTCAAAATGCAACTCTTCTGTGTATGTCCTTGTTATGTGTTCAGTCTGTTTGGCTTTATTTCTCTATAGAGCCATGCGTGTTAATTATTGCTGGGCAAAACATTCTGGATTCCGGTGGTACCCTACACCTTGACAGTTACTTTGCTTCACTGACTTGTTGAAAGGGGAGTTACCCAAGCACGCAGGAATCAGTGTATGTTTAAAAATGGATGGTGCGTAATGGGAGGTAAAGAGGAATTTGTTACAAGTTGAGTGCCAGAAAATCTTACAGTCACCTTAATACTTTTCATGAATACCGTTTCATAACCTAGTGTTTCTCATCAATATTTTTGGAGAAGGTGGATTGTTATTAAACAGATTTCAGCTGCTGTGAGGTAATTCTTTTCTACACAACACAACTGGTGCCAAAAAAGCCATTAGTGTATGGATCACATGGATGGCAGCTTTATACACCAATGTGCCTACTCTACTGTGTCTGTAGTTTAAAGGGAGGGAGAGGTAGAACAACTCAGGTGGAAAATTTTGAGCCCCAGCTGGTATATAGGAGCATAGTAAGTAAAATAATATAACACATTTATGTAATGCTGTATATTTACAGAGAGCTTTCACATACACTCTAGTATTTAATTCTCACAGTAACTTCATGGATTAGATAAAGCAAAAAGTATTTCTGTTTTACAGATACAGAAATTATGGCTAACCAAATATTAAGTTATCTGCTTACAATCATACAAGTAGAAAATGTCAAAATCTTGCATTCTAGCTGAGGATTCTGACTTAAAATCTAGTGGTGTTTCCCCTATAGTCCCTTTCTAGATGCTATTATGTTCTGGCAAGTGTCCCTTAGTAAGGTCTGTTCTTGCCTGGATGATACCCCTTGGATCCTGGTGTTTGGTGGGTGTGCGAGTGTGTGTGTGTGTGTGTGTGTGTGTGTTTCTGATGTGTGTTGGGGTGGGAGTCAGAGGATCTTTTGAGATTGTCAGTGACTTAATGGAAAGGTCTTGGCAAGAGGTAGCTAAACAAAGCCTGGTCTTGATGGGGAGGTTAATCCCCTGAATATACTTCTAACTTCAGTTATCCTGGGTTATAGCAAGTTGAACCTTCTCTTACATCCAGTACAAAATGGGTTGTCTTTCTTCCACAGACATCCCAGAGCCTGTCATGGAGGATACCAGCGAGGATGCCTCGATTCATCGATTGGAAGGAACTGATATGGACTCTCAGGTTGGCGGTCTTATTTGTAAGACCAAAAGTGCAGCCAGTGAGCAGCATGTTTTCAAGGCCCCCGCCCCCCGCCCTTCATTGCTGGGACTGGACTTGTTAGCTTCCCTGAAACGAAGGGAGCGAGAGGAGAAGGATGATGGGGAGGACAAGAAGAAGTCCAGAATCTCTTCCTACAAGGACTGGGAGGAGAGCAAGGATGACCAGAGGGATGCTGAGGAGGAGGGCAGTGACCAAGCTGGCCGACACAGCCGAAAAGACAGGTAAAAGCTGTAGGTTGGGTTGACCCAAAGGGAACGAGAATGGAGGCCAGGAAATAGCATCTCATGTTTATGTCTGTTTTCTAATTGGACGTGTAGATCTTCATGATTTTATTATGATTCTGTAATATGGAAGGTAGACAGGAATTGGTGTTTTCTTCAGATTTGTGGGGAACATTCAAAGGCGACTAAAGAAGAGAGGATGGAGGTTAGAAGTGCTTTGGGTGGTTGCCATAAGTAAGCCTGCAGGGAGATAAAGTGGAAAAGGACAGGTCAGCCAGCCAGGGGTCTGGGGGCAAGGTTTTTCTCCCATGGAAGGGCCTTTTACCGGTTGCCCTCCCTGTTTCAGACATTATCGGTCTGCTCGGGTAGAGACTCCATCCCATCCTGGTGGTGTGAGTGAAGAGTTTTGGGAACGCAGTCGGCAGAGAGAGCGGGAGCGGCGGGAGCATGGTGTCTATGCCTCGTCCAAAGAAGAAAAGGATCGGAAGAAAGAGAGATCACGGGATCGAGACTGTGACCGCAAGAGAGACAGAGGTAACCGGTCGGCATCATTCAGATAGTTCTGAGCAGAGCCATCGATAGTCCAGTCGTGATTGGGATAGGTGATACTCTGGGCAGAGCAGCCCGGTTAAACATTTGAATTAACATGTCAGCCTCTTTCCTGTTGCAGGAGTTTTTCTAACGCCCAGTAATTAGGGAGCCCTGTTGGTTTTGATTGTGTCAGGGTTAGGAATAGCAGGCAGCTTAAGAACTGTTACTTGCAACAAAGCTGCTTTGCTTGAGTGTGTGCTCCTTGTTTTATTATAGTTGGTGATACAGGTGATAACAGGTAATATGTACAAGAAGCCAGAATTTACTACAGTGCTGGTGACAGAGAAAGGACAGTGCTGTGGAGCAAAGCTAGACATAAAATCCAACGCTGGCTTTGCTTAGTGTTGTTTTAAGTTTTACAGCTTATACACTTGTAACTATTAAACAGCTATTCACTGTAGACTTGTAACTATTGTTTTTTGAATTCTTGCAGGAAAATAACTGTTACTGTGAGTTTGAAACTTTCTAGCCAGTAACTATTTTTTCCCCTTGAGAGAATGGGGATATGTGAGTTTCAGGAGCCCATGGATCGCATTAGAACAGTGCAGGTTGCACCTGTGAGTGAGTGGGAAGGCCTGTCCTTTCTCTAGGGTGAAGACGGGTGGAAATTAGGATGGGACACATATATCCTAAGCTCTGTGTGTGGCTCTCAGCAGATGAGCGGGATAGAAGCAGACACAGCAGCAGATCCGAGCGAGATGGAGGGTCAGAGCGCAGCAGAAGAAATGAACCGGAGAGCCCGAGACACCGACCAAAAGGTAGACTGAGCCATCGCTTGTGACTTGTGAGGGGTCGAGTGTATAAAAGGCGAGGCGAGTGACTCCTCTCCTCAGTTGATTTGCTGTGGGCAGAGTCAGAATTGCTGATTTCACTATGAACCTCTAGGAATACTTGGTTCTGAGTCAGGGGACGCCCTGGACCTGGCGAGACGGATCTGGTCCTTTAAGCTGATAGGCCAGTTGGCTGAATGGCAGGAAAGAATAGGGAGCTGGAGAAGAGGATTTATTAAAAATAATTATATCCATGAGGAGTATGTTTGCTGAGAGAAATTGGCTGTTCTTTCAAATAAACATACTTTAAAAAAGAGAAAAATGTTATAAACCCATGAAAACTGGACCATTAAAATCCCGGTATATTTAAAAACTGTCCAAACTATCTTACCTGTTACAAATAGATATAAAGTTTATGCATAGCAGAAGAAAGAAATTTGGGGAATTGACTTTTGGCTAATAGCTCTAGAACCTAAGTTGGATGTTTCCTGTGGTTGTGTTCTTTGTGGCCTCAGATGCAGCTACTCCTTCAAGGTCTGCCTGGGAGGAAGAGGACAGTGGCTATGGCTTCTCAAGGCGCTCGCAGTGGGAATCCCCGTCTCCAACACCTTCTTACCGGGATTCTGAGCGGAGCCATCGACAGTCCAGTCGTGATCGGGATAGGTGATGTTCTGGGCAGAGCAGCCCAGTTTCTCTGGGTGGGTGGCAAAGGGTGGACGTGAGGAGGGCAAAGGGGCCTGGGTTGGGAAAGCAGATGGCCACTGGGGAACACGCTCAGCCTAGTGACTGCTCAGTGCTGCTGCTTCTACTGCTGCCCAGGTCCGTGCGGAGCAGGTATTCAGACGACACACCTCTGCCGACCCCATCCTACAAATACAACGAGTGGGCCGATGACAGAAGACACCTGGGCTCCACGCCCCGTCTGTCCAGGGGCCGAGGTAAGGCGGGGAGGGAGGAGGAGGCAGGAGAGCAGGATGACTCGTCCCAGTGAGGTCGAGCATAGCTGGACTCGGGAGCAGTGTGGCTCTGCAGGGCTGTAGGCATCCGCTGGGGATAAACTGGGGTCACTGGGACTGACCTGCTACGTGTTCTCCTGCAGGGAGACGTGAGGATGGTGAAGAGGGAATTTCGTTCGACACAGAAGAGGAACGGCAGCAGTGGGAGGATGACCAGAGGGTAAAAACTTGACATCTTTGAGGGACTGCACGAGGGCTAGTGGCCCTGCGTAGGGAGTGGGCCGTGAGTGAAGTCCAGTGGAACTGGACTTTGGTGAGGGAACTTAACACGGGGCAGGCTGGGAGCTGAGCCCTATTCAGTCCTGAGGCTCTGGAATTGGTTCACGGAGACACAGGCTCCTGCACCAGCTCCTTCACCAGACCCAGGGCCGACCCGAGTTGTTAGTTGAGTGCTGGTGCCACCGTGTGGTAAATGTGGGAAGTGCCGTCACGAGTCCACGCCCGGAGTTACGCCCGGAGTTCTCCTCTAGATGGCTCATCTCCTAGTAGGGCGGCCCTTGCCTCGCCCCGTCATCCCACCAGTGACTTTTTCCCAGACATCTCTTCTCTGGCCTTGTCATTCACGTACACTCCATCTGTCCCTTGTTCTCATTGCCTTGTCCCCTGTGTTGCAGCAAGCGGACCGGGATTGGTACATGATGGATGAGGGATACGACGAGTTCCACAACCCCCTGGCCTACTCCTCCGAGGATTACGTGAGAAGGCGGGAGCAGCACCTGCATAAACAGAAGCAGAAGCGCATTTCGGCTCAGCGGAGGCAGATCAATGAGGTGGGCAGCCCGCGGGAGTCGGAGCCGACTCCGCTGGAGCCGGGGGCACGGCTCGCCTCCCAGTCACTGATGTGCCCGGTGTCGCTGTACCTCTGGAGGCAGAGGAGGGGTGGGCTTCAGATAACTTCCAGCTGCTAACTTCCTTCTTTTGCAGTCCTTCCTCGAGGGCTGCCATGGATGGGAAACTGATAGGGTGGGTTCTGGCTCTGTGTTCTTCGTGTCTCCGACTGGGGCTGGGGACGCTCGCCATGTGTCTGTCTGTATAGAGGTTCTGACTTAGATATAAAGGGCCGCTGCTTAGAAAAAATACTGCTGGTGATTTGGGATCAGCAACTCTGCTTTCTAAGGAGCTGCAGGGTACAGAGGCCCGGGACATCTCTCTGGCAATCCCTGGCCCTTCTGTCAGGACTTGATGAGTGGACTTGCCAGTGACCTTTCAGGATGCCTTTTGGTTGCAGTGTGAGCGTGGCCTCCTGTTGTGTTGTCACAGGATAATGAGCGCTGGGAGACCAACCGCATGCTCACCAGCGGGGTGGTCCATCGGCTGGAGGTGGACGAGGACTTCGAGGAGGACAGTGCGGCCAAAGTGCATTTGATGGTGCACAACCTGGTTCCTCCCTTTCTTGATGGGCGCATCGTCTTCACCAAGCAGGTGAGGCTCCCGGGGCCCGAGAGAAGCCAGCTCAGGTAGAACTGAAGTGAAAAAAGAGGAGAGGAGAAAAAAGGCCCCTTGCCCGATCGGGTAGCAGTCTGTTCCATTTCCCGGGGCTGCTATGCAGTGGACCTTCCTGTTGAGTTAACCATTAGTGGGGAATTTCTCTTTTTCCTCAACCTTTTGCAGCCAGAGCCGGTGATTCCAGTCAAGGATGCCACTTCCGACTTGGCCATCATTGCTCGAAAAGGCAGTCAGACAGTGCGGAAGCACAGGGAACAGAAGGAACGGAAAAAGGTTGGTTTCTTGTCATTGGGGGTTGGGCTGTCTCTTGTGGGTGTGGGTTTTTTTGTTTTCTTTTGGTCTTTTTTCTTTTTAGAAAAATCGTATTAGCTCTCCCAGGTAGGGGTCTTGTTGGAAGTTCGATGCCCCTCCCAGAGCAAGAGCAAGCCGTTGGAGGAGGGCACTGTGTTCTTCCGCTACGGCCTTAGTGAAGACAACCGCAGGGCCTGATGCTCGGGGAGCTTGAGGCTGAAATGGGGAAGCGGGCTCAGTACCACTGTCGCCTTCTGGGGATTCACCACTTGCTGGGTGCGGCGTCTTGTCAGGTGGGATTAATTTTCCATCGACCGAAATCGTGTTACATGATGTTTGGTATTTTTTTCAGGCTCAACACAAACACTGGGAGCTGGCTGGAACCAAGCTAGGAGACATCATGGGTGTCAAAAAAGAGGAAGAGCCAGATAAAGCTCTGACAGAAGATGGTAAAGTGGACTATAGGTAGGAGCCCTGGTCAGCAACAGGCTGTATTCAACGAAGATACTTGCTGGGGAATGGATAGAATTTGTGTTTTCTGAATAGGAAAATCATGTTACTTCGGTCTTGCGGTCCCTTCTGGTCCCTTCCTCCTGGTCTTTCTCTTCTACCATCTGCGGGTTTTCCTAGATAGTCTTCCTCTTGCCTCCACTGCTACTGCTGTAGGCGCCACCCCTGCCTGCCGGCCTTGAACACCTCACACATACTCATGCCCAGAGGTCTCATGCCAGTCCCATGGGGTAGGTGCTGTCCTTCTCGTGTCCTGTGTGCAGCAGATGAGGTCCAGGGAGGTTAACTGGTTTGAGGTCACCCGGCTGATAAATGGTGGTTTGATGATGATCCCTGGACAGTGGGACTTGGAGCCCAGTATTTTAGCTACTCTGCTTCACTGTGTTTTAGATGTTCAGTATGGGAGGGTGGGGTTTGCCCCCTTAGATTTCAGTTTAATGGAAAGAGGAATTTTAATAGTGGTTTGAACATTGAAAGGATTGTCTTGTCAGAGAGAGACATTTCCGTTCATAGAGATTTTTAAACAGATGGTAAAGAGCTGCTTATTGGGGTTCCCACCTTGGGTAGGTGACTGGACTCAAATGTCCCTGGTGAGTCTTGTTCTCTGAACATTCTAAGGTCTTGCCGAAGCGGCATCCGAGTGAATAGTCCTCTGTACCCCTGTGAGAAATGACCCAAGTGAGAAGTTGGTACGACCAATCAGCCCTTGTTAGCCTGTAGTTCATGTAGTCCCGTAGGCGTTGACTGTTAGCTGACCAGGAGTGATGGTGAAGTTAGAAATACCCATGGGGTGGGCCTGCCAGGGGTCCAGTCTCTCGGGGGTGGGCGAGTGGCAGAGGCACGGACTTCGGCAACACTGAACCGCTCTCTCTTTGCCGTGCAGTCTGGGGAGACTCACAAAGTACTTTTGAGTCTAGGCCTGTGTGCATGTGTGAGATACTTGCGTGCTTTCAATGAAAGCTGTTGGTCAGGACTCAGTGGGTGTGTTCTCACAATTCTTTGAAAATGAAGCTGCTCAGACTGTGCTGTCCTGCCCAGAGGAGAGAGAAGAGGTCTGAGCCGGGTCCAGACACTGTGGCCTCGTGTCCTCCTTTCAGCCCTTTTCGCATGGTGCCAAAACCACCCCTGGTGTTCTGTACGAGATCCCGAGCTGGAGGGCAAGCTCTTTAGGGCTGAGATTTGGCCCGTTTGCTAATCTGAGCTCCTGCATGTCCTACTGAGCCCTGTACCTGAGGGTGTCGTGTATGTTGTGGCTTCTCAGGCAGCAGTGCCAGTCCCTGAGGCAGAGGACAGGAGCAGCGTTTCAGGTTGTCTGGCTGCGCGGGTGTCGCAGAGCCTTCTTGTGTCTTGTTAAGGTAGTTCTCGTTCTGGGGTGCCTGCCCAGTCAGGAAGAACAGCGTGGGAAATCGTGCAGGGTGATGGGGCTCCTTTGTGTTCTCAGGACAGAGCAGAAGTTTGCAGATCACATGAAGAAAAAGAGCGAAGCCAGCAGCGAGTTTGCCAAGAAGAAGTCCATTCTGGAGCAGCGACAGTATCTGCCCATCTTCGCTGTGCAGCAGGAACTTCTGACTATCATCAGGTGATTCCTTCCCGGGCCTGGGATGGCCACTGTTGAGTTGGGTTCCCCTTTGTCCCTTAAATTTACTCAGTAGCTCTTCTGCTTTGGGGCGTTGTATCTGATGGAGAACACAAAGAATTTTTTCTTACCTTATATGGGTGCTCTTGGCTTCTTTGGTCAAAGCAGGCAAGACAGCATTGCTTTGTTACAGTTCACTTGTTTAACCCCCCACAGTCTTCTAGACTTTCTAGGAGGCGTCTCGGTTCTGGGCCGTTATCCCAGGGAAATCCACCTTTCCGAGCGGGCATGCTCCTTGGATAGTGATGTGGGCATAGGAGGTGGTCCCATCTTCTCAGAGGCTCCCCGGTGGCCTTCCACTCAGCACGACTTGCCCTTCATCTTCTCTCCCTTGTAGAGATAACAGCATCGTGATCGTGGTTGGAGAGACAGGGAGCGGTAAGACCACTCAGCTGACGCAGTACTTGCATGAAGACGGTTACACGGACTACGGGATGATCGGGTGCACCCAGCCTCGCCGTGTGGCTGCCATGTCTGTGGCCAAGAGAGTCAGTGAAGAAATGGGGGGAAGCCTTGGTGAGGAGGTGAGTGGGTGTGAGGGCTGAGCCGTGTGGCTTCCATCTGCTTAAGCTGATCTGCTAAGGCCTGGACCCAGCACAGGGTGTGCCAGTCGTGACCTGGGGCCCAGGGCTTTTGAGCCCTTTCTCTCTGACCTTCAGGTGGGTTATGCGATCCGCTTCGAAGACTGCACGTCAGAAAACACCTTGATCAAATACATGACGGACGGGATCCTGCTCCGGGAGTCGCTCCGGGAAGCGGACCTGGATCACTACAGTGCCATCATCATGGACGAGGCCCACGAGCGCTCCCTCAACACTGATGTGCTCTTTGGGCTGCTCCGGGAGGTGAGGGCTTTGGGGTACACGCCGTCTGCGCCCTTGGGGCTTTGAGCAGCGCGCTGTTGGTAGTGACCCAGGTGGGCCTGGGCTCTCGCCTGGGAGGCTGAGGGGTCTCTGACAGGCCAGAGTGTCCCCCGAGGCCTCCAGGTTGCCGGGCTCAGGCCTGGTGTTGTAGTTCACTCTGTTCTTGCTCAGCTGAGTACTCGTGGTTCTCTTGGCTCTGGCTTCCTGGCTTCAGGCTTCAGGATTCTTAAGAGTCTAATGTGCCAGTCCGTTAGCTTCGGCCTCTGTTTCATTTGGGGGTAGTGTTGGGTGCCGAGGGTTTCGAATCTCTGGGGAAGCCTCACACTGACCTTTTCTCTTAGGTGGTGGCTCGGCGCTCAGACCTGAAGCTCATCGTCACGTCAGCCACTATGGATGCAGAGAAATTTGCTGCGTTTTTTGGGAATGTTCCCATCTTCCACATCCCTGGCCGAACTTTCCCTGTTGACATTCTCTTCAGCAAGGTACTGAGGTTTCCTTTTTGAACCAGTCCTGATCTCTGATGAGAACCCAGCCCCGTCTGTAGCCCTGAACATACCCCACTCTCTGGCCCCACACCAGTGACTGGCCACCGGTTCCCAGAGGGGTGCCAGCCTGCATTTCCCTTGGTAACTGCCTCTGACTGTGCCCCTGCTGGTGTTGCAGACCCCGCAGGAGGACTATGTGGAGGCCGCAGTGAAGCAGTCCTTACAGGTGCACCTGTCAGGGGCCCCTGGGGACATCCTTATCTTCATGCCTGGCCAAGAGGACATTGAGGTGTGTGCCTTGGTCATGACTGTGATGAACGGGTAGTGCCCTGCCTGTGAGGGGCTCTGGTGTCTCATGGCTCCTCCCTCTGCCGTCAGGTGACCTCAGACCAGATTGTGGAACATCTGGAGGAACTGGAAAATGCACCTGCCTTGGCTGTGCTGCCCATCTACTCCCAGCTACCGTCCGACCTCCAGGCTAAAATCTTCCAGAAGGTGCAAGAGCAAAAATGTCTGTCCTGGGTCCCCACCTTTGGGTCTCCCTGGATTCTCCCCAGGACGGCTGAGAGAGAGAGAGGGTGTTACTTTTCTGGCAGGGGTGGGGGTGTTCTTTCCCCTGTAGTCTTTCCTACCTGCGGGCCTACAGCCTGTCCTCCTGTACATCCTGCCCGGCTCTAGGCTCCAGATGGAGTTCGGAAGTGTATCGTTGCCACCAACATTGCTGAGACGTCTTTGACTGTCGATGGCATCATGTTTGTTATTGACTCTGGTTATTGCAAATTAAAGGTAAGGAAAGACACGGGCCCTGGGGCCCTGGAACGTTACCGTAACTCAGTTGGGGGAGGGCGGGCCCCGGGTCCTCGGCCCACAGAGGCAGGACGGACTCAGAAGCGCTGGTACTATTTGAGAGGCTAACATTTGAGTGCTGATTTTGCAATGCACCTGACCGATTGAATCCTAGTGATAACACCACGAAGTAGATGATTTAGTAACTCAGTGGAGATTACAGAGCTGGTCTTTGTGGGGGAGATTTCTTAAGTTTCCTGGCTTCAAAAGATGGCCGCAGGCATTGCTAAAACACCATGGTCTGTGATTGTAGCAGCCTGGGCTGTCTTTGTCTCAGAGCTGCCTCTCCTTTGCCCTTGCTCTCTCCTTTATCAGCCCTTTATTGTCTCCCCTCCCAAGGTCTTCAACCCCAGGATTGGCATGGATGCTCTACAGATCTACCCCATCAGCCAGGCCAATGCCAACCAGAGGTCGGGGCGCGCTGGCCGGACGGGCCCAGGTCAGTGTTTCAGGTAGGAGCCCTGTGCTAGCCTGCTTTCTGGGGCAGTACTGGGATTGCGGAGTGTGGAGCTGGGGCAGTGGGTGCTGGACTGTGATCCCGCACAGGGATGCCGGCCCCAGGATCCCTGAGGCTGGGCACTGGTGGCAGGACTGCCACCTGTTGGTCTTCTCATCATCCCCTGCCGAGCGGAAGCAGCAGCCTTCCCAGGCACCTGTGAGGTGTGAGCGGCTTTGGGTTTCAGGCAGCCCCGAGTGGCAGTGGAGCCCAGGGCACTTCCCTTCAAGGGTAGATATGAACAGATTTATGGGGTTCTGTAGGAGTTTTCTTTTTCATTGCTTCTAATTTTTAGAAATACTCACTACAGAAATCCCGAAAGTACAGAAAACTGTAAAGAAAACAAAAGCAAGCCATGATTCTAGTCCCAGGCTCATGGGTTCCAGACATAAAACACATGTGTAGGCTCATTGGTTCCAGAAATAAAACACGTGTAGGAGACTCCAGCAGAAGCGTGAGCTGGCGGGACTGAATTTTGAATGGGTGGAAATTCGGGATGAGAGGGGGAGTTGGCCTCCATCCCTGTGGCTTGCAGCTCTTCCAGCCTCTCTGGGGCATGGGCACGGGGAGAGTTGAGCAGCATGGCTCAGCCCCCGGGAGGGATGCCCGCGCAGGCGTTGGGCCTGTTGGAGACTCAGCAGGGCCTGTCCTCCTCCCTGGCAGGCTCTACACCCAGAGCGCCTACAAGAACGAGCTCCTGACCACCACGGTGCCTGAGATCCAGAGGACCAACCTGGCCAACGTGGTGCTGCTGCTCAAGTCCCTCGGCGTGCAGGACCTTCTGCAGTTCCACTTCATGGACCCGCCGCCCGAGGACAACATGCTCAACTCCATGTATCAGCTCTGGATCCTTGGGGCCCTGGACAACACCGGTGCGCGGGCCCCGGCGGCTGGGAGAGAGATGGGGTTCTCTCTTGACCTCACTGCGTCCCCTCAATGTCCGGATTTGCCCCTCTTCCAGGTGGTCTGACCTCGACGGGTCGGCTCATGGTGGAGTTCCCCCTGGACCCGGCGCTGTCCAAGATGCTGATTGTGTCCTGTGACATGGGCTGCAGCTCGGAGATCCTGCTCATCGTGTCCATGCTCTCCGTGCCGGCCATCTTCTACAGGCCCAAGGTGGGGACGTGGTGTCCTGTGCTTCTACCCCAGCGGCCGCAGCGCAAGTCATGGGGCTTGAGGAAGGACTAGAGGGAACTGGTTTCTTCTTGTATTATTAACATGGGATGGAGGGACAGGAGTCAGAACTTTCAAAGAATAATCTTGCTGTTTTCTGGTAAGCAGTTTGGGGTGAGGGAAAGCCTGGGCTACACGAGGGGTTCTCAGAGAGTGATTTGGGAATTGGCAAGAGTGTTTTTTATCTTCCAGTGTCGTTGTGTCTCGGCCCTCGTGTTTTAGACTAAATATTTTGTTATAAGCTATGTTATTTTCCATGTTGTCAGGGTCACATATCGACGTGGGCAGGCGCAGGGGTCTTCTCAGAGGGCCTGGACTGCCTGTGCTCAGAGTAACGGTCCTTTTTCCTTCTAGGGCCGAGAGGAGGAGAGCGATCAGATCCGGGAGAAGTTGCTGTCCCTGAGAGTGATCATTTGACCTACCTGAATGTCTACCTGCAGTGGAAGAATAATAATTACTCCACCATCTGGTGTAACGATCATTTTATCCATGCCAAGGCCATGCGGAAGGTAGGGGCAGTAGCCCAGATGAGCAGGATGTTGGGGTGATGGGTGGTAGGGAGCAAGAGGGGAGGGCTCGCTCCTTCTCTGCTCCGTGTCCTGCTCTAGGTCCGGGAGGTACGGGCTCAGCTCAAGGACATCATGGTGCAGCAGCGGATGAGCCTGGCCTCGTGTGGCACTGACTGGGACATCGTCAGGAAGTGTATCTGTGCAGCCTATTTCCACCAGGCAGCTAAGCTCAAGGTGAGCCAGGGGAAGTCTGGTTGTGGCCCCTCTCTGGCCTGGTAATTGTTGCAGAGCAAAGTTTTTTCTCATTGTCCAGTCCTGCAGATCTGGGCTTTCCCCACCAAGGCCCTGTGTCAAGACAAGGGATGCAGTGGCTGCCCACATGAGGTGTGATTTCTTGCTGTGGTTACCTGTTCTGTCTCTTCCCTAGGGAATTGGGGAGTATGTGAATATCCGGACAGGGATGCCCTGCCACCTGCACCCCACCAGCTCTCTCTTTGGAATGGGCTATACCCCAGACTATATAGTGTATCACGAGCTGGTCATGACCACCAAGGTGAGTCTTTTCTGACACAGCTTGCGTGACGTAGGCTTACCTGGCTGGGCCAGGCCTCTGTAACCCTTCCTTGCCTTCCAGTATGTGCTTTGAGCTTGGGAGACTTGAGGCCACATGAGTTGCTTTGAGGGGAGTTGAGAGACTGGTTTTCAGTTGGGTTTGGGGGAAGACTTATGTAGAATTAATCTTTAGATGACAGTCGCCTCAGCTGCGCCAGTGGATTGTTTTCTGCTTCCTGCCTGGGTTAAGCAACCCCTCTTGGTGTCATGAGAAGCGCTTTCCGAGGGTCTAGGCCTTTTCTCTTGGATACAGAGGGCATGTTTTCAAGCATGGAGACATTTCCATGGGAGAAAGGATTAAAATTCTGGTGTCTAGGGCTTATGTCTGCCTTTTTCAGCCTCAGAGGGCTGGGGGTAGTCCCTTCCCACATAGGCCCTAATTGTGGAACAGTTGTGGAAAGCACAACCCAAAGTATTGGCCCTTCTGTGGCGACCACTCTGTGATCCTTCTGCTTGCAGGAGTACATGCAGTGTGTGACTGCCGTGGATGGAGAGTGGCTGGCGGAGCTGGGCCCCATGTTCTACAGCGTGAAACAGGCGGGAAAGTCTCGGCAGGTAAGGGCCCTGCGGGTTCCATGGAGGTTTTGTTTGCCTCCATGGGTGGGACCCATTTTTTTGCTTAGGCTGGTATTGAAGACATGTCATCATCTGACTCCTGCCTTCCTTACGTCTTTCTCAAACACTATGATAATAAAAATCAAACAATATATAAGCTGGGATCAAGCCAGATTGGTCTGTTAGATTTGCTCCATCTGCTCCAGTTGCTTGCTTGGCTGAGCTTTTTATTTTTTATTTTTTCCTTTTTATGATTTTATTTACTTATTCTGAGGGAGTAGGGACAGGGAGAGACTCTCAGGCAGACTCTGCCTTGAGCTCGGAGCCCAATGCTGGACTCAATTCCATGACACTGAGACCATGACCTGAGCTGAATCGAGAGTTCGATGCTTAACCAACGGGGCTACCCAGGCCTTTAAAAAAAAAAACAACTTATTATTAGAAAGTCCAGATATTCATAAAAGCATAAAAAACAGTATAGGAAGCCATCATAAATTCATCACCTGCTTGCCATAATGACCAACATTGGTCAGTCTTGTTTGGCTTATTCCTACCCTCCTCCGCACACTCATTTTTTTTCCTGGAAAAATTTTAATGTGCATTTCAGACACATTATTTCACCAACATAAACTTGAGTAAGCATCTTGTTTAAAACTTGTTTTAAAATGTAACTTTTGTGCCATTACTGTTTAACAGAATTAATCCTTAATGTTATCTAAGTTTCCAGTTTCTATTCATATTTCTCCTTTCATCCCAAAGATAACTTTTTATGATTGATCTGCTTGGATTAGGATCTGAACAGTTGTTCATGTTACATGTGTTAAGTCTTTTATTCTAGAGCATGCTCTGCCCCCATTCTTTATAATGGCATTGATTTATTGGAGAAACCAGGTCACTTCTAGAATGTTCCATGTTCTGTATTTGGTTAGTTGCTTTCTCATGATGGTGTTTAACTTGTGCCTCTATTCCATGTTAATTTTATAAACCGGAAATTAATCTCAAGGCATGATAGAATTCAGTTTTAGCTGTTTTGGGCAAAGATGTGTAAATGCATGTGGTGGTGTGAACGTCCTTCTAGATCTTGTCAGGAAGCACGTCAGGTCTGGTGGTCCCACTTTTGAGGATGCTAAGCTTGATCAGTGGTTCTCCCTGATCCCGCTAGCAGAAGTTCTCTAGCTGCTGCTCTGTCTCCCCGTGGTCTTACTGTCCATGGACAGCGACTGCCTAGAGCTGGGATTCAGGGCTATGGAAGGTGGCAGGGCTCCTGCTTCTACTCTTGTCAGTACTGTCTGCGTTGGGCTGGCGTACTTCTTCCTTATGCGTATTTTTCCCAGTTGGGGTCATGTCTCCCTAGTTTCCTGTACCTCCTGGCATCACTGTGCACTTGGTAAGAGAGTGAAAGTACTTACTGAATTGAGTGGAGTGCTGAGGCATGACAGGGTTCGGACTGAATTGTGCAGTGTCTGGCTTGACTCATTGAGGAGAATAGGCTTCAGGCTCAAAAGACAAGGCAGCCTTAGTGTTGGGGCACAGAGCCATATGGCCCCAGCTCTGGAAGCTGACCCAGAGGACACAGCACCTGGCTTGTGGCAGAGTGTGGATGAGGCCTCTTCACCTGCCGGTCCCCGGTCCATCTCTCACTTTTCTAGGAGAACCGCCGACGGGCCAAAGAGGAGGCCTCTGCCATGGAGGAGGAGATGGCCCTGGCTGAGGAGCAGCTGCGAGCCCGGCGGCAAGAGCAGGAGAAGCGCAGCCCCCTGGGCAGTGTCCGGTGAGCTTCGGCCTTGGAACCCTGGCTGGGATGGAGCCCGTCTGTGGGAGGCTCTGGGGACCAGCCTGAGAGACTGAGCAGTCCCGACGCAGGGGTTGCGATCTAAGACAAGTGAGTATAGGGCTGAATGGTGACAGAAGTTGACTCGTCCCTCATGGAGGCATGGGAAGGAGTTCCAGACACACTGTCTCTGGTGGTGATATGTCTGCAACTCCTGGTCCCTGTCATGTTGTTCTCTGGTCTGTGGTTGGCTGGAGAAGTTCCAGCTTCACTGACAAGCGAGGACTTGGAAATCACGGTGGGGATGGGAGGGGAGCCTGGGAGCCTGGGAGCCTTGGAGCCTTGGTTTCTGTGTCTCTGCTGGCCCGGAGTTGGCTCAGACTTCACAGGTGAAGGGCACAAGTTCTCTGTAAGACTGCCTTCACTTCAGACCCCAGCTGCAAGTTGGGGGGTTGCCAAAGGTCACTCTTACTTCTGACCAATTTGCTACAAATTTGGGGGTCCCCGAGGACTCTCCCACGTTCGATAATTTTCTAAAATAACTCATAGAATTCAGGAAGGTACTGTGTTTATGATTACAGTTTTATTATAGCCAAAGGATACAAATCAGAACCAGCCCAATGGAGGGACGCAGAGAATGAGGTCTGTGACAGTCCTGCATGTGAAGCTTCCATTGTCCTCAGGGCCCCACAACCCTCCTGGCATGCTGGGGTGTGATAGTAAGCACAGAAGCACTGTTGGCCAGGGAAGCTGCCATGTCCAGAGCTTCAGTGTCCAGCATTTTATTGGGGTCATTCATGGGTGTGAATGGTTGAGTAAACATCCATGTGGTTGACTCACTCCCCAGCCGCCTCCTTTCCACAGAGGCTGGGCTGATACCACAAGGTCACATTACAGCCCTGAATCATCTCGTTAGGAGAAATTATTAGATGTGGTCTGAGGGCCCACTGGGAGTAACAGTAACATTCAATCCACGGTCATCAGAGATGACCTTCCAGGACCGGGGACAGATGCATGGGTGGTTCATTGGTAGAATTGGTAGAATTCTCGCTTGCCAGCACCTGGGGACAAAGGCCAGTTAGATTCTTTATTAGACAGATGGAGTGGCAGCCTGGTGAGGTGACTGGAAGGCTGCTTCCACAGCTCACCTAGGAGGTATGAAAGGAATTATTAAAAGAGCTACCTCCCAACGGTCCTTGGTGGATATCAGAATGAGGTGATATTTATTCGTTCCCCATTACAAATGAGAAAGGCAGTGGGGGTGGAAATGTGCTGGAGGAGAAGACCTTTCAGTCCCAAACCCTGCTTATACACCACTTAGAAACAGGAAGGCCTTGGGCTCCTCATCCTCCTGGGCATCCTGGTTGGAGTGAGCAGCAGCGTGATTCCTCATCCCTCCTTCTGTGTCTCCAGGTCTACAAGATCTACACTCCAGGTCGGAAGGAGCAAGGTGAACCCATGACCCCTCGCCGCACACCAGCCCGCTTTGGGCTCTGAGCTGAGGCTTTGTCTGCAGAGGATGCAGCCGTGTATGGAGTCCTGAGCCCCATGGCTAGAGCACCTGGGGCCTGCCACCAAACCCCTTCATCTGCGCGCTTTCATCTGTGTACGTCATGGCCCCTGGGGGAGGCTGCGGCAGGGGCCAGCTCTGCAACGGGGAGGAGGAGTTCCTCAGTGCAGGCCTGGGTGCAGAGCAGCAGAGAGCGGCCAGGGCCGTGAGAGGGGGCCGGACCCATCGTATCCAAATAACCATTCCCAGGATGCTTGGTGTATAAATGACGTGGCCGTGACTATGGTTTTTTAAATTCTGTGTAAAGCAGCAAAATAGAGCTAGAGGGAATTGTAATTTGGTTATCATTCAGGATTTGGAAATAAATTTATTGTTTGTAAAATGTTATTGCATTTCAGACTGTTCCTTTTTCCCTCACTGCCCTAAATCACATAATAAGATCACATAAGAAAAATCACATAAGAAGATGGGCAGGACTCCGACCTGACTTTCCTTGGGTGGATCCTTCTAAAACCTCGGCTCACCTATTTCTATTCTCTGGGTAGTGCCTCTTTGAGGCGGTTGGCAGATGGGACGTAGCTACAGGGAAGCATAATGGCCTGGGGCCCTGGACAGGTTGAACTCTGGGGGTGCCTTGCTCTTCCCGAGGCTGGTGGGCAAGGCAAGGCTGGCCAGGGGCCAGGCGGGAAGTTGATGAGCAGCCGTGTGCTCAGTGCCCTTCCCCAGGGGTGGGTTCGCAGCTCTATTGCTCAGAATGGCAGAAGTTCCTGCTCTGCATGTGGAAGGATGATGTATTGGCAAAAATAGTATAAGACATTGCTTATTGATTTTCACATAAAAGATGATCCTTGCTGGATCATCTAGTCCTTTCTCTTATGAAGCAGCCTTGATCTGCTGAGGTGGCTTTTTGGGTATTTGGCCTTTTGTATCACCCACGGCCCTTATTTTCTGATCACCTGGGATGGGGCTTCTGCCGGGCGCGCTGGTTACAGGGTTCTGTGCTGGGGCTGAAGAGCTACTAACTGATGGGCTTGGCCTGGGGCTCAGAAGCACCTTGAACGCAGGCCAGCCACACTCAGCTCCAGCCTCTTGGGTCGTGCTGCTCACTATTACTTCTATTCCTTTTCTCACATTGTCCCTGGGATGTAGATTTAAAATTTAAGTCAGTTTCATGGATGAGTTTGGAAGCCTGGCTTCACCAGCCAGCACCAGCCACCACCTCTACTTCCATTCTTTTTACCTCTAACTGCTTTTATTGGGAATTCAGGTAGAAACTGACTTTTCATGGCTCTGGACTGGAGAGAGGGCTTCTGGCTGCTCCTCTGGGAAGGCGTCTAATCTTGGCATCGGGAGGGCTAGCAGAACGTGTCTACCTGCTCTGTGGAAAGAAGCAAGCTGGGTATGTGATCTCATTATAGACTTGGGCTAGGGATGCAACAGAACAGGGCAAAAACTGAGGTTCCAGTGAATATGGCTTTGTTAGTAACAGGCTGTGACCTTGGCCATGAGCTTACCTTCAAGTTCCCTAGGTCACAAAAATGAAGCCAGAGGTTATGAAAACCACGAGTCAACCCAGCCTTCTCATTTAAAAACAAGGAATACATACAGGTGCCACAGGCTGTTTGGGGAGCGTCCCTGCCTCCGAGCAGCACTTCCTGAATCTTCTTTGGCGTTGGGACTTCTGCACAAGAGTCTCTCTGGACTTCTGTCTCTAATGTTTTCTTTAATTTATGGACCTTTTCCATTCAGATGCACCTTAAAATTCCTTCCAGCTTTATACTCTGATTCTTACCACTCTTCCTCAGATAATAACCAATTTTTGCCCCCAGAGAAAAAAAAGCATGTCTGTGACAACAGCCCTGAAGTGGGCTCTGGAGACTGGCCTTCAGGCTTCCTGGTGTGAGGGAACAGTGAGGCCGCTGAACTGGACATCTTTATGGGGGCCTCCTCTTGCTCTCAGTCATGTGCATCTCTCTGTAAATGCCTAGTTGATGGTAATGGCACTTTAGACACATTAAAGATGTCAGCATTTGAGCGTTTCAGGCTGATATGGGGGCTCATTCTAGGGACCCCAGAGCTTGCTTGCCAGGTCCTATCTATGGCAGGAAGCCTCCTCCTCAGCTGGGCTGTGTAGAGAAGCCTCAGAAGCCAAGTGCTTATGGGGCACCGTGGTGGTTGCAGAGAGCTCCTCCTTCCCTTTAGGAAGGTTGCAGTGTCTGATGTCTGCTCTGGGTTTCTTGAGCTTGGGGGAGGAAGTTATACTCCGGTGGGCAGAAGAGGATCTGCTGCAAGGGATTCTGTGGGCCCCAGGTATCAGAATCTGAGTGACACCTTCCCACTGGGTGGCCACAGCACGTACTTTACTGACAATCCCCTTGGCTAAAGTTAGTCCTAGCTTTGTAACTCTTTCTTTCCTTCCTTGGTTGCTTCTTAGAGCAGTTGTAGGTGCACAGCAGAATTGAGCAGGAAGTACTGAGACATCCCATTTACCCCCTACCCCCAACGTGCCACAAGCACAGCCTCCCCACTAACAACATCTTCTACCTGACTGGTTCATTTGTCACACTCGATGAAGCTACATTGACACATTATCCCACAGACCCCAGACTTTACGTGAGGGTCACTCCTGATGTTACATACTCCATGGGTTTGGGAAATGTATAATGACACGAAACCAGCGCTAACTGTATCATACAGAGACCATTTCTATTATTAGCTATTCATACTACTTTTTAGAAACCCCTTTGGTTATTATTATTTTTTAAAGAATTACGGTTAGCTTTTCTGGCCTTTGCCTTATCTTTAGAGAAACTACATTTCCCTAAGTTCAGCCCCTCTACCCCATCAGATCTCCCCGGCTGGGCTTGCTAGGCCAGAAGGCTAGGTGACATGTCCATGTTTTTCTAGCTCTGCTGCTCCTTTGCTCCCTATAGCTCACTACCTGCCCTGCTCTGGTGGAATGACCCCACAAGAAGTGAAAGATAACTTTGAAAAAATGTACCACATTCAAAGTATCCAGCTACTACTGTCCAGCCAGTAAATATGATCCATTTTCATAAATATAGGGACAAAATGCTTTTTTTTTTTCCAGTAGACTGTATTGGGGATTTTAATGACGTTGAAATTTTGTTTGAATAAATGGGCCACAGGCTAGAAGCAGGACATCATTTCATTAATACCAGGTTCTTCACTTTTTGTTTCCTCTGGAAAATATATCCTTACTCTAAACCTGATGGGGATACACAGTCAAAAATAAGCACAAGCAATCAGACAACAACTGTCGCAGCAGAGACTACCAGAGATGCCTATCATTCCTGCCCCAACGCTGCACTTTCCTTATTTGCCCTTGCCAAGTACTGGCAGGGAAATGCTATGTAATAGGTCTTGGCTTTTGTCTGGCTGGGCAGGGAGGCAAGAATATTTAAGAATCTTTACCAGCTAGTGGGTTTCTTCACTTCCCCCACGCTCCCCACCCCCGGACACAAACTCTTTCATTTCTTTCTCTTACTTTACCTTAGTAGCTAATTTCCTACAGACCAAGAATATAAATTCCAGATATGTATTCAGTTTAACAAAATCCTACCACAATAAAATAGTTTAGCTGTCCTTGGAGTTTGTTGTAATGGAATTGTATTGAGCTGGCTGGGGAGAAAAATAAAATTGTTAAAGGAGAAATGCAATATGGCGGAAAGAAAGTGGACAGCTATGTCCCTCCTCTGTTCAGAAAATGCATCACTCCTGTCTCTGCCTTTCTTTTGGGTCTCGGGATTACTTTCCTTTTTGAGGGTTTTAAGGGTTTTTTCTTGCATTCCAGGCACATAGGAAAAATAAAGGGGGAGCTAATTATCTATTGTTGGTTTAAAACTATCCAATAATCCAGAAACTTGCTTTGAGAATTATGGCTTTCCTGTATATATGAAAGACAATATGTCTTTTAGAATCCAGAGAAAACAGGGATGAACATGTTGCTGTGGGCTGGAGGGGGCAGAGATGTCTGCAAGACGCCAAGAGCTCACGGAGACTGCTATGCTCATGTTTTTATTTTAGAATTTGGGTCTGGAGATGGTAGTATGGTTCCAGTGCTCACTCCACTGCAGAAAGTGGACAAAACTCAATAAAATGTTAGCATCTTGCAAAATAGGCAGGGACCTTGATGCATTCCTGTAAGAGCTGATCCAGGTCAAGAGAGAGGGGTAGAAAATCACTGTCCTCTGAAAAACATACGTGGAAATGATGCCCAGGGCAAGGTGCTGATTCTAGCAATATGAGGAACCTGAGGGAACAGGGAGGAAATGACAATCTTGATTTGAGGAGAAATTAATGAGATGATTCCTCAAGGACTGGCCTCACGGCTGGTCGGCTCAGTTGTGGGGGTGACTTCTTCCCTTTGGGGTAACATGGGGTCTATAGGTGACAGAAAAGGTAGTTATGGATCCAGGTTATACAGGGGATCAGGGTGTTCTTGTTGGGTTTTCAGAACACATTATAGGAGGAAGATGTTTATTCTGGCTGTTTCCCTCTTGTCCCCACACTTCCCAAAAGGGACTGGATCAGGGGAAGGGATAGGTCTGAGATATGAGGCACTTGGCTATCATCAAAGAGTCTTAGATCAGAACGAGCCTTAATTCACTCACCTCTTCCGTCAACAAATGAGGAAAGAGTAATCTCTGGTTCAGAGTAGCTAGAAGTTCTGTCCCCTAGTTCCTACTTTGAATTCCCAATCTAATGATCTCTTCTTAAGAAATAATATCAGGCTGTTGCTATTTTTTTGAACCATGGGACTAAGAAAGGCACTATCATGTAAGTAGCAAAAGACAAATGGCAGACATACCTGAGCAGTGGGGAATCCCAACAAACTTGGTGATGTCCATTCTTTGGCTCATGTCCTGGGTCGTACCCCTCCAGCCCAAGGTGGCACACACTTTTCCCTTCTGTATGGGCTCCGTCTTGCTTGGGCCCAGGGCTTTGGTGTATAGCCTTGGGTGCCCGGTTTTCAGCTTCTTCTCCTCTATCTCAGTCTTCAGTTTCTTGTTTTCCTGCTGCAGATGGACCATTACATTGTGGAGGTGTCTGGGGAAGGAGGGAAGGACAGGAGTTGTTTGGTCTGCTGCAGCATCTTTGTCCCCCACTTTATCAAGGGCGGATAAAGGCGCCACAGGAAGGAGGGCCAGTAACATCCAAGTCCTTTCAGAGCTGATGCTCTCATTTTCCATAGAGATGGAGGCCTATGTGTATCCCCTGGAAGAAGACCAGGCGCAGGGTCAGGGTGGGCCCCAAAACAGTACTTCTGAGCCACTGCGTCATGTCAGCTCATGGCTGGTTTTCATATCTGTCAGATGGGGACAGTTGAGTCTGATCTGCCTTCTATGCTTCATATAAAGCTCCAGTTTGACAAATGATGGAAATTTGATTTGAAGAGCTGGAAGGCTGTCATGAAAAATCCCATGTGCCTGGCCCAGCTATGCCTGGGAAACACTCTCATCCAGTTCTGATGCCAAAGCAAGTTCTTTCCCCTCCCTTTGCTAGAAGGTTAAGAGCCCAGGGAATCCCAGCTCTGTTGAGAGCTTGGGTAAGTAACTTGTCCCCATCTATGGATGAAGAAATGGTGGCAGTGATTTAGGCAAGGTGAAAGAACTTAGCATATCTCTTGGGGCTCCATAACTGGTCATATTTCTCCAAACCAATGTCGAGGGCAGTGGGTGACCATGGGCTCTGGAACCAGACACCCCAAGTTGGAATTCTGGCTCTGCCATTTACTATTCATGAGGCCAAGGGCAAGTTATTTAGCCTCTGGGTTCCTCTCTTTCTTCATCCATAAATGGGAATTTTAATGGTACTGAACTCATGAGTTCTTATAAAGATTAAATAAATAATACATATAAAGCACTTAGAACAGTGCCTCGCACATGTAACAGATAAATATTACTTGTGTCATTATTATTATTAAAAGATGGCTTTTCTTCAAATAGGTTCAAACTCAGGAATGAGTTCTTTGTGAAACAGAACTTCCTCAAACTTGGCATACTATAAGAAAAAGTTCTGTTTTTCTAAAATGCTCTGTTACCTGCAGATTTTTTACAATTTCTTTTTTTAGCTAATCCCTTCCAGAAAATGCTTTTGTCCAAGTGAAAAGTTTCGTGGTCTATTCTAGAGGGAAATCAAAGAATTCATTCTGAACTTCCATGGGCCTGTGCTTTGCCCTCTTGCTCTCTATAAACCTGGCCAGTGTTTGAGACACCCCTGGGGCCCCTCATGTCACTGCCACACTCCATATGCCACTGGGCCTGGAGGTGGGGTCCTCACCATGCCCTCATTCCCTGGCTCTCTGCCACTCTCTCTGGTCCACTCCTGTCAGCATTCCCGCAACAGCAACATCCTGTACATTCTATCCAAGCCTTGCAGTTCCTTGACTTCTTTTTTTTTTTTTTTTTAAGATTTTATTTATTTATTTGACAGACAGAGATTACAAGTAGACAGAGAGGCAGGCAGAGAGAGAGAGGGAAGCAGGCTCCCTGCTGAGCAGAGAGCCCGATGTGGGACTCGATCCCAGGACCCTGAGATCATGACCTGAGCCGAAGGCAGCGGCTTAACCCACTGAGCCACCCAGGCGCCCAGTTCCTTGACTTCTGTATTCCAATGATCCTGTCCTCTCCTTAAATTCTGCCACCATCTTATGGTCACAGCTCAGAACAGAGCTTTCCACTTGAGGCTGATGAGTGGGTTCCAGGTGTGCTGAGATGTGGACACCCTCAGCTCTTGGGGCAGCCACTGGTTGGTCAACTTGTCTCAAACAACTTGTCTGCCACTGCAACACTTGGTTGCTCATCTCCTCCAGCTTCTTGTCGAAGGCTTGAACCTGCTCAGAATCCCAAATTCTTCCACTGTGCCAAACAAATGTGGTTATTTTCTAAGTGTTCCCTGACAGAGGGTTGGGAGCCACTCCCCTAAAGCTTGTCATTATCTGTGACTATACCATCTCCGAAATCTTGATTTTAGACATCCATACTTTCCTCTCTGTCCCCAAACTTCCAGCACTCCTCCTACACTACCGTTTAATTAGCCACCTTTGACCATAAGGATGAAGCATGGCCACAGCGGAAGCAGGAGCAACAAGTAGAAGAAACTTCAGTCCCCAAATGACAGAGGAACCCACCAACCCGGACTGTTCACTTCCTAGGGATGGTTCTTCCATGCTCTATGTTCCTCATTTGGAGGTCTCTTTGTTACAGCACCTTAGCCTCTACCCTGCCTTTCAGTTCCTGTTTCCTTCTTAGCATTTTGGTCCTCTGAGAATCACAGCAGGTGACAGTGGGAAGGGACATGGAATAGAGATTAGTAACCCCTCTCCATATTGTTGACGAGGGAAGACCCAAAGAGGTGAAGTGATGTGCCAATGGTCACATAAATGCAGACTCATGACCCAGAAACTTTCCATAGTATCAGCACTTTCCTGAGGTCAGATGCATGTATCTAAGGATAAACCCAGCCCTGGCTTGGGGCTGACCCTTCTCCTTAGGGCCCAAGCAGCAGCCTGGGTGGTGTGGGATGACTTACTCCTTTTCACCAGTCAGCTTAGCAATATATTTGACTTGCTCACGGAGCTTGTTTCCTAGTTTCTCATTGGCGATCCTGTAATAAAATCCATAAAAGAAATTTCCCACACCCCCATGAGGAAGAACACAAGCTGGCTGGCTGGGAGGCTGGCGTTCTCAGCAGGGCGTCTGCTGAGCCCCAGACCCCAGCTCATCACCCACTCCCAGAGCTAGAGCCTCCCTAGCACCTGGCAGTTGAGGGAACCTTCCATTCTCAATTACTAGGCAAAATCACCGTGATCTCAGGTGAGTTCAAGGGATCTAGGCAGGGAAGCCAGATTCCAGGTTTGGAAGAGGAAATTTGACCTGCAGCAAAGCATCTTCTTTATCATGGAGCTGCTCTGTTTCTAAGTCAGTAGGTCTTCCCGATTCTGCCTGAAAAGTCGAGGCCCCTCCATCTTATTCCCAGCTCCTGAATGTGGGCTATCACTGAATTCATTTTCCTAGAAGGCAGTGTGTGTGTGTGTGTGTGTGTGTGTGTGTGTGTGTGAATGTGACACTATTCTTTGGCATATGTGCAGTTTCTCAGCTCAGCCCAAGCCTTGGAACCCTGCCTTTCTTTTTAATTCCTTACTTACTTCTGCTCTTTTGCCCATTGCTCCATGTTGGACATAATCTGATCATTCTCTCGGCGTAGCCTACAGGTGTCTTTAGTCACAGACCTCTGGGGCACACTAGAGGGCTTTGGTACGAGAAGAAAATGAGATGGTTAGGGGGTGGGGTGGGAAGCACAGCCTGTCACCTCCCTGCTCCCAAATCAGGTCTCTTCTTTCTTCCTGGAAGAAGAAACATTGCTTCTGCTGTCTAACCCCTAGGCCAGAGTTGGACCTGCCGCAGCAGGATCTCACCTCCAATAGTGCATGCACACAAAGGTGACATTACTGAGCAGGGCACTGTTTATAGTAGAGACAAAGTAGATGTGTGTACTTACAATAATGATTTTTGGGCAAAGGCATTTAAACATCTTGCTTTTAAAAAAGCAATATGTTAAGCCAATTTTTTAACAGATGGAAGAAAAATATCTTGAGGAATGGATGCCTTTTTTTCTAATGCAAGCAAAGGCCTTGTGGCTAAACCAAGATATCCTGTGGCCACCTGCCGTGAACTTCACTGCTCCGGGACAGGGGCATAAGGCATGCTCAAAGTTCTCTTAGCAGATTCTACTGCAGAGTAAGTGAAAATATCAGGATGGGTTCCAAAGGAGGACTGCCCTGGGGGTTATCTAAGTCAGGGACAGCTGGTATACCTGACCTGGAGATGGCACTCTTCTCTGGAATGGGCCTTTGTTCTGCTCGCTATCTCTATCAGTGAAGGCACAGGAAGACAGTTGGGTTGAGACAACTGCTGTGGGCCTTAGAGCACCCAAACCCTACCTTGTACTGAATAGAGTGGGCTGGAGGTATCATTTCCTTGCTCTTAGGCACTCCCACCCCCACCAAGGTTGGTCTAGTATCCAGGTGGTCGTGGATGGGCTGGGAGGTCTGGGAGGAAGTGACCAGAAGCTGAGGAGTGCCCACCTCCTTCTCATCTGCCAGGAGGTTCTCTTTCAGGGCGGCCATTTCCTCCTGGAAAGCCCGGAGCTGCTCTTCTTTAGCTGCTAGCATCTTGAGGTCACTCTGGTGCTGCTTCTGCCACTGCAACACTTGGTTGCTCATCTCCTCCAGCTTCTTGTCGAAGGCTTGAACCTGCTCAGGGGCACAAAGTGAGGAGGGAGACCCCAGCTGGCGGGCTGCCCGCCCTGAGCCCAGAGCCTCTGTGACAAGGCAGGAGAGGAGCTTTCTTGACTTGGGGAGACTCCTAAGAGGGGGGGGGGGGGGCACTTTACTTCCAGTACCAGCAGAGGGCGCCCCTGCTCTGACTGTTACCGCCTTTGCCTGAAGCTCCCTGAACCTGCAAGTGGAGGGGAACCTTTCAGTCAAAGGGAATGGCTCTGCACTAAGGACTTTCCGGGCAAGAGGAGAGAAACCCTGGGGACCTGGAACAGGAAGACAGCCTAAGCTCCTGGCTGCTCCTCACCTCTAGCTCACTCTGCTGTTGGAAGCCCTGCAGTTTTTTTAGTTCCATGTTGAGCTTTTTCATCCTCTCCTCGTAAGCAAGGATTTCATCTTCCAGCTGAGCTTTCCTCTCCTGGGCCTGTGCCAAGCTTCGGTGCAGGCTCTTGGTCTCTGAGGTCGTATGATTGAGCTTCCATAAAGACAAAGGGGATAAGAATGGCTGTCACAGTTCTTTGACCCATTCCTTTGAGTGCTGAATGGAGAAGGGTTCCAGTCCATCCTCATCCCTTGTTCAGGGTAGCAGAGACACCTGGTCACTTGCCTAGTGTCCCAGAGAGGGGTGGGAAGTGACAGTGGTTGATTTGCTACACCCTCATTCCTCTACGCCATGTCCTCTTTTTCCATTTCTCTGAACTGATCAGCTAGGCACGATCAGCACTGGGTGGAGCACAAATTGCCCAGAAAACCTAGGTTTTGGGAAAACTTTGCCCCTGGGTCATCTGTGGGCAGAAAGAGTTGTTCGATTTGGCCTCATTCTTTGCGTTCCCTTTCTCCCCCCAAAAGAAGCCTCACTACAAGGAGGCAGGCCTTCCCTGGAAGGACATCCTAGCTCAGGCAAGAGTTTGCGGAGGTCCTGGGGATAGCCAGTTGTGCGGGGAATTGACTCTTGCACTTTCCATGCTACTCGGACATTTCTTTGCCCCAAACAGCCCTGGAGAAGAGAGGGTGTGGCTTACCTTCTCGAGAGTTTGTGTCAGGTCATCTTGGCACGCGACTGACTTTCGGGACAGTTCCTCATAGGCTTCTTTAGTGACCATGGTCTGCAGATATTGCTTCTCCTTGTGCACAGCCTTCTCCAGCTGGACCTGCAGACTCTCTAGGGCATCCTTCTGAAGGACTAGCTTTAGGAGGGAGAACATCACTATCAAGGTTCATGCCTACAGAGGAATTCTCTGTGTCTACAGGAAATGGACAAGAGTGAGGCTCTCTTCTCTCTGCACTAACATGCAGAGCAGTCTGTGATAAGGCCCCCACCCCTCCCTCACTGTTATAAAAAGAATTGCTGCCTTTCCAGGCTCTTCAATATGCCTCTCCCCACACGTCCCCTTCTAAGTTAGCAGGTCCCCCCCATACAAGGAGTACTGGCAGTACTGGGCCTTGATGTATTAAGTACATGAATAATCCCTTTCACAGAATCTGTAGCCTTTAATAAGGATCTGGAATTCAGTTCTAGGTCAGGAACCATGATACAATATTTCATTTGTACATTTTATACCTTCCTTAGTTCCTGACCTAGTCCACTATACTTGATGCACCATGAAAACAGGTCTGTATGTGCTTCCTTCACTGCTGTATCTCCACTGCCTATAGCTCAGGGCATGTTATATAATATGTGCTCAGTAAATACTAAATAATTGTTTTTGACTGAATGAAATATTTTGTATGGCAATGTTTGGAATTAGGGATGCACTGAACATGTAGTTCTGATAAAATATGTTTAAAAACTGAAGTCAGTGTCTTAACTTAGTAGTGAGTATTCATGCTATAGTTAGAAGGAATTGAGATCTGCAGTTAGAGGCTATGGTTCTGTCATTTACTTAATCTCTCTGAGTCTCAGTTTCCTCTTCTGCAAACCAGTTACTTTCAACTGTTTCATAGAATTTTAGTGATGATCAAATGAAGTTATATAGGTAAAAAGGGCTTAGTAAGGTAAAAATTACTATACAGCTGTGAGTTTGGTCATGAACATGCTAAGTAACAGGACATGTTTTTAAATACTTTTAAGTACAAGGCAGAGATCTACTTCCAACTTCTGTTCTTTGGTATTTTACCTGTTCTTTGCTATTTTAATATACCCACATCCTCTATGTGGCCATCTACACAGAAACACACTAATTTGGGTTTTCTTCAGTAACTGCTCCAGGCTTGAAATTTATTTATTTTTTTTACATGGAATTTTGAATATCTTCAACTCTAGGAAATGGTGAGATGAGAAGTGTTAGATTATACTTTTGACTCTATATTTACATGTGCCGGGAAGGAAACCATTTCTAAAGATAAAATAATTTGGTCTTCTGGAAAAAGAAATGCATCTTTTTTGGGAACTTCTGAAAACATGGAGTCACCTGGGTCTGCCCAATAAACCAGAGGAATCACTGAAGAAATTGCAATTCACTGTAAGCTCTTGATAATTGGTAGCCAAATCAGGAAATGTCATCACAGAGGTGGGATAACATAAAGAAAGGTGGTGACATAAATCACAGGGATGAAGCTAAAACAAAAAGCTTAATTAATTATTTGATTTTGTGTTATTTATTTATATGTAATAAGTATATATCATTTATTATTTGTATTATTTATTTATTGTTTTTATTTTTAAAAATTTCCTGCAAAATATAGGTTTATTTGGGAGCGAAAGTGGACTATAATCTGGGACAAAAAAGCTGTGGCAAAATCATAGGGAAATCTGGGGAAGAAAGGAGCAGTATTTTTTTTAAGGAGAAAAGAGATAAGTTGGGAAGGCTGTTATGAACAAAAAGTCCATTGGAGTTTGGAGACTTTAAACTTCTCTAACATCAGTGGTTTAGCTTGGAGAAAGATATTAAAAATCTATAATATATAGATATTTGTAAATTATACAATCAAGGAGTTTTAATAAAAGTTCTTATAAAGATGTACTCTCTCCCTTGCCAAAGCATTAGGCCTAGATGGTTTTATGGGTGAGTTTCACTAAGTCATCTTTAATTCCTTGCTTCCTCTCACATTCAGTCCATCATTAGTCTGGTCAATTCCGTTGCCAAAACACATCATGAATTTGCTAACTTCTGTCTTCACTGATGCTATGCTAGCTTGAATGGCAATAACATCCTAACCAGATCCCTCACTTCTATACCTACCCCTCTCTGCAATATATTTCCACACATTAGTCAGAATTATGTTTTGAAAACTTAGCTCAAATCACCTCTCCAGTGCCTTTAAGGAAATACCATCAATGTCTTTTCATTGCTCTTAGAATAAAACCCCAATTGCTTAACAGAGGCCACAATGCTACCCCTACCTATCTTTCTATTCTTATCCTATGCCCATATCCTCCTTGATTACTGCACTACAGTCATACTGACCTTTTTTACTTCCTAGAACGTTCCAAGTATTGTTTTAAAAGAGTAATACATGACGCAATGTCAGGACTCATACTAGGAATGTAAGGATGGGCCAAAATTAGGATCAATTAATTAATTTTATTCACCATATTACAAAGAACACCATACCAAAACAGATGGATTCCATTAACATTAAAGCAAGAAAAGGATGCTACTGTTGAACACCAAACTGTAGGTACTGTGCAATACAATAAGGCAAAAAAAAAAAAATATTACAAAGACTTAGAGAACTGTTGTTGCTTGCAAATGAGATACAATCATCTATTCAGAAAATCCATGAGAAGTAACTGAAAAACTATTACTGCTTAGAAGTGAATTCAATAAGAAGTCCAAATACAGAATAAATATGTAAAATAAATGAGCTTTCTTATTAACAGTAATTAATTATAAAATGTAGTGGAGAAATGTCCTAGAATCAAAGAGATGAAAAAAAAAATCTCAAGATCTATTGCCTTCAGTTGGTAACTTTAAAAATTGAGATATGGAATATGGATGAAAGAAAATGCATTTTAGAATGCAAAACTAAGCCTCTTTCCAATAACCTGTTTCAACTGATAATTACTATATTTGAGGTAGGCTTTTAAAAAGTTGAACATGCTTATACACACCAAAAAATCCCTGCGGTCTCCTGATTTCCTTCAAAGGAATTCTGAAATGAGTGCTTTTCCTTCCATCTTTACACGGCTATCTTTCTTTTGGCAAACATGATAATATGCCCATATTAAATACTGAGGTATAATATCCCTTATATTCAGGGAGGTTCCTTGGGAGGGGTCTCAGTGACTCAGACCTCAGCACTGGACCACAGCAAAGGAGAGATTTATATCTCTACAGGACAAAACTCCAGAAATGTCAGTTTCTGTGCTATCTAATATGATAGATACTAGCCACATGAGGCTATTTACCTTTAAGTAAAACTAAAATTAGTTAATATTAAAATTAAAAACTCAGTTCCTTCGTCATACAAAGCCATATTCCAAGCAGTCAGCAGCCGCATATGGCTAGTAGATACTGTATATTAGAAAGCTCTCATATAGAACTTCTCCATCATCATAGAAAGTCCCATTCGCAGTGCTGTTCTTCTACTTTGCATAGTCCATACTATTTTAAGATTAACATATTTTCTTCTTAAATTATAAAGGAATCAGAGCTGCTTTCATTTGTAACACAGAATCCAGCTATCAAGATGCTATATTTGTTTCCTGCAGAAAGATGAAATCTATGCAGTTAGGGAAAGTATTGCCATTCATGATGAAGGGGAAAGAGGTTAGGTGTTTGAGCTAGATGATCCAGGTTCAAACGCTAGTCCCTCTCATCGCTTATTCATCGGTTACCTTGAGCCCCAGCCTTTATTTCCTCTGCAAAATGAGGATCAGGGTAATGTCTATCTTTTTGGAAGTCAAGCAGATGGAAGACATGTGAAGGGCATAAGCAGACCGTCAATAAATGATGACTGACTTCAAGCATGGTGCCTTGTATATGTCAGATGCCATTTACACTTTTCTGTCATTTTTATTTGTGTAATGACAAATAGCTGTCTCCCTTTCTATGCCCTTTCTGTGCTTTGGCACTATTTTTGGCAGTGTTTCCTAGCAAATTGCCCCCAACAATGGACTCACTCAACTCTGGTCTGAAATGTTGCTCTGGAATATCGCTGCCAAAGCCCAGATAGTTTGGGAGATCCAGCAGATATCAAATAAGACCTTCCACATATATTTCTTTGGCTGAGCAAATGGTTGTGGAAGGGTTACCCCCACTTCAAGGAGAAAAGTGGAGCTAAAGGCACCACAAGATACACGTGGGCTGAGCATTTAGCTGCATTTCCGTGGTGGAGGAGAGGTCAGTGCTGATTTCAGGTCAAGGGTCACAGGACTCACGTTTGCACTCCCTCAGGGTTTCTGTCAACTCACCTCATTGTTTAGCTCTTGGATGACTTGCTGGGAGGCGTTTTGTTTGCTCAGAGAGGATTCCAGCTGCGCGGAACATTGCATTAACTGTGCTTTGACATTCTCATTTTCCTCCTCCAACATCCGCAAATTTTCCTTTGTCTGCTCCCCCATTAGAAAACAAAACCCAGAAAAGAGGTGTTACCTCAGACTCCCAGAGCAGCCTGCTCCTCCTTCCCACACCCACAGCTCCATTCTGCAGCCTGTGGTGTCTTGGGTCTTCTCTCTCCTTCTACCTTGCCTTTCTTACCTTCCCTCCCTTCTCTTCTGAGGTTTGAGCACCCATCGCCTCTATATCCTGCCAGGCTCAGTGGGGCTCAAGTCTTGCCCTGGATTCATGAACTCAGCTCTTCCTGGACTCTCCTTCTCACCATTTTTTCTTTCCTTTTTTCCTCCTGTCGGAATGTCTCAAGCTCTTGCTCCAGCAACTTCTCCTGTTCTTTGCTCTTTTTCAACTGCTCCCGTTTCTCCTCCAGTAATCTTGTCACCTCCTGAAGCTCCTCGGTTAGACTGGTTTTGGCAGAGCCTTGCTCCCTGTGCTGAGAAATAAAGACTAGCCTGAAAAGGGGGACCTGGGTGGCTCAGTTGGTTAAGCATCTGCCTTTGGCTCAGGTCATGATCCTGGGATTGAGTCTTGCATCAGGCTCCCTGCTTGCTCTCTCAAATAAATAAAAAAATCCTGCCTTTTTTTGGTTTTGTTTAAAAATACTGGCCTGAAAGACAGTCTTAGGCTGTATATTTTTGAAAAAACAAAACAACACACCCCTCCCCAGACAAAGAGAATGGCTGAGATAAATATGAGGGCAACCCATTGGTTATTTAGCATGGATAATAAAAAAATTTCCTCAGATGTCCAGCAATATTTTTTTTGGTTCAATTAGATATACCAACTTATTTTATTTATAGATCTAGTTCCCACAGCATCAACCTTCTCTCCCACTTACCAAATCTTTCCCCATAAAAAGGAATAACATGGAGGACATTAGGAGAAGGAAAGGAAAAGTGAATGGGGGAAGAAAACTGGAGGGGAGATGAACCATGAGAGACTGTGGACTCCAAGAATCAAACTGAGAGTTTTAGAGGGGATGGGGGTTGGGGGATGGGTGAGCCCGGTGATGGGTAGTAAGGAGGACATGTATTGCGTGGAGCACTGGGTGTTGTATGCAAACAATGAATCTTGGAACAGTGCATCAAAAACTAATGATGTACTGTATGGTGACTAACATAACACAATAAAAAAAAACCCTCTTTGAATAAAGTTAAAAAAATCTTAGAAAAGCACAAAAAGAATAATTCAGAGATTGAGGACTTTAAAATGACTGACAAGGATGGTTCTGAATCCTATTAAAAAAAACCGAACATTGTCCTCTGACTGTTTTTAAGCTTAGCCCTTGAGAATGTTTATTATAGGTAGTGGGAACTAGAGCTAATAGGCTGGCTCAGCCTTCTAACACAAATGCTGGAAAATTAGTTTGAATGGATTGGTGGTAGCATCTTCCCCAATAAAGACCAATATATTTAATCTCAAGCAGAGCAGATGCTTGGGCTGGCAGCCTACTTGCCCGTTATACCTGGTGTTGAAGGAGTTTTAGATGGTCTAGCAGTTCATTCAGCTTCATTTCCTGCTCAGTCGTGGTCTTCTGGAACTGCCTCTTTTCCTTTTCTGAATTTTCAAGCTTCTTCCGGGTCTCAGAGAGTTCCAATGTCAGCTCCTCTATCCGCTTCCTAAAGCAAAATGGAGACAAGAGGAAGACAGACTCCAGGGTCTGCGTTAGCAGATTGTGAGCCGGCTGCCCGGGGCTTGCTGTCTCAGTCCCAGGCAGCTCTGCCGTGTCCAGACCGGCTCACCAGAGACAGAGCCTCTCCCTGGAGGTGAGACAGTGGTACCTGTTGGGGGCGAGCTCTTCTCCAGCCATCAAGGAATCCTTCTGCAGCTTCTGAAGTTCTCTCTGCAGCTCCTGAATGGTCTCTGTCTTCTGCTTCTCCAGGAAAAGGTAGCTTTGCAGTTTCCTCTGCGCATCCTCCAGGCTATTCTTTGCCAGAAGGGTCTCTTCTTTGTACTGGGAGGCTTGCTGAGCTACAGAACCCAGCAGACAAGCCAGGCACATGTGCGTGGGAGAAGGGATATGCATGTGTGAAGATCTGACTCTCAGATAAGACCAGTTAAAAAGACTGTTCCTTCAATTTGTGACCTACTTCAATTTACAACCTGTCCTTGTTTCTCTCCATCTCATTATCACTCCTAAGGAGCTCTGTTAAGTCATCTGTCTTCAGCTTTCCCCCAGCCCGGAGACTGCTTCTGGACTAAAGTTAAACAAATCAATATAAATTGCTCAGTATCTCTTATGTGGCTCATCCTGTCGTTAAGGACAAATCCTGACCCTAATGGAGTTTAGAGTCTCGTGAGGGAGACATAACCAGCCCACATGACCTAGAAAACCCAGTCATGTCAAGTGTGCACTCACCGTGAACTCCTGTGAAACAAGATCGGTGTGGGTGAGAACAGTTGGGGATGGACTTATGGAGGAACAGAGATGCTGCTGGGCCTGAGAATAAGGAGGAGGAAGGGAATTCCAGATGGGGGAAACATTAGAGCAAATGCACAGGAATGGAATGGAGGAGGCAGGTGGGAAGAGGATGGGAAGAGACTGGTTTGACTGGGATGGAAAGTGGCAAGGAGTGCTGGAAGACTGCTGAGTGAGTACATGGACAGGAGGGGGCTTTGGAAGATTCTGAAAGCCAGAGAGATATGTTTAGAGTTAATTTACTGGGTTCTTGAGCAGAGACCTGGCAAAAAGATTATTTTAGGAAAATTGAAATGTATTAAAAGGAGAAGGACTTCCTAAAGTTTTTATTATTGTTTCTGTTTAAACATCACCTTTGTCTCCATTTTTCAGCCTGGGATACTGGACGAAAGATGGTGTCAATACAGGAATAATGATATACCTTGGAAGAAGGAGGAGGAATTTCTTTTCTAAGCAGAGAAGAGAAAGTTCAGTTTGGGGAATGCTGGGTTAGAGGGGAAGGTGGATTGCCCAGGTGGAGCTACTCGCTAGAGACAAGAGTGACCACAGGTGCCAAGTAAGGGTTGGGGCTCTAGGTTTTGGAGTTGTCCCAAGAATGAGACTAGAAGGGGGAAGGCAGAGTTTAAGGGATGGATGACTACTGTCAGAGAAGGAGGGAATGAGATTTGTGAAAGAAGAAGGGACTTGTTTGATCTCCAAAGATGGGAAACAACTGTTGAGTGGGGGAGGCCAAGAGCACACTCAGACACACTCAGACACACACAGGAGGCCACACTATGGACCTTTCCCCCCCCAAATTGATATGTCACTCACATAACATAACATTAAACACTTTAAAGCATACAGGTCAGTGGTTTCTGCAATCCTCACAAAGATGTGCAACCATCACCAGTACCTAATTTCTGATTGTTTTCATCCCCCCAAGGGCAAGTCCATGCCCAGGGAAAGAAGTCATTAATGACCTCTGAGAAAGCAGTTTCAGCAGAGCAGCAAGGACATGATCCGTAGCGCAGGCTATGCAGGAGAGAATGTGTTGGGAGGCGATAAAGGGGAGAGAAGGTGTCTAAAGGAAGGGAAGAATAAATTGTGTGACGGAGGTCCTGGAGAAGTTGGGGAGGAATGCAAAGTTCGGAGCCCTGTCCTCCCTGTGATGGCGAAAGGGGAACTTCAGAGGACGCTGCTGGGAGAACAGCAGGCGTGAGTGTTCAGCAGTTCACCTTCCCAGTTAAGGGCGGTGAAGGAGCTCGGGAGGGCACTGTGATCCCTGTGAGATGTGCCATGAGATCATGACAAGGTCTACAGTGAGGAGTGGGGAAAGGAGCAGCAAGTGGCCGTTCGGAGAAAGAGGGGGGACTGCTCTAGCCCCGAGCGAGGGTTTGAAGTGTGGTGGGGACCCCGTCTGCTGGGGGCCTCACCGGCCAGCTTCTGTTGCTGTTGGGCATCTTCGAGACTGTCCTTCAGCTTCTGGATCTCAGCTCGCAGGGCCCCACACTCTGCCCTGGACTTGTCCTGCTTCACCTCCTGGATGGTGCTTTCAAGTTCTGCTGCCATTCGTTGCTGCTTCTCCAACTCCATCTCCTTTTTCATGAGGCTGTTCTGAGCCTGTGACAGTTCTTTCTCGAGCTCATGCAGCATTTCATCTTTCTCTTGGAGGAGCTGAGGAAAGCAAAGGGTGACCACTGATAGAGGCCTGAGCAGCTACCCATGGAAGTCAGGTACAGATTATCTTGAGCCCTCTCCAGCCACCGTCTTCTCTGGCCTGGATATCACACAATCTCCAACCTCCGCTTCCCGCCTTAAGTCAGTCCATTCCCAATGCAGCAGTCAGAGGGGGCCCTTTGAAAGCCGAAGTCCGATCTTGTTCTGCCTCTCCTCAAAGCCCTCTGCTGGCTCCATGTATTTGGAAAAAGGCCACTATCCTTCCAGCAACCTCCTGGGATACTCATGGTCTGGTTTGACCTCACCTCCAGCCACCCCCAACTCTCTTGGTTTGAGCTTGTCTTCTAGAATATTCTAAGCAGATTCCCACCTGAGGACTCTCGCCCTTGCTACTCCCTCTGCTTGGAATATTTTTCCTGAAGACCTCTGCCTGGATGGCTCCCTCACTTCATTCAAATCTCTGCCAAAATGTCACCCTATCACAGAGGCCTTCCCTGACCACCCTGTGTGAAACAGGAACTTATCAATACCTGGCATTACATTATATATTAGTTTTGTGATTTGCTTATTGTCTGTCTTTCTGTCCTAGAATGTAAGCTCCAGAGGAATAAGGATGTTGTATGTGTTATTATATTCTTAATGCCTCGAGTGGTGTTTGGCATATCACAGGAGCTCAAAAATGCAGGTTGAATGAAAATATGAATGACTCAGAATTGTTTACCCAGACTCCTGGCTGCATGTGGTCATCTTCCCAGACACTTCCATTTTGACTAATGGATCCCCCCTGAACTTTCAAATAGGGAGACTGAAAGGCCAGCCAGTCAAGCAGTTAGATGATTTCTGCTATCTCTGATAGAAGTGTAGAGTTGGAAGTGCGCTGACTGTATAAGCTTGCATTGGTTTTACAACATTTCTGTCCTTACTTCTATTCCTAGGCTTTTCCAGGACGTTGACTTATACTAAGAACTACAGATCTTTTAGGGCATAGTTCCATTAATATTTTCAAACTGCCTGTATGCAAATTCATAAGGTATTTGTAATTTTACACACTGAAATTCACTTGAAGTTCCTAATAAGAACTACACAATATTTCAAGCATTTCTTTCCACGATCAAGCATAAACAAAAGCATAAAAGAACAATGCAAGTATGTCCCAAACTCTCTACCTTGCAGGCTGGGAAAGTACCTCTTGTAGAGTCAACACCTCTATGAAGGTCCCTGGATAATGGTTTTTAAAATTTATTTATTATGTGCTATGAGAGGTCCCAAAGAAGTGCTCAGAACTGCCTCTGGGCCTAAAGCACCTGCAGTCTCATTGCTCATGTGTTGATGTTCCCCCAGGCAATCCCACTGGGTACAGAGCTCCAGGACCTGCCCTGGACCAGGTCTGGCCTCACACCTGTCCTGTTGGCCGTTCTAACCAGAGAGCTCCTCTTGCCTTACCTTGTCTTTCTTCAAGCCCAGCTTCTGGGTCTCTGTGAACTGCATCTGTAGCTCCTGCAGCCGCCTTTGCAGGATGGAAACCTCCTTATCCTTCCTCTCCATATGGGCAGATGTCTCCTCCCGCAGCCCATGCAAGTCCAGTTCCAGCTTCATCATGTCTATGGCGGGAAGGGACAGAGTGCTCCTTACTCAGAGGAGGGCTCCAGCTTTCTTCTGCCTCTCCCTGCTGCCCCCCACACCCCACCCACTCCGGGTTTACCCTTCATGATGTTTTTCTTCTGCTCTGACACAGCCTCTAGCTCCATGCGCAAGTCCTTCACTAGGTTCTGATACTCCTCCACGTGTAGGCACTGGCTGTCTTTCTGCTCCTGCAAGTGCTTCAGTATCTGGGCAGGTAAGATAGGACCAGGACAGGATGAGCACATGGGGCAAGAATGCTTTCTAAAATGCCACCTGTCCAGATTTGGCAAATCCAGAGAGACAGAGAGGGGAGAAGTAGGTGCCAGGGACTGAAGGAGGGAGGGGGGGAATGACTGCTCATGCATACAGGGTTTCTTTTCAGAGTAATAAAAATATTATGGAATTAGTGGGGATGGTTGCCCAACCTTGTGACTGTTTTAAAACCAATGAATTGTATACTTTACATAGTGAATTTTAGGGTATGTCAATTGTATCTCAATTAAACAAATTAAATTAATTTTAAAAAGGATACGTCAGACTATCACCCTCATGCAGAATGTGTACAAAAGCCACCATTCCTTCTGCCCTACAACAATTGACATTGATGGAACACCTATTATGTGCCAGGCACTGTCCTAGGTGCTGGGGGCCATAGAATAAGAAACACAGAAACAAATGTTTGACCCCATGGAACTGACTTCATAGTGGGGTGAGACAGATAAAGAGCATAAGTGGTCACCTGTAGAAAATGTTAACAGTTGATACGTGTTATAGAAGAAACAGAACAGCAAAAGGAGAATAGAGGTGTATGGGGGGAGAGGGTTTCGTTTAGAAACAGAATGGAGAGTTTGGCCCCACTGAGAAGGTGCATCTGAGCAGGGGCTTGCTGGAGATGAGGGACTGAGCCATGTCCTAGTGTTGTAGTATCTGTAGGTATCTGAGACAGGGGAGCTAGCCAGTGGCCAAACTCTAGAGAGAGAACATGGTGGGGGGGCATGTGGTTAGAGAGGTGAGTGATGGAAAGAGTAGGGGACATGAGGTGAGAAGTTAGTGGGTGATCACATCTTGGGGGCCTTGTAGTCCTTGGGAAAGGACTTTGGCTTCTACTCTGAAGGTGAGATGAATGGGCTATAACTAAGAGAAGGTAGAACACGTGGCTGAGGAAGAGCAGTCAGTCATCTGGGCATCAGGGGATAGTTATGGGAATTCAGAGTTGTCAATAAGGGAGGATTGCAGCATGAAGGCTGGGTGGAGGAAGCTGGAGAAATACAGGGCAGTCTCCATATGACCCAGGTGTGGGCACTATGGGGGCTCAAAGTCTCACTCTATGCCAGGCCAGCTGAGTTCTGGCATTAACTGTGACCTGGATAGTTCCATTCTTAATAGAATATCCAGGTTCCACAGAAGCTTTGGATAGGACACATAAAATGGCAGGGAAAAGTGTATGCTGTTTCTTGGGGAAGTCTGTATCATTTTAAAAAAAGGAATGGTAAAGAGGCATTAGTGTTTGGTCAATATAGAGTTTCAGTTTTGCAAGATGAAAAAGTTCTAGAGATCTGTTGCACAACAGTGGAAATATGACTCATCATGACTGAAATGTACACTTAAATGTGATTAAGATGGCAAATTTAATGCTATGTGTTTTTAGCCACTATACAAAAAATAAAAGAGTATGGGAGAAATAAAGACATTTTTCAGACAAAAAAATAGGAGTGTTAGGAGATCTTGCTGTAGGTGAGGACGTGAATAACATGGTACTGACCTTTAAAATAAATATTGACAGATGTCCAAGGAGGAACACCAAAATTCAATATTGATTCCTCATTCATTCAAACTTTTTGCATCAGAAAGTCCTGGAAAGAGGAGTCTGTGTCCCTGCACTAAAGGACCCTTGAAGAGACCATACCCCCTTTGCTGCTATTTCAGGATTAGCAAGCCTATGCACAGTATGGCCTCAGGTGGCTGGCTTTGCCTTGGACTTCAGGTTCAGGTATGACTGACTTAATATAAGATCTCACCTAAGAAATGCAAACTGGTGCAGCCACTGTGGAAAACTCTATGGAGTTTCCTCAAAAACTTAAACATAGAACTAACTTATGAGCCAGCAATCTCACTACTGAATATTTACCCAAAGAATACAATAACACGAATTCAAAGGGAAACATGCACCTCAATGTTTATTGCAGCATTATTTACAATAGTTAAGTTATGAAAGCAGCTTACAGGTCCATCAACTGACGAATGGGTAAAGAAGATGTGATAAATACGTATATATGTGTGTGTGTGTGTGTGTGTATATATATACATATATATATATAATGGAATATTATTCAGCCTCAAAAAAGAATGAAATCTTGCCATTTGCAACGATGTGGATAGAGTTAAAGAGCATTATCCCAAGTGAAATAAATCAGTCAGAGAAAGACAAGTACCATGATTTCACTCATATGTGGAATTTAAGAAACAAATGAGCAAAGGGGGGAAAGAAAGAGAGACAAATCAAGAAACAGATCTTAATTATAGAGAACAAATTGAAGGTTATTAAAGGGGCAGTGGGTGGAGAGATGGGTTAAATAGGTGATGGAGATGAAGGAGTGCACTTATCATGATGAGCATTAGGTGATTTATGGAATTTTGAATCATTATATTGTACACTTGAAACTAATATAACACTGTATGTGAACTGAAATAAAAACAAAAATTTTTAAAAAAAGATCTCACCTAGGAGAGCACTGAGCCGAGTTTTGACTATTGGTTGGTCAAATCTTGCTATTTGTTTACATGGTTTAGATGCTTATTCACTATTAGAATCAACTTTTGAGATGGCTTTGAATTTTGAAAATATTGAGTTTTCTAAGGACTGAATTTGAATAAATAGCCTTCCCTAAAAATTTGGTGCTTTTCAACTCCAATTAGAAACTAGAAAGCTGGATGGTCCTTTTGAACCTAGCAAACCAATCAGAGCCTGTGTCTTGTTTGGACATACTGTTGAGAGGGGGTTAAGAAGCAGGTGCAGTTCCAAACTTGGGCTGTAAAACTGAATACTGCCAGACACATTCACTGGGACTTGGCATATATTACATACAGGATGCCTGTAGCAGGGCCAATCAAGTTCACACAAATATAAACATGTGATATAAAAATAAAAAATAAGCAAGAAAACCCAGAATCAAACCCAACTCAACTTGACACCCCCCAGGCACAAATAAGCAAAAGCTCTCCCACCTTTTTAATGTCTTCACAATCTTCTGAGGAACTAGGAGGATGTCTGTGGGTGGCTGTATAGGAAGCAAAGTCCGCTTGTAATTTTATCAAAGCCTCTTCACGCTCTAGTACCTGCAAATGAGTGTGGGTTAGTTATGCTGAATGATCAATGTAATGTGATTATTACTAGTACTATTTTGGCAGGATGTTCCTTTTTTCAGCCTAAGTTTGTTATAATATTAAGTAATTCATCACAAACTTCCTGTGGGGTTGCAACAAAGAATTAGGTTCTCAATCTTACATCAAGTCTCAGTAAGGCATAGACAGTGGTTTGTCTGAGTCTGCCAGTGGCCACATTTTGGACTCCTTCCTGAACCTTTGTGTGTTCCAGCTTATGAGGCAGAACATTCTTTAAAAGCTGTGATGGAAAGACATCTAATCTATCAGAGGATGGGATTCAAAATTCAAGTATTAAAGAAGGAAGTTTTTATGGAATGCATGGATGTGTATGTACTTAAAAAAATTAAAAATTATGAAATTTTTGTTCTTGGTTTAAAATAATTCAAACAAAACCCAAGCATCAAAAAAATAAGTGAAATCGCTCCACTTACTCTCCATTCTCATTTCTAGTAGGGGGTGGTGAGCACTATAGGCAATTTATGGTATGTACTTCTATATTATAATCAAAGACTTTAAAAAATGAAAGTGGCAATAGGAATTGATCTATACATAGGATTTTGCAACCTTTTCTCAACAATAGCTCACAACCCCATTTAATTCTTACAGTCTGCTGAATCCTTTTTCTTGGCTGCATATCATTCTACAACATGGCTGTTTCTTTAACCATTTTTTTTTTAAAAATCTATTCAACCATTTCTCTATTGATGAGCACTTAAGTTGTTGTGATAGATTTTAAGTCTCTTTAGAATCTCAAACTTAGTGTGGGTTGGGGGCATGTAACCATGGCGATGATGAACAAAAGGTAGGGGCAGGTCTCTATAAGACATTTGAGTAATCTTGCTGACAGAAATAACTTTAGGTGATTCTATTTCCCTCCTTTCTTTCTTCATGGGTTTATTTTTGGTCTCTCAGAAAAATATTCTAGAAGTCACTTACCAAAGCATTGCTGCAGGCTAATTTATTTCGAAGTTCCTGGATTAGATCATCCTGTTCAGAGACCTTTTGCCAGACTTCAGACAGTCGTTTCAGGGTCTCCTGATGCTCTTGAATCATGCAGGAAGACGTGTATATACGCACTTTTGAATGATCACCCTTATTCTCAGTCTCCTGGGATATTTGGAAATAATGAGTTGGTTTTGTTCATACTATTTGAGTGAACTTCAGAATGCCATGTGCATGGAAAATCTCTTAGATCTACATTCTGAAAGTTCACGTTCACATATGTGAATCACAGCTCTCTTAATAAAAGAAAAAATTAACAAGTGCGTACGCATGGTTAAAAGTTCAAACAGTTCACAAGAGAATATACTGTAAAGTTAGTCTTCCTCTTGACCCTGCATGACTCAAGTCCTCTCCTCCGTGACAGTCTATGTTACCATTTCGGGGGGTATCCTTCCAAAGATATTTTATGCATCTTTGTATATGCATATATGCATATGTATATAACCCTCTATTTTTTCTCCTACACAAATTAAACTCTTCCAAAACACTATTCTAACATTATGTTTGCACTTGACAATTTATTTAGGATATTTTCCATATTGTTACTTGTATATTTATCTGATTTTTCTTTAAAATTAATATCAAATTGCACAAGTAATATATATATGATCTATCTAAGGGGCGCCTGGGTGGCTCAGTGGGTTAAGCCGCTGCCTTCGGCTCAGGTCATGATCTCGGGGTCCTGGGATCGAGTCCCGCGTCAGGCTCTCTGCTCGGCAGGGAGCCTGCTTCCCTCTCTCTCTCTCTGCCTGCCTCTCTATTTGTGATTTCTCTCTGTCAAATAAATAAACAAACTCTTAAAAAAAAAACAGTATAACACTGTGGGCAAGTCTAAATTTCTCTTTGACTGTACTACCTTTAATCCCATACTTGCTGTATTTTCCAGAGATGACAATTTGTGCATATACTTCTAGAACTTTATCTATACACTTATATACATAATAAGGAATCTGTAGAATACAGATGATATTATGTTGGCCTTTTAAAATATAAAGTAGATTTTTTTCACTCAAAAAGATGTCTTAGAAATATATCCAGGTTAGTATATGTACTTCTAGCTATTTTAAATTGCTTTTCAGTGGGTTTATCTAATTTCCTATTGATGGGGATATCAGTTGTTTCCAAGTTTTTTTCTAAAATGAAGTTGCAATGAATATTTTTGTACATAATGTCTTTCTCTAGGTCATCTGAAATCATGTATGAGGGTTACTACATGCACATGGGTCTGCACCAACAATGGAGTGAACTGATTTAGATAGCCAGAAAAGAAGAAAGAGTTACAGTTTGGAGAGTAGATCTTTCCCATTAAACTTGTTTCCTTAATTGGGCTTTTCCAGGCAAAGTTAGAAATAGTTTATGTTCACTAAGCATGAAAGCTACCCATGAGCAAGCTGTAGAAGGGTCAGAGAGAAATCTAAAACTGACCATAAATAATATTCTTATAAGTAAGTTAGTGTGTAAGTGGGCAAAAGAATGGAAAACGACAGAAAAGTTAAGGAACAAGAAGATGATATCTAGCGGTCCAATGTCTTTTTTTAAAAGATTTTATTTATTTATTTGATATAGAGATTGGAAGAGAGAGCACAAGTAAGCAGAGGAAGAGGGAGAAGAGGGCTCCCTGATGAGCAGAGAGCCCAGTGCTGGGCTCAATCCCACGACCCCAGGGATCATGACCTGAGCTGAAGGCAGATGCTTAACCAACTGAGCCACCCAGGTGCCCTTACAGGTCCAATGTTTTAATACCACAGGATGAAAAATAGAAATTAATTTTAAAGTAATAGAAGAAAAATTCCCTGGGTTGAAGAAATTATCGATCTTCAGATTAAAAGGGTCAGTTAAATGCTGAGAGGCTTAATGAAAAATAAACTAAGAAACCTTGAGTCTAAAACCCTCCAGAATTCCAAGAAATAAAACTGGCAACTTACAAAAATGAGAAACATCAAAATCTAACAATTCCTCTTTAATACTGGATGGTACAAGACAATGTAGCAATAACTTCAAAGAGTTAAAGGAAGGTGTTCCTGAAAGTTTATATACCCAGCCAAACTAGCAATTAGGAATGAAGACGAAGTGATCTTTTTCAGACATGTAAATACTGAGAAACCTAGCCACTCACAATTGTTTCTGGAAGAATTAACAAGCAAAAGTCCAAGAATTTAGAAGAGTTGGAGTATATTGCTTAAGTAATGATTAAAAATTGGTTTTATTTGTAATCTTAAAGAAATGCATACTTTATATGTTATATAAACAGATTCAGAGATTAAAAGAGAAATAAAAACCTTCTAACTCATTTATCTTAGGGTAGCATAATCCAGAAACCAATATGAGATGAGAGCACAAAGATTTGAGTAAGCAAACTAATCTCATTTCTGAAAATAGATACAAAAAATAAAACTTTAAGCAATTTAGTATAACAGTTTATTGTAATGTAATGATATATTGTTATTATTAAAACAAAGCAAAATAAATAATATAAAATAATATATCACAATCAAATAAAGTTAATTTCAGGAACATAGAGATTGTCCTATAAATGAAAATCTATTAATGTAATTCACTTCATTAAAGGGAAAAACCTCTATGATAACCTTGATAGCTGCTAACAAAAACATCTGATGAATTTGGACATTCATTCCTGACAAAAATTCTCAATAAACTATAGACAGTCATGCTTCCACTTGAAAGAGAATATTAACAAGCAGCCAAGAACAAACGTATTTATTAGTGAAATAATAGAACCATTTCCTTTAAAATGAGAAACAAGGCAAGGATGTTATAATTCAGCATTGTTCTGGGGTGTCCTGGTCAATGCAGTAAGATGCAAAATAAGTTGTATGAATATTGAGAAGGAAAACAATTTAGAAATACCAAGCAGTCCACTGAAAATCTGGTCAGAGAGTTCAATAAGGTGATAGAACAAGAGTTTTCCTATACATCAGAAATAGTTAATAAAATTAAATGTATACAATCTCATTCACAAAATCAGTAACATCTATAACATATCTAGGAGTAAACTTAGCAAGAAATATGTGAAATCTATAAAGAAAGGTATAAAATCCTATTGAAGAGTGCCTAAGAAAACTTAAATAAAAGTAGAAGCATGTCATGTCCCATAGAATATGCTAATTCCCCCAAATTAATATATAACTTGAAAGTAAATGAACATAAATCTGAATTTCACCAAGAAAAGATGTACAAAAGTGGCCAAGAAATATTTGGAAGTCAAGAACAGGGAAGGAGGACCTAGTTTGAAGGAGCTATCAAAACATATCAGTTAAAGTCACTAAAAACTGTGATCTTGGTACAAAAACTGGCAAATAGATCAAAAGAAGAGAGTTCAGAAAGAACCACATGTACATGGGGATCAGCATATATACTGAGTTGGCAATTCAAATCAGTGGGGAAAGTGTTCAACAAATAGAAGTGGGACAGCTGGAGACACCTTTTGGTAAACATAAAATTATGTGTATCTATAGCTATATATCTACGTATATATATAGGTTATTTATCTATCATCTATCATCTGACTATCTAATCAATCTATTCATCCATATCAATTCCAAATGGACTAAAGATAAAAACGTAGAAATACAAAAATATAAAAGTGCTAAAAAAATGAGGTAAACTTTTGTAATCTTGAGAGGTAGAGAAGGCCTTCCTAAGCAAGAAATAAAACGTTAAGGGCACCTGGGTGGTTCAGTCGGTTGGCTGTCTGACTCTTGATATTGGCTTGGGTCATGATCTTGGGGTCATGAGATCCAGCTGTCAGGCTCCGTGCTCGGTGCGGAGTCTGATTGGAATTCTCTCCCTCTCCCTTTGCCCCTTTCCTGCTCTCTTTCTCTCTCAAATACATAAATCAATCTTAAAAAAAAAAAAAGGAAAAAAACCCCAGAATCTATAAAGGAGGATTGAAAGACTCAACTCCATAAAAATTAAAAAATTTCTGTATGGTGACAAATACCATTAATAAAGTAAAATGAAAAGTTACAAACTGGGAGGAGATATCTGTAACATATGTAGTAAAGCATTATTACCTATAATATATTACGATGCTCCTATAAGTCAATACAAAAAACACTAAATACCCAATATAAAACTGATTAAGGATTTAAACAAGTAATTCATCAAGTAGAAATCCACCTGACTGATACACTCATGAACAGTGCTCAATACTTTCTTAGTGTGGTGGGCACTGTGATGTGTCCCCTTCAGCAATGAAAGACTTACTCCACCAGCTGCTGGGAGTGCTTCCCAAGACAACCCTCAGCTCTCAGCCCTTTCTGGGGATTGCCTGGGCTGAAGAAAACTGCTCTGCTCCAAGTCATGCCTCTCCCTAGGGGCAGATCACATCCATAACTGATCAACATGGAGGAAGAAGGCCAGCTCCCTTCTCCCTAATTTGGGGCCCCTTTGTATGTTCATCCAGCCCCAGAGCTTCCACAAGATTGGCTGAGGCCTTTGTTGGGACTGCATTAAAGCTCAATTTCTCCCTCTGCTCCCTGCTTCCTTCTCCTTCTTTTCACAGGTGTTGATACCAAGGGCTCTCTCTAAAAAAATGAACTGCATGTCAATCTGTCAGAGTCTGCTTCCTGGGGGAACCCAACCCACAACTGCTAGAATGAAAGGAAATGAAAACTGTAACGAGGAAACTTGTTTTTTTTTGTGTTTTTTTTTTGTTTTTTTCCCCATGCATCAGTTTAGCACAACTTAAAATGACTAAAAACATACCATGTGAGTGTGGGGAAGCAAGTCTCCTTAATTATTATTGGTAAAAGTGTAAACTGGTAGAATTTTTCTGGCATTCAATTTAGAAGTATCTTTTGACATTAAAAATAAGCGTATTCCTTGACCCAGCAATCCCACTTCAGGAAATTATCCCGTAGGAATAAGGATGTCCATTACATCTTGTTTGTAATAGACAAAATAGGTCAGTAGATGGTATAGTCATACCATAGAATACAAGGTAGTTACTAAAATTGTCAAGATATACATTTAAAAAGCAAGGTATAGAACCACATTTATAAAATGACCCATTTATGTAATAAGAAAACCCTAACCATTTATATATGTAACTGTATAACAAAAGACTGAGGAAGATTCCCAACAGATTATTCAAATGATTATCTAAAGGGAAGAGAGTAGGGTAGAGGAGGCTGAAAGCAGACTTTTACATTTAATTTCTGTGATTCTGTCTAGGGAACCTACATTGTTATATTACTTCTGTAATTAAAAAAAGCAATTAAAAGAAAAAGAAAGATTTAGGCATTTTTGCTCTGCTTTGTTATCTTTCATGGACTTCACCTCCTGTTTGATCCTGAAGTCATGGTTTGCATGAGTCCTGTGACCGAGAAGAGCCCCCCAGCCAGAACCTCATGAGAACATGGAAGATTTGGGAGCCCGTTTGGTATTTTGATTTTTGCCTTATTTGAAGTGGTAGCACTTTATATTAATTAAGGAGCCTCAAAATTCTTAGGGAAGAATCTTAAAGGAGATGTGAAGGCTGGAAGTTGAAAGCCAGGGGCTACAAAGTTCAAGGGAAGGAACGACATCTGGTTGGAGGTTTGGGTTTCCCTCAGAGAAAGCAGGGACTGTTACCCGGTGACCACCTGGGAGCATGTCCACTTGCTGGAGCTCCTAGGCAGAGTGGCCTGGTGTGAGACCTACCTGACTGACGATCCCGCTGAGCTCCCCCTCCAACATCTTTACTTGGCACTCCAGTAACTCGATGTTGCTCAGGGAAGTCTGGTATTTATCCCTGTAGAGGCTTAAACTCCTTTCTAGGGAGACGATCTTGTCCCCGGCCAAAGCAAGTTGCTCCTGGGCCAAATGGAGCTTCTCGCCTGTGTTCTCATTATGATTTCCCATTTCCTCCTCATAGAGAATCACCTGTTGGTAAAGGAATGAAACCGCATTGAACTCATGGAAACATCTAATGAGGAAAGGGTATGGCTATAAGGACCCCACACAGAGGAGTCTTATGTCTTCACTAGAAACTTAGAAGTACAGAATAGGCCCAGCACAGATTTAAAAGCTACAATATATAATATCAGAATGTTAATGATTAGAGATTAAAACAAAAAGATTGTCCTATTTGGATGGTAAGCTTCTCGAAGGCGGGGACCATTATCTATTTCCCATCTGTCTGGCATGCAGTAAAAAGTCAATAAGGACTTGTTAGTTGCTTAGCAGGAATGAGTCTATATAGCTCCATTTTTTTTTAAAGGCATGAAATGCCCATATTCTTTCCTTCCTAGGTATTCTCTAGAGATCTAATTTAGAAAATGTGGAGCCCCTCATGCACACAGCAAATTTCCTAAGAGATTGAGGGGGAACAACCCCAAGTTCCTCTGGGACTTGGACAGTTCTTATTTAGCTTGTGTTCTCTTCCTAATCTTCAGCTAATCGATTGATTAGTTGACCAACAGACAGATATTTTTGAGCGCTCTTAAACAATGTCTTGGGTGCTGGGGGATATATACCTATTAGACGTAGGCTCCTCCCTCAAAGAGTTTACAAACTCTTTAATTTGGGGAAGGTATGATTTATAACTGGCAAATAACTATATATAGCTGACTATGGTCAACCGAATGGCCAGATTTACATGTACTGAAGGAGTTAAGAGCAGGAGGGTCATCAGGGAAGGTTTCATTTTGGTTCAAATAGTTCAGCGTAGAATTTGGATAGAACTCGTTCTGTCGGTCTAAGCTAATTATGCTTGCTGCCTGCCATTTGAAGTTCCTCGTAGGAAGAGGTCACTTAGTTTGAAGTGCTGATCAGAAAAGGGGAAGACAGAAAGAATATTTTATATTCAAATGTTTATAACAGAAGGTATCAGTGACTCTCTCATATTCTGGAGGCATTCACCGTTCCTTTAAATGCTAAACCCATTCCAACCACAAGCATCTTCAACTCTTTCCTGAGGGATGCTCTGGCCTCAGGAGCCCACTCCCACAGAGGAGCAAGACAAGGCAGGTTACAAGTATGGGGGAGTTAATATACCCAGGAGCAGCCTTCAAGCAATGACTGGGTGGTGAGTTGGGATCACTGTGAGGCATGCTGTACAGTACCTCCTCCAGTTCTCCAGAGGGGCTGAATCCGAGGTGCCCATGGTAGTGCTCTTAATACTGATTTTCCTTATAGGGTTCCTGTCTTTCTTTGACTCACTTCTCCACTCTCCCTCTGGGATCACCTCTTGAATTGACTACTTTACATTCATCTCCTTGTCTTAGGCTCTGCTGTTGGGAAATCCAGCCTTACACAGAAGCCTGATGCTACTGTGCAACAAAGTATTGGGGAAAATTGGCAGAATGCCTAGAGTAATTTTTTCCAATGTTTTCCCAGCTTGAGATCATTTTCAGTGACTGCTATTTACCAGATCCCACATCAATTATCCCCCTCCTCCTTAGTAGTTGAGACTTGACTTCATATGGGACAGCAGTGCATGTCACTGAAATACATTTCCTTGGCTTCCTAAGAACTAGCTGTAAGCCACGTGACTAACTCTGGCCAACGATACATAAATGAAAGTGTTGTGTGGGACTTCTGAAAAGTGTCCTTAAAAGAGAAGAGCGTGTCCCCCCCCCCCCCCACCTCCTTCCCTGCCCTATCCTGCTTGGAACAAGGAAGTGATGGCTGGAGCTCTAGCAGCCACCTTAGGAGATCTAGAAAATGGAAGTTTTGAGCTGATGATGGTAGACCCAAAAGGGAGGACCCTAGGTACTTGATGACACATGCAATTCCTGTAATATTCCTAGACCATCTATCTCCAGCCTTCTTCTATATGTCAGAGAAATAAACTATCTAAAGTCACTATTACCTTGGGGTTTTCTGTTACATGCAGCCAAATAGAATCCCAGCTAATTCAGGGTTGCTCTATCCAAGCTGGACTCTTGTTTAAGAACTGGTCAGTTTTAGCCCAACCCTGCTTTAGTTTTATTAAACTATGGTTTATGTTCATAGGCTTTGCCCTCAATTATACTTCATAGGATAGCTTCTTTTCTCTGTTTCTTTCCCTTCCAATCCTTTTCAGCAAATTCTCATAACATTCCCTTTTAAAAAATTCTACATTCTGTAGGTCCTCATAAAGTCTCTGGAATTACTCGTTAAGCAACAGCACCATCTTAGACAGTCCTTGGAATTTTATCTCTGAAGGCAAAGAAGAAAATGCTCGGGGAGGCTGTCTGTCTCACTACTTAGAACCCATAGTTCCACTGCTGCTAGTGCTACCATTGCTCAACTGGTTTAAATTCTATAGTTTTGGTCTTTGGAATTTACTCAGGAATCCACAGGATGCTCTTTCTGGTTTAAAAAAAATACTATCTTGGGACATGAATGAAAATGAATGTTCAGAATATACTTGAGTCTATATGATCTAAAACTCCAGCCTGAAAAAAATGACCGAGCTGGTACTCTCAGTGATTGACTCAGACTTAATGTCTGGTTATCTTATCTGCTATCCAAATGCTAGGAATTTTTATATTATCAAAATCTGGTTTTTCTAAAAATGGTTCATTTAATAGATTTTATACCTTTTTTATAACCCTCAGAGACCTAGACTCTTTTGCATTTAAATTGCAATGATAATAGGATGGAAATGATGGACCTATAAGCATTACTCCCCCCAACACACACACATCACATCACATGTCCCATGTACACTAATACTGGAGCTCTCACCCAATTATGCCATTCTCTTTAGTTTTCTCTGTTCAGCTTCAAAAAGATTAAGAGTTAAAGAGGGGAAGTTGATAAAACCTGCTCAAGATGTTGAGAAGCTCTCTTTTGTAAGGCCAGTGTCTGCTTTCTAGTAGGTGTGGCCTGATTTCAGTGGGTACCTGGGCTTAGGAGACATTTCCATAGTTATTCTATCTATACCTCATCTTCTTTCAGTTTGCAGTGATGGTGGAGAAGAACCAGGTCGGAAGTCTGCTTCTCTAGGACAGACTGATATTGCAGAAGGGAACAGTAAGAAGTCTGCAACTCCTCTGTGCGAAACTCCAGTTCTTGCTGAAGGGCTAGCAATTTTTTCTTGAGTTGTTGGAGTTGTCTCAGATGGCACTGTTTACTGGGCTCAAACTCCATCCGTGACTCCTGGAATGCTAATGCTTGTTTCTTATTCTGCAATTGAGATAGAATATATGGGGAAAAATACCTTTAGGTTGTCATTAAGAATGCATTCATTCTTTGATTTTTTTTCATTTGTTCAACCATTGACATCCATCTCTCCATCCTTTCATCCACAGGCATTTAGTAAAGCTTTCACTCTATCTACGTTGAAACATCATTTTGTATTTCCATCCTGTAAGGAGGATTTGAAAGAAGAAAAAAAATCCTACTTCTTTCCTACTCGTTAGATCTACCACTCATATTACTCAGGCCAGAAGAAAAAACATACACCTAAAGGACCTAGAAAGTAACATAAAGATACACACAATAATGTGATTTTTTTTTTTTTTTGTCTTCACATTTAAAGATAACCCAATTGATCTAGAACACAATGGAATTCTGGTCAGTTTTTGGCTAAAATTGATTTACACTCAGGTAAAATGGCAAACTCTTGGGTGGGCTCTTGGGGAAACAGCTTTCTGGAGTGCTGGCCAATGGGAGGCAGAGATTATTCAGGCACATTGACTCTGTTGTCTCCTCCTGAAGGAAGATGTGACCTTGTAGATGCTGAGTGTGTGTGTGTGTGTCTGTGTGAAAGAGAGAGAGAGAGAGAGAGAGAGAGAGAGAGAGAGAGAGAAAGAGAGAGAGAGAGAGAAACAGGGAGATCTCTTCCTGCCAATCCACAATCAAGTTGAAATGCTGCTAGACCCATCCTATATTTTCATTCGTTCACTCAAGAAACATATGTTGAGCACGTACTTTGTATCAGGTACACTGCTGGTAGGATACATCCCTGAGTTGTTTATTTCAGTACAGGTGAGGTCTTTGCACTGAAGTTCCTATATTTTCTTGCCCAATAATCTCTGATGACATGTGAAAGAGAGGTGGATGAAGAGGGTGGCCCACGGGCATTCCTTAACTCCCTTCTCTGTTTATTATCCTCCACTTATTATGTAAAATCCTGTCCAATTTTTGCTCTCCTTCCTCTTTTCCCTGCAAAGCCATCTTTGCACCAATACCATAGACTTTATTGGCATGTCTTTACTACAGCATTTCACATTCTGCTTTGCATTGCAGTGACCTCTGTGTATCTTATCTTCTATTAGATTATAAGCCCCTGGAGGGCAGGGGCCATGTCTGCTTCTATAGGACCTAGACTAAAGGTTTATACACAGTTAGGTATTGAAGGAAAGTAGGAAATTAAATAGAGACTAGGCAATCTCACTGGTTCCCCAAAATTTGAACTTGTGGCCTTGGCCTCATTAACAGAGTACTTTCAAACTTTCTAAAAATTAACTTTTTTTTACAGTTTTAGTGAAGTAAATTTGTATATCACAAAATTTAACCACTCTAAGTATATAGTTCAATGATTTCTAGAAAATTTATGGAGTTGTGCAACCATTGTTAGAATTTGGTTTTAGAACTTTTCTATAACCTCAAAAAATTCCATCTTGCCCATTTGTCACTCTTGTTCCTTCCCCAGCTCCAGGCAACCACTAATCTCTCAGAGCCTTTCTGCCTCTATGGATTTGCCCTTTCCAGACATATCATATAAATGGAGTTGTATAATATGTCATCTTTTGCGTCTGGCTTCTTTCACTTAGCATAATGTTTTAAGGTTCATCCAAGCTATAGCAAGAATCAGTATTTTCTTCTTTTTATTGTTGAATAGTATGAATATACCATATTTTGTTTATCTGTTCACCAGCTGATGAACACTTGGGTTGTTTCAGTTTTTGGCTATCATGAATATTGCTGCTATGAGCATTAACATAGTAGCCAAGTATGGATGGGATATTTTCCTTTATTTGTTTTTAATTAATTTATTTGACAGGCAGAGATCACAAGGAGGCAGAGAGGCAGGCAGAGAGAGAGGAGGAAGCAGGCTCCCTGCGGAGCAGAGAGCCCGATGGGGGGCTCGATCCCAAGACCCTGGAATCATGACCTGAGCCGAAGGCAGAGGCTTTAACCCACTGAGCCACCCAGGGGCCCCTGGGATATTTTCCTTTAATTAATTTGTTTAGCAAATACTATATTGCTTCTAGTATGTGTCAAGCACTGTAGTAGGTAACGGGGATATAGAAGTATATAAAACAGACAGAATCCCTGCCTTCATGAGTTTGTATCTATGGAGAGGGGGGAGGCAGCTAGTTAAATAAGTGAATTATGTAGTATATTAAAAGGAAAAAGTGCTATGGAGGAGAGTAAAGCAGAGGAAAGAGATGAAGAATGCTTGCATGGAGGCAGCTGTAATACTGAATTAAGCATTTTCATGGGACCACATTGAGAAGACATTCGAGCAAAGACTTGAAGGAGGCAGGGAAGGAGCCTGGTGGGGATCCATAGCAGGAACATTCCCGGGAGAGATAACAGCAAGTGTTAGGACTTGGGGGGTGGGAGGTGCCTGGTCTTGTCTGAGGAACCGCTTTATTCTGGCTGGAGCGGAGAGAGTAAAGGGGAGAGTGGTACCAGATGAGGTGAGAACAGAAAGGGAGGTAAACTCCTTTAGGGCCATGTAGGCCATTCTAAAGAATTTAACTTCTCCTTTCAGTGAGGTAAAAGGACATTGGAGTGTAGTGAACAGACAAGTGAAATGATGTCCTTTAGGTGTTACAAAGTACACACTGGCTATTCTACTGAAAGTCAGCTGTAGGGGGCAAAGATGAAAGCAGAAAGACCAGCAAGGAAGCTGCTGCAAGAATCCTGGCATGAAGTGACGGTGGCATGGACCAAGTTGGAAGTTGGGAGAAATGGTTGGATCATGGATATATTTTGAAAGCAGATCTCATGGGATTGGCTGCTGTTAGATGTGGGATGGTAGGGAATGATGGTCATCCAAGGCAGGATGACTCCAAAATTTTGGTCTGAGTAAATGACGATACAGTCTTTTTTTTCTTTTTTTTTTTAATTTGACAGACAGAGATCACAAGTAGGCAGAGAGAGAGAAAGGAGGAAGCAAGCTCCCTGCAGAGCAGAGCCTGATGCGGGGCTCGATCCCAGGAGCCTGGGATCATGACCTGAGCCGAAGGCAGAGGCTTTAACCCACTGAGCCACCCAGGCGCCCCTGAAGATACAGTCTTAATGAGAGTAATTCTGTCAGGGCTTGGACTGAAAAGAGGGAAAATCTCTGGTGAGATAGAGTGGGAGTGGCTCACTTAAGATAAGGGAGGCTCAGCCGAGCTCCGAACCAGAAAGACAACAGCTGATTGTGTCAGTTCATTCTGAATGAGAAGACTAAAAATGGACCACTATGGTCACCAACAAGAAATCCTAGGCAAAGAGAAGCTGAACTCTTGGCCTGAATATCTGGTGTATGTGGCTGGAGGGAAGTTTTTTTTTTTTTTTAAACATATATTATTTGTTTCAGGAGTAGAGGTCTGTGATTCATCAGTCTTACACAATTCACATCACTCACCATAGCACACACCCTCCCCAATTTCCATCACCCCACCACCCCATCCCTCCCACCCCCCCCACACCCGCTCCACTCCAGCAACCCTCAGTTTGTTTCCTGAGATTAAGAATCTCTTATGGTTTGTCTCCCTCTCTGGTTTCATCTTGTCTCATTTTTCCCTCCCTTCCCCTGTGGTCCTCTGTCTTGTTTCTCAAATTCCTCATATCAGTAAGATCATACAATAATTGTCTTTCTCTGATTGATGGAAGCTAATGATATTTCTTTCTTAAACAATGCTTATTTTTGTATTTACTCTGTGTAGCTGTAATTGCCAACATTTATATTACATGTTTTTAGTTAAATGTTCTCGTTCTTTTCAAGATAAGAGTGTTGTTATTCTCACAACTCATCCGTGAAGGGACTTGGGAGTGGCTTTTGTGTGGGTGTTCATGCACACAGTTGTGTATAGGGGAAGTTCTTAACAGCTCAAGTCTTCTGACTATACAGGTAACCTGGGAGGTGGGAAAAGACTATTAGGAAAAAAACATGGTCAAGAATAAATACCTAATGTGGCTCGGACTAAAGCAAAGGAGTGAACATCGTGGGGTAGGGCTAATTCAGAGGACTTATTTTAGTAAAACAGATACCCAATAAAATCCTTACCAAATTATGCTTAAATTCTGTTTTTCTTGGGTTTGTGGAAGTTGACTTGATCTCTGACAATTAAGAAACTGGATTCTTGGTCCCTCAAGGACTTGTGTGTGACTGATGATTTGGACCTGCCTCTCCACTGATGGATAGTGATGGCTCAGTTGAAAACTAAATGTGGTCTCTTCATTGTTCATTCTTTCTTAGCTTCACCTTATTTTCATATCCCTGTTTTCTCTTCATTATACAAAAGAATGAAAGAAGAGCTTTTTTTTTTTTTTTGAAAACCCCTTTCTTTAGGGCTTCCCCTTCTAGTATGTGGTACATCATTTGTTCTTAGGTATGTTCGTAATTGTTCTTTGCTTAAAAGGCACATGTCTTTTCCTATGTGTATAAAGCTTAGTGACCTGTCAGTGAGACTGGCGAACTGCTTGTAACTTCTCTTCCCCAGAGGTCATGATGAATATTTTGGGTTTAATTTTGGTTTGAGGAAACATAATAGACCAGCCAGATGATGAGAGTTCATCCAAATCTTCCAGTACAGGGCAAACACAGCACCTGACCAAATCTGTCTGGTTATAAAGATCCAAGAAGTGCTCACATATGCAGAGAATCTAGAGTTTCCTTGGATGAGAATTTTAAACATTTGTGCACTATAGATACCTGTGAGTTTAGAGAAACCAAGTTTCAAAGTCTTGGAGAAATGCCTAGACTTATTTGAGACCTATTAATTTCTACTTATTTATTGCTAAGTACTCAAAAGATTATTTTTCTTAGTTGTAAATGAATAGAAAATGACATGCTATGGATTAAACCTACATTTCACTCATATATATGTGCCAGAGAGCACTGTGATAAAGGCATCAGTACATTTCCTATTATTTCTTTGTCTCCCTTTTTAAAAGTTTTCTTTCCAGGGAAGACAGACATTTTATTAGATTCTACTTTGACCTTTAAACTGAGATTTGGAGAAAATGAGCAAGTTGGAAGTAATCTTCCAGAAGTGAGGTTAGTTCTTGAAGTTACCATCTAGAGTTGGACTTGATTCTGGAGGCTGGCCCATCTTGTTTCTCAGATAAATTTCTATCCAGGCCTGAATTGTCTTAAAGGATGGAGAGCACTGGCCACAAGTAGGAACTTGTTCTCATATTTAGTCAATTTTTTGGCCATACTTATGGTCAAAGAGATTATAGCTATTGCTCTTTCCTTGCCTATGTGGCTACTTGATCACAGAAGGAAATTAATTGGCCTGGCATGATTTGCCTTTTGAGAAGTCACTTTGGTTTCTACCCAATACTTTGTGCTTTTCAAGTTGATGCTAATTGATTGATGTTAAGTTCTATATTTTCCCTGATATTGAAGTTAAGCTGACAGGTCTATAATTACCAGGATTGTCCTTTTTCCCTTTTTAAAAAGATGAGCACTTCATTTACCCTTTTTCAGTCTACAGGGACTTTCTTTATCCTCTTGAGTTCTCAAAAATAATAGCTAGCAGCTATGTAATAACACCTGCCAATTCCTTAAGTACTCTTCAAAGTATGTCATCAGGTCCTGCTGATTTGCCTAAAGCCGGCTTTTCAAAATACTTTTTAACCATTTTATTCCCTATTCTAGTTTGTGCTAACTCTCTTCTGTCTCAGATTGGCATTGCTCTGGTAACTGGATCCCTGCTGATTTTTCCCCTTCATTTAAGAACTGAAAGTCTCATCTTTCCCCAGTCATTGTCATGAACTTCTTTCCCTATCTTTGAGGTGTTAGGTGAGATATTTTCCCTGTAACCCTGGTTTAGCCTTTTACCACTAGATAGGTTTATCAGTTACTTTTTACATTCTCTACCAAGTACTTTCTTATATTGGTAGAGTGTAGAACTAGGTGTTTAAGTGATGTGCATTTCTTTTGGATACATCTTCATCACTTAGACATTTTTCTCATTTGTGATCTCTGCTTACCAGAGAGTCCCTTTAAGGGGCGGGGGAAAGCTCTTCATTTTGGAATAATTTTAGATTTACAGAAAAATTGCGAAAGTAGTAGATAGAGTTTCCATATACTCTTCACCTACCTTTCCCTAAGGTTAATATTTTATGTAATCATGGTACATTTGTCCTACTAGGAAATTAACATTGGCAGGTTACTATTACCTAAAGTACACCTTCATTTGCATTTTATCAGTTTTTCCACTAATGTTTGTTTGTTTATTTCTGTTCTAGGATCCAATCCCAGATCTGACATTGCATTTAGCAGTTCCATTAAAAATTTTTTTTCAGGGGCGCCTGGGTGGCTCAGTGGGTTAAGCCGCTGCCTTCGGCTCAGGTCATGATCTCAGGGTCCTGGGATCGAGTCCCGCATCGGGCTCTCTGCTCAGCGGGGAGCCTGCTTCCCTTCCTCTCTCTCTGCCTGCCTCTCTGCCTACTTGTGATCTCTGTCTGTCAAAGAAATAAATAAAAATTTTTTTTCATTCCTAATAACTCAAAGTGATATTTCTGTGTCATAATTTCCATCAAGGATATATTAACCCATATTTGACCAGTGACTTTTATCTTCAGAAATCAACCTTCTCTACATAGTGTAATGCTAAGAATAGTGTCCTTCATCCACTTCAAAGATGAGTTTGACAATCTGGGCTGTACTAAATATCAGAGTATTCTCCCCAGGCCACCACCAGGGCCAAAGTTGTCTGGTCAATTGCTCAGAGAGACCCTTCTTTTTCTAATTTGCTCATTCTTATATTATGATATCTCTGTTGTTCTTTTCTCCTTTCACTTTAATTGAGGCACTCTTTGGTTCCTGGACAGGGCCAGGACTACCGTGGGGCATGTGATATGCAATTTTTTTTTTTTTAAGATTTTATTTATTTATTAGACAGACAGAGATCACAAGTAGGCAAAGAGGCAGGCAGAGAAAGAGAGGAGGAAGCAGGCTCCCTGCTGAGCAGAGAGCCTGATGCGGGGCTCAATCCCAGGACCCTGGAATCATGACCTGAGCCGAAGGCAGAGGCTTTAACCCACTGAGCCACCCAGGCGCCCCGTGATATGCAATTTTTAAGGAGACATTCCGCCTCAAGGTGGGGCAAGCTCAGGGCTGGCACGTGAAGGGGGAGTGCCCTGTAAAAGCTGAACCCTAGTACTTCATTTGCTTCACCCTCATCTTATCTCTGTTTCTGGGTTCTGGAGCATAACATATTTTTGGTTTACAAGGTTACCCACCCCCTGCCTGCCATCCTTTACTTACACATAACATCTGATGTAGTATTTTAATTTTCTCTCCTAACTATAGTTCTGAACTCATTTCTCCAGATCCTTGTTAGATATTAGTCAAAAATTTCAGAAAGTCTTGGGTTTCCCCTCTGTTCCCACATTACATTTCCTTGTAGAGGGCAGATCTTGCAGGGATTTTCTGAGTGGATGAGTATAAGTCTACATCTAATTGTGTATTTGTATGCATAGTCTGCAATTTAAATTCTGCACTAAGTGCCAGGAAAAAAAGAGCCTGTTTTAAAGCTTATTTCAAGCTGTTAGACCTTCTTCTGGGCAATTAGAATAATAAAATGCGATTTAATGCCTTTCTCCTTCCAAGTTGCTAGGTACATTTATAAGCCACATGGCTTTCCCTGACTGGGGGAATAAATAAACTTGGACAGCAATGGTGAAAATATCTTAAAATGTTAATATTTAGAAAGAAATAAATTATGATAATATTCTTCCTGAGATCCATTTAGGAAAACAGATGAATTTTTCTATGTTTGTGACCTCCTGGGGGAAAGGACAGAAAAGCTCAGTAGGATAAGGTGGAATTGCTTTGTTGGTGGCATTTTTAGGGCATTGCAGAAGACCAATCGGTGGTTTCTATAGGGAGGTGGTAAGTCCTGGAAGAACTCTAACAGACACAATTAAGAGAGACCAGATCCTTGACCACAAATGTGGAAGACGGTGGAATCTTACACAGCAGCTAAGGCTAACTTGGGGGTCTGGTGACAGGGCTGTGCAACTGGTTCCTGCTTCATGTTTGCCAAAGACTCAAGTCCCTAAAAGGAAATGAAGGCTGCAAGTAAGGCATTCTTTCAAACTCAAAGATTTAGAGAACTACGGGAAAATATTTCCCGGTTGTCTCCCCAGCTTATGGGGATACATTTAGTGACTGGTTTAAAGACCCTAGCACTAGAATTTCCAAAGAGAGAAAACCTCCGGCTGACATTAAGTTGCCCCAGCTGATGAACTCCCTAGCCTACAGTTAAGTATTAATCAAAAAAGATGATCGTGCTACTGTTTACACATGCGCAGGGCAAGTGTTACTGAGTATCTGGGCTCCCACACCTCTGGAAGGAAGCCCTGTGACAAGGGACGGAGTGTCAAGTAGGAGTTTGCATGGGAAGTGATCTCGGGAAACTCAGGAAGGCCCATGGAGAAACGAGACAAGGAAAGGAAGGGAGCCTCAGAAGGGCACGTTATCAAGCTAGTTCCCATGGTGGACAGCTGACGTAGGATCCTGTTGAGGAACACCAGGAAAGAGCATGTCTGGGGTGTTCCATGACTGAGGGGCAAGAGTGATAGGTTATTTAACCACCTCCCCATCAGTCATTGGTAGAGGACTGCTTTTGCGGGCATTAGTCATTCTGCATTTGAGCTTGACTTGTGACAGGGTTCCTGCATCCAAAAGGAAAGCTTGTAGGCTGAGAGCTGCCGATGGGGCAACCAAGATCACCTACTGCACTGATGAGCAGTGACACCTCTGAGCAAGAGGGACAGTTGTGATTTTCATGGTTGACTTAGAAGTTTGTCTAAAATCCATTAGGAGAACTATTCTCCTTACATAACTATGATTTGGTATTTTCAGGGCCATGGGCCTCAGGAGCTGCAAATCCAGGTGTGAAAGGCCAGATAACGAAAAGACAGGGCCTCAGATGTAGATGACCTTAGAGATAGCTAAATGGAAAAATCTTGAGGGCAGGAATGGGGTTTTTGTGTGTGTATGTGTGTGTGTTGTAGTGTAAGTGTGTTTAATTCTCTCTCATTGCCTGGTCAATCAATGCTCTTGAATGACTAGTGGAAGAATTTTCTATTATTGTTCCTGCCTAAGGGAACAGAGGTGAAAGTTGAGGGAGCAGAAGTGGGTAGCAGCTGCTGAATCCCTTACGTGGTTGCCGCTCATCATCGCCTCCTCCACGCAGAGCTGATTCTCCTGCAAGGTCTTCCCCTGTCTCTTGCAAACATCATGCAGATTTTTGATGTCAACTTGCAGGCTCAAGAGCTTGTTGTTCAGGCTGCTCACTTCTCTGTCTCTCTCCCCAGCCTGGGCAGTCAGAAAAACAAAAGCATCAATTATAAACTATCAAGAAAATGCTTACTTTCGTTCACTTAACTGGTTGACAGAGACTTTAAATTTGCTGGAAATTTGTCCGTCAACTCTTAGCTGTTATTACTCACCCAGTATAACATTTACACAGTATCCATTTGCGAGGTGTCTGAGCGCTCTGCATTATTCAGACAATTACTTATTTACATTAATTAATCTTCACCCACTGCTGTGGGGACATCACAGATACTTCCCCTGTTTTTCAAGAGGAAGTCAGTGCCTAGAATAATTCCAGGCACCTAGCAGACTGTCTATAAATATTAATGGCTCTGCCACCGATGAAATGAACATAGTGAGATGTCAAATGAACTTGTCAGGACTATAGTGAATCAGTGATGGAGTTGATGTCGATTCTGAAGTGTCTTAACTTTCTCTTCTTACCCACTAAACCAAAAAACCTCCCTTCCCTGTAAACCTAGTGCTTGCTTTTCTGTGGAGATGTACACGAAGGAAAATACAAGCAAAATCACTGATTGCATAAGATAATTTGCCTTTGATTACAAGTGAAAAGATTAGCTAATTACAGGTAGGTCAGAATGGAAATTAATGATCAAGATCAAAATAGAGTGTGTGGCACACAGCAATTTGGGTGAGCTGTGGTAAAAAAGTGGATTCCCCATCACAGAAGGATGCCACCTTCCACTCCCAGTGTTCCGGGTGCTAACGGTATGAAAAGAAATTATGAAGAAGCCCTTTGTGAACCTGTCCAGTGCTTTAGTCCTATCACTGTGCAGACGCTTCGTAACACTCAAGAGGGCAGGTCCTACCACCTCTGAGTTTTTTTATGCTGGAGCTGAGGGAGCTGCTTTTATGGTAGATGCTTGCCTTGTATTAGATTAGCCAAAGCAGGCTCTTTGGTGAAGATTCCTGGCATCTATTAAAGAAACACTCCCAAGAGAAATCAACAAGGAAGTGGAGGAAAGCAGGACAGGAAAGAGGGAGAAACCAGTGAAGGGCATGATTTCAGACAAAGTCCTGCAGACAGTAGCTTCAGCCTGATCCCAGAGGGAATTCTGGGGTGAAAGTTACACCTCAGAGTTTGTCTTGATTAGTTGCAAAAGCTGGGCTGTCAGACTTATTATCAGTCAGTCAGTGGCTAAGGGCTGCCTCATGGGATGTAAGCTCCCAAGGATTTCCAGCTCTCTGCTCTTATGAGGAAAGTGACCCCACTAGCCCAAAGGTAATTCTTCTAAGGGAGTTTCAGGTGCAAAAGTACACAGAAGCCATGGGTGCACAGAAATGGTAAAGTGATCCAAACGACAGTGCCCAAGGTCCCCTAGCTGGTTAGCAGCAGAATGAGGAGAGTTCTGCTCTTCTGACGCTATAGCCAATGATCTGCCACCATATCCCACTGATTGCTTTGGCTTCTTAAATATACGAGCTACATAACTCTCATTCCCAGGGGAGCTGGAGACCTGATATGGACATCGTAAATCAAGCCTTACTGGACAGGTCAGTTTAGGAGACCTCTGCACAAGGCCGAGGGGGCCAGAGGATAACCACGAGAATCGGACACCACAATGTCAGAGTATTCAGAATTCAGAAGGTTTCCCAGAAGTGCCGCTGTCTCAGCTGATTTATTTCTTCATTTCCATTTAGTACCTGGATTTTTTTTTTTTTTTTTTACCACTTTATAGTTTAATTAGGTTAACGGCATGGCTCTGTCATTAAAAGGATTTCATTATCTCAAAACTCTCTCTCTTCCTCTCTTGCTCCCGTCCCTTGTTCCTCACTTTCAGAAAAATAACAGTGGATGTCAACTGCCCCAAGCATGTAATTACCATTACTACAATTTACCAGGGACTCTCTTAAGAGAATGTGTGTAGAGTAGCTTTAAAAAATGGTGTATGGACACTGTTTTCTTTTCTTTTTTTAAAATTTTATTTATTTGACAGAGAGAGAGAGATCACAAGTAGGCAGAGAGGCAGGCAGAGAGAGAGAGGGGAGGAAGCAGGCTCCCTGCGGAGCAGAGAGCCCGACGCGGGGCTCGATCCCAGGACCCCGGGATCATGACCTGAGCCGAAGGCAGAGGCATTAACCCACTGAGCCACCCAGGTGCCCCTGGACACTGTTTTCTAACTAGAAAACAAAATCCTTGACCTGACAAGGAGCAGCAGCTTGATCCTAGCGCTTTAAATTCCTTTTCTCATTGCTGCCACACTGGGAATAGGGAATAGAGGCTCTCTGGGGGTTGGGACCCTAGGGATCTCTTTCCTTCTCGCCCCAGGACTCTTCGGCATCTATGAGCAGATTAGGTGACAATACAATGCCTGTTTTATGGAAGTGTCAAATGTTCTATACTCTTGCCTTACTGCTGAATATATGCATTTTAAAGTGAGGACCATGTCACCAGATTGTTCCATATGGAGCCTGACACACTGTGGACTCATTAACAAAGTAGCAATGATATACAACTTGAGCCTCTCCAACTTAAAAGCTAAATGCCCTCTCTCTGTCAGGCCAATAAAAAGCCCTTCTCCCTTCAGTTTTAGATGTCTTCTGAGCAGAAGCCTGCTTGGCCCCATTCTAATGCACCAACAGGACTTCAGAATTGGATCTTTAATGTAGATGATCTCATCTAATTTGGACATTAGCATTGACTCAGAGTCTCTGAGGCAATTTCTTCATTCAGAAAACAAGAGGCTTGGAATAAATAATTCTTTCTTTGAGGATTCTGTAAACCAATTGAATAACAAATGTGTTTTGTTGGATGTCAAATGAAATTTGCTTTTGAAATCAAAGCCTAACCATTCATTCTGAAAGTCCAATCATAAAGGGTTTTTTAAAAAATTTATCAGAACAGGTGTGAAAATGTTAGGAGAACAATGAAGTGACTTCCATGCAAAACAAGGTATTTTTTACCGCTGGTAGTTTTAAGAAGAGGATGTGCTCACCTCAGAACTCCAGAGTGGTCTGGAGGCAAGTGTTTCTGAGGTTCCTAATTTCTTGCTAATATCTTGCACAGAGGTCACTGTACACTATTTCTAATCCTATCTATTTTATGAAGGCTAAATGCCAGGCAGATGCCTTTTGAGTATCAATATGCGGCAGGAATTGATTTAATCTGACATTTCATCAGTCAAAGCTCTGTAACCAGTATTGGGGCATGAGAGGAGCTGAGAGTCATAATACTGACCCTCAGGCACCATCTGATCCTGTCCTAGATCTGAAGTCATTAATGATGGCTGAAATCACAAGCCTCTGCTTCTAGGTGAGTTTTCACTTATGCAAGCAATGTTCTTAGATATCCCAGTTTTTTTTTTTTAATTTTATTTATTTATTTGACAGAGAGAGAGATATCACAAGTAGGCGGAGAGGCAGGCAGAGAGAGAGGAAGAAGCAGGCTCCCCGCTGAGCAGAGAGCCCGATGCGGGGCTCGATCCCAGGACCCTGGGATCATGACCTGAGCTGAAGGCAGAGGCTTTAACCCACTGAGCCACCCAGGCGCCCCTAGATATCCCAGTTTTGCTTAGATGAGGTTGGGACCTGGTTATTGCTTAAAGGCATGTGACATCAGCAACAGCCACCAAGTGCTGGCAAAGTGGTGAGTGCTCGTACTGTGGTTGCAATCATGATAGTTATTGGAAAATAGATTGTTTACTGAAGCAAATTTTCTGTATTGATTCAACGCGTCTTTTTCAAAGAGCATGCCTTCTTGAACATACATTTCCAAGGACAGGAAGAAATTTTGCTCTAGACTTCAAAGTATTGACACATAGTCTCGTTCTTCCTCTTGGAAGAAGCTGATGTTAAATTGAGGCTTGTGACTCACAAGCACTCTCAGAAGTCAAGAGCATTACAAATTTTTAAGATGGCAGCAGTCCCTCAGGATTTGGTACCTGAACAAGAAAGCTTGGGTGGCGGTTTCCAGGAGTCAACCAACCACACCATAAAAGTCATCATCTGTGGGAAATTATCTTTTTTTTTTTTTTAATCTGAGGATAAAGGCAAATCTTTAACAAACAATGGAAAACTACTTTTAACCACTACTACCATCCATTCAGAATGTATCAATTTCTCGTGAGAGGTATGTTTTAAAAAGCATAAAACCTTGCGGGTGCCTGGGTGGCTCAGTGGGTTGAGCCTCTGCCTTCGGCTCAGTCATGATCTCAGGGTCCTGGGATCGAGCCCCACATCGGGCTTTCTGCTCGGCGGAAGGCCTGCTTCCCCCTCTCTCTCTGACTGCCTTTCTGCCTACTTGTGATCTCTGTCTGTCAAATAAGTAAATAAAATCTTAAAAAAAAAAAAGCATAAAACCTTAAAAATCATCATTGCTTCAGGAATCTTTACATTTTACTTATGTAAAATGTAGTTTACAGTTTATCTATAGTTGTAGTTTACAGTTATCTATAGTAATTTCAAGCACTGTTATCAATATTACTAATTTGATTTTTGAGTTTATTTTACCATTGATAGAAACAGAGCAGTTTTTGATTACTTATAATGGGAGTTAATGGGCACTTATAAAAGGTTTTGCCTGTGAGCAAAAATTTTGGGACCAATTTTGTTCATCTAGTGAAGAACGAGTATATTTTATTGTGTTCTAAATTCTTTAAAAATTGGCACACTACCTAAATATATGGGTTAGGATACACATGGCATGTGGCAGTGGTCTGCCACCTCTGGAATACAGGCTGATTTTTATTGGCATTTGGGCAGTTGCTACATACTTTTCCCTATCATATCCTTAGGAGAAATTATTTTACCAGAAAGTAAGCTCCACGAGAACATAGATCTTTCTCTCTTTTGTTCACTGCTTTATCCTCAGCCTCTAGAACAATGCCTGGCACATTGAAGGTGGTCCAAAGATATCAACCGAATGAAGAAATGCCCTTCTAGAAAATCCATACCAAATCCTTGTTCCCTGCAGAACATGCAGCAAATCCTGTACAGCTCCCTCCAGTAATCCAGCAGGAAAGGAGCTGAAACATCTCTTTTAGAAAGTATTCATCTCTTGATAGGGGGGTCTGTTGAAAGCATAGGTCATGTGGGACAATCCTATATTACCCTAAACATGCCCCTTAAATGCTTTCTGGAACAAGTCAGGAAATAGGTAAACATGGTTTGACCAAAATATTAGACTAATTAGAACACTCCATTTCCATATCATTCCAGTTAAAGAGACAATGCTTGCAACAATAGTCACTATCTTTTAAATGCTTCCTACATCACAAGAACTAGTGTTTTACATATGGTATCTTACTTAATCCTCACCGCAAACCTTTGAGATGGGTGTTAATTATTCATATTTTCTACATAAGGGAAAGGAAGCTCCCAAAGGATAAGTAACATGCCTAATATTATACTACTATTAGATATGGACCCCAACCCATCCTAGCTCACGTCTGGGCTTTTAAACACTATTATCTGCTGCCCACCTCTGATTGTGATATTCTGGGATTGTTATTCTTAGAATTTTGAATCATGAAACTTGAAAAAGAAGTTCACTGTAACACAGGTTCAACTCCATGTGTGTAGGAGAGTTAGGAGACTTACCTCATCTTTCATTTCCTTGGCACCTCTCAATTCTCCTTTAAGCTTTAGCATTTTCTGAGCTTTGTTATAAACCTGCAAAAGTCCAAGAATTTAAGATGGTAAAAGTAGAAATGAGTCTGGACTTTTAAAGATTTTCCCATCTGGATCCATGCTCTCAGCAGGGAGCTTGGAAAAATTTCCCGAACTGTTAGCAATACCTACTTGTCTGTCCATCTGTGTTTTCAAAAGTGTGTTAACACCTTCACCAGACAGAGAGAACTAAGGGTTTAACATCTTTTCCCAAAACCAACACTTGGTGGACTAAATCATTTCTGAATTCACAGTTTCTTGGAAAGCAAAAGTTCTGAGATGATCTTACTTTCTGTTATAAATATTCAATGGTGCAAATATAGTTAACATTATGTACTAATTATGAATCAGACAGAACGTGCACAACCCACCTTCTTTCTCAAGATAACCCTGGGAAGTAGTTATTAAGATACTTGTTTAAGGAGGAAACTAGTGCAGAGAGGCTAGGTGACTTACCCAAGGACACATGAGCTGTATTACTACTTCTTGAGAAGCTGTCATTAATTTGTAACTGATACTTTGGAGATACCTGATGATGTGGTGTTTTTCAAAGCATCAGTTTACTGTAATGTGGTGCTTGTAAAGTTATGAAACTTGTAGAGTGCTGAGAATTATCCATATAAAAAATCTCAAGGAAAACCAAAGTTTTTTGCACATGTATGTGTGTACTTAGGTACATGATGATGCTTTTCAGGTCATAATGCTCTTACTTATTAAAGTAATCTAATTTATTATGTTTTTCACTCTACAACTAGAAGAAATTTCCACTAGGCACTTACCTGCAGAATAGTTCCAAGAATGAGAAGCTATCAAAATACTCATTCTTTGTAATGAACCACATCCTCCACCCCTAATATAAGCCAAGAGGAAGAAAGAATGCTGGTGAGACATGGAATTTGGAATGTTTTGTGGGGTTGTGTTCTGGTGTGTTGCATTGTTTACTCTCTTTAGTCTTTGTGCACAGAGATGCATCATGGGAGTGGGGATTTAGCTCAGGCCTACTCAGTTGGGAGAGGCCGGGTGATGTTGCAGGAACAAACATCCCCCAAATTTCAGTGACTTAAAACCATGAAAGTTCCTTTCTCACTGTGCTACATGTCCTTTATGACTCAGCTGGGGCTGCTCTTCATTCTCCTCAGCTGGTAGAACCTCCTCGAGTATGTTGCTTGTTGCCACAGCAGCAGAGAGAGAACACACAGGTTCTTAAAGTGGAAGCTGACACACTTCACTTCTGCTCATAGTTCATTGGCCAAAACAAGTCACATGACTATGCCTGACTTCTTCCTTTATGCCTTAAAGGAAATAATGGTGAATGTCACAGATGATGTCGACATTGGGTGTCTTAGCCGGTCATACTGCTGTAACAAAATATCATAAACTGGGTAGCTTCTAATCAACGGAAATTTCTCACAGTTCTGGAAACTGAGAAATCCTTGACCAATTTGCTAGAAGATTAAGTATTTGGTGAAGACCCACTTCAAAGACAGCTGTTTTTAGTTTGTTTGTTTGTTTGTTTTTATTTGTTCTGTTTTGTTTTTGCTGTGACTTTATATGGCTGAAAGGGCAAGGGAGTGATCTGTAGTCTCTTTATAAGGGAACTAATCCCATTCATGAGGGTTCCCATCTCTTGACCTAATCACTACTCCAAGTCCCCATTTCCTAATACCATCATTTTGGGGATTAGAATTTCAACACATGAATTGGGGGGGCACAAACATTTAATCTACAGCACTAAACAAATGAGAAGATTAAAAATGGTGTGGTTTAAAAACAGGAAACGGGACACTAGCCCACCAAACTTCTAAACCTTGTTCAGCACCTAAGTTAAGAAGGAGCCTTTGGAAAGAAAAGCACTCATCTCTCCAAGGCTTTGTTTCTGGCTTTATAAACTGGGTGGTGGGTGCAAGTGTTGTATTAAATGACCATTGACTTTTCTAGCACTAAGACTCACTGATTCAACCTTCTACCTTGATGCACATCTTTCTTTAGTCAGAACCATGAATTCAGCCCAAGCATCATACAAAAGTTGGAATGGAACAAATATATCCTTGAGAATAATATTCCTCTACAGGAAGACCTACAGGATGGTCAAGAGATGACTCTTAAGCCAAGTGAAATCTTATCCCAAGACAGAAAAATGACTGTCTAGATTGTGATGATAACATCAGCTACGGAGTTACATAGCTATGGTTGCAAAGGCGTAAAGTATCTGGAAGGAAAAATGGAAGCAGAGGCTCTCTTATTTGCATGAAAAGACATTGGGCTTTACTAAGTAAAGTAAGTGAGAAGAAAAAAAAGAGGGAACTAAGTTGTGTTCCATGAAGGAGACGTGGGAATCCTGTGAGTCATTAACAACAGCAGTGGGCAATTTGGAAGTGCTTATGATGAATAAAATGGAAGGGTTATATGATAAATTTTCAATGCATTTGACAGTATGGTTTGCCAGATGGACAAGGAAGTGTGCTCTGAGGGAGCTTCAAATGTTTTATAAAATGGTCATGTGAGCCTTCATAACATTCTCTGAAGGGTGTGGCGGGACCGATATTTTGTGGAGGAGAGAACTTATTACAGAGGGAGGGGCTCCCTACCTGATCTGTGGATTCTGATCTCTGGGTCTAGGACTTGAATGTCTTCTCTCTTCTCAAACGCTTATTCTGTGTCTTCTGTGGTGCTATCTCCTGCATCTCTTTTGAGACCTTCACTTCCTCATGCCTCTTCTCTTCTACTGGCATATCCAATTCTGCTGCATCTGCCCAGGGAACTGCTTTCTTGTATTCAAAAGTTCTGCTCCTTTTATCCTTCCAGCAGGCCTTCCCTTGGTGACAGCTGTGACCAGAAAAACAACAACAACAACAACAAAACTGGTTGTAGCGAAAAGAGAACCTTGGTCAGAGCATCTCAGAGATGTTTGTGCCTCCGGGTAGGCTTCAGCCCACACTCAGAGCACCTTATAGATTCATGAGAAACACCTAGCACTGTGCCTTACATGAGTGACTAGTTTAGCAGGTATGAACTCAAGTGTGCAAAGAAAAAGCAACCATTTTTTTATTGTTCAACCCGGTTACTGAACTCCATTTTCTTCGAATGTCAGAAAGCAGAATCTTAGTTATTTCTGAGAAAGTGCCATTGTTTTCAGGTTGAAAATAATCAGTTCATGATTCCTTCCGCCTTTTTAAGGTCTCTTCAGAGACACTTAAATTCCGGGGTCCTAGGTTGGATTCTGGCATTGGAGGTGCTCTAGTCCATGGCCATATTCCAGCTCTCCCAGCTGGAGTATGCTGAGATGTCTGTGTCTTGGTCAACAGGCTGCATGTACTGCATCTTCCTCGTACTGTGGGCTTTGGGGCTGCTGACCCTCTTTCATTCTCCAAGGATGCTTCCAATGCAGAGAGACACACACACATACACACGGCAGATTGGTCTCAGGCCCTCTCTTCTTAGGCCCGCCTTAACATTTCTGCATTTTGCCTAGAAAGGCATTGAGAGAAAGGGTATAGGATCCTAATTAAGATCTTGCTCACTTTTCTGTCCCCCATTCCTGGTATTGATCAAAAGTATCTTTTGCCCCTGGTTTGCTAAGCCTATCTGGGATTCTATTGTTTCCCTGACTCTTGCCCTCCTAATCAATCTCACCAGGGTCTAATTCTCTTGCTTATGCTCAAATTCCCCTCTCCTTCCCTTTTCCTAACTCAGAAAGGCTTTGTTTAGTTTTTGGGAGAGGAAAGAAAAAGAGTACAAGTGAATGAATTTGATGAAGTGCAGGTTGAGTGGGCAGGATGGGAAACACGTGTTAGGGTTTCATACACCATTTACCTACATGAGGTTACACTAATGCCATAACCACAGACTGCTGATGCTGGCTCTCTTCCCAAGGAACTGGTAACCAACTGCCTGGGTGTAGGGATGGACTACTAGCCTTAGAAAAATGAGCTAATGGTTATAAGAGAAATAAGAACTGGGGATGGAATGTACAACATGATGATTATAGTTATCACTGTTGTAGTCTATTTGAAAGTTGAGAGTAAATCCTAAGAGTTTTCATCACAAGGAAAAAAAGCATTTTTTTGGTATCTATATGAAATGTTAACTATGCTTATTATGATAATCATTTCACAATATATGTAAATCAAGTCATTATGCTGTACACATTAAGCTTATACAGTGCTGTTTGTCAATTATATCTCAGTAACACTGGAAAAAAATTTAGGAGATAAAATTAAAATTATCCCTGGGGGTTAATCAAAACCAGTAGGTTTACCTACACTCAGCCATAAGTTGTTCCTTTATAAGTCATTATTGGGTTTTAGATTTTTCTCCAATGTTCCACCCCCTACCAATGAAAAAAGTGTGATCAACTCCAGGGCTCTTAATTCTTAAAATAATGAGAGAATGTTCAATGCTCCCTCTATTTTAAGAATATATGAGGGGCACCTGGGTGGCTCAGTGGGTTAAGCCTCTGCCTTCGGCTCAGGTCATGATCCCAGGGTCCTGGGATCGGGCCCGCATTGGGCTCTCTGCTTGGCGGAGAGCCTGCTTTCCCTCCACCCCCCACCTGCCCCTCTGCCCACTTGTGATTTCTGTCAAATAAATAAATAAATAAATAAAATTTAAAAAAATATGTGAGCACCATGAATTTATAGGGATGCTCCTTATATAATGAATTATTCCTACCCAGAATGCATGGATGGAGCCATATTGTGCAGAAGCTTAGCATGAACAGGGTCTATTCTTTGGATCCAAACTCAGTTTTTTTTTTTTTTTTAAGATTTTATTTATTTATTTGACAGAGAGAAAGATCACAAGTAGGCAGAGAGGCAGCAGAGAGAGAGGGGGAAGCAGGCTCCCTGCTGAGCAGAGAGCCTGATGCGGGGCTCGATCCCAGGACCCTGAGATCATGACCTGAGCTGAAGGCAGAGGCTTAACACACTGAGCCACCCAGGCACCCTCCAAACTCAGTTCTAAAAGAGAAATTCCTTAATCATGTAGGGCATATCTGATAGGGGAAGGTGGTAGGGGGAGATGACACTAGAGATGATTTTGCCAGGGTTTGGGGTTCTGGACCATAACTTAATGAATAGGAACTTGACACCAAGGTCTCTGATCGGGTCATAGTCCAACCCCAGGACCAAGGCTTTTCTGGAGAGGAAGCATGGCTAGTTGGGTCTTCCCAGAAGGAGACTTTGTAATGGTGGAAGAAATGAGGGTCCAGGAGGAACAAGAACAGTGTTTCCAGGATTTATCAGCCTCACTGTCACAGGTAAAATTCTCTCCCCATGACTATCTTCTTTGATACTTTTCACAGAGGCTATCAATCACCTATTCCAGCAACCATACTCCTTATCTTCCTTCATTACAGAGCCTTAATTTTATTGGGGTGTCCATGTGCTCATCTAAAAGGCTATGAAATGAACAAAGGGGGGAAAAAAAGAGACAAACCAAAACACAGACTCGTATCTATAGAGAACAAACAGATGGTTACTAGAGGAGAGGTGGGTGGAGGGATGGGTGAAATTGGTGAAGGGGCACCTGGGTGGCTTAGTTGGTTGAGCAACTGACTTTTGGTTTTGGCTCAGGTCGTGATCTCATGGGTCCTGGGATAGGGCCCTGCTTGGGGCTGCTGCCTCCACCCCACATCAGGCCCCATGGGGTTCCTGCTCAGTAGGGTGTTGGCTTGAAAGATGGTCTCTCTCTACCCCTCCCCTCACTCTCATGCACATGCTCTCGCTCTCAAATAAATAAATAAATCTTAAAAAAGAAAAGAGTACACTTACCTTGATGAGCACTGAGTAATATATGGAGTTGTTGAGTCACTATATTATACACCTGAAACTAATATAACACTGTATGTTTACTACACTGGAATTAAAATAAAATAAAAATAAATAAATAGAAGACTACTTACCTCAGCCTCTCCTGTAGCTAGCTTGTTATGGCTGCACATCTAAGTTTTGGTCACTGAGATGTATAAGGAAATACTGTGGGAACTTTCTGGAAAATCTTCTTAGTTAGTAGTAGTGTACAGCTCTTCATTCTTTCCTCCTTCCTGATGGTTTAGAACGCTGATTTAACCCAACAACCATTTGGAACCGGAGAAGATGCTCATAGAGACAAAACAGAAAGAGCCTAAGCCCCCGAATGCTGTGGAACCACCATTCAGAGAGCAATTTCTATCTTAAGTCTCTGTTATTTTTTTGTTTCATGCAGCTAAATCTAATGCAAATAAATGGACAAAGTATCCTTATGTTCTTCTCAGAGAGACCTTTCAACAACTCCCCATTTTTAGCACCTCAACAAGCTGCTTCTACCATACATTTTAGAACCCCTGTTCCATTGTGAACAGATATTTTTCTCAAATGCCTCTTCCTTTTCTTGACACTTGACTTGGGTTTCTCTTGATACAACAACTCTTTGCTTTCACTCTTTCTCTTTCTCCAATTGCTATATGGAGCAGGGAGATCCAGAGTGGAGATCTGCCTACTGACACCAGCAATATACCCATGCCATTTAGTAAAATTTTCTCTGTTGAAGCACACACTCCTCTAATCTTGGTTGCCACTATAACTGACTGACATGGCAAGCACTCTCCCACCTGATTGTTCAGTATCTTTCCTTTTATTTATTTATTTTTATTTATTTATTTATTTATTTTTTAAAGATTTTATTTATTTATTTGTCATAGAGAGAGAAGTGAGAGTGAGCACAGGCAGACAGAGTGACAGGCAGAGGCAGAGGGAGAAGCAGGCTCGCTGCCAAGCAAGGAGCCCGATGTGGGACTCGATCCCAGAACGCTGGGATCATGACCTGAGCCGAAGGCAGCTGCTTAACCAACTGAGCCACCCAGGCGTCCCAGTATCTTTCCTTTTAAATGTGAAATCTTTCTGCCTGTCCAAAAATCACACACCTTCAAGACTCAACTCAACTGCCATTTCTGTCATCTTCCCTCCAGCCACATGTACTATGAACATTTGTATGGCAACTACTATATGTCAGGCACAGTTATAGACATAAAATAACAGAATTAATCCTCACACCAGCCTTGCCAGGTAGGTAACTCCTCATATGCTTACAGCACTTTATCTACAATTCTTTTAACACACCACCACCTTCCTTTATTATGGTTATTTGTGATTTGCTTTGTCTCCCCACATAGCTAACAGTGGTCTACTCTCGTGAAAAACTGGGAACATACAGACCTATCTGAAATAATTTTAGATTTCCAGAAAAGCTGCGAAAATAGTCTAGAGATTCTATATACCCTTTCTCCAATTTTCCAATGTTAGCATCAATATGACATAATGTTAGTATGTCTTGTTATTGATGATGTTAACACTGGTCATTTGGTTATGCTACTGTTTATTGAGTTTATCCACTATGCAGTTATACTGTTTTCTCCATTATAATTAATAACGTCTTAAGATGGGAGGGAGATACTTTGAGGGCATATAAATATCCCGTTTTTTTTTTTTTTTCCTGAAACTCTCACCTACTATTTTTAGCAAGGTGCATCCTGCTTGCAACAATTACTGCTGCAGTGTCCTAATGGGGATTTTTTATTTCCTTTACTCCTTCTACATTTATTCACTGGAATTCTTCATTAGGAAGAGCTGCCCCTTCTCTCCCATTTAATTATTTATTTATTTACAGCAGTATGAACTCATGGCTATCTATTTTATTCCATGGGTTATAATTTAATATCATCGTTTATTTTGTTGCTCAAATGTTCTAACTTTGGCCACTGGGAGCTCTTTCAGTTTGGTTCCTATATATGTATTTTTCCTTTTTAAGGACTTATTTATTTATTTGAGAGAGAGAGAGAGAGAGAACGCACATGGGGTGGGGGGGGAAGGAGGGGCAGAGAGGGAGGGAGAGAGGGGATCTTAGGCAGACTCCCTGCTGAGATGGAACCAGACTTAGGTTTCCATTCCAGGACCCTGAGATCATGATCTGAGCCAAAATTAACAATTGGCTGCTTAACCGACTGAGCCACCCAGGTGCCCCCTGGGTCATTTCAACAAGCCCCCAACCTTTCTTGAGGACTTCCTTACTTTTTGGCCCTTCAAGATGCTCTAGACTCATCTTTTTGCTTCCTTGCCCCAGCCTATTTATGGAGTCACAGTTCACATTTTGACTCCAGTTATGTGAGCTTGGGCAAGTTACCTTTTCTGAGTCTCAGTTTTCTCACTTGGAAAAAACTGAAGTAACAGTACTTACCCTATAGGGCTGTTGTGGGGATTTAAAAAGTTATACATATATAACAGGGGTAATATTTAAAAAAAAAAAGTAATGCTCTGTTCTCCTTTGCCCTTTCTAGCATCGAATCTGCTTTTTGAGTTGTCCTAGTCTGTCTTATTCCTGGTACTATGCAACCAGATTCTTGCCTTGAGACAGGATTTTCTAAATTCCTTACCTTCTCTCCTCCCATGTTAGCCCCCTATACCTTCTCCCAGATTTCATAGTGTACAATGAAAAAACCAAGGCCTTTTGGAAGCAATGTTTTTAGCTGCCATTTGCTTGGATGCCTTCTTTCCAGCAGGAGAGGGGTTAAATAGTTTGGGATAACTTCAGCATGGAACTGCCAAGTCTCTTAGGTTCAGCTCAGCAATCAAACTGCATAACCTAATAGAGCCCCTGGTGCTACGGGAAACACAAGACACTGATTTATATTTTAATATCAGTAATTTCCACAAGAGCAACATTTCTGAGTGTCATTTTACAATTTCTGTCAAATGCCAGCTCAGTTTTTCTTAATTCTGTTTATTGTGTCTGAATTTGCAACCTCATCCGCAATGCAGATTCTTGGCTCCCAGGAGAAAAGAGCATTTTCATCTTTCTCTGGAATGGGAGGGATGGGGATAGAAGCAGAAACAGGCCTATAAAATAATTGGAACTGTAAATGAAGTACTGTTTATTAAGAACGGTTATGAAGTACTTTTAGTTAAAAAGAAGCAGGGTGTGTGGGGGGGCAAACGTAATGGAACAAAATGAAAAAAAAAAAAAAAAGACACACAAAAGTTGGTGTTTGAGATCCAAACTGGCATTGTTCGTTCAAGAATGGAGGACTGTTCTGTACACTGCAAAATTGAGAAGAGGGAACCAATATGGGGAATATTTGACCACATTTACTGTAAGTAAGGTGCTTGCTATGACCATTAGCACTGCAGCAGTTCATAAAGTGCTTTGGGATGCTTAAGGATCAAAGGTGTGTGGCTACATAAATGCCAGATGTTGCCATTAGGACAAAGGAGCCTGGTTCTCTCCTGTGTTCTTTGAACATCTCATAAAAGTAAGAACAAAGCTGGTGCTGTTGGCACCAAACCACATCTACTCAGCGTGCTGACGGGGTGGGAGTGCTTCCTGAGGCTCCGGGCTGCAGATGTGTGCCCTTGAACACCCAGCATCGTCCACCCGATCCCTGCAGGCCTGCAGCTCCGGTTTCTACATCAGTCCTTTTCCAGACGGTAATGAGCAACCTCCTGTAAGAGCGCGACACGATGCTCCTCTTTGAGGCCTGAAATTCAGCTTTGGCTGGAGAGGATCTCTCCTTTTCTTGTTACAGAAAGCCAACCAAGGGTCTGAAGCAGGCACCGGTTAACAGTGAAGCTTCGTGAGGCCACTCAGGGCCTTTCCCAAACAGGAATGTTGTTGTCTCTATAAACCTTTTCTCCGAAGCCACAGCTCCCTTGAGGTCCGAGCAAGTCCCAGACCATTGGCTAAGACCTCGTGCTTTTCGCCAGCATCCTTCAGTTTCATACACTCCAAATCCAACATCATGTCTCATTGCCAAACCTCTGGCAGAAGCCGTGTTGAGTTTCTCTGTGGAGCTATCGACCACATTGACTGAAGCGGCAGCAACGTGTTTCTCCCCGTCCGAAAGGGTAAAAATAACAGGAACAAGTTGTCGGAAATGAAATTTCAATTCATCCACGCCCTTTCTACACTTCTGCTGCGACTCCCAAGCAGGGATCAATAGTGTTTAGACAGCCAAGGAGATTTTTTTCCCCTCTTAAAGCACCAGATCAATAGTGGAAAAAAAAAAAAAAAAGGAAGAAGAAAAAAAAAAGAAAAAAAAATCCTCCAGCCCTCTGTCTGTGTTGTAGTAAATGTGAACAAATCAGAGGCCTTTGGCTAAACGGATTGACTGAAGGCAGGAGCACTCCAGCGCTTTGTAACTGAGAGTACATCAACCGCACAAGGGGCAAGGAGGGAGGAAAGCCATGAGGCTCGGGTGAACCCCAGCGCTCCCATGGTTCCAGGAACAAGGAGGATGTAAAGGGAATTTCTGTCTCCAAAACAAAGGGAAGGCATGAAACTTTGATGGGTGCGTTGTAGCATGTGCACATGACTTTTTAAAACATTGGAAATACCCAGTTGGGACCATTTATGGAAGTGCATTTTGTGGGAAGACATCTTGGGCCATGAAGTACTCCCTGCTTCTCCACTTTATCTTTTGCTTTTTGCTTTACTTTTTAATATCTTACTTAATTATTTTTTACAGGGGGGAAGGGGCAGAGGGAGAGGTAGAGAGAGAATCCTAAGCAGTCTCCATGCCCAGAACCAGCCTGGATGCAGGGGTTGAACCCATACCCCTGAGATCATGACCTGAGTGGAAATCAAGAGTCTGATGCTTAACCAACTGAGCCATCCAGGCCCCCCATCTTTTGCTTTTTAAATGTTTATTTATTTTTTAAATTAAAATGCTCAGCTATGTATGGCTTTTTCTTGTTACTTCATGAGGGTTTTTTTTTTTTTTTCCCCCAAAAGCTGTCCAGCTCTCAGACATGTCCACCTGGAAAGATCCTGAAGGCTGAATTTCTGCCAGAGGTCATTTCTTCCACTCACCTGGTTGCCTCCTTTGTCCTCAGTGATCTCTGAGGCCTATTCTAGCTCATCCTCTTAATCCCATTATTCATGAGAGAGAGAAACTGGGTCAAAGCTCAGTTCTGATTTTCCTCAAATGATTTACCCACGAGCAACTTCTCCTCCCACTATGACAGTTTCTGTATTTTATTACATCCCTTTTTCCCCCACCAGAGACAATACAGTGTGAAGATATTCACGTGGATAGTTTAGTTGTAAGAGTGACTTCCAAATCTGGTTCTTCTGCTTCAAGAAGCAGGTAACCAGTGGATTGCTGCTGTAATTATGGTATGAGAAGCTGAAGACTGCTGAAGTGGGTTGTCACAAAGCAGTTCCTTAATTTTACCTCGGAAAAGCCAAGTGAAGGACTCAAAGCCTGCCACATATCTGGTGCTACTTCGTGGAATTAAAAATTATTCATGTTGTAAAACCCAAAGATGAACTGTTATGAACATGTGTACATCAGCCTTTGTTACAAAAGACTTACTATTCTTATGATTATTGCATTAATTTCTGCAATGAATTAAGATTCCCCTTGAAACAAAGCATTGGTTAAAGCTAGTATAGAGGCATACAAAAGCCATAGCAAGTCAACCTGTACTAGTTTAGATAATATTGTCTTTTGTAGTAGGTTTAGTTAAATAAATGTCTATAATCATAGATAAAAGAAATGATTCTTACCGATTATGTAATAAACAGAAGCTTCTCTGGAGTCACTTGCTGTCTTTTATGAGCCCATATTTTAAACCAGACCTGTTCTGGTTACAGGTACATTCACTGGCATATCTCAAAGGTATCCTAGGAGAGAGAGATACACCTCAGTCACTTCACATAGGCAAAAGGTCAGGTGATAGTAGAAAAAGTTCCTCTCAATGGATATTTCTAAGAGAAAGAGAGACTATAAATATTAATTTATTCAGTAATTAAAAAGTGCAAAGAACCCCGTATGCATTAGGTGAAGCAGACATGAGCAATGACAAATGTAACTACAAGAGTATTGGAACCATAAAATAGCCCCCTTCCCTCCCGTAGGGGCTTCACGCAGTGAGGGGCCCAGTGACTGCAACCTCTCCCTTTCTAATGATTCTTCTTATTAGCATTTTAAAAGTTTAAGTATTTGAATATATAATGTAGTCAAGCGGTTGCAAAGTGTGAAAAGGGATTGGTCTGGGTTTCCATTTGCCCCTTACTACTACTACTACTACTACTACTTCTTCTTCCTCTTTCTCCTTTTCCCTTCCTCCCCCCCCCCCCCCTTCTTCTCCTTCTCCTTCTTCTTCTTCGAAGGGAGTGGGAGAGGGACAAAGAGAGAGTCTTAAGCAGGCTTCCGTGCCCAGTGCAGAGCCTGATCTCACAACCCTGAGATCATGGCCTGGAGTGAAGTCAAGAATCAGATGCTTAACCTACTGAGACACCCAGGCACCCCTGCCCCTTCTAGACTCTACCTCTTCTGCTTTGGCCCAGTGAGGTGCACCTGTGGGCCTATCAAGCTGCTCACTTGCCCTCTAGCCTCTGTTTGGTTTGGTGGATATGGAGCACCAGCAAGGGGATCAGAGGGAGGGAGGGCTATGCCATATTTGCACATATGACCTCAGATCTGGCCCTGGTAGCTCCCCAGCAGTGACTGAGTCTGGGGTCACACTTCTGTCAGGGTCCTTCTAAACAGCTGCTTCGTTGCCCATTCCAGTTTAGGTTTGTTCCATCCTTGGCCCTTGAGGTCTAGGAATGGTCAAGGCCCACTCTTACTCTGCCTGGGCATTGCATGATAACATGTAGCTTCCTTATACCCTGTCCATGCCTTTATATACAGTTCCATGATAAAACATTCCTCTAATTACTCAACTTGAGCATGCCATCTGCTTCTTGCTGGGACCCTGATTAATTAGGTAAACAGTGGAATATCCCATTAGCTGGAGACTTAGTCGTATTAATTTCCTAGGGTTGGTGTAACAAAGTACTAGAAAATAGGTGGTTAATAGTAGAAATTAATTGTCTCATAGTTCTGAAGGCTGGGAGTCTGAGATCAAGGTGGGGGCACAGTTGGTTCCTTCTGAGAAAGACTGGGAGGGAGAATCTGTTCTGTGTCTCTCACCTAGCTTCTGGAGGTTTGCCTACACCCCTCCCATCTCAGACTTCATTTTCATATGGTGCTCTCTCTGTGTGCATGTCCGTCTCCAAATTCCCCTTTTATAAGAACACCAGTCAGATTGGATTAGGGGCCCATCCTACTCCAGTACGACCTCATCTTAACTAATTACATCTGCAATGACCCTATATCCAAATAAGGTCACATTATCAGATACTGGGGCTTAGGACTTCAACATATGAATTTTGGGGGACACAATTCAACCCATAACAGCATTTAAATATGCTCAAGTATCTTCTATTATGCTAAAAAAAAAAAACAAACAAAAACCAAAAACCAACAACCCTCTCCTGACCTCCACCTATTGTCTGCTCTCTCCTCCCCCCTCTACTCCCCACTCCCTACGATGAATAAATTGTTCGCATTTGCTGTCTCTTTATTTTTCCTCCACCCCGTTCTCCTACCTCCATCCCCACCTAGTGGCAGCAACTCTGACTGGCTGAGGTCAAACTTTTGTCAGATCCAATGGGCTTTATTTGGGTCTTAATTGTATTTGACAAACTTGACACCAGTGGCTACTTCCAGCTTCTAGAAACACTTTCTGTCCTTGGTTTCTGAGAACCTCTTAGTTTTCTGAGAACTGCTTTTCTGAGTGCTCCCAATTTTTTTCGCAAGTAAAGTACTTCTTATGCCCTGAAATTGTCCTCAAGACTCTCCCTTGTCTTGTCCTTCTCATTCTCATATCCTCTCTGATCTGTTCTCTCCTTTGTCCTGATATCAGTTACTGTTTATATGAAATTGCTCCCAGAACAAAATCTCTAGCACAGATCTCCATTTGGAGTTCCAGACCTATATATGCAACTGCTGTCTAGAGAGCTATTCTTGATTATTCCACAGATTTCCACAGTTCAACATCTCCAAAACTAAGCTTATAATCCTCTACTCCAAACCTGTTATTCCTCCTGTGTCACCTATTTTATTTACTTAACAAACATATAAGGCGTTTATTATGTGCCAGCACTATTCTGAGCACATTACCATTAACTCAGGTAATCTGCATGATGACTCTATGGATAGGTATTCTGGTTATCTTCATTATAGGTAAGAAAATGAGGCACAGAGAGACTAAGTAACTTACCCAAGGCTACACAGCAGTAAGGGGTAAAGCAGGGATTCAAACCCAGGTAGTCCAACTCTGCAGTACCTGGAGTCTGTGCTCTGAACCACTGTTACAAGTTGCCTCAGTGAAAGGTACCACAACTCATTCCATCTGTTCAAGCCCAGAAATGCAAGCACCATCTTGAATCTTCTCTCTCTCCTTCCCTCCCTTTTTCCCCCTCTCTCTCTTACCAACTCCCAGTTCTCTCATCCCACCACTAACCAAGTCCTACCTGTTGTATCTTTTAAATAAATCTTTTAATTGGCCCTCTTCTCTTCATCCCCAATGACCCTGCCTATTCCCCATCAATTAGAGATATGATCATGTCATTTACTTGCCTAAAACCTTTCAATAATTCTCCACTGTTCTCATGATAGGAAGATTCTTAAAATGGTTTATAAGGCCCTCCTTGACCTGTGTCCTGCTTTCCTGACCCTCCCTGCCCTTCTTTGTATTCCCCACTGTAGCTCTGTTGACCTATGCTTAGTTTCTCAGACATACCCTGAATCTTTTGCCCATCTGCTTGAGTTATATGTATCATTATATTTCTCTCCTTCCATCATCTTTGGGCTAACTTCAGCTGGTGCCTCAAGACTCAGGGTAAATATAATTTTATCTACAAAGCCTTCTCTGGTTCCCAAAGCCTAGGTGTTTTCTCCAAGCATGTGGTCCCACTCTTAGCCCCTGAACATCCCTAACAAGGCAGCCATTACACAATATTAGAATTGTAAGTGTACTTGTCTGTATTTCCTTCTATACTATAAACTCCAACGGTCAAGAGACTGTATTTTTCTTGTTTACCATCTTAACTCAAGTGAGTAGACAAATATCTGGCACAGAGTAGATGCTCAGTAATATTTACTGAAAGAATAAAGAGCCAACTAACTACTTTATAGTGAGAACTCACTATCATGGGAGCTGGAGCACTTGCAGTCCATACATGTATGGACGTACATACATACCCTCTCTGACTAACATCAGAAACATCAGAAACCAAATAGGTTTGGGGTGACAGAATCAGAACTAAGGACACTTCAAGAGTATAGTGTTGAATGGCAACTGGCCAGGACAACATCACGTAAACGTCTCAGATAGCAAAGACAGATAGTAACTGTCTCCAGTACCAATGGGACTGGTACTGTCAATCTGTTGACCTAAGTTCCCTATGTCCTAGACATCCCTCCTAAACATCTGGAGGGGTCCAGACATCATTCCCTCTGGGACTATGTTTTTCTCCCTCTTCTGCATCATGAAATTGATAACTCTTTCCTTAAGTAGGATACTCTGGTACAGTCAGGTCATCAGAACTAATCTGTCCCTCTAAGGCGACTCTGGGTATGGTTCAAGCTCTTTTAGAACAATCTTTCTCTCATTTACAAGTTCCAGGGGAAGCCCCCTTGTAATCCACTATGAATTGGCAGACTATCCCAAAGGGTTACTGTAATTCAGAGGTGTACTTGATCACTTTCCTTTGGAACAATCCAAAAAGACTTTCTGGAGGTGGTATGTTTGGTCTTACCTTTAACTCTGATAAGGGCAGATGGGCTGTATTCTGGGATACCGGGGAGAAATGAGAACTTCTAACTAGAGCTAGAAAAGCGGGAGGGCAGTGTTGTGAAAAGCTTCAGATGCTAGAATGCAGTCTGGAATTTATTTAGAAACAATGGGAAGGCAACAGGGAGCAACAGGGAGCAACAGGGAGGCAATTTTGAGTAGGGGAGTAACATCTCGAGAATTGCTTCAGGCAGATTAGCCTGGCCTCTGTGTACAGGAGACAGGGTGGACAAAGGTATGAAGAAGAGAAGGCCCAGAGAGCTAGACAAGAATCAGGAGATGACTATTCTCAAATAAAAAGAGCCAGCTGAACAGAGGTGATAGATAGGAAATCTGTTTCTGTAATTTGTCACTACAATAGTATAATATTATACCCAAATATATAAACACATCATACTGGAGTTTATTAAATACCAATAAAAGCAAACAAATAAAAGAACTTCATTTCTAAAGAAATATTTACTAAATGGAGCCTGGCCAAGGGTGAGATTTAAAATTGCGCCATTGGGACAATACTGTATTTCTTGAGTGGTTTATTTTTTTCAGTCACTGGGTGAGTCTACAGATTAGATCTGCTTATAGTGGGCTCCAAGAACTGTCCACACTCTACTGGGTTAGGTTAAAGTAGTTTGAGATACTAGTTAAGTAATGGAGAGTTGGATAACTTTTTGATCTACACAACTTCTGTTGTAGTGGGATCCATCCTGTACCCTGTAGGATTATTTGCCCAACATTTCACTTATAACCCTAAAGGGTTGAAGTGAGGTGAAGGTAGGGCTGATTTTGGATGGGGGGGAGTAGGGAGTGGGCAGGTAGACTACTTGTATCAAACCCATTTGTATTTTGGTCTTTTTCCTGTAGCCATTCTCCCGAAATCCAGTTGTGGAGGGAAGGGAGAGTGAGGTGGTTACATATGGGCGCTGCTATTGTTATGTTGGAAAATACTTTTTGATGAACAGTCATTTCCTTCCACTGCCAGAGGGTGTTGATAATGAGCAAATTACCTTTTACTCCCTCTGGTGTGGATGTGAAATTGGCTGTTAATAGAGTTGCTAATGCTACCAGGTTAGCATGTGATTGTTCTATTTTAAGCCAATTTAAGGTATATTTGGGGAGTAGCCAATCAGACATCTTGCTAAGAATATGGGCCCAACTGCAGCATTTAATATCAAGAAACCTGCCTCACCCACAGATGTGGCTGTGAGCGGAACGTGCTGAACATGCTGTCATTAATATGAAATGTTTTAATACAATGTCTTTTTTTCCTTTGTAGGTACAAGAATGGTCTCATTAGGCAAATACCAAATGTTTGCAACATAGGATGGGACCCATTTCAAACCCCAATAATATAGAATGCTATCAGCCAATGATGTACTTTGTTTAATCTAACAATGGGTTAATATCGGTCATTTCATTACTGCTTGTTATGCAGTGAAAGCTTACTAGAAAATGAAATGTTCAGAAATTAGTTGAAAGGAACAGAAGAGGTGAGAGATTTTTACTGAGTTATATGCTCGATTGGGCTAATTAAAGGCACAGATGCATTAGTAGGTTATGGGAACATCTTTGATTTCTAAAGATGCTTGCCTAGAGGGGGATGGTGTATTCTATCTTACATGGCATTGTGAGCCTCAAGGGAAGGGAGCACAGCTTTTCTCTCCTACATTCTCCCTGACCCTCCCCCTACAGCACCCAGCACCACCTGGCCCCTGGGGGCTGAACTGAGTGTATTACTTGGGGGAATTTTCTTGATTAAATAGGATATTCTTGAACAAAGCACTGTTGATTTGTGATTTTTGTGTTTTATTGGATTTTCTTGTTTTATTTTATTTTATTTTATTTTTTTTTAAGATTTTTTATTTATTTATTTGACAGAGAGAGAGATCACAAGTAGACGGAGAGGCAGGCAGAGAGAGAGAGAGAGAGGGAAGCAGGCTTCTCGCTGAGCAGAGAGCCCGATGCGGGACTCGATCCCAGGACCCTGAGATCATGACCTGAGCTGAAGGCAGCGGCTTAACCCACTGAGCCACCCAGGTGCCCCTGGATTTTCTTGTTTTAAATGTAAAGTTCATTAACTACACACAAAGGAGGAAACAGGTATGAAGGATGGAAAATAAAACTCAACTGATGTGATACAGAAAAGTACTGTGTGTGCCATTCTGGTTTGGATTAATCGGGCTTGGCACTACTATGCCTCCTGTCACCTGATCAGTTTACAGGGCTGAAGAAACTGGGGGAATGGAAAGTGCTTGTGCCTAATAATACCCCACCCTCACCCCTGCCAAAATTCCTCCCAAGGAAATTCTAGGCTCATGATCTCTAAGTTGCTATAAAGATCGGTAGCTGTGGAAAACTCATCGTTTCTGATCTTCCGCTTATTCAACAAATATTTGCTGAGAGCTGCCTTGTGCTAGGCTGGAATCCAAAAGTGACTGGGACAGGGTCCCTGACCAAGGGAGCTCAGAGTATAAGGAGACACTTATCTAAAAACAATATATAGTGATAAGTAGACTGGTAAGGGGTGATTAAAGGCTTCAGCATTTGGAAAATATTTTTAGAGTTGACTTTTTTCCTCCAAACACACATGGTACTATGTTTCACGCACTGCTCTAAAGACTTTAAAAATATTAACTCATTGGTGTACCTGGGTGGCTCAGTTGATTAAGTGTCTGACTCTTGATTTGAGCTCAGGTTATCATCTCAGGGTGGTAGGAGGGAGCACAGCATTGGGCTCTGCGCCCAGCGGGGGAGCCTGTTTAGTTTCTCTCATTCCCTCTCCCTCTACCTGTGTGCTCTCTCTCTCTCTCTCAAATAAATGAATAAATCTTTAAAAAAATTAATTCATTAATTCTCATAATAATTTTTGGATGCAGCTACTATTATCTTATGCTATAGTTGAGGAAGTTAAGGAGTAACTTGCCCAAGGTTGCATAGCTCATCAGTGCAGAGTCAAGATTTGAACCACCCGTCTGGCTCCAGATTCCATGCCCTCCATCACTACATGTTGCCTTCCTTTTAAGCCTAGACCCTGGAAGATGAGTGGGATTTAGGAAGATGAGAGGGGGGAATGTGTGATATAAGTATTCTAGGGTCAGCATTCCAGACAAAAGGAAAAGCTTGTCCAAGATCCTCTCTGTCTGATTCCATGTGGCACATGAGAAGAACTTCCAGGGGTTAGGATAGCAGGGTAAGTGGGGGTGTTGTTTGGGGTGTAAGTGCCAACACTCGAGGGATGGGAAGAGAAGGGAACTGGCTAGGAGGGCTGAGAAGGGTCTTGCAGAAAGAAAGCCAGTAAAAAGATCTCTCTAAAGGGGAGAAGGCAGAGAAATGACAGTGGGGTCCATGGTGTAGCTAGCTGCTACAGAAGTTGAAGTAAGATGAGAAAATCAGGCCATTATTTTGGAGATGAGGAGGCCATTGCTGACTTTTGTGACTTTGTGACTAGAATTAAGGACTGAAATTGCCCACAGCTGACCAGAGGTTTCTAGGAGGAGAGAGTGGTGTGAATGTTTTTCTACAAGTTTTATAGTAAAGGAAAGAGGGGAGGGAGAGAAGAAAGGGAACAGAAGGGAAGCCAGCGAGCTTAGCTAAGGATCAGAGAATGGAAAAGCAGAGAGTGAGGGGTGAGATGGAGGTGGGGTAGGAGAGGCATGGGGGATGAGTAAGTTTGAGGTTTGGAATTTCTCCCCCCAAACCTAAACCTGAAATTGTCGCTGGAGAACAACTTATTCTATTATTATTTTAATTAATTATTATTATTAATTGCTACTTTATTATTATGATTTTTCAGGCAGTGGAACATAACATATAGAGGGTCAGATGCGATTTAACACAGGGGGCTTTATAAAACATCCTAAGCTACAAGGACTTTGAGAGAAGACTCGTGTCCCCAGCAGAGTGCCAGGCAGAGAGCCGGTTCTCAGAATGTGTTTGTTGAATGAATAAATGGGTTTTATTTACATTTTTATTGTGAATATTATAGAAAAAGAATATGGCACTGATTTTAAAACACTCAGAAACACAGTCATAAAAACTAACATTTTATGGACTGCAAGTCATTTTATGGAGATGTTGCAAATACATATATTCATCCTGCCTGAGGCCTTGCAGTGATAGGACCATTATAGGATTTCTCATTGGGTCATCAAAAAAGTTTCTGATCTCATATTCCTGCTACTTTACAGACAGAATATGTATTTTAATAAAGGTAGGAAAAATAAATTGTTCTTGAAGCATAGGGCATAGTTAAAGGTGTTAAGAAAATGTAAAACAATTTTACTGGTGTCTTGACTACTAATTTGGATAAATGTTTATTCTCAAAATGTTCCAGCATTGTCTTTCTTTTTCCCGAAAGGTCAGGCATGTGCCACTAAAAATACATTTAGTACACTTGAGAATATTTTTCAAGTGATTTATTCGGGTAATGTATGGACTATTTATTTAAATATATCTCTTATTTCCAGTAATGCCACAACCTCATTAGAAGCGACTTGGCTCATTGCTTAAGCAAAATGATATTGCTATTTAGGACATCTCCTTTAAAAATAGGCTATTTTCCTCTCACCATTTACCAGAATTCGGGATCTATTTTTAGAAAAGATGGGTAAGGTCATAGCCCTAAGCCTTAGGGAATTCCTCTTGAAGTTGTGTCCATTGTACATTCTGGTTCATTTTTCTCCCTTCCTGATTCTCCAGAATGGAGGGAATTTTCCTTTTGAGGTGGGAGGACACATCCCCTTCTCTGGGGGATGGTGGAATCCTTAGGAGAGGCTCTGTTCTGTATTTTCAGTGGCAGGCACCCAGCCAGTAAAGTAGGGGGCCCGGTTTTAGCAGTGAGAAATTGCTTGTGCTCTTTGGGAACATCAGAGGACTATTTGACATATTAGCTAATAAAATTTGCTAACGAGTAAGTGTGCAATGCATAGTCACCTCTCTGTGCTTGACACATTTGATGCTTAGTACACCTCTGCAAGTTATGAAACAGAACAATCAAGTGCTATACGTGATCCCATCAGGATCTGAAACATTTCCAGTGTGGCATCCAAGAGTTGCCTCTGTTTTGTTCTTCTGACCCCGCCTTCCCCCTCAGAGATAACCACTCCCCTAAACTTCATGATTATTATTTATCTGGTAAAAAAAAATGCTTTTATCATATATGTAGGTGCCCCCCCAGCAATATGTTATTTAAGTTTATTGGCTTTTGAGCTTTATAAAAATTTGATCATACTGTGTTGAACCTTTTGCAACTGGCTCTTTTCACTCAAAGTTGCTTGCCAGATTCATTCGTGTGGTTGTATTGAGCTGTGGTTCATACATTTCACTGCCCTATGACAGTCTATTGTGGGACTGTGGCACAGTTTATTTACCCTTGTTGCTGGAGATGTACAGTTAGTTGTTGTTGGGTCCTTAGTTACCGCAGAGCTGGGCTGCTGTGTGCATTCTTGGGCATTCTCCAGTGCTTATGCAAGTGTTTCTCCAATGTAAATGCTTGGTTCATGGGCTTGTGAAAGTTTAACTTGATAAGATAGTGCTGTGCTGTTATTCTCAATAGTTTGAATTTCTTACCCAACTTTATGAAAAATGTGTCAATGCAGGTATGATTCAAAAAGAAAGGGAGTCACAGGTGGGCAGGCAGGCAGGAGGAAAGAAGAGAAGGGGAGAGAAAAGAGAATTCCTCCAAACTTAAACCCTGTTTAAGGCCAGGATAGAAAATATACACATTTCCTCAGGTGTTTTTTTCTATCTAATGATCCAAATTAAACTATTATAAGATGTTTAAAATGTTATTGAATTGAAAGATTAAAATATTTGTTAAATCCAGTTGGTGTGCACACTGGGGAAACTGGCACTTTCACTTATTGTTTGTGGAGTGTTAACTGCCTTCTTTCTTGAAGGTAATTTAGCAATATGGAACAAAAGTCCTAAAAAAAAGGACAATTGACTTGGCAATTCCCCTTATGGGATTTTATTCTAACGGAAGAAAAGAGTATATATATGAAGTTGTTTGCTTAAGGATGTTAACTGCAGAGTTACTGATAGCAAAGAGAAAGGAGAAATAATCTAAATGTCCAGAAGTTGTTGGTTAAACAACTATGCAGCAATTTGAGATAATGGAAGCATGTGTGTATTATAGTGTGTGGGAAAAAACCCAATTATATTTTATTTATATAAGCCATCCTACATACATGACCCATTCAGTTTTTATAAAAATAACTTCTATATTGGGATGCCTGGGTGGCTCAACTGGTTGAGTGTTTGACTCTTGACTTTGGCTCATGCCATGATCTCAGGGTCATGATCTCAGAGCCCTGTGTTGGGCTCTGCACTGAGTATGGAGCCTGCTTGGGATTCTCTCTCTCTCTCTCTTTTTTTTTTTTTTTTTTTTGAGAGAGAGAGAGAGAGAAGCAGGCTCCCTGCTGAGCAGAGAGCCCGACATGGGACTCGATCCCAGGACCCTGAGATCATGACCTGAGCCGAAGGCAGCGGCTTAACCCACTGAGCCACCCAGGCGCCCTGGGATTCTCTCTTTATCCCTTCCACAGCCCCTACTCCTCCCTTCCTCACATGATCTCACTCTCTCTCTCTAAAAAACAAATTAAAAAAAATATAACTTTTATATTTATTTCTACGGGAAAAATTATGGATGCAAATACATCTAACTTAGAGCAGTGGCAGGATTTGAGGTGATTATTATTATTGCTTATCTATTGTTTGTTTTCTTCTACAAGAATAATGTATTAATTATTTTGATTAAATTAAAGAATAATGTGTTGCAGTCTATTTATTAAAGAGAAAGTGTGGAGACTTTTGATACTGCCTGTACTCCATTATTCATCTATTTATTTATTTATTTGAAAGAGAGAGGTAGAGAGAGAATGAGCACAAGCAGGGGGAGTGGGAGAGGGAGAAGCAGGGAGCCTGAGGCGGGGCTTGATCCCAGGACCCCCCCGATCATGACAACTGATGCTCAACAGACTGAGCCACCCAGGCGCCCCTCCTTAGAGATTTTTGCATCATAGATGGGCCACTAGCATGAAAGCTTTCTTTCTCTTTTTCTCTGGAGATGTAAACTGATTTTATATCAGCTTTAAAAAACAAAAATATAGTCATACAACCCCCATATGCATTCCATGAACAAAAGGTCAAATATCTGTATTGTACTTGATCATATGTCCCGGCTCCAGTCCATCAGCCTGGATCATAAAACTAATACCGGCTACCCCCACTTCCCCAGGTTCTCCTCCAGGTAGTTTAATATTTCTAATCCCATTTGTCATTACAACATCCTCATAAGGTGGGGAGAGTATACAGCAACAGGTATAATAATTATCAAGGCCTCTACTCTTGAAAACAACATTATACTATATACTAACTAGAATTTAAATAAAAATTTGAAAAAAATGATCAAAGCTGCCTATTTTTTTTTTTTAATTTGGTATAAGACTGGTCAGATATTTTCATTTTAAAATCCCTGGTCTCTTGGAATCTTTGAAAATAATGGCCAGTAGTTCAGCAAGTTCATTAACTAATTCCCTTAAGACTGGGGAATGTGTGTTATCTGGACCTGCTGATTTACATATTGTACCATGATTCCAAGTATTCCCTTACCTGGTTTATTTCAACATCCATATTTAAAGTCTTCATTACTTCCTAATTATCTATGCTCCCTTCCTTTATTTTTCTTTTTAAAGACCAATTTAATAGAGCAGCTTGGTATCTCTGCCACTCACAGTCATCATTAATTTCACTCGCCTTCTCATTCATTAGTCCAGCCACTTCATTGCCCACACTTTTCCCTTCCTAGCCCGTTTTCCTTGCCTTTAACCTCTTTGGTGGTATTAACTCATTCTGCCTTCTCTGCTGCTCTTACCTTTCTTTTCTTGACAGTCCTTAGAAAGTTTGTGCATTCACTTTTTTTTTTTTTTTTTTTTTTTTGGCTCTTCTTCATCCTTTCTCTATTTCCACAGTGGGCATTCTTCCGACCTTAGATCTTTTCAAGGTTCTTTGTCAAGGGGCTCCTTGCATTTTTTATTCAAGGCATCCTGGCCCTTTGTGGCTTAACTGTGATTTGAAAACTTTGTGCCCTTGCCTGTAGTGCTATCTGGATTTCCTAATTCACCCAAATTGGATTTCTGAAAATCCTTGAACTTGAACAAGTTCCTTAATGTTTTTAAATACAGAGATCAGGTCATATCGCCAGGGCAGTGGTGTCTCACGGTCAACATCATCAAAGACCATTGACAGGAGGGAGAGAGTCAGCATGGATGTGAGGTCATTGTTCATGCCTTGGGCAGGATATAGACATTTTCAGACCCAAATCCATCCTCAACAAAGAAGCTAAAGTGCTGTTTGTATTCCAGGTTGTTGACATTGATCTTGGTTTCCTGGGCAGAGAACACACCATGGATGGCAGGCAGCTTGCTGTTTAGAAAGGCAAGATTAATAAATGCTGCTAAGAGTTTCTCTTTCTAGTTTACATTTGTTAATGCGATGAGAACAATTGTTGATTTTTACACTCATCAATTTAGATGCACCATTCCACAGCGTTCCTTCATTCCGTTTTCGATAGTGTCCATGTGTAGACATGGGGATCTGCTGGCAAATATCTGATTTTGAGACAGCTTCCCTTTGAGTTTGTAGCAGCCATAGAGTCATGCTGCTCAGGTCTCCTTTCAAGAGAGAACCTGCCATAAGGAATGCAGCGAGCTGACAGCCCCTATCTGTGAGCATCTCCAGGGAAGCTCCTGGCCAGGGACCAGGCACAGTGGCCAGCCCACCTTTTCTGGCCAGTACAGGACTCCTTTGCAGATAATCTTTGCACCAGATTGCCCTGTTGGGCTGGCCAAGCCCTTCTCCAGCAGCACAGCACTCTGAAGCTCTTCCTATCCCATCTTCTTTCCTTCCCCTTCTTTTCACAGATGTCTGACCTGCATTGTGGCCTGAAGTCTCTCCCTGCCTACTCCCACTCCCTTTCCCCTTTATCTTTCATGGATGGTAACCGCACTAAGTGTCTTGTTTCTAACTTTATTTTGGCATCTGCTTCTTGGAGACCTGAACAGATACAAGGACCCAGCCCCTTTTAACCTTGCTAACCCCTCCTCCTCCTCCACCCAGCTGGCCTGGCAGGAGCTTAGTCATCCTCTTTTTTATGTTACTTGATGGAAAACCCAAGTGCTACACAACCACAGAATGCATTTCAGGCTAAACAAATACAGAATGGGGGGCGGTCATCACCAGTCAGGGATTATATATACTATGATTCTCACTCATTAATACGGGTAATTGATCTCTTTATAGTTGGATCAAGTTGGACAATTCCCAGGGAAAGAGCTTGTACTTAAACCACAGGATCACTAGGTGACGCTGCTACCCTACACAAAGGCCACAGCCTGAGCTAGGCTTGGCCAGAACCATTCTGGGCTCTGGGTCCTGCCGTTTACTTGGCTGAATAGGGGCCTACAGGTCTGTAATTCACTATGGAATCTGAAAAAGTGATTTCTGGATCCAAGAAACCAGGCTCCAGAAGAGCATGTTAAATCTCCCTCTGTCTCTTTCTCTCAGAGCTTATAGAATCTGGTGTATGTGTGTGTGAAGGAGCTCTCTGGAACTCTTGACTTGATTCAGCAACTAACCATGGCTCCTCTAATTTCTGCAAGTGCCCACCTTCAGATTTGACTGCTCACCCTTTGGATCAACAGATCAACTGAAAGTTCTTCAATCCCTGCCTCCAGATCTGGGAGAACCCTCAATCTGAGTGGTGTTGACACCAACGTCTTTACCTAGAGTTCCTCAACAGAGTTGCACATCGAGGCACCACTCACTTCTGCTAGGAGTAGGGGGCTCAGGGGCCACATCTATGCTTGGTGCCTTCTCTGCTGAATGTAGCACACATGCCTGGCTGGTTAGCATTCTGGCTTCGATGCTGCCATCTTTTATGCTGCCTCCCCCCTACCTGTTTATGTGCACAGTCAGCAATCTGTAAACATCACACCTGCCTTGTAAATCCTCATAGACAAAGCTGCTGAGTGGGACAAATATTTAACCCTTTGATTTGCCTCCACCCCAGCCCTGAACAGTTTCATCTGTTTTTCAGGCACAATCCTACTTTCTTAGAGCTGCTGGGTTGGCGCATTAGTGAAGCTGAGTTTTAAGAAGTTATTTTCTTATACATGGGATGACTATTTCATTGCATAGAAAACACTTTCATATTTAGAGGACTGAATTCATCCATGTTTCCATTGGGGAGTCTCCAGAACAACAGCCATCAATCCATTCTTTATGTTTCTCTAATATTGCCCAATCTTTTTTTTTTTTTTTTTTTTGTCACATTTGACATCAGTAATGGTTAAGAATTTCCCAGAAGACTTCTGGCTCCGTGCCTTATATAGAGACATTAGGAGTATGTCAGTGGGATAATTTTTGAAAAATAGCCCTAATATTGTTAATAGGTTCACAGTCCAAGTACAGTGCCACTCAAGTTTGCTTGATTGTAAGAACACAGATTCCCAGGCCCATTTCCTGGAGATTCTGACTGAGTAGGTCTGGGGAATACCCTTGAGAATATGTATTTTAAACAAGTAACCCAGTGATTCTTATGATCAGGAAAATTCAGAAAACCATGCCCCACTGACAAAGTGGGTTCTAGCTATGAATCATGATTCAATTCCAATCAGACACAGCAGAAGCCACAATGTAAGAAAAAAAATCTGGAGAGTTTAATAGCTTGAGAGAGAACCATCTGTGAGTCATGGGACGCCCTCACCAGGTAATTGGGCACCTAGGGTCATCACAGCCACCTGGAAACTTCTGATAGTAAAAGCACTAGGGAATCTTTTATTAACATATTTAATATGCTTGACTAAGGGGAAAAAGTAGAGGAAGCCAGGAGGGCTTGTTAGCAACCTCTCCCCACATAGTGGCATGGCAAAGGAACAATGCTTGCTTTCTCAGGAAGGGTTTAGTTTAACCCTTGACTGTCTTTCTCTGGGGAGAAGCCAGGGGGCGTATACAAGCCTAAACAGCCTTCATGAAAGGGCTGGGGGTCCCTGCGGCCCTGTGGGCAGTGCCTGGGAGGTATACACAGAAATCTTCACAGATCGCCGTCGGGGAACACGGTTATGGCTTCTATGAGAGAGCAGTCTGCTATGGTATGTCCCAGGCTGCCCTCTCCTCTCCTGGGGTCAGCTTGAGAATATCTGGGCCCCCCCGAATATGACCCACCCAATGAAGAGAGCTCCTTACCCCTTCCTCACGGCTGAGGGGTGAGTGCAGCTTTTTCCCGGCTTAGGGTTGACTAAGATAAAGCAGTGCAAACCTTAGTGGGAAGCTGCAGCTGGAACCATGAGCCTCAGAGAAGTGGAAACTTTGATTCTTAGACTCTTTTGCTTTGCCCTCAGACATCACACCTGCACACAAACCACAGTAGGTAAGATTCCAACTTGCCCCCTCCGCAACTAAGTTGGCCACCCCATGGGGAGTTTTTTGTTTGGTGGGAACAGCTAAGCGAAAATGTAATAATCTCTTTCCATCTGCAGATAAATCATTCTGCATTGGGGTCTACCATTTTGTTTTCTATCCCTGAAAAGAGTCTGGGGGGTGGCATTTTTTTTTTTGTCTTTTTCATAAATAAATATTTTAACTGGAAATTTCCAAGCATATGACAGGCCTAGAATGTGAACTTGAATGTACTGTAATAGAAATCATCAGTTGCCATGGCGACGTGTTCCAAGAGCAGATTGCTCGGAGTCACATGGGCAGAGCGCGCTCAGTAACACTAACACATCAGAGAGCAAGGCCACTTAACCTCAATCGCTTCCAGCTATTGTGCAGAATGCAATTGAATTTATTCCTAATTTCTGCCAGTGCTAAGGAACAAAATTTCCCTGCAGATTTTAATCTTACTCAGGCAGCCCCAGCCAGTGCTCAGACACTGTTCCGCACCAATATTCAGCCCGGCTACTCGCCCACTTTACAGCTCTATTTTCTTATTCTTATTTTTAATGATAGCTTCCCTCTCCCTCCTGGATCCTGAGCGTCCCCCTGCCCTGGGGAGAACTCCCCTCCTCCTTTCCGAATGGCTGCACGGTTTCTCTGACTCCATTCTGCTAATACAAGGAGCACAGGTTCATAATAATACTGGTGAAAAAAAATGACCGGGCTCCACTCTCAGGAATAGCTTCCCCCCCAACCCCAAACCCGTTCTGAAATAGAATTCCCACCGGCTCTGGGCTGCACCTTGGAATGGCACAATGAACAGCCACATCGTAAGAGGGCAAACTGGTGGATCAGTGAATAATAGAATCAAAGTGGGTATTTTCTGTCCCTGTCACAGTCCCCTCCCCCTCCACACATACACTTTACCCACCCCCACAACCAGGAGAACAACACAGATTAGCAGGAGGTACAACGGCCGATCACAGAACACTCATTTCAGAGCTTATCCGCTCTTATGAAGGTTGATAAATCAGAGTCTCTCATATGGACGGTCTCAAGTTAGCAGCGTCATCGATCTCCCCTGTCCCTTTTAAGTTATTTGTCTTATTCGCTTCCAAAGATGATATCAGAGATGCCAAATGAGCCTTTGTTTTCTGTGCTCTTGCTCTTCCCAGGGTGAGTTGCTGTGTTGTTATGGGGAGCTAAGAAGCATGCTTCCGGGGCCCAGTTCTTTGTTTCCAACCCAAGGTCACCTCTCCCTGTCTGTTCAGTTGTTGTCAGCGGTCTGCCTGTGTTCTGAGACACAAGGCGGTGTCCTCCCTGACTGAGACTTTGCATGGTCCTACTCTCCGATGACTGCCCCCTTTTTACGAATGTCACTTTAAAAAAGACATAAAACCTGCTTTAATAGCCAAATGAAGACAAAGCAGAGTCCAGCCCTTAGAAAGCCCAATGCTGAAGGTCAAGCAAAAGGAAACTTAAAACCATAGGGATCATATGAAAAAAAAAAAAAAAAAAAGGATGGGGAGATAGTTTCTGCAGTTGCTTCCTTTAAGGGGGTGGTTTACTCTAATAAGGGGTGAAAATGTAATTGGAAATCACTTACTTAGCTAGTAACACTGTTCTAGTGCTGTGCTGCCACAGGAAACTTGCTGAGAAGTTGAGCAGAGAGGGAATGGCAGCATGGAATTAGGACAGCCTGCTGGTGGTCATTGTTGACTCTATGCAGAGGGCTTGGTGGCTATGGGGAATCTTCATGGAGCCTGCAAGAGAAAAATAGCCAGAGAGGAAATGAAGAGAGCTACTGCAATGGATTTTATATCAGCAAGGTGACATTTAGATCTGGAGAGAGAAAACCACATGCCAAGTTGTTGGTCGCACACATGGCTTTATGCCTGTCTTGTTGTGCTGGAGCCTCTAGAAGGTCTTTGCCAAACACCTTCACCCCACACCTGCCTGCCCATAGGGCAAGGGGGTGGGATGTCCTCAGAGAGAGCCAACCCTTTAGCTTTAATCAGGGACTTTACACTAGCCTGAACTCTCCCTGGCTAGGAGGGGAAGCCCTGTCCTTGTAACTGGCAAACTTTGCTGGTATTCCCAAAACTGAACATGTTTTCTAATCAAAATGGGTTTGATTTATTCTGGAGCATCACTTCCCCACTTATCAGTTTAAAATATTTGCTGCCTCTCTTGCTAGAGCTATTCAAGCAGTTAGAACCTTGAAAGGTTCCAGGAGGATATCTAATCTGTATCCGAGCAATGTCTCTTTAGGCAGAGTGGCCTTCTGGACCCTCTACCCATACACAGGTATCCTGGGACCAGTGAGCTTCATGGCCTCTACTGAAGAAAGATGCTGTGAGAACATCAGGAAAACGTCCAAGAATTCTATCCTTGATGAATTTCATTAAAGGGAAGGGCAATCTGTGCTATTATGCTAATACCTGCAATAGCAATTTTATTATGTTTGTTAATCTATAGTCAAGGAATAACATTATTATAGCTCTTACAGCTTTTCAAAGTACTTCCATAACTATTAGCTCATTTGAACTGCACAGCAACCCTATGATACAGGTGGGGTATATTTTACGGATAAGAAATTAGGATGTAGAAAAGTTGGGATTAGGACAAAATCATACAGAGTAAGGATAAGATCTAGATCTCGGGATATTTGGTGCAGTGCTCTTTCCACACCATGGACAGGCTCAAGGCAAGAGTGCTGCCTTTTCTGAGGAAAATGGCCCCAAATGCCTCCTTTCTATACAATTTGCTATGGTTGTATCTTAGGAAAGAACCGGCCCATAGATGAATGGATGGGGGTTGGTGTTTGAGCAGAGGATAACCATCTCTAGGTTGAGCATGAAGAGTACAAGTGCCTCTGATTCTATTCACAAGTGTGGATTCTATTCACTAGAATTTTTCAGATCAGACAGAGGCAACCCAACCCAATTTATCTTCTCTCTTGGGAATCGTGGCAAATGAGAAGGTAGGTCTAGTTCCCCTTTGCAGGAAGCCTGCTATACAAATCTTCCTAAGAATCAGTGGGCCTCAGAGTGAAGGTGCCATTTGAGGTTTTGATGTAGTCAAGTTGACTCTTCCAAAATATAAACCATTGCATCTTCAGCTCTCTGGGGTAATGGAAGTACCAGATATCCTTACCCTCTGCTGTGCCTCCCACATCCAGAACCTCTTCCCTACCTTGTCCTTGGTGGTACGGGATGGGGCCAAAAATGGGTTCAGAGTCTGATGGATACATTACTTTGTGATTAAAAAAAAAAAAAAAAGCCCCCAGAGTTTTAACACATGTACTGCTCTAAGTTTCTATGGATCCTATGAACCTCTATTGCAGAAAGTAACCAGAATGTGGCTGGATACTACTTAAATATATTAATCTATTTTGTCTTTCTTTTCCTCTTTTCCTACAAACAAGTAATTTGATTGGCCATTGCCTTCGGGGAGACATGTCACGAGGCAGGTGAAAGTCTTTCTGGCTTGCATATTACTAAAGCTTAAGTTCTTAGGGAAAATGTTCCAATGGGGGTATTAGCATCCCTAAAAAGGGCTTTGGAAATGCATGTCATAAATTTTATTGGTAGCTTAAATGAATGGAAGGTACTGTCCCCATTTTGTTCTCTAGGGGCTAGAGATGCTAAGTGTCAATAATGAATGGACGGGAGCTGTCCTACATCAAATGCCCATGGTGGTCTGTTGTCAATTTTGGAGAGGGGATTTGGGAGCACAAGCCTAGTGTCTTGAAGAAACATAAATGCAGAAGGATTCCAGGCACCGAAGAGAGATTTCCCTATAGCTGGGAAGAGTGAAAGGGGAGCAGGGAGAAGAGGAAGGGGAGAAGTAGAGAAATGTCTGTGAGTTCTGACTGAAGAAGGGACTTGCTCCCTGAGACCTGACAATATGTCTACATAAGGGGCAAGACTTCAGAGTGAAGTTCATGCATGGTACATCTAGACCAGGTTTTCTCAACCTTGGCACAGCTGCAATTTTGGGCCAGATAATTCTTTGTTGTGTGGCAGCACAGCAGTTTGTCTTCCATGGAATACCTATGGAGAGTTAATGTACATCTAGAATTTACCATATCTGGTATTCTATTCCCCATCTTTGGCATTGGGAAGGCAAGACAACTGTCCACTAGTGATGGGCTCTGCTGGAAGGAATCAGCACATGTCTTAGTTGGGCATTCTCTTTCAGGCCTTGGGTCATAGCATACTGTCTGAGGAAAAGAGGAGCAGCCTGTGGGTCCCAATTCTGTATGCTGCTGGTGATATACACAGAGACTGTCCTTTGTGGGGTCCCTGGGTGCTTTAGCTGGGTTATGGTTCTCTGTCTGCTAACTATATACTTATTGCTTTTTTATTGTTTCACAGTCTGATTAACTCCTTGTTCCCATCCCACCCATGGGATGGATTTGCAGAGCTCCCAGATTGCCATAGAATCCTCATTTGTAAGTCCGTCATTGCTTTTCCAGCTCTTTACCCAGCGCGGCTTCTGTACTGCCCTGGAAATGTCTGGTGTAAAGCTGACATTTGGCTCTGTCTTCTCAGTTCACAGACTTTACCTTGAGAGGGTGATGAGACACTAATTTGAGATCATAATTTTATGCTGAACAGTTACCCTTAGAACAATGCATTTTGGATTTAAATTTACATTGGAGTTTGAGAGGTGTGAAAGTTAGAGGAACTATGTCCACATTTTCATTATAGATACTCCTCATTCCCAACAGTTGTTCAAGAGATCTTCAACACTTCCCACTTAACATCTGGTTTCTAATTCTGTTAGAATAGTGTGTGCTTCCTCTGAATATGATAGTTAAGAACAAATAGCGATTGTCAGAAAAATAATCTCCAACATGATAACAAACACTTTTGTGGAATACACAAGGGCCTGGCTCTAAAATAAATAATAATAAAAGATACAAGCAAAGTTGCCAGAACCAGTCCTTTAACAATGAATTCGGTCAACGGATTGTCTTGAATTTTATTTACTTTTACCTCTGGGGTTATTTCCATCCCAGGAAAGGGCTAATATTATCAATTACCCACTATATGTTTGTATACATTATCTCAATTCATTAAAAAATACTTTTTTTAAAATTTTTAGAATGGGAGAGAGAACATGAGCATGAACAACGAGGGGCAGAGGGAGAGGAGGAGAAAGAATCCTAAACAGCTCCCATGTCCAGTGTAGAGCCCAAAAAATACTTTCCAAAGCTCATTATTTTTGGTCAGATATAAATTAGATGACTAGATATATTGAAAGGCCACTAACTCTACAAAGTAGGTCATGGCTGAGTGGCAAAATACCCTGGTAGTTCAGAGAGATGGAATCCCAAGATTGAGGCGCTAATGAAGGTTTTCACAGAGCTGGCTTCCTCCAGGAAGGTCTCCCAAATCCTTTTCTTCATTTTCCTCCACCAAACTAAAGTTAATTCTCCTATCCTGGAATTTTCACACCACTTTGTTTCTAGTACTAGATACCCAATACCTAATACAATTTATTCATGTATTATCTTCCTTTTGGAGAGAAGATCATCTCTTTCACTCATCTTGCTGTGGAAGCCTTGACTAGGCCCTTGTACTTAGGAGATCGAGTAGGCTGAGTAGAGACACTTGAACCAACAAATCAACAAAGGAACAAATTAGTAAATGAATGAGTTGATATGGGATTTGAGCTGGATCTTGAAGGACGGGCAGTAATAAATAAATAATAAATTGGTCATTATAGATTAGAAACCATCTGCCTAGCATCCAGCTGGAATCCTTACTGAAGTTTTTCACTAGCCATGCTAAGAACCCTGCATTTTTTTTCTCCTCTAGGCCCCACCCTGACACTCATTAGAATTGTTTACAAGTAGCATGGACTTTGGTGACATCAAGGCTTCGTTGGGATAGAGAGTTGGCACTTCATTGCGGAGACCCCCATTACTTCCCCGTAGGAGGCTGTCACTTCTCCAAAGTGCACTACCTCTGGTGCCAATCTCTCACTCATGCATTCTCCTCCTGACTGCTGGGAGCACATAGGCATGCTGCATGTCACCTGCTCCTCTGGCTCTTGACAATCTCCTTCCTTTGTTTCCAAATCCTACGCAAATTGCTTGGTTGACAATCAAAGCCTGCTAACATCAAACAGCTGCTATAGACAGGTGTGTTCTACAGTTACCTGCTGTTTGCTTTCCTCAGCCGGGACTGACATGACAAACAAAACCAGGGGCTGGGTGCCAACTTCCTACTAGTGTTTTTCAGACTTGGAAATTCACCCTAAAAATAGCCTGCCTCAGTCCTCATCAGTGTGTGGCTGGGTGGGATGCTGTACAACCCCACTGATCATTGCAGTGCTTTGCAGAAAGCTGGGAATCTCAATGGCTGCATCCCAGCAAAGAGGCTGCATAGTTCTGGAACTCTTGATTTCTGAAGAATACCCAGGACCCTTAAAATATTTTCCAGATTTTTCTTTCTTGTTAATGTGGTTACAGGAGTATTATTTCCTGCTTTCTACTTTTAGCAGTCTTCCCATAGGTCTCAGGTTTTGACCTTTGAAATTTGCTGTAACTATCCTGGAGTTTACTCTGTGATAATTATGGGGGTATGAGGGTATGGCAGGTTGGTGGAGGAACAGATTCCCACTTCTAACATTCCTTCCTGTTTTGCTATGTTATGCTAGCAATTGTCATTTTCCATACTCCCTTTTATTCACTAGGTGCAAAGGCACCTAGGGTTCTGGATGTGATTTAAGTTCTGCTTGTTAGATATACCAGCATGAATTATGGAAGGTGACATGGGGCAGTGCCCATGTTTTCTGGGGCTGTTGTTTCTCTGACAGCACCTTTATGGCTGTGTTGGGATTTTCAATGGTGGTCGCTTACTGACTGTACTGCTTTATGAGCATGGCAGCTTCCTGGTCACAAACCAAGCAGCAGTCTCCTTGGTGGTCTTTTGCTTGGAGTCACTCTTGACAGCTCCACCTAGCATCTGTCTCTTCAGGTTTTCTTGTAATTTTGTAAGTCATTTGATATCCCACTTTAACTTGTTAAAGTGAATTCTCTTCTCTATGACTGACCCTTAATCACCACTGAGGACAATTGGTGTAGACATTCATCCCCCACTACTGGGCACAGTGCACTGAGGTAATCAGCCAGCTGGTAGGGGTGAGAGCCTAGGACAGGTGGCTGGGAGAGAGGAGGAGCACTGTCCTCCAAGGAAGAAACTGTTTATCTCTGTGCCTCTGCCCAGGCCCTTCCTCCTGCTTGAGATAGTCTTGCCTCCACCACTATATTCCTCCTCCTTTGAGATTCACTCCTTTTCCCAAAGTGGAAGTAGTTTTTGCTTCTCTGAACTCTATGAACGCTCAGGATACTTCTCTTCGGAGACGATGTATGTATAAGCCTGATAAAATTTGACAGGAATAAAAGAGGAGAGGGTGTATACATAGCTATGCTCCCAGACTACAGCCTGATCTACCATTTTCCATCATTTCCCTTCAAATGGATTTTGGGGCCTTTCAAAGACATCATACCAGTTTAAATGACATCAGAGCAGCAGTACTGCCCAGTAGAACTTTCTGTGATAGTGAAAATCTTCTAGATCTACTCTGTACAGCAGGGTAGTCCGAGGCACAGGTGATTATTAGACACTTGAAATGTGGCTGGTGTAACTGAATAACTGAATTTTAAAATTTTGCTTAATTTGAATTAATTTGAATTTACGGAGCCATAGTGGCTAGTGGCCGCCATATTGGAGAGCAAATTAGAGTACATATTACTTTGACAGGCATACGGGCCAGGACTGTCTAGATGTCATTGTCAGTGTTTATGGGCTGAGAATTTGCCTTTCTGGCCCAGGACCAGGGCTTAAAGCTGAGGAGAAAGAGTAGTGGAAAGCTTCACGGGGAGATGACAAACTCTTTTCTCTAATTTTTAAAAGTGATCCGACTCTTTAGAAATGAATGACATTTTCTACTTCTTGTACCACTGAAGTACAGCACTGTGGTAGCACAGAGGCCGAATGTCACTGGAAGAATTCTTTGGCCACATGTTGAGTGGATCCCCCACAATGGATCAGCATTGAACGAATGACTCCTTTTGGAAAAGATAATCAGTTTCCCATCAAGACATCTCCCCCCCCCGCTCTCACCCTGGCTCTGTAGCGTCTCCTACAGTAACTGCAAGTGTGTGTCCAATTGCACTGGATGTCAAGGATGAAAACACACCCCTGTGGGCATCCTGGATGGCTGTAGGTAGATTGAACCCAACACATTCTTGCCTTGGCCACTTTGTTGGCTCTTATTACACATACGAAAAGCATGATACAATTCCAGGGCTGGGATCAATGCTGGAAATGCAGAGTATAGCACAGATGATGACACACGTCTGTGGTCACCTGGCTGCAAAGTGGCCTCTTTTCATGACGTTCTGAAAATGTATGTGCAGGACTCTTTTATTTATAGTATCTCTTTCATAGAATTCTTAGAGATCAGCATTTCAGACGCTAAGAGAAGATAGTCCTTGGATTTAGTCATTTCTGTAATAAATCTGCCATAGGAGGATATAATCACCAACCATACTTGGGTTCACTATGCTAAGTGCTCATATTTTTACTTCAAAACAGAGAATTCTCTCACATATAGAAATTTTTTTTTTTTCCTGCTGGGCATATAGATTTACCCATAGACAAAAATCATACATCCATGGTCCCAACTTGTGAATGTAGAATTTAATAACACTAGGGGAATCATCGAAATATCAGCTTGATTCCAGTTGATTTCTGAACAGTCTTGGGTGGACTATTGGGAAGATAAGCACACCTGCTTGGCCTGGGAAGGGATCTGAACCTGGAATTCTGAATATAAAGTTCAGGTGCTCCCTGGCATGCTAAATGGCTTCACTGAGGGAGGTGCTGCTGCGTGTTCAGTAGGAAAACTTCCCTTTCTCTTTCTCCTATCCCTCTGCTTCCCCCTCTTTAGTCCCTGTCATCTACCAGCCCCCAGTGTGCATAGTCTTACATGTCCAGGGGGCAATTCCACCCTTCAAAGCAAGAGTTTCTGTGTGGTTCACATGGAGGGAGGGGGTGATGGATAGGACTGGCAATCTCTCTCCTTCTTCTCCTTCTGAAAGGTCCTCCTTCTCTTTCTTCTAGAACTCTTATTTTTTTCCTTATCCTAAATCCCCATCTCTCTCCAGCTCCTCCTGGCTAACCAGGAGAGACTTGCTCTCACACAGGGCTCCTCTGACTTTAATCAGGATGTTGATATTGGACTGTAACAAGCCTCTCAGACATCTCCTCTTAGAATAAACATAAGAATTAACTTAAAGTCATGCCTGGGTGGCTCAGTGGGTTAAAGCCTCTGCCTTCAGCTCAGGTCATGATCCCCGGGGTCCTGGGATTGAGCCCCACATCGGGGCGGGCTCTCTGCTCCGCAGGGAGACTGCTTCCTTCCTCCTCTCTCTCTGCCTGACTCTCTGCCTACTTGTGATCTCTGTCAAATAAATAAATAAAAAATCTTTTTAAAAAAAGAATTAACTTAAAAACTTTTTAAAATTTATTTGAGAGAGAGAGAATGAGCACAAACAGGGGGAACGGCAGAGGAAGAGGGAGAAGTAGGCTTTCTGCCGAGCAGGGAGCCCCACGTAGAACCCCAGGATCATGACCTGAGCTGAAGGTGGATAGATGCTTACCAACTAAGCCATTCGGGTGACCCAGGAATTAACTTTTTATTATGGAAAATATCAAATACATACAAAGGTTGAGAGAAGAGTATAATGAATCATCCACTTCAACAATGATCAATAGTTTGCCATTTTTGCTTCATCCATCCCACATCTACTTCTTTGCTCAATTTTTTTAAAAGCAAATCGAAGTCATTGTATTATTTCTCCTAGAAACAATTCAATAGTTATCCCTAACAGATAAAAACTTAAAAAATATCATTGTCATGCCCAGAAAAATTCACAAGAATTCCTTGCTGTCATCAATATTTAAATGCGGGCTCATCATTTTTTGTTAAGTAAAAATTGATACTTATTGCCTTTTGAGAGTGCAGTTAGGCAGTAGATTTCAAGATATAAAATGCCTACACCCTTTGACTCTGTGTTCTACCATGTAGAAATTTGCCTTAGCATATATTACATCCACTGAACTATGCAGAGATATGACTTATGATAGTTCAAAATGGAAAGCAACCTAAATGTTCATTAACCAGGGTTGATTATACTAGGCAATTAAAAGAAGCTGGAAGTGGGGCCTTGGTGGCTCAGTGGGTTAAGCCTCTGCCTTCGGCTCAGGTCATGATCTCAGGGTTCTGGGATTGAGCCCCACATCCCATCAGGCTCTTTGCTCAGCAGGGAGCTTGTTAGGGGCGGCCACTCCCCTCCACCCCCACCCTCTCTGCCTGCCTCTCTGCCTACTTGTGATCTCTGTCTGTCGATAAGTAATAAAATCTTAAAAAAAAAAAAAAGCTGGTAGCTCTATGTGCTTTGATATGAAAAGCTACCTAAGACATTATTGAGTAAAAAACAAGAGTAGGAAGAATATACAGAAAACTTTTGGGAAGGACCAGAAGGGAGGAGGTAAGAATAAGACAGGAGGGGAATTTCCTTTTTCACCTAATACTTTCCTGTAGATTTTGAATTATTTTTATTATGAAGATGTATTACTTTTATAGGTAAAAATAGTTAATAAAAAAGAGTTCTCATCACAAGTTTGAGGAGCTCTGATTTTATGTTTCTGGTGGTTTCTTATGTAAATATGATGGCAGAGATTACTAGTATGCTTGTACATCTGGTTCTCCTCTTCTTCTTCCTCACTGAGGAAGATGACATTCCTTTGCCCCCTGCAATTAGGTAGGGCTATGTAACTAGTTCTAGCCACTGAAGTATGCGTGGAAATCATGTATGTCACTTCAGGCTGAGGCCTTTAAGAGTCAATGTGCCTCCTCTGTGCTCTCTTATTCACTGCCATGTTCATTCTAGGGACCTCCTGTTGAGATGGCAATGTCTCCACAAAGTGGGACAGGGTCCCTGAGGCACTTGCATGGAGGACCCCCAATTTCAGACTTTGCATGAACAAGAAGAAAGCTTTTGTTGTGTTAAGGTAGTAGATTTCAGGGTTTATTACCTCAGCTTTGTTGATCTTGTCCTGACTGACTCAGTAATGACAACAGAATCACTGAAGGCGCATAAGAAACGGCTTCACAAACTGCATTGCATATCCTAGTGACACTGTGTAGAGTAATTATAAACCTTTCCCATTAGCTAATGTTGGGTTAAGCATACATTTGAGCTGTAAGAAACACAAGTACAAATTGTAGGTGCAGAAGTCATATCCACCATTTGGCCATGGTGGTGACTTCACTTAACATTTGTACAACCAGGAAGACTGTCCTCAGACTGGTAACTTAACCCTTAAGTCCCATGATGTCTTTGTGGTCTATCTTCTCTGAGCCTCTTTCACTCAAGATAGGTAGGAATCATCACAGCTTAGCCCCGTCTATCATCCTTGATGTCCCATGGCAGGTGAACTTTAGAAGCATCAGGTACTCTGAGGACCTGAATCTCTTCCTTTTCCACTGTTCTAGGGTGACTGCTTGTGAAGGCGGAAGGTGTAGTGACAACAATCAGTGAGTCAGAAAAGAAATTTCACAGCTTCATGTTGCCTCAGTTCCAATCAATTAAAAATGAATGAATGTCCTCACTAGATAACTGCTTGCTATTGAAAGATGGAGTGGAGTTCTGAGGAAGTAAGTGAAGAGTGAGTGGAGGGTATGGCAGAGATGGAACAAATCTGGAGGCACAAGAGAAAAACCACAGCTAGATCTGAGCTCAAATTCTGTCTATGTAGCCTTGGGAAAATTCCTTAGTTTCTCAGAGCCTCAGTTTTATTTTATGGGTAGTTGAGAGGCTGAAATGAGATAAGGTTCTTATATGATAATAGTTAATAGATAGTAGATCTATTATAGTTAATAGATAATAGGTTATAGTTAATATAAGATAAAAGTTCTTATAGAGTGGCTGGCAAATAGGCAGAACCAGAAGTGCCTCCAGGTAAGGGGTCTCCATGACCTACATCTATTTACAACTTTTGCTGGAGGTGAGCCAAGGCCAGGGGAGCACCAGGATGCCCACTCACTCATAGCTGTGATATTAATATTCTAGAAGGGCAGCTCCATAGGGTAATTCCAATACCGCATTGGCAGCTCACCATTAGTAACAATGCAATAATGACTGAAACTCAGAGAATGTGTATGATGAGCACTTACACTGGTCTAACCATTTTCTGTAAAGCCTTATGATAGTCCTTTGGAAACTATTGTCATTTCCATCTTGCAGATGATGAAACTGAGGCCCCAAGAGGTAAGGGATTTGCCCAAGTCCACACAGCCTATATGTGGTAGAACTAGGATTCAAACCTAGGGTGTTTGAGAGCCCACACTATTAAGTACCATCTCCCAAAGTACTGCTCTTCGCTAACTCGCTATTGCAATGGTCACTGTAGATAATAGGAACAAACACAAAGCTGGCTAAGAAATGCTTAGCTCCTTTAAATGGCTCCTTAAAATTTTATAGTAAACTTCATGTCAATCAGTTTTCACCCAGAACACATGTGACATCAAAATTTTAAAAAATATATGTAGGAAGGGGGTTTTAAGTGGGGAAATACAAGTTCTTTGCACCTCTATAATTTTCAGGGTTGGAAGGAATATAAGGCATGTCAGGAAGGCAATCCTATGCAGTATGTCTCCAATTACCTGGAGTATGATTTTGTCCTGATAGTCAATCTGGAATGGTAGGTCAGATGGCAGAGAGGCTTAGGGGCTCAGCAAAGAAGTCTGGGATTTGCCTTGAGTCACTAGAGGTGATTGAGGAGGGGACAGACATAATGAAATAATGTCTGCCACTGTTAATCTGGCAGTGGGGAAGGATAAGAGAGGCTGATGGCATGGGGCCAATGAAAGCCTATTGTGGGAATGACAGCACATCTAGGATTGAAACAGAAGAAATGAAAAGAAGGGGGTATCTGGAAATGAAAGGAAAAACCAACTGGACTTGGTGATTATTAATTGGATCCTGGGGTAGGGGAAGCAGACATAAGTTTTCAGGCACAGGAAGAGATGATTTTGGGAGAAAGAAGAGAGATACACTGAATTTTAGGTGAGATGGAAATATTAAAGAGCAGTGGCTAATAGGTGGCAAGAGATACTGGGCTGGAAGGTAGAGGAAACTCAGAGTTAGGATTTAGTAGAGAAATGGAAGCTGCAGTGGTGAGAATTGGAAAAGGTTGTGAGAGCAGGACTGAGAACCAAGAAATGGGGAGAGGAAGAAGGAGCCCCTGAGAGGTGGGAAGAGCAGTGAATGTCAACATCAACAAAGAGAAAGGTAGAGATCAGCCCATAGAACCTGACTAGAAGGCCACTGGTGACATTTTAGAGTACAGCTTCAGTGGTGCTGTATTAGTCACGGTTCTTCAGGGAAACAATCAATTATACACACACACACACACATACATATGTATATAAATACATATTTATAGATATGGTTTATTATATATAATGTATATATTATATACATATGATCTGTTATAAGGAATTGACTCACACAATTATGGAGACTAAGAAGTTCCAATACCTGCAGTGGCAAGCTGGAGACACAGAAGAGCTGATATGTAAGTTTAAGTCCAAAGACCTGAGAATCAGGAGAGTTAATGGCATACATTCCAATTCAAAAGCCAACCCGCTTAAGACCCAAGCAGGGCAGACATTTCTGTCTGAGTCTGAAGTCTGGAAAAGACCAATGAATGTCCCAGCTCAGGCAAGAGAAGTTCCCTCTTGCTTAGTATTTTTGTTCTCTTTAGATCTTCAGTTGATTGGTTGAGGCCCACCTACACTGGGGAAGGTGATCTGCTTGGCTCAGTCTACCAATTCAAATCTTAACCTCATCCAGAAACACCCTTCTAGACATGCCCGGAATATCTGACCAAATGTCCGAGGAAGCCCATGACCCAGTCAAATTGACACATAAATTTAACCCTCACAAGTGCCACAAAGTCAGCTTTTTGGGGACTAAATAAGGAAAGCATGGTGAGGAAGAGGAGGCAGGAAGATGTAGCCACCTACTTGAGAATGTTGGCAGCCAAAAGAAGGAGAAAAATCACATGCGAAACTGAAGGGGCAGCAGGGTCAACCAAGATTTCTTTAAATGATAGAGGAGACCTTTAGACTTGACTCTCCTTTGCTAATCCATACAGACGTTCATTTAATCTTTTTTTCCCAAAAGGTTATTGAATTGAATATACAATTTCCAATCTAACTGTGTTTGCCCAAAGGTAAGTTTAAGTTAGCTTACATTTCTGGTAGGCACGCCAACTATTGGCAGGGAAAGATGGCTGTGAAAGGATCTGGGGCAAAGGAAAAATCAAGCCCACTATCCAAAATGCGTTGCGGATGAAAGCGCACACTGCTTATAAAGATAATCAAAGTTAATTGTTCTATGTTACTTGTGGCTTTTTGTCATTGATGCAGAAGGGATCTAGTGTTTTTTGCCAGCATGTGTTGACATGCCTTAGCATTTACTTAAATACAAGGGAATACACCTTCCAAACCTTCATGCCAGATGGGTCAGAAGCACGGAAGGGTCCTACACTTTGGTCAGCTGGATTAGGTGGCAAGCCAGCCATGGCACAGTGACGTGTCCCTGCCCCAAAGTGAGAGAGCAATGCTTACAACCCAGAAATCCAGACTCTGCAAAACCTTAAAGGTAAGTAGTAACAAAATCCTTTTTGAGTCACAGACCATTTGCTAGAGTCCTAGTTCCATGTTTCATCAGTGCTGTCTCTTTTCTCTCACACATCTCTGTTCTTAAATAGATTCCACAGAGCCAGCTGGGCCTGGGCACTCAGTTCTGGTCAGCCTTCTCCCTGGAAATGACACTTCTCTCCTCTCCTCACTTAAACTTTTTTTTTTTTTAAAGATTTATTTATTTATTTTAGACAGAGAGAGGGTGGAAGGTGGAGAGGGGCACAGGGAGAGGGAGAGAGTCTTAATCAGACTCTGCGCTGTGTGCAGAGCCAGACACGGAGCTTGATCTCATGACCCTGAGATCATGACCTGAGCCAAAACCAAGAATCAGATGCTTAGCCTAACTCACTGTACCACCCAGGCACCCCTCCTCACTTAACCTTTTAAAACAGGCCATGCAAATACCTGTCTAAACAGTGCTTGTGTCCAGAAAGTCATGTGCATATTGTACTTGGTCAAACATGCCCATTAACCGTTATTTCTCAGTGGCTGTGCTGTTTCTTTACTTTTCTTCAACAAAGGGTCTGCTCTATTTCTGGCTGAGATCCACTCACTGACTTACAGTGATGCCCCACACATATTCTCAGGGTTATCACTCTATATTTATTAGCAAGGGGCATCTGGGTGGCTTAGTTGGTTATACACCCACCTTCTGATTTTAGCTCAAGTCATGATCTCAGGGTTGTGAGATGGAGCCCGAAGTCAGGCTCCTTGCTGGGTGTGGAGCCTGATTCTCTCTCTCTCCCTCTCCCTTTGCCCCTTCCTGTCCCCCCGTCTTTCCTCTCTAAAAACAAAACAAAGCAAAACAGAAAAAAACCCCCACACAAAAATAATATAGTAACAATGAAAAGGTTTGAAATATTGTGAGAATTACCACAATGTGACAGAAGGACATGAAGTGAGCAAATGTTCTTAAAAAATGTTGTTAAAAAATGACACTGAAAGCTGTGCTCAATGCTTGCCACAAATCTTCAATTTGTAAAAAATGCACTATCTGTGAAGCTCAAAAAAGCAAAGTGCAATAAAAGTGCTCAATATAATGCTCTTGTTAGATTATTTGAGTACAATTAATTCTTATAGTATAAAAATATAATTGAAGAAAAAATTATAGTTAACTACTCTATTACATACTTCAAAGTCACTAAGAAACTAGATCTTAAATGTTCTTACCACATACAAAATATGGGACACAATGGAGGTGTTCACTAATGCTAAAGCGGTAATCATATTGCAATCCATAAATGAATCAAATTGATACATTACATATTAAACTTATACAATGTTATATATAAAATAAATCTCAATAATAAAAAAATATAAAGTCCCCCCAAAGAAGAGATTTCCCTATATATTACACATATGATATGATAATAATACCTAGTGAAATCTTTTCTAAATTATATTTTTATACTATAACAATTTAATTATATTCAAAAATCTAACAAGAGCATTTACTAGGTTAAGACCTATTAGGTTATTAGGGGAAGACCCATGAGATACAAAACAAATAGAAGACATACTACTGGCTTTCAGGTAGACTACACACAAAGTGGGGAACAAGACCCACACACAAGCAGTGACAATTAACTGCCCTGTCTGGGTGGGCCATGGAAGCACATGCAGGAGCCTGGGAGACAGGTGGGCATTTCTTCCCTGCTTCAGACTCTCTGGGAGGGTCACTTCTTTCCATGATGACAGTTTCTGTTGGGTCACTCTGCCACTTCTCGCTGGCTCTGGGAACACTATGTCTGTCTCTTGTTCCTTCTGTTCCAGAGGTGGTAATAATTTCCTGCTATTGCCAGTCCCGGGGCACCTCACCTTTCCTTGCCTGTTCTCTTAATCCTGTCCCTTCCTCTCTCAGTAGCCCCTACCTTAAATCCTTTTCATCTGTACCATTGGGAGTGGAATCTGTTTCCTACCAGGACCCTGAATGATGCAATGAAACTTAAGAAGTTGCAGGTAGGGGGTTGCTTTGCTTCTTGGTAGAGATTCTAGCATGTCAACCAGAACAAATACTTGTTTCATAGAGGAGAAGGGGGGTGGCCATCCCCAGTAGGAGGGGAGGAGGAGCTTTGAAAGCCACTTACAGAGAGAAAAAGCAAGGGTTTGAAGTGAACAAGTTGGGTGTTGGGCATAGACAAGTCTGATTTGTGCAGCTAATTTTTAGACTCTAAAAAGTTAAATAAATCCTTCCTGAAAGCTTATGCTTCCTGAACTGTCACTTGTTTAAAAAGAGAGCTACATCAAAGCCCCAGGCATCAGAATTCCCAAGAATCCAAACTTCACAGCCCTGCTGGGGGACACTGCTGATCCTCAATTAGGAGGAGAACTGGAGGTAAGCAAGGAATCCTTTCTGCTTTAATTATTCCTGGCTTAATATTCTTTTTCAAGCTTCGCTAATTGAAATGAAAGAGCGTCATGTTTGACTAGGGATGAAAAAGAATCCATTTTTGGATTCTGATTTAAGGATCATGAAACCAGGGTCAATTTCACCTCCATGGCTACTGAGTCTCCCAATGGTGACAGAGAACAAAACAGAGTGTTGAAAAGGTGAAGTGTTTCCGAGTAGAGCAAGAGCAATGTTATCCAGGAGTTCACAGGACAAAGGATACATTAGGTTGGCCTCATGGCCGTTCTCACTTAAATGATTCAGTAGCCAACTGCTCTCAGTGCCCCAAATCCCGAGATACCTAATACCATGTGCTGGGGGGCTAGAAATCAAAGAAGAAAGAAAAATGTCTGCCAAGGATCCTTTGCTAGGTAAATCATTCTAAAAAATAGGAAGGGAGGCAAGGGGTGGTTTTATCACCCTAGGGGGCAGTTATTAGTAAGAGGAGCTGACGAGAAAAGAACTTCTACAATGTGCTTAAGGATATGTTAAGTGCTTTCAGAGAAGTTATCCTAATCAGTCCCCACAGCAGTGTGGTGACTTAGGTTCTATGGAACAGAGAAGACTTTGAGCTAGGTGGCTGAAGTTTGCATGTGGTTTCGCCAGAAAAATCTCGTGTGCTTTCAGGTCTCTGTGCCTCAGTTTCCTCAATTAGAAAATGAAAACAATGCCTAATCCTTATAGGTGAATGATAATCAACTTAAGCAGATGAATTTCTTTGGATGGAAAGTTCAGTCTATGTCCGGAAATATTTGTTAATGTGAATAGAAATAATGAGATAACGTGGGCTAAAAGCAGAAGAGAATGCATAGATGAATACTCAAGTAGTGACAATACCAACCATAAGAACAATGAGTAACTGAAATTTAAGAGCTTTTACCAAATGTAGCTCTTTTGTGTGTATATGTGTGTGTGTGTGGGGGGGGGGTGGGTATTTGGTTAACTCACAATTATAAATTTTCTTTGGAAATGGGATAAGATATGAAAACCAGTCAGTTCTCTCTGCTAAAGTGCTGCTTAATCAGAGAGGGCTTCCCTGATCATACTAAGAAATAGCATGCTTGTCATTCATCTTCCTTTACCCTACTTTATGTTATATACTTAGTAATTTATTATCTACCTTTCCCAACTAGAGTATTGGCTCTAGGAGGGAAGAGATTATGTCTAGTTTGTTAATTGTTGACTCTTCAATACCTGTAACAATGCCTAGTACATAGGAGGTACTCAATTAGTATTTATTGAATGAATTTAATAATGATATGATATGAAACTGTGTTATTTTTTCAGTTATTTTTGTGATAAAATACATAGAACATAAAATTTGCCATCTTAATTGTTTTTAAGTGTACAAGTCAGAGTTATTAAATAAATTCATTATTTTATGCTACCTATACCACCATCCATCTCCAAAAGTCTTTTAATCTTGTGAAAATGAACCTCTATACCCATTAAACAATAATTACCTGTTCCTTCTCCCTCTAGCCCTGACCTATCCTACTTTCTGTTTCTATTATTTTGGCTATGGTAAATACTCATATAAGTGGAACCACACATATTTTTCTTTTTTGTGACTGGTTTATTTCACATAGCATATGTCCTCAAGTTTTAATCATGTTATAGCATGTGTCAGAATTTCCTTTCTCTTAAAGGCTGAAGGGTTCAATATTTTGATTCTCACTAAATTTTTTGAATAGAGGGTACCATGAAATATTTAAATATTCCATCCAATCTTCTAAAAATGTGCTTTATGAAAGTGGTGGTAATATTGAACATAAATCTCCCTGCAAAACAAACTCAATGAAAAAATACTCACTTGCTCTAATATTAAAGGTGGGATCTAAAGTACATGTGAAATCAACCTATGTGACAGAAGTGGACTACAGAAAATTCAAGTATAAAGTAGAATAGTTAGGTTATAATCAGTATTTTCTGCTCATGACAGTCTGAGTGGTAAGTGAAAAATGTTCTGTATTGTGTCACACAATACAGTAAATGTTTTGCCCGACAATGAGGAACCACTCTCACCTAGTGGATATCAATACTCAGATCTCTTATTTTAAAGAATTCTCAGGCTTCCAGATCTCAGTAAATGACATTTCACTCAACCAAGGTAGTCTTAAAATCCTAAAATAAGATATATTGGACTCCTGATTAAATAAGGTGGATTAACTATGTGTGTTTATCTTTGCTTACATCTAAGACCTTATTAAAATGATCATAGAGGGATTTTTAAAAAGATATAAATAAAAAAAAAAGATATAGATCCACTATAGAAAGACAATGAAAGATGTGACCCAATAAATAAGAAAATTAAATGATTTTTGGAAGTTAGGCGGTAGATGACTAAATGAGATGACTCATTTATCGAATAAAAGAAGACATAGTCTAAACTTAATTTCAAGGGTGATTTGGATAAAGGGATTTAGCACAGGTACTGAATAAAATCAATGAGTAGAAGAGTTAATCTTCCTCCCACCCTCTAGTCTCAATGTATAGAACACCAGCAGCAACACATCTCTCCTTTAAGCAAGAGATCAGAAATCTTTTCTCTGGATAAACTAAATGTCCCTAGGGACTAGACTTCCCCACACTAGCATTCTGTATCTGGTAACCCAAAAGTAAAATCCTTTGGTTGCCCTGCTCCCATTCCTAAATAGAGTCCTCCCTCTGTTTAGAATCTCACATTTTAATAGAACAGGCAAGGACTTATTTTTTTTTTTAAGAAAACCCCTAAATGGAAAGAAAGAGACAAAAATAGACAAACAGAAACATGAACATGAAGGAAATAGAGATAATGTAGGGAGCAGAAAAAAAATTTAAAAAGAAAGAAACAACCTCTAGTTTATATCCATAGCAAAGATGTTATTATACAAGGGAGCATTTGCCCAATAAGAAAGAGTTCTTTGAGTTTAAAAATAGAATTTCTGGGGCGCCTGGGTGGCTCAGTGGGTTAAAGCCTCTGCTTTCGGCTTAGGTCATGATCCCAGGGTCCTGGGATCGAGCCCCGCATCGGGCTCTCTGCACAGCGGGGAGCCTGCTTCCTCCTCTCTCTGCCTGCTTCTCTGCCTACTTGTGATCTCTGTCTGTCAAATAAATAAATAAAATCTTTAAAAAAATAGAATTTCTGAAATAAAAAAATGTGGTGGAGAGTTGGAATGTAACACCAAGAAAATCACCCAGAAATTATAGGAAGAAGTAATAGAAAATATGAGAGAACAGATAAGAAACATAGGCTATGTCTATCTAGAAGAGGTTGGCAATTAATGGCCCACGGACCAAATATAGTGATAGCCTGTTGTTGTAGGTCCCTTAATCTAAGAATGCTTTTTAAATTTGTAAAGGATTATATATATATGAAAAAGAAGAATATGTGATAGAGGCCATATATGGCATCCAAAGCCTAAAATGTTTACTACCTGACCGTCTACAAAAAACATTTGCTGACCCCTGATCTAGAAGGACAACTAGAATAGAATAGGAATTCTAGAAAAAGAAGAGAGAATATGGAAATAGGAACTCATCAGAGAAATTATACAAGGAAAATTCTCCAAATTTACATGAGTCTCAGGTTGAAAAGGTGCACAGAGTATTCAGAACAATAAATGAAGACTAGGGCTTTACTAGAGAATATCACTATAAAATTTCAGAACATTGGGGATAAAGAGAAGATCTGGAAAATTTTCAGAGAAGATAAAAGAACTGGTCACTTACAGAGAGATGAGAGATAAGACTCTTAACAGCAATACTGATGCTAGAAGAAAAATAAGTAAGGTCTTATAAATCCTGATTTTTAAATTTGAATTCTATATCTGACTAAATAGTAGATATAATTAATACAAATACATTTCACATATGAACAAACTTAGAAAGTTTACCTTCTCAGTGCCTTTGTTAGGGATCTGTAGTTGTAGATATGCTCTCCTAAAATAAGAAAAAGCAACCAAGAAAGGAGATGGTGGGATCTAGGAAACAAAGACCCCATTACAGAAAAATGGTAAAGGGAACTCTCAGGATGTTGGCTGAGAGCAAGACTAGAGATTGGCTGGTCTAGATTAGAGGAAGAAGGAAAAAGAGAACTCCATGAAAAAAAAAAGGGTATGATGGATAGCTTCCAAAATGATTTTTAATGATCTCAGATTTCTGGTAGTCATGCCCTTGTAAAACTCTCCCCTCTTAGGATGGGCTAGACCTAGTGATGTGCTTCTAATAAATAGAATATAATAAAAGTGAGGGAATGTTACTTTCATGATGAGGGTATAAAAAGATCCTGGTTTCCATCTTATTCTCCATCTCTTGCTCTGATGAAAGCAAGGTGCCATGTTGTGAATTGCACAATGGAGAATGGCAAGAAACTGGGGAATGGTCTTTGCCAAAACCCATGAGGAACTAAATCCTGCTAACAACCACTTGAATGAGTTTGGAAACAGATCATCTCCTAGTTGAACCTTGCAATAGTCATCAGTCCTGGCTGACACCTTAGTTGCAACCTTATGAGTAATCCTGAGCCAAAGGAATCAAGTCTGATTCCTTTCCCACAGAAATTTGAGATAATAAATTGCTTGTGTTAAGTCACAAAGTTTTGGGGCAATTTGCCACACAGCCATAGATACTAATGCAAGGGAGTTGAATGCAAACCTAATATAAAGCATTTGAGGGGAAAGGTCAATGATAAGTAGGTGGCCAACTGTGCATATAAATAAAGAGCAAACAGAAATTATCAGAAAATCCCAAAGTTGCACTGGAACTTTTTTTTTTTTTTTAAGATTTTATTTATCTGGCGCACCTGGGTGGCTCAGTGGGTTAAAGCCTCTGCCTTCGGCTCAGATCCTGGTCTCGGGGTCCTGGGATCAAGCCCCGCACTGGGCTCTCTGCTCAGCGGGGAGCCTGCTTCCTCCTCTCTCCCTGCCTGCCTCTCTGACTACTTGTAATCCATGTCTATCAAATAAATAAATAAAATCTTAAAAAAAAAGATTTTATTTATTTATTTATTTGAGAGAGAGAGAGACAGAGACAGAAACAGAGATAGCAGGAGCAAGGAGGAGAGGGAGAAGCAGGCTCCCTGCTGAGCAGGGAGCCCCAAGTGGGGCTTGGTCCCAGGACTGACTGAGCCACCCAGACACCCCAGTACTAGAACTTGGATCATAGTTCAATTTAAATGTGATCATAGTTTACTATTTGGCTTAACAGTGAACAGTATTAACATAAGCACACTGTTGTAAATATTAAATACATAATTAAAAATAGGAGTGATATAAGGTGGAATAAGAGAAGTAAATTCTTATTTATCATAATATGAAGTATCTGGTTAATTTCCTTTTCTTTTTCTTCTTCTTTTTTTTTTTTTAGAGAAGGGAGGAGAGGCACAGGGAGAGGGAGAGAGAGAATCATAAGCAGTCTGCACACCCAGCACAGAGCCCGACATGGGGTTTGATCCCATGACCCTGAGATCATGACCCGAGCTGAAACCAAGATTTGAACGCTTAACTGACTGAGTCACCCAGGCACCCCTGGTTAATTTCTAACACTGCAAGTACAAAGTGTCATTAAACACACTCTTTATGAATATGGAGGTAACTATCAGAAGAAACAGCAAAAAAAATGAAAATAGGACCACCATCAAAATGCTTAGGGAAAAATAATTGACAACTTTGAATGTTCTACCCGACTTATTATCATTCAAAAAGCAAGGTAATATAAAGACATTTCCAGACATATAAAGAGTAAGAATTTATTTGCCTTAGACCCTGCTGGACGAACAAATAAAGAAAACTGTTTCAAGAAGATAGATTAAACCAGAAGAGAAGAAGATGCAGAAAGCAACAGTGAGCAAAAAATAGTGAAACATGTTGGTAAACTAAATAAATACTAACTACATAAACAAACAAAAACCAACCAACCAACCAACCAACCAACCAACAAAACTCCCTAACAGGGAAGAAAGGTGGAAGAAGGTAGGAAGGTATTTAAGGCATCTTAAGATCTTTGTTTTGGTCAGGAGGAGGATAAAGATAATAATAATATAGATTATATTGTTTACAGTATCTGTTTGCATCTAGGTAGAAGCATGTGATTGAGTGGCTTGGAGGAGGTGTGGAAGTGATTAATATATATATATCTCTTTTGAAAGCCTGACCCCTAAAATCACCCACAGTGTCCTCCACACTCTTTCTTTCCTTCTTGGTGAGCAGAGTACAGAGTATATGGTGCTGAGGATTCCCAGGGAATCTCAGGGGACATCGGGCCACCAGATTGAAGAATTGGTATCCCAGAATTGGTACCTGCAAGAGAGCTGCCCTATTACAAAATAGGGCATGAACTTTCCATTAGGCAGAACAAATTTTATTGTGTTAAGGGGCTAGGATATTGTACCATAGTTTAGCCTGTCCTTTTTTGACTAATATAGAAGTTGGTATCTTGAAGTGAGCTGCTGCCCTGATAAAAAACTAAAGCATGTGGCACTGGCTTAGTGGTTAGGCAGTGAGTGACAAGGATGCTGTTACAAATGACGGAAAGATGAAACCCATGGTATATAGCAGTAAAACAAGATAAAACTGTCACTTGTGGCAACCTAGTAGTCATAAGTTCTCCTAAGCTGGAAACTCTAGAAGAAGAGTCTAGAAAACAGACTATTTGTAATGGTTTTGACTTTTATTGGTTGCCTTTGCTAAGCTATTGTTATAAGAAGGAGATGAACCCAAGAGAGAATTAGCAGGTCTGTAAAGCAAAAATAAATGGGATTAAAAAGAGCCCAGGCATTTGCAAAGTCAAAGAGTTGAAAAAGCTCACTGCTCCTCTATCCCAAACAGTAGAGGATGTATGACAAAGGCCTGATAACACCTCTCAGTGCAACACAGCTTGTGGCAAAGACCAGACTGAAGGTCTGATCTTCCCATAGGTGGTTCCAGTTGGCTTCAAGCCAGTTGCCATTAAATTGAGAGAGACTGGCATGAAGACAAAGAAGCAAAAAAAAAAAAAAAAAAAAAAAAAAAAAAAAAAATGAGGCAGTTTTGAAAATCATCTCTAGGAAATAATGTTGGTTGTGATTATTGTCTCATTCAAGTGACTGGGAAGCAAAAGAAATCAGAAGCCTATACTAGTTTTTGAAAGAATTTTACTGTTAAATAAAACAGGAGTCTAGATTAAAGAAGCTCAAGACACAAAATATCTTTAGTTTCCCCAGCATAAGCAGAAAGCAGAACCCTACAGACCAAGAGATTTCCTCCCATAAAGCAGAATTGGGTCCTTGTCAGGATAAGAGGCCTTCACAATGCCAGCCCCATACGTTTCTAGTATTTGTTAAGAATGAGTGATTGTAGCATACCCCCTTTGTGTTCACTTTCTGACAGGAATTTTTAATTATAGTTCTTGCCCTGCTTCACTACAGTATGTGGGGTGGGGTTGGGAGGTAGGGAGAGAAGATAACTGCTTTTAGTTCATTGGTTGCCAGGCCAAGAAGAGTTACATCTGACCTGATAGAGGAATTTGGATCATTGAGAGATGCTGGACTTTGAGCTGGAATGTAGTTATTGGATGGGACTTTGGGTTGTCCCCTTTGGGTGAGTGTGTTCTCCGTGCTGGAAGAAGAAAGGAATTGATACTTTGTGACCAGAAGAATAGACTGTGAAAGAGACTGCTAGTGCTCATGAATATCCAGTTCTCTTCTTCCTGGACATGTAGCTATGCTACTTACTCTGCAATCCCTGTATCTAGGTGAAACCATGCCATTGAGTTCTGGTCAATAGAGGTTAGGTAGAGGCAGTGGTAAATATTTAACAATGGGCTCTCCATAATACAGGACGTGCATAGGTACTTGAGTTTATTATAAATTGTTGAAATAAAGGATGTGTAGCACATTGCTTACTATTATTAATAATATAACAATTACATTTAAAAATTATACAGTAATCTACTGTAATTTCCATATAGCCAATTGATTCTCTCGAATGCTTTCGTTGACTTCTACTGAACTCTTTTATTGTAGCCAACCTATGGTTATAGTTGATGAATGTAGTTCCAACATGAATATTGGTTATCTTCTTTCCCATTATTGAGTAAGTGAAATAATGAAGACATATGTCAGAATTTACTTGTTCATCAGTAATGTGGGCAACTTCTTTGATGAATCAGTTAATAGTTATCAAATACTAGAAGAATATTTCTTCAGTATTTTGTGCTGTTCATAATGTAACGACTAGAGATACAAAATGATTTTAATTAATCTGGATTTTAATTTTTTCTCTATGTCTTCTTAAAGTCTCTAGATAATCAACAAAATAGTAACCAAACCCTAATTTCTAGGGTTTGCCAATTTTTGTGGTGTAAGTATCCCTACCATTGTCTATTTCAAACACCCAACATGATGGCATTGAACATGGAGTCAGGAAAAGATGAACCATTCTGTAGTATTCTACAGCATTTCCCATTTTTAGATACCAGAGACGTAAATAATCTCAAGCATAAATAATAGTAAAATGTAGAAAAATAGGAAGTTTGAATAATTATTACCTTTGATTTTCATTTAATTTGTTTTTAAAATTTGTTTATATAATTTCATTTTAAATAATGTTTGTGTTTAACAACCAGCTCGCAAAATGACTGAAAATTTAATAGGTAGCTCTTTGGAGAGCTGTCATGGGCTGGCTCTGGCACACCACAGGGATGAGGTATGCCACTAATGTACCTGACCTCTGAAATGCACAACATAACCCTTCATACACCCTCTCTTTCCTCACTGGCCAGCTCAGTGCAGAGGAGCCAGAGAAGGACTCCAGGAATGCCCTAGGGGACAGCAGAACCTGGATCCCTGAGTCACTAAGGAGATAACCTGGAAGTACTATTCTACTAAAAATGTCTACCTTAAACATTATGTGAGCAAAATAAAAATGTTTGTTGCATCATATGTCTGAAATTGGAGGTTAGTTGTTATAACAAAACCTATCACGACTAATATACATTGCTAGAAAATCTTAAACATTAAAAATAAAATGAAGGATTTATATAATTATATTATTAACTCAAATATAGAGGCCAATATTAGAAATAATAATAATGTTATGATAACATATTCAATGTCAAGCCATCTTCAACATCATATCTAAAACTATTGATATTGCCTGCTCATCTTGGCTTTCATCCACTGGTGAGCTTTGTTCTCTCCCTGTATAAATCTGAGGCTTTAAAAGTATCTCAAAAGCAATGCTTCTGATGTCAGAGCTTCACTTATAGCTTATTAATTTATTTGATAAATATTTGGGGTCAGAGACCAGAGTCTCATGGTTGTAGGTAAATTATTGTTATTTGTCAGAAAGCTTTAAAAAAAAATCCTTCAGGGGCGCCTGGGTGGCTCAGTGGGTTGAGCCGCTGCCTTCGGCTCAGGTCATGATCTCAGGGTACTGGGATCGAGTCCCGCATCGGGCTCTCTGCTCAGCGGGGAGCCTGCTTCCCTCTCTCTCTGCCTGCCTCTCCATCTACTTGTGATCTCTCTCTGTCAAATAAATAAATGAAATCTTTAAAAAAAAAATCCTTCAGCTTTAACATAATGCTTGAAAGATCCTGTTTTAACTGTTAAGGCCACTAGATTTTAAGGTCTGCATCTGAGTACAGTATCTTATCTGAACCAATTATCCCCTAAAGCTAGAATCTGTGGTCTTTTCTCAGGGAATATTCTGACAACACTTAAACTAAGCACAAGGAATCAGTGGGAAACACACTCAAAAGACACTTTAACAGAAATTAAGAAATGTCCAACAATAAATCAAAAGAGTCTACCAGAAAACAGAAGTGCCTTGAAAAACTATTTTCTCCCAGGCTGAAATGTTCTTAAAAAATTTTAATATAAATATCTAACCCCCAGGTTTAAAGGGTTCTTTAAAATTTCAAATATAAACATCTAACTTAGAGTGTAAAACAATCCAGAAAGTGCAGTAGGTAAAGGCTTTGAAAGAAACACATTTCTATAGTTGTCTTGTCCCTATACCAGATGTTCACTAAGCATCTACCATGTGTGAGATATGCACCAAGCAGAAGCCATAGTGGTAAATAAGCTTCATGGAGTAGGTGGCATGGAATTGCTCTATGGGAGCTGGAAAAAGGGCATCCCGAGCTTAGCAAATGGCTTGAACAGAGTACATTGCATATTTGAGAAATGAGTAATGTATCAGGGGTCAAATTATGTGAATGACATACTGAGGATTTTGGTCTAAGTTTTGCATACAAGAAGGGAATCACGATAGGGTTTTTGCTTGTGTTAGAAAGACAGCGCCCTGGCAATTTAAAGAGCTAAAGGGCAGTGGCAAATATTGTAGGCAGAAGACAACTGGGAGGCTTTTGCACTAGTCTAGGTGAGAGACAGGGGTCTGAAATGGGACTGTGGGAATGGAACAGAAGAGGTAGCCATGAAGATGGGGGAAAATATACCCACAGGAGTTGCTGACTGACTTAAAGTACCTGTGTTGGGAGCTGTGAGGACAGGGCTGCTTTGCAGACGACTCCCACGTCTGGAGCCTCCGGGGTCTGCTCAATGGGGGCAACTTCACTCAAGATGGGAAAGGTGAGGTGTGGAGACATGCACTCAGTTTTGGGGACACTGAGATGGAGGGGTCATTGGGCAGATTCAGATGGAAATAGGACACTCAGAGATATATCCTCAGCTTTCCTTTTTGTGTTTAAGTCAATTTAATACATATTTGTTGAGTCTCTACTACATGCCAAGAGAGGAATCTGGGTCTTGGCCACATCAAGTTCATGGTTCAGGAGGTTCCCTAGTAAAATCAGCCTTTGGTTTCACTGGAACCTTACCCAAAGAAGGGACTTAATAGAGGAATTAGGAGAAATGCAATCAAATCTGCCAGATTACTTAAGATTTTTTATAATTGTACCACTTCATGCTAATGTAAGTTTGAATAAATAGACATACTCATGTATTACTGTTGGAAGTAAACTGGCATAACTCTTTAGAAAGTAACTATATCAAGAGCCTTACAAAGGATTATACTCTTTAAATCTGTAATTCCTCAGGCTCTTCCAAAGGAAACAGTCTCAAATTTTTTAATTAATTAATTAATTAATTAATTAATTTCCCCTAATTAAAAAAAAGCTTTCTGTGCAAAGATGTTCATCACAATAGTATTTGTGTTAATAGTTTGAGAATTAGCTTGCATGCCTACAGTGGAATGGTACAGTAAATGATGACAGATATGTTAGATGGAATATTAAACAGCCTTTAAAAGTGCTTGAAAGAAGTTTGCTACCTATAATATTAAATGAGAAAAAATGATCTTCAGCATATCACAATTGTAAAAATAAAACCAAAAGCCATGAGTAGAAAGTGAACAATGTCTAGAAGGAAACACCACAGTTTTAATAGCAGCTGTTTTCAGGCACTAGAAACTGTTTTTCCCTCATTTGATCCATTCTTTTGCATTTCCCAAATTTTCTATCATAAGCATTTAATGACTATTTAATCAGGAAAATAAACTCTAACTAGCAAATACAGAATGAAGACTAATGATGACTTAGTGGAGGCTGTCTTTGGAATTGAAAGGGCTCAGAGAGGGCTCAGAGACCAACCGTGCTCCAGCACTTTGTCCTGAACTCTGTAGAGACATTGAGGGCAGCAGGGTCTCTGAACAAATGGCCAGATGCTAAGACACCCCTTGAGTTGTTTCTTCCACTGTTATTTTCCTCTCTTCACTGACTGCTTTAGGGAAGGTCAGGCCACCTTGCAAAAGTACTTTCTGGGCATCTTCACTCAGGGCTACTAACTGCTCCCCAGAACTCGAAGTTTCTGGAAATTGTGTCTTTTCTCCCCTTCTAGCAGCAGCTTCTGAGACTCCAAGAGCCCAGAGCAGGTGGGGGAGGGTGGCAAGAAGCATGTGATTGCTCTGAGACACACCATAAGCCCATAAAGTCTGAAAGGTTACGCAAAGACTGAGGCATGAAGAGTGAAAATTCTCCATTCAACAATAATCTCCCTCGTCTCTCAACTCTTCTTAAAATGGAAAGAAAGGGTGCAAGATGACATTAGGCACTTTAAAATATGCAAAATTAGGAGCTGGTGCAGACCTCATTAACACCCGCCTCCAACATCATTAAGATGTTTCCAAGAAAATTAATTGAGAGACTCATTAAAAATAAATTAAGAAAAATGTGTTGCAGAGCGCCTGCACTCAGCTCATAAATCACAGCTCAGAGCTCCGGCCCGCTGCTCCGGCAATTAACTCCAACCTATTTGTTTTATCCTGACTGTGAAAATTAGAAAGCAGACGTGGAGATTAGATTAGGGACGTCTGTCAAGCGGAACTTCAAGTGAATATTTTAGGATACAAAATGGAAACCAGGAAAACAAAGAAAGCAGAGATTTCATTCTTGAGGAGCTTGTCTTTGAAAAGTGACAGGCAGATGAAAGGTGTTGGAGGGAGAGCGTGGGGAAGGAATACATAGGCTGGGGAGGCAGGAAGGGCAGGGGCGACAAACGAAGAGACATTTGAACTATTCTGACCAGGAATAGCAAAATGCATTTGCATTTGAAATATAAACAGATGCACATCTCCGTAAAGACGGCATCGAGACATAAAGTAGATGTTTCTGATGATACTTGCATGTATCATATTTTACTGTTTAGACATACAACCATTTGGCCTAATCACTCAAAAACGGTTATTGGTCCCCTGCAATATGTTATGTATCCGTAATGACTACCTGTTCCTCTATACGATGTGAAATATGTCAATCCCTTCTGTGTATCTCTTACTCAACAACACAACCAATGGTGAGGCTCAAAGGAAAGTGATATGCATGGGAGCTGCTGGGCCAGTAAATGGCAGAGTTGGGATTGCAACCCTGGTGTTTTAAACCTCAGTGACACAGCTTCTATTCATTCAAAAGTATATATTGGGTCACTGTATTGTTCAATCCCCAAACTAGAAAGCCTTTTTGTTCTTCTCTTCCTTTGTCCCTTAATATTTTCCTTCTGCAAATATTTATTGCATACCCACACTATGCCAGGCACAGTACCAGGTCTGGGGTGGGGGGTGCGCATAATGATGGCCTTGTTGAGTTTGGAAGGATAGCACTGGGTAAATCCGTGAAGATGTGCAGGCTGCTGTAAAGGACATGATCAGAGCACTCTGCAAAAGGGAGGCAGAGACTGTGCCCATCTTTCGGGTCATACACTGAATGCCTGCTATATATGAGCAGTGAAGACCCAGACATTGGACAACTGGCTCTCCTGCTTACTAGTTAGTAAGACCTTGGGTAAGTTAACCTCTCAGTTTCCATATCTGTAGTATGGGAATAATACTAGTACTTACCTCAGAGGTCTGTTTTGAGGATGAAAGGAGAAAATCCACTAGAAGCCCTTAGCAAAGGGCCTGGTTCAGAGTAGCACTGAGTAAATGTCAGTTGTTATTATTTAAAGGTGACATTTAGGTTGGCCCTTAAAGGAGCAGTAGGGATTTAATCAGAACTTCATTTCTGGGGACAGCTGCAGCCTGAGGGGAGGTATTTAAAATTATTTGGATCTTTCAGATAGAAGAGGGAGTGAATAATCTTGAGTGGATAATGAGACACAGGCCAGCCTGCAAGGACACTCAGCCTCAGTGGGGCAAAGGTCTGGCTGCCTAGACTGTGGATGGGAGTGGGAAGCAGCAAGGCAAGGAAAGGGTAGCAGCTTTGTCTCCCTTCCCTCCAGAGCATCTCAGAGGCACAGTAGGAAAACTCCATGCACAAAGGAGAAACATTCAGGTTGAGGAGGTATATCACATCACAGAATTTTCACAATTCCTTCCTACCTTGCCTAGGAAATAGTCAGGGATCAGTTGCAGACTGGCAACAGTAGCCTTTGGAAATTCAGTGGTAGTGAAATAGATTATAGTTTGTTTTTCACTTCGTCTTAATCCAATTTTCAAAAGACCGGGTGGAAGTCTTAACTACGGGTCTGTTGGCCCATTCTTATTTGTAAGGGTGTAATAACCCAGAAGATGCCCAATTCCAAGCTGAAACTCAGCTGGATGTTCCCATATGACCCTAACAGTTGTTTGTTATTGGTGCTTCTTATGACTGGTGAGTGATTGTGCTTTAAGGACTTATTCAGAATTTTGAATATCACTCCTGCCATTAAACAAGGCTGGACCAAAGCAAAGTTTAAAATATTTGAAGTTTGAGAATAAAATAATTCCTCATTTGTAGGTCAGTTGCCCAAATCATAAGTGGGAGCCAAGAAGCAGGACCTGGTGAGTACGCTGGACAGAAAAGGAAAGAGTGGGCCTACAAAAGACATGCCGAGAGAGGGCTGCCAGATGGATAGAGGCAATAGGAAAACTATCAGAGGATAGGGTTACAGGAATTACCTCCTAAAGCTTCAAAGCTTATTGTGAAAGGCATACAATATACGAAGAAAAACACATTGGAAAATTTTTAGCTAATATTCAAAATTTCCTGTAAAAAGTTTCTATCTCTACTTTAAAGCTTAGAAATCTGTTGAAGGGCAAATCCTTGGGAAGGGTTACATTGCAAGCTCCTAACCAGACAGGATGAATTTCACACCCTTCCAGATGACAGACTTTGACTGTGGAAAGGAGATAAAAGCTCATGGGCCTGACAGCAGAAGAGGGGGTACTGTGCTGAACTCTCCAAAGCTGCGAAAATAAAGCCAATATTTTGCCCAGGGCGGGGCTGCTGATGGCAACACGTGGGAAAGATCAACTTCAACTCTCTCCTCCACTTGGCTTCATAACCAAAGAGTTGCCACCTTCTGTGGATTCTACATCCTTCATATCTCGTGTGTTCATTTCTTTTTCCACCCCCTTCTGAAAGAGCTTGACTCTGTCTTGTCTGGGCTCTTATAGATCCCTTACCGAGTTTCCTTTCCTCCATTCTCTTCTCTTTACTCCACTGACAGACTTGTCCTACAGCATAGATGTAATCACATCACTCCTCTGCCCCAAGCCTTTGATATCTACATGATGAAGTCCAAGTTCTCAACTAAGCAACCTTGAATCTGGCTGAAAGTGATTTTTTCCAAGGTGACCCTCACTAATTCCTTCTCTTCTAATTCCACGTTTTTGACTCTTGCCCAGCCAGATGGCTCACTGTGGCCTAAGCACACCCAATATGTCCCCAGGCCTTTTACGCCTCCATTACTTTCAACATACCTGTCTCAATTCATCCCAGACTAGCAAATTTTTACCTCTTCTTCAAAACCCACCCCAAATGCTCATTTCCGTGAAGCTTTATGATGCCTCCCCCACCTCAGAGAGAAGTAATTTGCTTTTAGAGTTTTCACAGTGCCTGCCAATACTTATTGAATGACTGAATAAACTTCCTCACAGCAATTATCACAATGTCGGTTACACCTCAGTTGGTTGTAATAGGTGCATTGGTCTGTCACCTCACAATATTCCAAGCTCCCTAAAGATATGAACCATGCCTTGCTTGTATCTCCCATAGAACCTGTACCTTGCACACAGCAAAGGCTCCTTAAATTTTGTTATATTTTACTTAGAATGAAATTTAAGTGCTTGGACACATTATTTCACTTGTTCTGGTTACTTGTGTAAATAAACATTCAATTCTGCTTTTGATAATGGAGACTTAATGGCACCTGTAGATTAGTTTTCTCATGAGGCACAGGGGCAGAGCTTGCAGCCATTTTCCTAATTTCTGGCCCAGGGTTCTTCATCTACCATACTTTATCCCCGTATCAGTACTCCTCAGAAACTAGAGCACTTCAAGGTAGTTACGTCTTTAACTACCTAGAAGAAGATAGTCTGCTGGAGAAGAAATGTTTGAGCGGGATAAACCATGTACCCTTCACCATGCCTCAAACGATGCACAGACGATAGATCAGTGCTGACAATGCACAAAACATTTGGTTTCCTCTTACCATTTGAGGTCAAGCTTACCACCTTGGGTCACCTTTCATCTCAAGACAGTGGGAGATTTTAGAAGTTGATAGCCTCTCAAAAAATCCTAGGAACTCTTATTTAGACATAATCTTCTTTACATAGCCCATAATGCTAGGTGGATAGTCACATTTCAAGAAATAAGGCTGGGTTACGGATGAACAAATCACCACACTGTTCTTTCACTTGAAGGCCACGTGCGCATATGTGCATGTGCATATACACACACACCAGGAGTAGAAGCCTTCAGGAGCCAAAATGTCTCTAAGCTAGCAATAATGACTCTCTGAGATGCCCTGCCTAATTTCTTCCTGTCTGTGCTGCATTTCTGCTGAGCAGGGTCATCCCCAGCAGGAGACCACACCCTATGCTATGGAATCCATCCTCTCTGGCAAAATACATATTTTTTTTAATGCTTTGTTATCCAGCTGGGCAGATGCAGGCTTTGTGAGCACTGTCTGAATATTCCTCTGGGAATTCTTCGGTTACAAGATTATTCTGGGCTATGGCTATCTTTTGATACCTCATAGGTATTTTCTAGTGTTTCCTGCAATAATAATTAGAGCAATTACCATGACCAGTGGCTTTGGACTGATTTATTCTCTTAAGCTCATATGCAGGTAAGAAAGATTTAACTGCCCTGGTTCTGTCAAGGTCCAAATGATGCCTAGGTTTCCACTGCTTAGTCAAGCATTTCTGGGGTTAATTTTCATTAAAATGACCCTGACTCTAATGACAAGTGACTGCTTCTGCCCCCATTTGCAATTTTATAATAATGTCCTTTTGTTTGCTTCTCACTAAAGGATACAGGGACATTGCCGAAAGCCTCCATTTGTCCCTATTACATATTATTCTTAATTTTAATTTCACAATTGTTTCTTTAAAAGAAACTTATCTCTCAGAATACAAAATATTTGAAGACAGAAACTATGTTTTTTTTTTAATAACCAGTACAGTAGGTAGTTGAAATGACAAAACAAACAAGCAAACAAATAATTCCATATCTGAACTAACAATATTCTACAAATTCATAAAGGAGCCTTCAGGTTTGAATCTGGCCACAACATATCATGAAAGACCTTTGATGAGTTCCTGAACTCTTTGATCTACATCAGCAAAAATAGGGATAATAATGCTCACCCCTAAAGGTTTAAGTGGAGATGAGAAAAATTTTTGTGAAAGCATCAAGCAGTGCTGAGATGTTGAATGCACCTGAGCATATTATCATATTACCAATAGCCACGCTAATCAAAAATCCACCTTAAATGCCCATAAAAATCTAAGACAAGAAAAATTTAATATATTTCTTTTATGCCTCCTACCTGACTTCATTTGTACTAAAAAGAAAAAAAATCTTTAAAAATTTAGTGTTTTTCAGAATTGTAAAGACCCTTTAGCTTAACTTTCTCATTTCCTAGGCAAAGAAGCTGAGATCCAGAGAATTTAACTTCAAAGTTATATGATTAGTAATTAGCACAGACTGATTTTTCTTACCCTGCACACATGATAGTTTGCACTGTTGTTCTGAGAAATGTATTTTTCACCCCTCCCTCCTCTTGAGTCTAGGGTGAGGATGACTGACAATAGCATTTCAGCTTGAATAAGTTAAATATATATATATATATATATATATATATATATATATATATATACACACACACACATATATGTATTTATATATGTATATGTATAAATATATATACTTATGTATTTATGTATATATAAATTTTTGTTATGTTTTCACTGATTAAAGAAATATATTCATTCTAGAAAATTTGGATGAAAGCTGTAACAATAAAAATTATAATTACATGTAATCATATCATTCAGTGATACTTTTAATATTTTAATTGTTTAATAAAATTGGAATAATTCTATGTATTTTTTGTATTTGAGTTTTGATTTCATTTTATATTGCTCTATAGATAATTTAAAGTGGTTTTTGAAAAAAAATGATTCCAAAGGTTTGAAGAACATTCCTCCACATGGATTTATCATGGCTCAGGAGATGGAATGGCATGCCCTTAAAAGTCAGACAAATTTGGGATGGAATTCCAGTCCCACCCTTTAACAGCTGGGTAATGTAAAACTGGCCACTCAACCTCATTAAGCCTCAATTCTCACATCCACAAAATATTGTTAATATTCACCTCATGGGATTTCTATCAAGGTTAAATGGTGTAAAGTATATATGTGCTTAGCATTGTGCCTGCACACAATAAACATTCAATAAATGGCAGCTACTTACTATTGTTATTATTTTATCACGCTCTTATTATTGGACATTTAGGTTGTTTCCAGTTATAACACTGGGAGAAGTATCCTCCAGTGGTTAGCCATGTAATCTACCTGAAATGCACGTCTGTTTTGGTCAGTTCCTTGTTTAAAAATATCTCTTAATTCCCCATCAAAGGTTTTTAAAATTTCAACAGTGGAAACCTTCTTTAAAATATCTTAAGTAAAACTTCCTGGGGATCTTGTGTTGTGACAGGGTGGGGTTCAGAGGCTGGACCAATTCCCAGCCTCACCCCCCTCCCTGTTGACAAAGGCCCTTAAAATTTCTCTGAGAAACATTAGGGCTACTCTGAACACACTGGTAGTACTTTAAGCGTACAGAGTAAAAATGAGGCCCCAGAACATGGTACATGACATCTTCAAACTGTCCATTTCTGAAAGACCCTGAAGTAGTATCTTTTCCTACCACTTTGCTTATGTTGTTGTTTCTGTCTAGAATATCTTTATTTCCCATCTTCCCAAGGCTAAGTCATACAACCAACTCAGACTTATGCACCACTTCCTCTAGAAAGCCTTCTCTGCCGCAGGTTGGTGAGATCCTCCTCTTTCCCGTTTCCATGACACCCAGTCAAATTCTCTGTCACTGTGGGTACTGCATTCCCATGATGCTTTGGACTGGGAACACTTAGAGGGCAGAGACTGTCTTATGGATAGCATAGTGTCTGGCACTGGTAGATGCTCACTAAAAATATTTGTTAAATTAAAAAAAAACTTTATGAATGAATTTTGTGATACCTCTCTGACTATTCTGTAGGAGAATTTTGTAGAAGCAGGATTACTGGGTGAAAAAGGATAAACATTTCCAGCCTCCTTGATGCTCTCTTAGTAAGATTTATGGCAAAACCAAACAAACACACAAAGAAACTTCATTTAAAATATGACTCTCTCTCCTGTGTCAATTAGTGTTTGCTATTCGTGTTTCGAGGGTACAGCACAAAAGCCAATTTTTGAACCATAAAAATTGGTTTTGGGGGTCCCTGATTTGGTTGAGGCAGACAGAGGTATCAGCAGTTGGAGTGACCAGTATAGAGTGGGGCCCTAAATATGATGTTGTCCAAAGGCACGTGTTACTAGATGGCTGGAGATACAATGCTGAAGTACGACAACTTTCATCACTTGTCATCCTTGTAGTTTCTTTGAGTTGATTTTTCTCATCTGTAAATGAGTTTCATGATATCTCGTAGGGGGTCATGTGGTGATTACATTGAATCAAACAGGCAAACACCTAATTCTAATATATACATTTGTGTGTTTTTACTATCTGTTAATAAGAGCTGGACAAGGAGGAGAGTTGGGTAATCTGTGCTACACCAGAAGACAGAGTTCCAAGTTTAGGAAACATTTCAACTGATCTCTCTGATGGGCTTCACTTTTCATAGAATCCTAAAATTCCCATGTGCAAACTATTAGGATATAGCTAGATTATTCTATTTTATCACAGAGAAGATAGAGAAACTGTAACTGTAAAATTTGTAAACTTTAAGAGGGAGTTGAATAAATTGAAATAGTTCTGAGACACTTTAAAATATTACATATCTCTGTGTTCTCATTCAATTCTATGGTTTTAATTAGTTAAACGTCCATGAGTTCAAAAATCTGGATCTGTAGCCAGGTTGTTCTCCTGAGTTTCAGACTCATATATCCAACTGCCTGGCTGGTGTGTTGGTGAACTCGGTGTACTCAAAGCTGAATCCATCACCTCCTCTCTCTGCATACTTTCCCAGACTTGTTCTTCCTCATATCTTCCCATCTCATCACTACCTACTTATCCCAAGCCAAAAATTTGGGAGTCATCATCAACTTTTTGTTCTTACTCTCCACATCTAATTAGTCACAAAATCCTGTTGTTTTAATGCCTAAATATTTCTCACACTCATCCTTTCTTCTCCATCAGCACTGTCATTATTCTGGACCAGCCCCTCATTATTTCTTGTCTGGATGCAGTAACCTCCTAACTGGTCTTCCTGATTCTGGTCTTGCTCTCTCCATTCCATCCCTCACATCCCTGTCATAAGCATATAATCAATCTGGATGAAAAGAAGCTGTAAATGGCAATAGATATCAATGTCTTCAAATTATGTTCTTTAAAAAAAAATATGATGTCATAGGTTAAGACATAATCGGTTAAACATAGCTCTCCTGGAGACAGGTTGACTGCTCAGCACAAGAACCAAATGAAATACAACAATGAACAATATATCAGTTCACTTGAAATAATACTAATGGAGAACCCACATTTATTGGATTGTGCAAAGATGATGCGGAGCTTAGTAATGCTAGAAGGGCATGGTGGATTAAGAAGAACTTCTCTAGCATTCCAAGGGCCACCTGGTCTCTGTGAACCTGTCAGAGAAAGATTCACTTCCTAAGGTCTATTCTAGCTTGATAATTCCAGGAGCCAAAGTTATAATCAACAGGGACAAAATTTTCTACCCCCTAAATTATAAATAAATTGTTAAATGGTTAGAAAACTTCATGACTACAAATGAACCCCCAAATACTAAGGGCTTCAAACAAAGGTGTTACCGATACTTCTTTAATATGCCTATTGTTGCAGGTTAAAGAGGAGAAGATGGTCTAAGTTTCACATGTTCAGAGAAAATGGCAGTGAGTATAAAATCGTATAAAGTCTGGAGATTAGAATAAAGCAAATAAGGCTAGCAAACAAGCAGAGATGAGACATGGTATTTTAATTAGTGTTTCCCAAACTATCTTGGTAAAGATCAGTTTTTTAAAAAATATACAAAACATGGACTAATATTTTCATAAGCCATGATAAAATTAATACTGAAAAAATTTAAATGTAAAAGAAATACAAAATACCCGGCTTGCTTTTTACCCAGACATAAAATTATGCTGTCAAGCTGTTAGAACATTTTCTAAATGCTCATTCTTAATTTTTGTATTTATCTTATCATGAGCCAGTAACACACAGTTGTTAGACTGGAACTGGTCTATGGACCACACGTTGAGTAGCACTGTTTCAAAGGATTTACTCAAGATAAATGGCAAAGACTTTTCTCACAAAGATATACTGATGGGAAGACACTAATCTGTTAATTAATATTCATGTATCTTTCTTTCAAAGACTGAAACATTCGGCTGTGTGGGTCTTTAAAAACTTCCATCTCTCATCAGGTCAAGTTGAGACCATCTCTATGAGAAAATACCTATCAAACCAGTGAGCCTCAAGTCAACCTCTAGAAAAACAATGGCTATGTGGATTAAAAACTCTCGTCAGAGAATATATAAGCTGTGACTATAACATTGACTGTACATTGTTTAGTGATGGATTTTTCAGTCAATCAACCATTAAGAATGTCTTCCTATCCCACCCAGATCTCAATCAATTATAATGATGTCTGATTTGATAGGCTGATAGTCACAGTTGATAGAAACACTAGTGGTAGGGCAGGTTCCTTTAGACTATATTGAACAATAAATATCCATCAAGCATGAGCTATATGCTGGCTTCTTTCTGTCCTTATTCTAAATACAAGGGCAGCTGTCTCTCTCTGAAAAGACATGTATAGTCTGTGCTTAACAGCAGATGGAAGATCTCAGCTTCTCTGTTCCACTATTGTTTTAGGTTAAAGGGGCTAAGAAATATTGATGAGGCTGGGATAGTGAAAGGATGGACAGAGATTTTTACTTCTTACCTTGAAAATCTTGTTCACAGATAAGCTATTCTCATACTGTGGCTTTAAATCCCATTATTAGACACATCTAACATGACTCTCATGGGCTGTTTTCATTATGGTCAATGGTGAAATGATGGTTAGTGATAAGTTCAGAAATAAGGAAATGGATATAATACATGGAGAGGGTGTGTATTAATTTATATATCAACCTGTAATATGAGGGGACTGACATACAGAGTTTGGAGGACAGGAGACTTCAGGAAGACAGCCTTCAAGCAGGTGAAACAGAGAAATCCTATGCAAGTGGGAGGTCAGGATGGCAAGCATGCACTGAATGTGTTCTAGGCATTGGGGATGCGAAGTTAAAATGCTTTCTTTGTTTTCAGAGGTCTGGTGTCAGAAACAGACACATATACAAGTAATTACAAAATGGTGGGGATATGCAGAAATAGGAGTTTGTACAAGGTACAGATGTTGTACAGAAGACAGTGATTAACCCTACCAGGTGGACTTGTAACAAAATATAAAAGATTACAAAGTAATTTATATTGGTAAACTGACTCCCAAAATGTTAGGGTAAACCATTTCTAGAACTTGCAAAAGGGAAATATGAGGTCTAATTTACAAATCAAGTATGCACATAACCCTTCTACTTATAAAGATATAGGTTAAAAACTCTACATTAAGATAATCACACTCCACCAAAACCATACATATACATGCCAACCTCCCTATCCCCAAATCCAAATTACCCAGCAAAACTCTTATTTAAGTAAAACCATTTTAAATGAGCACTGGAGGGATCCACAAAAAAGGCAAACAATAATGGATGAAAAGAATGAGCTCTATTTGACTTAAACCTTCAGGGGTTATTATAAATGGAATTTTTTTTTTCGTAATTTCATTTTTGGATTTTTCATTGCTAGTGTATATCAATACAATTGATTTTTGTATATTGATCTTGCATCCTGCAACACGGTTGAACTTGTTTACTGTTGTAATAGTTGCTTTTTTTTGTGAATTGCTTAGGATTTTCTATGTACAAGATCATATCATCTGAAAATGATGATAGTTTTACCTTTTTCCTTTCCAAACTTGGTGCCTCTTATCTCTTTTTCTTGTCTACTTGCCCTGGATTTCAGAACCTCCAATACAATGTTGAATAAAAGTGGTGAGAGCAGACACCCTTGTCTTGTTCCTGATCTTAAGGGGAAAGCATTTAGTGTTTAGCCACTTAGTATGATATTAGTCATAGGGTTTCAACAAATGCATTTTTTGCCAGTTCTCTGTTTTTTAATTTAAAAAACTGCATTGCTTAAGTCTGACTTTTCTAGGAAGGCAGATCATCTACCTACCTGGTTTGTGGATTCAGGGGAAGAGGATAAGAAATAGAAACTTACTAGTATATAAAAATAAATAAATAAATAAATAAATTTTTAAAAAATTTTAAAAAATTTAAAAAAAAAAAGAAAGTTACTAGTATGACTTAGTTTCTATTTTCTACATTTAACAAGGCAATACAAGAAAGAGGGGGCCCAAGAAAGAACTTGGTGGCTTGTAAATAGGATTGAAAAATACTATTTTTCAATTTTTCAACTAGTTTTCATTTCCAACTAGCAAAAATGAAATCAGGAAATTCTTTGAGCAACAAGATGGATTTTTAAAAAGCCTCACCTGCAAGTCCTTGTCATTATCAAGATCATGGCCATCATTCCCTCCGTTGAAATTTCTGACCTGAGTTGGTGATGCCCATTCAATTCTTTCATGTTGGACAAAGTGACAAAGGAAAATAAGTGATAATTGAGCCATAAAATGGCTAAGCTTCTCCTGGGAAGTTGTATGCATCACTGCTACCCACATTTCCTTGGCAAAAGAAAGTCTTATGTCTGACCCTAATGTCAAAGACATGGTCACCCATATGTATAAGTGCTAAAACTCTGAAAATGAAAGAGAAAATGAAATGCAAATGAGTATTTATAATCATTTCATAGGGAAGGGCAGAAAATAATTGAGAAGAGTAGTAAAATCTGCCTGTTCTTTTGGTGACAAACACTTGCTCCCTCTTTTACATGCAAAATACTTTCCTCTTTTCTTTAAAGAGAACACTCAAAGTCTCAGTCAATCACATTTCAAAACTCAAAGCACTGGATCTCATATGGATCCTCTTGGTCCAGACACTTGTGAACTAATAAGCCAAATTACTTGCTTTCACATGCCCAGTACATAGTGGTGGAAAAGGGAGAGACAGAGTAACTAAAATAAATATTCCCATTTAAAAAGGGAAGGAATAGAAATCATAGAGCCGTCACTGATTCTCAACAATTTTGAGATTTTTTGTGAGGGGACGTTGTGAAGTACTCTTAGGGGTAGGGACTGTTCTTTACTTGGGCTCTTGTTCTGCTTCCTGGAGGAGCTTCCTAGTTCATTGTTCTCCATGGTTCTGGGAGGTCCCTTCCTCCCATTATCCCAAAAATATGCTTTCTACTGTGGCTTGGCCTGTTTTCTATAGATGTCTGGGAACTTCAAAGTCATTTTTGTCATAATTGTTATGTCAAAAACAAAACAATCAACAAACAAATAAATAAAAAACTCTAGGGTGGTGGCTCTTTGGGAAGTGTTGCAGTCTTAACAATATTAAATCTTCCAATCCATGACCATGGGATGGCTTCCCATTTATTTAGGTCTTTAATTTCTTTCAAAATATTTTGTTTGTAATCTCTTTCAAAATGTAGTTGGCTTTGTATCTATTTGATCCTAGGTGACTCTATATGTCAATAATCAAATGTTCAATTCTTTTTGAGACCTGCCTCCCTCTAGACTTGATTACAGGTATCTTGAGCTCTGAGTTCTGTGGGAGAACCAATAATTAGGCAATCCATGGGCAATATCAGAGACCATGAAGTGCCTGCCATGTTTTGAACATATCAGAAACATGAGTTTTGTTGTACAAATAAAGATTGTCTCCAAAACATGGGATAGCCGAATCTATTTGTAAAAATAAGACCCATTCCCTTTAGCTCTGTGGTTTCAAGCAGGGGTGATTTTGCTCCTGAGGGGACATTTGGCAATGTCTAGAGACATTTTAGTTGTCATAACCGGGCGATGTCACTGGCGTCTAGTGGGTAGAAGGGAGCGAAGGTGTTAAACATTCTAAAATGCACAAGACATCCCCTTTCTTGCCTCTTCTGTCTCCCCAATAAAGAATTATTCAGCTCCAAATGTTAATAGGGCTGAAGTTGAGAAACCTTATTCCTAACAGTGCCATTGAAACAGAAGTCCCATGAATACTCCTGATACCTCTTCAGAGCAAAAACAGATAACATGTTCTGTGTTTACCCCACCAGCCAGATCTATGTTCTTCAATTTTTTCTTCTCCAGAAGCAAAAAGTAGGATCAGAGAGACTATGAAAGCCTACTTGTTTTGATACTTGAAGGAATCACAATTTGTTTTCTAAAATTCCATTGTCTATTGACCATCACATCTCCATCCTCCATCTTATTTGTTAAGATTTTCTTCCAAACAGATAATCTTTTGATCCCTTCCTTTAGCTACCAAAGATTGTTCATTGTGTTAAAACACATTCTTCATTGAGATGGATTTCATTTCTTCTTTTTTAATTCTTAGCACAGCCTTCTTTAGCTCCTTGTAGAAGGATAACCAGAGCTACTGGGAGGTCCTGTCCTCATTTATAGTTATGTCCGGTTTATCATTATTATTATCTAGCATCTCTGATAATGTTCCTATTGTTATACAGTGTTTGTGAAGGTAATCTGTCAGGTTTCACATTAAAATAGGGGACATCATGCTTGAAGGGGCCGGGATTTCATGCTCAGGACTTTAGAGCCCCCATGCTTCAGTGAGGTATTTTAATAAAAATGTGCAGAATGTTTCAGACAGAGATTAGTTTAACAGGAGACAGAACATGGCAAAAGGGAAATTATAGATGCAAAAATCCCTATTAGGTCATTTCAGGTTGATCTTTCCTCAGAGAGCAAGGTAGGCTGTACATTCTAAGGATCTAGATTTTAGAGAAGAAAAGAATATGCTGGTTTAGCTGTCACTAATCGACAGAGCCTAGGCAGGATCTCAGTGACTACAGTGAGAATCCATGCTTGAATATGACTGAATTGTTCTAATATTTCAGATGAAAATATATAGAGAGAAATAGAGCAGTGTGACTTTTGCAAGCGACGTTTGCTTTCTTGGCTAGTTTCAAATGTCTCTACCACTTTCCTTAAAGGACAATTCTGCCTTCTAATAGAATTCCTGACTAGGCAGATCGTTTTGTTAGATAGATGTTCTATTAACATTTTGCCTTTCTTCATTTCATACCATTTTCCATTTTATTCCTTTGTATCATGGTTGAAAATGTATATGATTCTTATCTCTTCCTCAGGTTTTTCTTTTTTTCATTGTGACATCTGTGCATTAATCACTGTTTAGCCAAGCTGCAGAGACCTGATTCTTTTAATGGAAAGAGAGCATGCTGCTGTGGAAAGCATGCCAGCTTTCAAGTTAGCTGCCTGGATGCTAGCCTGGCATCTGCCATTCTCTGGTTGAGTGTCCTAGGACAAGTCACTTCTCTGTAGTTTTAGTACAATTAGGGTTGTACCCAAATATCTCTAAGGGGTCACTTTTATCTCATATATTTTCTGTATATCTAATCTTCTGTATATATGAAAATAGCATGGTAGCTAAATATTTTTTCTGCTTTTTTTTTTTTTTTTGCAACCATCTGTTAAGGTATTGTGTGTGTATGTGTGTGTGTACATGTGTATGTATGATGGTAGAAGTGGAGAATGGGGAGAGAATGGACTAGTTAACCTTGGTAGACAATAACAAGGTGTAATAATCTGTAAACATAACTTGTGTTGAAGAAGATATGCAGGCTTTTAAATACCTCTGTTAGAGGAAATATGTAAGTGTTCATCATGGTTATAAAATAGCATTCACAGAAATGTCATTCTCTCCCTGCCCCAGGACAGATAAAGCACCTGCAGACTTTGACTGGTCACTGAAACAGCCATGAAAACTCTCATGGTTTTATAAAGCAGGACAAGGCTTTGAAGCTTCAGCTTTAAATCGCCCCAGCATCTCCCAGCTGTAACGAGGACAGCATTTCCCTAGTCAAAACATCCTGGTTCTATTTATAGGCATTCGCTTATCTGAATAATAAACAGAAATAGCAGGCTATTCTGATATCCTTTTCCTTCAACTATCCTACCATTTAATACAATGACAACAATTTTAAAATATTTCAGAACCATAATACGTAACAGTGGGTTTAGTTAATTACCTTAGAGAAGACAGTGACCAACGTATATAATAGCCGAAGTCTTGCAAGAATGTTTGATTGGCCTTTGTTTACCAGGGGTTTCCAATATCTCCCTTGCTATTTCATGGGGGAAAAATGTTTCAGTCCTTTAAATGATTCCAGAAATATCCAGTCTCCCAAGATGCAGGGAGGCTGTGTTCATTTGCTAGGTACCTCCCTTAGCTGATGTTGCTTTAGATAAGGATGGAGACAATCCAGCACCCACGGAGACAGCCACAATTCACTTCTATTCTTTTTCCAATGTAAGTTTGTATTAGGTTATTTAATGGACCACAATAGATTCCGTAGGTACAGAATCCATGCCCCCAAATGGCTGGTGCTTAATTCCATCCCTGCAGTCTGTTTTAGCTAAGACGTTTTCTCCTGTGCGTATAATCTTCATTATCACAGAAGTTATTTTTAATTTATAATTAACATAGTTTCCTTCTCATTATGGACGCCTTGATCGACTTAGCCCCTCCGGACACATCTCGTCTGGCGCAGTGCCGGCTCTGTGCTGCGGTTCTTTCAATGTACAGTAGGTGTCTGTCTTAGCCTTTCCTTCGTCCTTCCTCCTCCTCTCGTCCCTGACACTGTGATACAGTGCATAATTCCAAAATGGCAGCTTTTTGAAAATTCACCTTGATTATCAGACATTAAAAGTGACTCATCCCGCAGTGACTGTCTGGCAGAAGGGATGGGATCAGACAGCAAGACAATGAGGGGACTGGGCGCATTAGCGCACTAGATTACAGAGCCCATCAAAAATACCTTTGTTCTGTCAAAGATCCAATCATTTACTAGTTGTGTTCTGCAGAGGAGAAAGAATGAGAAGAAAAAAAATCCACCAAACAAACAAACAAAAAAATCCATCCAAGAATTTAAAACCTCCTCAGATCTCTTTCTCCTAAGAAGGGAGGGAAGTGTCTGATCAACCATCTCAAGAGAAGGCAAGGTGGGGATTGTGCTTCGGAAATGGGAATCTATAGAAGTCTTTCTTTCAGTGGCTATTAAATTTTCTATACGAGATTCTGTATAGAATCTAGTTCGTTCTGCCTTTGGCTGTACTCAGGCTAATTTACAGCAGAATATTTAGTAGACAAAATATTTCACAATTAGAACACTCATTTTCATTACAAGAAAGCTTCTGATTTCTATCAGATCACAATATAATTAATGCTAACTAAGAAATGCGTGAGGGTAAAAGGAAAATATGTGTAAGGGCTGTTATTGATAAATGTAAGGATCTAAATGAGGCCACATTTAAAGGCAGTAGGAATGTCTGAAAAGATAGAGCATATGAATTCTTGCATTGAGCATGTGTGTGTTTGTGTGCAAAGGGTAGGAGTGAACTGGAAAAAGGGGGGGTGAGAGCTGAGGGCATTCATGTTGCGCCCTGTGTGGGTGTATAACTGGGTGAGATGTGTGCTGAGTCGTCAGCATGACTGTAAGCCTGGCTAGCTCCAAGGAGACAAATACTCAAATGGGAGGTTGGTGCCTGGCTTTCTTCTTCTTTTTCCTCTTTTCTTTCTTTTTATCATTTTTATCATTTGCCTATGAACTCAGAGAAGCAGTTTATCAGTCGTGGAAAATGCCCCAAAGGGGCCTAGATCAAAGGCAGGCTTTACATTGTGTACTTAGGTGGATCTCCCTGCCAAACACGTTAATGCGATTAAAACAAAAATTCCATAAACAATCATTTTCCATCTGTTTATCAACAGTAGTAGTGATGCTATGTGGCATCAATAGAATCCTCTGTATACAGAGAGGTACCAAGTGAATTCAAATGCTCTTCTGCACATGGATGCTGCAGCACTTTGGGAGGATTTGTAGGGTCTTATCCGCCAGCAGGACAGGAGAGTGGCTGCTGTTACCAGGCAGGGATCTCTTGATAAGACTGCATTTTAACTGACTGTCATTTTTAAAATAGATTCATTAAAAAAAAACTCAATGCATTTCATCAACTGTGCATTATATTTGGAGGTTTGTTTTCATATTTATTTCTACCGTCTGGTACAGAGAACATATCCCTCTTTTTGCGCCTGTTAATTATCCCTAAATGACTTCATTCCTTTATTGACGGAGGATGGCAGATTCAGCAGGACTGCCTGCCTGGTCAGTAGGACTCGGTAACAGTTCAGAGACTCATTCGTGTTTGTTTGGATTCACAACACATACTCTGAGAAGGAGAAAGAGAAATCTATAAGCTTTAAAAATCTCTGCCTAAACCTGACCAAGAGATTAAAGGGGAGGGCAAAAGGGGAGGGCCCAGACCAATTTCCACACACCAGCACTCGTAACAGAGGGATGGATTCATGAAAGAGAGAGAGTTTTCATCAGTGGAATTTTAATGAGCCCTAAAGGTTAGCCTTCGACTTCGTTAACAAACAGCTCTAGAGATAATTTCCAATTTTCCGTGTTTATAGAATAGTGGTTCCTTGGTCATAATAAAATTCTGTAACTGTTGAGAACCTACTCTGCATATCTAGCTGAACCCACACAAACTACCAGAAATTATTAAATGTGTGCTCAAAATCAAATGTGGAAGAAATAAAAAGAGGGGGAAATTTTGCAAATCAAAATGACCACATTAACCTTTTCTGATGAAATCAGTTCAGTCAAATGAAAATACTTATTTTTTAAAAACCTGCACAGATATTTTAGCTGTTAAAAGAATGATGACTATTCTAATATTTGAGTGGACAGAGACAAGGAAAAAAAAAGATGATAAACAAAAGAACACTTCATTCCTAGGAATGAGAGACCAGAGTCCTGGGTACATTGTAAATGGGTTTCAAAACTGTAGGACAAAATACAGAAGCACAAATTAACAAGATTGACACTAGATAGGTCAGTTTGCTGGGAATGTGTCCTGTCATCATCTCTCTTTCCACCTCCCCCTTCTTCCCTCTCTCTCCCTTCTCTAGTCAGTCCTTGCAGCATTGCCAAAATTGTACCAGAAATGGAAAAAATTCCATTTCTGGAATTCCATCCATATAGAACAAGAATAATAGATAGTAAGACAAAGGGCCACATCCAGGGACTTGGGTTTTCTAAAAACTGAGTGCAGTGGTGAATGGAAAATGGACCACTTGCCTTGCAAGCATGATAAGTCTCCTAATGGTGGAGACCAACAGCAGGTGCTTGAGCTGTAAATGCTGAGAGGAACATTCTAACATCATGCTCAGTTTTATTTCCTCTAATGCAACAAATCCCTTTTTGTTTCCCAAGCTTGTCACTTCTCTTCCTGATCTGCAGAGGGATGGAAGGGGTTGGAATAACAACAAAAAAACAATAACACTACAACAAAACAGAGTAGCTTGAGGTGGTGCAACTCCAAGAGTGGGAGAGATTAAGGAGTGAGACATCCAGCTGGGTGATGCTTTATTCAGTTTTTGGTACAGGGAAGGGCACAAAAGGCATAGCATTAGGGGCTGTAAGACTTGGGTTCCAATTCTGATTTTGCATCTTACTCCTTATTCCCAATGTAACCTCAGTGGGCACAGGGGTGGGTAGTCAAACCCTCTGAGTTACAATTTTCTCCTAGGATAAAAGAGATTGGCAAATTCAGGCAATGTTAGAATTGGGAGGGACTTCAGGGATCATTTAGTCATTTTTCCTCATTTTATAGACAGAAAATAGACAGTGGTAATAATAATAATAATAACAAATATCTTCAAGCATTTACTATGTGCCAGGCACTATTCTTAGTGCTTTAGAAATATTATTCCACTTTCAGAACAGCCTCATTTGGTAGGTAGTATTTTTACTCCCATTTTACAGAGAGGGAAACTGAAGTCAGCAAGGTTAAATATCCAAGATGATATAGCTGATAAAAATGGTAGAGCTGTTTCAAACCCAGATAGCCTGGCTCTAAAGGAATACCCTAGTAAGCTATGAACGCCTCATTGATTTTCATTTGCACTGGGTTGGGGGTGGGGGTGCATTACCTGAATTAGTGCTGCACATGGTCCTGAAAGCATAGACCCTAGAGAGGTGTTCCCAGTATCAAGGCAATGGCTGATAAGAGCCACTTTGTTCCCTCCAAATTCCTTGAGGTCACATGGTCCCGCCAGCCAGGTTTTGTGCAGGTGTCCTGTAGTCCTCCCAAGATGCCCTACCCTATATGCTGCCCATCTCAAAATTGGCCACCAGTCTGCAACTGTCTGCTGATTCTTACTCTCTCTCCATTTCCTTGAAATTCACTTGAGCTGTTATTACACTTGTATTTAAACACCCAGCATGATACTCTATTTCTTTGCTCTAGCACTAGCACTTGCACATCTCCTATCAGCCACATGGATCAAAATTGCTTCTCAGAGCAGAAATAAATCACAGAAAGAGAAATCATGGCAGACAAAAAACCACGGGTGGGGAAAACACTCAGCTGGGGATAGTATGGTAGAACACTCATTGGGTAAGACCAGCTGCAGAGTGTTACACTGCTGCTCATTGGTTGAGAGAGGAGACTACAGTCTGTCATATTAGCTTTCATTGGCTAATAGCACCCAGTGACTGGGAAAAATATATTAATGGTATGTGGTAATGGACTATTGTCGCTAAAAGGAGAATAGGATTAATATAAAATTATTGCTGCATACAGAACTGTTAAATAGACTATGTGTACTCTGTACCCAAAGGAGCTTGTTGGCTTGTTCAAACACCTGGATAAGTGTGTCTAGGAGAACTCTTCTGTGTTTTCCTTTTTTCACACTTACAACACTTCCCAAACACTTCTGTCACTAGATATGTGGGGTTTTCACACCAAACAATTCCCCAACACTAGATGACTGTCCTATAATTCAATTCAATTCTGACACTAGCCAAAGTTAGCACAGGCTCCACAGGTTAAGGGCTCATTCCCATAAGACTGTTCCCCTTCCTGACACCAACTGCAAGTAGTGAGTCCCTAGGTTACTTACAATTTCTGTCCAACATGGCTACAAGTTGAAGGCTCCTATACCCCTTCCGCAGGTCCAATCATTTGCTAGAACACCTCACAGAACTTTGATAAACTTACTTACCTCTACTCTTTTAATATATTATAAGGAATATGATGAAGAATACAGATGGACAGGCAGATGAAGAGATATACAGGGTGAAGTCTGGAAATGTCTTGAGTACAGGAGCTTCTGTTCCCATGAAGTTGGTATGTGGTCTCCAACCTGGAAGCTCTGTGAACCCCATACTTTTGGGGCTTTATTTTATTTTATTTTTTACTTTTGGGACTTTTAATGGTGGTTTCATCACATATGGTTGATCAATCATTAACTCCATTTCCTGGAGGATTGGAGGTGGGTCTGAGTCCCAAACTCCTAATCAAGGTTTGGTCTCTCTAGTGAACAGCTCTCAATCTGAAGTTATCCATGAGCCCACCAAGAGTCACCTCTTTAGAACAAAAGACATTCCTTCTGTCTAGGAAATCTCAGGGGATTTAGGAACTCTGTGCCAGGAACCAGGAGCAGAGACTGGTGTACGTATTTTTTCTGTTATTTCAAAAAGCCTCATAAAATTCATTCTGATCCGGCCTCGCTTGCCATTTTAGCCATGTATTTCACACCTTGATGTCCTCACAGCTACTGTCCTTTCTGCTTCAGGCAACAACTTCCCCAATTCCCTTTCAACATCACCCCTTCTTCAGTTGTAAACATCTGTTCATCCTTCAAGATCTTGTCCCAAAGTTACTTTCTCTGTGCAGCATCCTGACTTCTTGGCATTTTCTGTAGTACACGTGGTTAGAGCACTCATTGCATAAGTCTATAATTAATTGGTTATTCTTACTTTTCCTCTTCCTAAGCAGGGAGTTCCTTGAAGACAGAGACTATATTTCATTTATTTGTGTATCTTCAGTGCCCAGCATAGGACCTAGATCATCTTATTCACTCAATGAACACAGAAGGAAGGGGGCAAGGAAGAGAAGGAGAGAGGGAAGATGTACCCTTCTGAAATTGTAAAACGTTATGAAAATACAAAGAATTACTAACCAGAGAAAGATGTCTACTGTTTGATGCACTCATACTGTGTAGGAATGAGCTTATTGTCTTCATAGGCACGATGCTTAGGCAAAGAATGGAGGCCAATGACAATGCTAGTTAGAAGCAGACCTCTTGGGGCGCCTGGGTGGCTCAGTGGGTTAAAGCCTCTGCCTTCAGCTTAGGTCATGATCTCAAGGTCCTGGGATTGAGCCTTGCATCAAGCCCCACATTGAGTCCTGCACTGAGCCCCGCATCAGGCTCTCTGCTCAGTGGGGAGCCTGCATCCTCCTCTCTCTCTGCCTGCCTCTCTGCTTGCTTGTGATCTCTGTCTGTCAAATAAATTAAAAAAAAAAAAAAAAAAAAAAAGAAACAGACCTCTCATTCCTCATTTACCTGCTTGATGAAGGGGTAGGTACACAAATTTTTCCCAAGACACAGGATGAATTCTCTTAAATAATGTCATTCACCAGCAATAATTTGGTTAGCTGAATAAGCACAAAACTGAAAGAATACAGAGACTTAAGGAACTGTTTAATCTATAGTACTAAGATATTATATCAGGTGGCATGTAGTTATGTGCCCTTAAACACAATCACATAGCATTTTGTTTGGTCATCCTCATCCGGGATGTTAGAAGAACCAGTAGAGAAAAGAAGCCTCCTCAGGGATTTTTCCTTACAGTACAATTTTTACAAGGAGCTGAGTGTACAACTTGCAAAATAATAAGCTTCGGTGATAGCACAAGCTTCAGCTACAATTACCACAAAGAGCAAGTCTGCTGCCCACGCTCCTAACTTATCCTTGTGACTACAGTATGTCCGAAGTGTCACGTTCGAGTTGAAGTGACTGTGGCCAATTAGGTAATTTCCACCAGATTGGGTCTATTAATAGTTGGGCATTATCTTGAAGGAGAAATAGGAGTCTGTGACAAGGTGCAATGTGGCCTGTGAAATATTAGTTTTGGACAATCACAAATCAAGATCCAAGGGTATGTTAAATTATTCAGCATTCTTGACCTCATTATTAAGTGACTGCATATAGGTTTTTGCTCATATTCATACAATATTAGGCTCCAGGAGCTTGATTTTGTTTCCTTTCCCCAGCCGTTTCCCCATTTCACCTTTGTTTTGGCTTCTCCACTCTTTAGGTATCAGGGGTTTAGTGTATATCTCTTTCTATTTTTTATTCTGTTTAATTTTATAAATTTAAGGAGAATGGCTAAGGTTTTGTTTGAGAAAGACACAATGGGAACACTTGCAAATACAAGGACACCTGTCAGAAATATGAATATGTGTTAGGAATCTGGTTCTCATGCCTTTCTTCGCTAACACACAGCCTTAGGTAATACAAACATCTTCCAAATTAACATCTGTGTTGGTCCTCCATGTATGAAGCAGGAAGTTATGATTCATGACCTATGGTCAGAACTTTCTAAATGAATCAGAACTTCAATGCCAAGTCTGTTTCTGGAAGTATTAAATGATAGCAACAAGATTGTTTCCCAAAATAATGGGAGAAAGCCACAAAAACACTCCAGGAAGATCGTGTACCCAAGATGTTTGTTGATTCCAATTTGTTCCAGAGATGTTTGGAACAATGGGTAGTTGATGCTGATAGGATTTCTACAACCAGTAAATATGTTGAATGTTTAATGAAACTTTAAATTGGTGTTCTTGTAGATTGTAAAGAACCAACTGCATAACTATCCTAAGAATATTCCTAGCAGATATCCTTTAAACTGATAAGTTAAAATACACCAAGGGGGCAAAGCAACAAAATGCACTTGGAATGTCAACATTGCCAGATAACATGACTGAATTAGTGAACATCTGTCAAAAGAAAGTTTTTAGGCTGGTGATCTTTATGAGATTCACAAAAGAAATTAGGTAACATTAGGCTTCTTTTGGTAAAATTTCTTCCTTTAGATATGTGTATTTTATAATGTTGCCCATAATTCACATCATAACAAATACTCTGAAAGTAGAGACAGAGAATTCCGTTTCATCACACCCCAACCAAATGGGACCAGAACAGGTGTAATCACTTTAAAGTGTTCTTCTCTATAAACCAACTTCTGATACCTTCCAAAGTGGAGCTGTCAGCCCTTACACACCCACTGAGGTTGAGAATTTTTAGAAAACTAAACACAGGGATTAAAATAATATTTGAATTAGTTTTAATCACAGTGGCCTATATTCTCATGCCTCCTAGGACCCTACTGTATCTCTTCCTTGTGTGAGATGCTTGGGAGGGCTGCACGTGGGCAAAACTCACCAGAGTGCAGATCAGGAAGGAGAATTTAGGTCAATTATCTTTTGAAGTGTGATCTCTTTAAACAGCTACTCAAGGTAGTATCTTGCTAACTGTGCTATCTATAATAAAGGTGACCTGTGCTATTTCTTTAAATACTGCTTTTTGGTTATAAGCGATCAAAGTATTAAATTTGTGTAAGAAAAAAAAAGATCAAGAGAAGTGTTATCCACATTCTTTCTGGAATCTACTGGAAGGACTGAGTATGTGTTTTACCTCTCTGAAGGCCTGGGCTTGAAAGTAGGTGCATCCATTTAATTCTCTCCCAGCTGGTCTTTGTATTCTTTGTTTCTACTGTAAGTTAAGGAGACAAGTAGTTTAGATGTTACTTCGAAACCTTTGGTAAATATTTGAAGAAATTTTAAAAAGTCATATAGTAGATAAATATATGGGGAGGAGGGAGATAGAGGGAGGGAGTATTTGTTATGGATTAATTCTCCAAAGCTTAAAAAAATACACTGGGTGTGTGGATATGCATTTTCATTAGTTCTTGGAGGAAAAAAAATCACTGAATAAATGGTTTTGTGGTTTAAATTTTTTTTTTTGATGTGGAAAAATCTTTACAATTAGTAAAACACTTCAGCTGCTAGAATCATGGCAGGGTTTAAGAAAAAGGAAGTAGATTCAAAGAAATATAATGAATATAGGGAATACTTTGTAAGGATCTTCAAAGAAAATGTAAAATTTCTAAAAATTACTGAAAAATTAATTGTTCTTGTGGTTATAAAAACAATACACATTTGTGGTAGAGGATTTGAAAAATATCCAGACATTAAAAAAAATAAAAATAATCCTGGATCTTACAATTTAGAAATAACAACTTCACCGATTTTCCTTCTAGTATATAATCATACAAACATACACACACACATACACACATTGAAAAAAGTCTAGAAGCAGTTAGATAGCTTGTGCATTAAAAATTTTATTTGTTTAACTATTTTCAAGGTTTTGTATCTAGCTACTTTTCTTTATCATATACTGAGTCAGCCAAAAAAAGATTTTTAATAAAGTGAAAAAAGTGAGTTCATTTCAGGCCTATGAAGAACTATACCAATGAAATGATAAGAACCTGTTTTCTGTCATTGCCTTCTTCCAACAGGCTTATGGGTTATTAGAAAGTTTAAGATGGGTTTCAGAGATGAATTAGTTCCACACTGAATTTCAACAAATATCCAACAGTAGGAGCATAGCACAAAATCCATTAAGCCTTGTGACTATTCATTATGAAATTCTGAATTTTAACCATCTAGAAATGTAAGCCAAGCTTAGATTTATTTTTCATCCCTCAAGACTGTAAATTCCAAATAGAGCATGGGCCTCTTCTTTGGGCCTACAAAGTCGCAAGTGCACAGAGGAGGTAAGAGCTCTTTTCCTTCCCCCTGGGCCTTCTGTTTCCATGCTTGCCCAGTACCACAGATCACTCACCAAGCCTGTGGGTGACTAGCAAAAAGGGTTATCATTCCCCTTCACACACACACACACACACACACACACACACACACACCCCACACACAGGAATATAACACAGTCATAAAAAAGGGATGAAGTCATGTCATTTGAGACAACATGGATGGAGGACTTAGAAGGTGTTTTGCTAAGTGAAATAAGTTAGATTGAGAAAGATAAATACCATATGATTTCATTCTTAAGTGGAATCTAAAAAACAAAACAAAATGATGAACGAATAAACAAACAAAAAGCATATCAGACCTATAAATACAGAGAACAAACAAATGGTTGCCAGAGGGGATGGAAGTGAAGCGCAAAATGGGTGAAGGGAACTGGGAGATACAGGCTTTGAGTTGTAGAATAAATAAGTCACGAGAATGAAAGACACATAGGGGATATAGTCAATGATATTCCAATAGCAATGTATCAGTACAGATGGTACTGATATATATGTGGTGAACATAGCACACTGTATAAACTTGTTGAATAACTCTGTTGTACACCTGAAGTTAATACAACACTGTGGGTCAACTGTTATCAAAAAAATCTATGTCTTAGTGGACCATACATTATAGCGAAGGGAACAGACAATGAAGATAACATTATAGGAAAAGATTACAGGAAAAGAAAACAGCAGGGTAAGAAAGATTAGGAATAGGGAGTAGAGAGTGAGTGGGATGATCAGGAGAAACCTTACTGAGAAGGTGGCATTTGGGTCAAGACATGAGAAGGTGAGGAGATAAGCCATGTAGACATGGGGCAGGGCCTTCTAGTTATTGCAAAGGCCCTGACATAGGAGCAGGCTTGCAGGGCTGGAGGAGGGTGAAAGAGTAGAGCTAATGAGATCCAAAACGTAAGGAGTGGGAAGGGGGTGGGCATGTAGTATCTTGAAACTTAAAAGGATTTTGGCTATCTACTCTGGTATGAATCTTTGTACCACATTTCTCAAAGGTCACAGATTGAATGATTCTGAACTTCCATTTGTTTGTCTGTAAAAATGGGAATCTTATTGACTATACCATTATTTTGAGGATTAAAATGAAATAACAAGCATAGTGTCTGGCATGTGGTATGTTTGCAACAAATGTTGGTTCCTTTATTCCTCTCGGTATCATTTTATGTCTTTTATATCTATTTTATAAATGTACACATAAACATAACAGGGTGAGGTAACTGACCAATAGTTATCAAGAGGTGGGAATCCAAGTAGGTTTTAACTTTGTAAATAAATAACAATTTTTCCCCAAAACAATAAAAGTCACACTATCCCCTAATACAATCTGTATCACCAATACAAACTAATAGGTGGGTTGAGGACTCAAGTCAACCAAGGAACTAAATCTTGGATGTATTAGCCATTAGTGAGTACTGGTATATTAGCAGAAATGTACAGGCAAATCTCATTATTTCCTATTTCCATTGAGTGTCTATTTCAAGGTTAGAAAAAATGCTGTCAGTCCTTCTGGGGGGCATCTGAACATTCAAACAATACCAGATAAAATAGTCGCTTCCAAACTTTTGAAAACACCATTTCCTGCAAGGTTGAAAGGGCCTCTCTTAGATATCAATTTGCTCTGCGCTAACTTTTTTTGTATGATGGTGGCAGTTTTTCTCTCATGTGGTGGTATCATTAGAGTTTCACCTGAGTTCACAGAAATCATTTTCTGGCTAAGTTTCCACTCAAACCCAGTTGCTATAGAAGTTGAACATCAGTAGGGGAGGCAATTAGTTAGCTAGTTATTATGACTTACTTAGTATATTTTTAGCAGAAAGAAAAATGACAAAAACCTAAAATAATTCTATAGAAATATACAAGTGACTTTTTTTTACCCATAGATCATTAGCACAGTGGAGAGGATTTCAAAGAGTCTACCAACACCTATAACATCCTCTCCTGTTGTATTATTATGCAGTTGTCATCAGTTAATAGGGTCAACAGGAACCATTTTCATAAAAGTTACAGGGTACTAGTGTCGGAGGGCCTAAAACTATGGGAAGAGCTAAAGATGGAATCTTCTTTGCAGGTCAACAGCAACTATACAGAAGTTATTGCTGAGACAATTAGTTATACCACCTTTGGATATTCTGCTGGTCAAAGGCATTTCTGGGAGCTTTAAAAAATATTTGCCTGGGGCGCCTGGGTGGCTCAGTGGGTTAAGCCTCTGCCTTGGGCTCAGGTCATGATCTCAGGGTCCTGGGATCAAGCCCCGCATCGGGCTCTCTGCTCAGCAGTGAGCCTGCTTCCTCCTCTCTCTGCCTGCCTCTCTGCCTACTTGTGATCTCTCTCTCTCTCTGTCAAATAAATAAATAAAATCTTTTAAAAAAAATATTTGCCAAAGAACTTCTCCAGGGGAACATTAGCCTCTGTTGACTATCCTACAAAGTTTGCTCTTAAGCACTAATGTATTATTTGGTCTCTATCCTTTGGTCTGAATTCTGGAGTTTATAAAAAGTCTGGACTATCCCCACCTAATCAGCTAAGGGCTTTTCCTGAAAAATTTGTCTTACGATTTTTGTACCAAATAAATGGAGTCCAATAAACGTCTATTGAATGAATAAGGTGGAAAAAAACCCCTACTTTTTCCTTCTCCTTTGCTCTGATGCAAACTGAAGATTGAACACACATACTATATATTTTACCTATTGCAAAGAATATGGGTATACTAACATACACATACATATGTGAAGTCTGAACTTTTTTAAAAAGCACACACACCAGAATTTATAGCTCCAAGTGACAGTTGCTCTTTCTGAAGTCATTTAAAGAGATAATCCATTTATTTCTCAAATGAAAGTCGAAACTTCAGGAACTTCCCTCTGGGCAGTTCTTTCCTGACCTCTGCTCATTAATTTGGATATTATCATTGTCAGCAAATGTGTACCACTTGATAGTAGACTGGATGTCTTAAAATAGCTAAAAGTCAGTTGGAAACAAACATTTGAAAGAAGTAAATGAACAAGACAGATAATACTATTCTTTATCCAAAAATATTGGGCAGGACCAATATTACCATAAAGTAATGGGTTAATACTTTTTTTCATATGGCTTATAAATTGCTTTTTAAAATTAAAGCATATTTGGGGCACCTGGCTGGTTTAGTTGGTAGAACATGCAACTCTTGATTTTGGAGTTATGAATTTGAGAGGCATGTTGAGGATCGAGATTCCTTAAAAAGACAAACAAACTGGATTTATTGGGAAATAATTCACATACCATATAATTCACTCATTTATAGTGTAAAATTCAATTATTTTTTAGTATATGCACAGATATTTGCAAACATCACATCATATAATTTTGAAATATTTTCATGTCTACAAAGAAAAACCCTGTACGTTTTAGCCATCACCTCTCTATTTTCCTACCCCTCCTTTCCCATTCTCCCTAGCCCTAAGCAAGTATGAAATTAACTTTCTATTTCTATAGATTTGTCTACTCTGGAAACTTAATATAAATGGAATAATATGTTGTCTTGGTGACTGTCTTCTTAACGTAATATGTTAAGTTTCATTAATATTACAGCATGTATCATTCCTTGTTAGGAATGAATAATATTTCAGTATATGGATATACCACATTTTGTCATTCTTTCATCTCTTGATGGGCATTTGGGTTGTTTCCACCTTTTGGCTATTGTGAATGGAGATGGTATCACTATTTATATACAACTTTTTGTTCAAATATTTGTCTTATTTATTTATTTATTTAAAGATTTTACTTATTGAGAGAGTGAAGACAAGCTGGGGGAGGGGCAGAGGGAGAAGGAGACTCCTCGCCAATCGGGCAGCCCAATGCGGGCTTGATCCCAGGGCCCTGGGATCAGACACGAGCTGAAGGCAGATGCTTAACCGACTGAGCCACCCAGGTGCCCCTGAATACCTGTTTCACATTCTTTTGTGCATACACTTAGAAGTAGAATTGCTGGACCATATGGCAATTCTATCTTTAACTTTTTGAAGAACCATCAACCTTTTCCATAAAATCTACACAAGTTTACATTCCCACTAGTGGTGTCTGAGGGTTCCAATTTCCCTATAAGTTTGCCAAAACTTATTATTTTCCCCTTTTTTGAAAAATTATGGCCATGCTCGTGGGTCTGAAGTAGTATCTCATTGTGGTTTTAATAGGTCTTTCTCTAAAGGCTAATAATGTTGAGCATTTCTTTCATGTACTTCTTGGCTATTTGTGGACTTTCTTTGGAAAAAAAACCCTATTCAGTTCAAAGACCGTATACTGCTTTGCATATAATAGGGACTTACTAAATAACTCTAGTGGCTACAGAATTTCCTTGAAGGAAAGGTTTAGAGGCAGCAGTCTAACTGGAAGGCAGAGTACCCTAAGGCTGTATTTGCTTAACAGTTATATATGACTATCAAAATATTATTAATTTACAACAAAGAATAGGGAAGGCTAGTGAGGGTCATGGGAATCTAAAGCTTCTCCTTTCCCCCAGTGTCTATAACCAACTGAGAATCTAAGGAACTATAATTGGAGAAGGAAACATGCTTTCTCAGATTTACCAATGGCTAATCACACTAATATAGGCACACCACTCTTCCCTCCCTTTGCTCCAAGCATAGATATATACAAGTAAACTGATGGATAGATATGTGAAAGGCTATGTGGATTAGTAGTAGGAGTAAGCAAGCCAATAAATGGATGAGAGACAGTAGCATCTTGATGGGAGAAAATGGACTGATAAGTGGGTAAAAGTATGGATGGGTAGTAGAGAAGACTTCTGTTTAGTGCAACAACCCTGGCTGCTAGCAAATAGTAATCCAATATAAATCTTAATAGTCTAAAAGATTAGTCAGCTGAACCACAAAACCAGGTTCTGATGGAGTCCTTTTAAAACATTCAATTTCATCCACCCCAGTGCCTCTGAAAGTTAAAAATTGCCTCACTGGGTCCAAATGGTTCTGACTAATTTTTCCCACTCAGTTCTCTCCAGATCTTTGGTGTGGATCAAAATCTTATGAGAAAAAATGAGCAAGGGGCTGCATGCATTACTGGCAATCAGTTACTCAAGATTTTAAACTGGGGACACAAAATGGTGGCAGCTTTTCCCAGGGCTGCTCTATGAATAAAGGACAAGCTATGAGAATAGAATAAAAACACAAACTGAAAGAAGATGGAATTTGTGACCAGCTTAGGGATTTTCTCACTCCTCTCTAGGGTCTTCTGTTAGAAAACAAAATCAAAATTATGTAATATGATTCCTTCCATCCCTTTCTCTTGCTTGGAATTAAAAATCATCTACTGAAGACTTTCTCACTTCAAAACCCAGCCAGGCGCTTTCTACTATCAAGGAAGGTGCCCGAAGAATAAATTGCTCCTATCAGAAATAAAGCATTTTAGTTCTGCCACAAGCAGTGAGATCTGTGTTTATAAGTCTCTCCAAAGGCAACTCCATTTTTGCAGCTCTCCTCTCATTTTCTTTTGATGCATAAAACCTGTAGACTGGAGCGCTGTGATTGCATTCGGCTCTGGAGCAATGTAATTGTAAATATTCATTGGAATTTGAGCTAGCTTTCCCAGGTCTTCCTAGGGCTCTGCAGCTATGCAAACAGCAGCAGTGCCACATTAGCTCACAGCCCAGAGACCGCCTATTTCCCCACAGCCCCTAGGACCTTTTCTGTAGAGTGAGCACATGCAGAGAAACTGGCCCTTAAACACCATTTCAATCTACCATTTCACTTGTTTCTCCCTTTCTCCCCATGACTGCTGATACTTAGTAATTCTGTCTGTCAGTCCCAAATATGCATTAAAAAGAGAACCATGTCCTCCTCGAATGAAGCTGAATCAGAATGCGCTCACTGCATTTGTGCTCAGCTTATTTAGAAGATTAATCAGATTCCAGCCATTCTGCGAATATATATATACAAATATACACAGACACATAGGTACAGAGAAACACAGATACACACACACACATATCCACACACAGATAGGAAGCCATATATATTATGCAGCAACTCCGGAAAAAAAACTAGGATATATATATGCTCTGATTAAGATATAAGAGCAGGGCGCCTGGGTGGCTCAGTGGGTTAAAGCCTCTGTCTTCAGCTCAGGTCATGATCCCAGGGTCCTGGGATCGAGCCCCGCATCGGGCTCTCTGCTCTGTGGGGAGCCTGCTTCCTCCTCTCTCTCTGCCTGCCTCTCTGCCTACTTGTGATCTCTGTCTGTCAAATAAATAAATAAAATCTTAAAAAAAAAAGATATAAGAGCATTCATGAGTTATTCCACTCTTCTCCAAGTTAAAATCTGAAGGAAGCAAAAATAAAGTATTATGGGATTAGGAATAGCATACTGGTTATAACAAACTTACAGTAAAGAGTTATATATATATATATATATATTTTAAGATTTTATTTATTTATTTGACAGAGAGAGATCACAAGTAGATGGAGAGGCAGGCAGAGAGAGAGAGAGAGAGAGAGAGAGAGGGAAGCAGGATCCCTGCTGAGCAGAGAGCCCGACGTGGGACTCGATCCCAGGACCCTGAGATCATGACCTGAGCTGAAGGCAGCGGCTTAACCCACTGAGCCACCCAGGTGCCCCAAAGAGTTATTTATATATTTAAACATATAAATTGGGCCAGAAGGAACCTGTGTTTCACCATGCTGATTCAATTCTCAACATATTGCCTATAAGGCTGAAGTTGAATGTACAAGCTAGGCTCCCCAGACCACTCCCCAATATATCTTCTGAATGCTAGATGATTAGATTCCAACAGAATTCATGGCACCTGCAATATTAACTTCAAAATAGTCCAAGGAATAGATTGATGCATAGAAAAAATAAAGATGCATCAAGTTAAATAAGAGAGAGATATGTTACTAATGTTGAAATATTTCAATGCAAAAGTAAGTCTAAATTGAAATTCTTTGGGCCTGGCCAACATTTAGATTTAATGATGAAAGTGAAAAACTACTTTAAGTGGCAAAAAATACAGAACAGTCACTACTTCATATGTATAAGGAAATTTATTTTATTTAACTGGGTGAGTTCATAAACAAAAGGCACTCTGCTAGGCATTTTGAGGGCTACAGAGATGAATGACGTATGTGTCCTATGTCTTGAGAGCTTTAGAATTTAGCAGCAGAGAGAAAATGTGCATAAATAGCTATGCTATTAAAGGCGGAAAATACTATGTTACTTATAGGGAGGGGGTGAAGGGGAATTATGAGCAACCACATGGCAGAGAGGAAAATCAACCAGACTCTGAAGCAATAGGATTTGACAGACGGAATTGGATGAAGGGAGAAATCCATCTCTGCAGAGAAGTGTTATGAGTCGAATTTTGTCCCCCAAAAAGATATTGTTGAAGTTCTATTCACCAGAAGTTGTGAACATGATCTTATTTGGAAATAGAGTTTGTTAATATAACCAAGTTAAGTTGAAGTCTAATTGGATGAGGGTTGGTCCTAATTCAATGATCAGTTTCGATATAAGAAGAGGAATATTTGGACTCTCTCCTGGGTAAGGGAGAAGGCCACATAAAGATGGAGGCAGAAAGAGACTGGAGTGATGCATTTATAAGCTAAAGGAACACCAAGGATTGCCAGCAACTGCCAGAGGTTAGGAGAGGCAAGGAAGGATTCTTCCCATAGAGCCTTCAGAGGGAACATAGCCCTGCTGCCAACTTGATTTCAGACTTTGAGTCTCCAAAACTGTAAGAGAATACATTTCCATTATTTTAAACCACCTATTGTGTGCTTTGTTATGGCAGCCTTAGGAAACTAATACAAGAAGAAAGAAGATGTGGCTTAGCAGTGGGAAAGGTGAAGTTTGGATTGGCTGGAGAGCAGTGTGTATAAAGTGTGTATAAAGATCAACAGTAGGAGTTACACTTTGGAAAATAAGAAGGCCCAGATTGTGGAGTTTAGGCCACTATCTGTAGTCTATAAAGCATTACTGGGAAAGGGAGTGATGGAAGATTCAGGATGAGCTGGAAGAATAGAACAAGGAAGAAGTGAACAGCTAACAGGCTGTTGCGATATTTGAGATGAGAAGTGACATCTGGATGGTGGCAGTGGTTATGAAAAGAAAGCTATAGATTTGAGAGGCTGAGGTAGAATTGATGGAATCTGGAGACTATTTAGGTGCAGGAGGCATGAAAATAATTTGAACTTTGAAGTCTAGAGGATGAGATGGGGGGATAGAGATGCCAATATCAGAGGCAGGAAACCCAGGAGGTAAAATAGGTTTGGAAGAATATGTTGAGAATAAGATTCTGGGTTTTAGCAAACAGAGAAGTCCAGCAGAATGCTGGAATTGTGGACTTGCAGCCTAAGAGGTGTGTTGGGCTGGAAATAGAGGTCTGGGGCCATCTGCACTGAGGAGATAGTCAAAGGACTGGAAATGGTTGACATCACCAAAGAAGATGGATGAGCATAAAGGAAAGAGCTGAGTATTGGGGGAGCATCTGTATTGAGGGGTAGGAAATGGAAGAGGCAAAGAAGTTAGAGAGACAGAGTGTAACCAAGATCAACCCAAGTCAGGGAATCCAGAGAATGTAATGCATGAAGGGGAGGGTGATCCGCAATATAAGATGCCTTGTCCTGAGTAGGACAAGGACGCAGAAAGAGTCATTGGTTATAGGGATTAAAATGTCAAGGGTAACTTAAGAGAGGGCAATTTCAAGCTAGTGGTGTGATAGGTCCTTTTGGAAAGGTTTAGGAATGATGAATGGGTGAAAGAAGCTAAAATTCTTTTGACAGATAGATTATTCTTTTTTTAAAAAAGATTTTATTTATTTATCTGACAGAGAGAGATCACAAGTAGGCAGAGAGGCAGGCAGAGAGAGAGGGGAAACAGGCTCCCCGCTGAGCAGAGAGCCCGATTCGGGGCTCGATCCCAGGACCCTGAGATCATGACCTGAGCCGAAGGCAGAGGCTTAACCCACTGAGCCACCCAGGTGCCCCCAGTTAGATTATTCTTTGACAGGTTTGGTAATGAATACAAGGAGAAAGATAAGAGGATTTGTGTTGTCCTTTCTGTTTTAAGGTAGAAAAATAAATGAGCATATTAATATCCAAAGGGGAAGGAATCGAGAATTTGGGAGAGTTGTAAAAAAACAAAACAGAGCAGGATAACTGATAGATCAGAGCCCTGGAAGGAAGAGGGATGGAATGGGATCCAGATAGAGAGAGAAGGATTAGCCTTGGAAAGGAGTTGGGATAATTTCCCCTCTGAGGTAGGCAAAATGATAATGGGAAGAATTATAAATCATTTGGATGTGGAATGAGGGAATTTGAAGGAGTTCATGAGTCTCATCTCCATAAAGCAGAAATCAGGTCACCTCCTGAGAGAGAGGTGTGGCTGAGAGGGTTGCAAGTTTGAGGGTTAGGAAAGATGATATCTTTGGGGAATATGACAGAGAGTGAATAAAAGGATTGCTAATAAGCCTACTTGAGGTGGTAGCAAGAGTATTAATTGACAAAATTAATTTTAATTAATTAATATCAGATATAACTTCTTCCTTTAAGTTTTAACAGCATGGGAGAGATAGGCAGGTGGAAAAGCAGATGGTAGGGTGAGACCAGTGCTGGTTAGGAGTGAGATAATGACAGGAAAGCTCAAACCCAAGGATATAGTAAAGGCTAGAATAGGCATTTGAAAGAATTTTTGAGTGGGTATCAGTGTCCTTGTGCTTCAAAGTAACCTAAAAATAGTGATAAGGAATCAAGAAAAAATGAAAGTAAAGGATGAAAATTATGTTCCTTTCTTCCGTTACACATTCCTTCTTTTCTCTCCTTTATTCATTCAATATACTTGCCAAATGTCCATCCATGTCAAGGCATGGAGAAAGAAGGCAGGTTTCAGGTCTATAGATTAGGTTCCTTATCCTTAAGAGTCTAAAATAACAACAACAGCAAACCCCAACCAAAATAACCCAAAAAACCCCAAAACCAAAACCAACAAGAAAAACACTCAACTCACATTGTCCATCAGGAGTCACCTTAAGTGCTTATCCACATATTAACCAGTTGGTACTTAGACCCAATTATTTTGTCTAATTTCACTGATGAGGGTATTGAACTATAGAGGAGTTAAGTGACTTGTCAAGGTCACACGGTTAGTTAGTTGCTAGCAGAGCCAGGATTTGAACTTAGTGAGTCTGGCTCAAGTCTGTGCCCTTAATGACTATGCTATGAGAACTAAAAAGATTTTGAAATGGGTTATAAGTAGAAGGATTACATATTCCAATCAGTTTGGGAAGACCCACTTGATGGTTACTGTCCCAGTGAAAATATCCATTGTAACCCCTTTCAATAGAAGGTTTGAAGGATAAAGTACATAGTTCCCCCAATTATAAGAGAAATTAAACAATTGTTGGGCTTTTCTTCAAACAAATAATTATTGGCTTATGTGATGAATATAGACAAAGAACTGAAAGTCATTTAAGGAAAATAAATGAAATGGCTCTCTCTTGCTATGATGCACAGCCTCATAGCCTGCAAAACCCAGCTTCTTTGATCCCTTTGGAAAGATCATAGCCCCTCTCCTATTCCTAGTGGCCTCTGTTCCTCTAAGCACTTTAACACTACTGCTGAAGGAGTTAAAAGAGAAACACAAAAAGAAACAAATGAGGTCATGCTTTTCTTGCATTCTTCAAGTTGCTACCAATTGGATTTCTACACACCCATTCTTTAAGCAGTAATGGACATTGAACCACCAAAACTCTACAGTGAATTTGCACCCCCGTCTCTCTCTTTCTTATCTCCTTTCCTTACCTCCACCCCTAAGTGAGCACTCCATTATTTCTTCCAAATCAGGCATAATGACCATGTGCTATATGGATATGCAGCCTCAGCTAGAGCTGCTATCAGGCTGATGCCAGGCCATGTGCAATAATATTGGCTGCCTTGTGGCTCTTGGAAATGGTTTCATATTGTGAGCCATCTCTCCTTACTGTCTTCAGCCTCCAGTGGGAAGCAGGGAAACTGGTACCAGTCAAGGTGAATCTCGTACCCCATGAAAAGTGTCCTCTTGTCATTGCCAAATTAATCCCCTTGGAAGATTTAGAGACGTACACTCAACTCTCTGTGGACAAAAAAAATGTTTCAGTTTTCTAATGCTCACTGGTGATAGACACTTATACAATATTGTGATTGGCTCTTAGTCCAGTAATCCTGTTTAAAATGCTGCAATGGGCAAAAATGATGGTAATGCCTAGGACAGAGCAAGCAGAGAAGCAATTAGCAAACTCAAGAGAGGACATCCATCCAGGGTTTTCAATATCCTGCTGAGCGGCCATTGTTTTGTGAGGCTTTATTATTCTCAGAGGTTTTAATATGCTGGTCCACAGAATTCTCTTACAATTTCTCTGACTGAGTTTTCTATTGTTTTCTCTGTCTGTCCTGGGCCCTCTGTTTTTCCTTTCTCTGGACCCACTCATGCAGTAAGCTTATGCATTCATCATGATTTCAACCACAATTTAGATTACAAAAGGTTCCAAATATACATTGGAGCTGCCTGAAGGGCATTTTACTCTTTCTCCCTTCCTTCCTTGGTAAGCTCATCCTCTAATATGATTTCAATAATAGCTAACATTTATCATGTGTCAAGTACAAAATTGATGCTTGGAACCCTGCAAGGTAAGTACGATTATATCTTTGTCTCTCAGAGAAGGAGTTAGTAAGTGGTAAAACTGAGATTTGAACCCAGGAATTCTTGCTTCAGCACCTATGCTCTTAAATACCACAGTAGGATGCCTCTTCACAGTCAACCATTTGGTTCTCTGCCTTGTGACTAGATATGCCAAGAGCTTCCTAGTATTCTTTCTGATATCAGCAAAACTCAATACATTTTTCATATGGAAAGTTTACTGTGCTCTCTATTGATCAAATTTAAAGTCCTCCAAAGTTTTCTACTCACTTCTCTGTCACCAAAGCCCATTCAGAATTGATTCCACCTAAGGAGATTTGCGTGCCATGCAAAATATTTTTACCACTTCTTTAGGCTATTCCTTGTACCTAAAACACTCTTTTTATATCCTCTCTGGGAAACATTTTACCTCCTCTTTTAGGATTTACCTCTTTCAGGGAGGAAGATATAAGAGTGAATTACATCTAATCAGGGATGCTGTGTTCTCTTTCCTTATTTGTCCTGCAGAGTCTAATAATGTTTATCATGCATTGATATGCAGTAAAGATGGCTAATGTATAGACCTAACCATCCTAACCAACACTGGAAGGAACTAAAGCCTGATAGCTGAGAGACACAACTTAATAATTACTAAAGACCAAAGTGCAGGTCTTCATCTATAGAGAGGCTTCTCTTTTGCTTCTAGACTATTTCCTACTGTTCACTTCCATTTCTCATTCTTTCCTTGTTCTGCTCTGTGTAGCTGGGAGGTGAACCCCCTGCAGAATGTATTTCTAGGCTCTAAAGTCAATTGGTTACCAGCTAGATTTGGCCAATGAGAGGAGCTGGAAGGAGAACGTAGTGTGGGAGGGAGGAACCAAGCACATTTCCCTTTCCTTTCTGCTTTGGGGATGGATCTCCAGCAGCAACTGTGTCTCTTCTGTAGCTCCAGCTCTACCCCATAGGCCTGACACGATTCCAGTCCCTGAACACTGATAGCACCACCTCCTCCTCTTGTCTCTGCAGTAGGGTAGTGGCTTCCTGCTGTTGTTAACTGCCCTACCCCCACTGGTGTCTCAGCTCCCCCATGTAAATCCTTGCATTAAATTTCCTCTTGTAAATACTTGAAGTGCTTTGTTTTCCTGGTTAGACATTGAAAGAGGAAGCAACCCCTTTTTTTTTTTAAATCCTAATAGAATCATGGAAAAATTTTCCTGGTAATCTCTAATTTTTTTTTTTTTTTTGAGAGAGAGACAGTAGAGCAAGTGGGAGAGAACACTAGTGGGAGGGGCAGAGAGAGAGGGAGTGGAGAGAGGGGTAGAGGGAGAGGGAGAAGCAGGCTCCCCACTGAGCAGGGAGCCAGAAGTGGGGCTGGATCCCAGGACCCTGGGATCATCACCTGAGCCAAAGGCAGAGCTTAACCAACTGAGCTACCCAGGCACCCCTCTTCTGGTAATCTTAAATCCTTGTGGAGCTGTCTTCTGGTTGTTTAGGAGGCGATAAACTGGTCACATCTAGTAAGTTAATGGAGGACAAGATGAAAGTGGTATGGTTGTAACAATGGCATTAAGTCTCTAAGATAGTACAGATGCAATGTGTCTTAAACTTACAACTCTTCCATTCTTGATGTTCTCTATTACAAGTAAATTGTGAATATACATCACAAATACATAGCTTTATAAGTAGTAAAGTAAGAAAAATTAAAGATTTATTTATGATTTCATAGGTAAATGAAATGAGCTCAACCTGAATGTTACAACTCTATCATATTTTTTTATTGCTATATTTAAGGGGACTTGTTTAATATTTAACGCTTATTAACATGCAGGTGTTTTTACATTGCTATGTAATGTAGAAAGAAATGGAACAAACACTTTTAAACTCAACACAAATGTCCAAGGTAAAACCTGCCTCTAAGATGAGTCATAAATTCACTCTGTACCAATCTAATTAGAACCATGTGGTGAGCAAATAGGACAGATGTCATCTGTGTTTGAAGCATTCTTGTTCAGCCATTCACCCATAGCATCAACCTGCCCTATCCCCAACTCTTTTCTCAACTATGCCATGTTGAGGGATCCTTGGGAATTTCTTTAGATAAGGCTTTGAAGTTCCTGTCTGGACATAAGGTCTTTGATATGGAGGAAAGGAAATAATCAATTTAACTATTTGATGGCCCTGAATGTAAGAGTTTCTCATGAACTGGGAGTCCCAGCTATAGCAGAACTTAAGCTATGATATTGAGTTGAGCTCCAAGCCATTATAAAGGATTTTCAAGACCCAAAGAAGGATCAAACTAAATTTATAGAAGAATTTAGGATTCTTTTTGGAGCTTATGACCCTGGGCTCCCTGATTTGTACCAATTTGTTCACATGATGGTAAGTCCAAGAGATGCCCAAAGATGGCTTCATGCAGCATATTAGGACTCCTCTAGAGACTTTGAGGACCCCACAAAGCATGCTTCTAAAGATGGAATAAAAAGAGAAAGAAAGTTAGATTAATTGCTCCATGAAGCTATATGAGAGTTTTTCCTGTGAGAGAATTGATTGGGCTATAATACAATCCTATAAACACAAAAGGGATGAATCAGTTGCAGACTTTCAAATTTGCTTAGAAAAAATATTTAGACAGCATTCTGGTCTCAGGGACTCTAAAGCTAATATTGTCTTGTCTGCTCATTTTGTTAATGGGCTTCGCCCTGAGCTTAATGATTTATTAAAGAAGCATAAATTAGAATGGGAGATCACTCCCCTTTCTAAGCTCCAACATCTTGCTGAGTATTTTGAAAGAATTTTTAGACAGTGGAGGTCATCAAGCAAATAAGCTCATGACCTTACAATTATAGCAACTATAGGGGCCTCAATCAAATTTTAGAACTAATTTTGCCCCTGTTGACAAAGATACCTGTAGATACTACAGACAGAAGGGACAATAGAAAAGGGATTGTACCTTCAAACAACATAATTATCCAACTAGTGGGAACATACCATCAGATCTCCAAGATGATTATCAATACTGACAGGACTTGGAGGAATTGCTCAGTAAGCTATCCTAGTAATGCCTACAAATCATAAAGGTGAAATAGAACGTAAAATAAATGGAGAAATCATACCGTTCTAGTAGATACCAGAGTGACTTTAAACCCCAGCATGATACATCAAGAACTTCCCTGGATTAATAAAAATGTTTCAGTGATGGGTGTGTCCAATCAAAATCAAAGGGTTCTTTTAGCAGAGCCCAACTGTTACCCTTGGCCTCTCCTTTGCAAGTCTTGTCTTTCTGTTATGTGACACAGCTCCTATAAATCTCCTAAGAAGAGCTTTACTTTCCAAATTTGGAGGCCAAATAAATTTTTGCCCCAGGAGAAATAACCTTGGAATTTCCAGACTCAATAGATCCTGAAACATTATGTGCTCTACAAGTCCAAATTGATTATTCTGAAGAGGATACAAACCCCTTAATAACATAAATAGTGTATACCTCTCCAAATTCCCTAACATTCTCATGGGCCTCTTCTTTCACAGATATGGGAAAAATTAAGAGTGCTGAACTATTTAAATTCAGATCAGGAAGACAGTGTGGAGATACCTCAAAAAACTAAAAAGAGGGCACCTGGGTGGCTCAGTGGGTTAAGCCTCTGCCTTCAGCTCAGGTCATGATCTCAGGGTCCTGGGATCAAGCCCCGCATCCGGCTTTCTGCTCAGTAGGAAGCCAGCTTCCCCCTCTCTCTCTGCCTGCCTCTCTGCCTACTTGTGATATCTCTCTGTCAAATAAATAAATAAAAACTTTAAAAAAAAAACTAAAAAGAGAAATACCATATGATCCAATAATTCTACAACTGGGTATTTTTCCAAAATAAATTGAAAACACTAACTTAAAAAATACAAGCACCCCTATGTTTATTGTAGCATACATGCATCCTATGTTAGTCCATTATTTACAATAGCCAAGACATGGAAGCAAGTGTCCATTAATAGATGAATGGGTTAAAAAAGATGGGGTGTGTACACACACACACACACACACACACGCACGCACACACACACACACAATGGAATATTACTCAGGCATAAAAAATAAAGAGATTTTGCCATTTGTGACAATATAGATAGACCTAGAGAGTTTTATGTTAAATGAAATAGTCAGAGAAAGCCGAATACCATATGATTCATTCAACTTGCATATGGAGTCTAAAGAAAAAAGCTAATGAACAAACAAACAAAAAGTAGAAATTGACCCATAGAGAACAAACTAATTGATGATTGCCAGATGTGAGGTAGCTGGAGAGATGGACAAAATGGGTGAAGGGGAGTGAGAGATACAGGTTTTTAGTTTTGGAATGAATATGTCCCAGGGATTAAAGATACAGCATAGAGGATATAGTCAATGGTATTGTAATAGTGTTGTATGATGACAGATGGTAGCTACGCTTGTGGTGAGCATAGCATAACCTATAGAGTTTCAGATCACTTCGTTGGATACATGAAACCAATGTAACACTGTGTCTCAACTGCACTTCAATTTATAAAAAAAAAAAAGGAAAGAAAAGAAAAAGAAATGATGATAAACCAGAAACAAATGAGAGATTGTTTGAATATATTTTGGTACAAACTTAAACAAAATTCAGATTCATCCTTCTAAACTGCTTCCAAAATTGCCCCAAGACTCTTTAAAACCTGGAGCCATACAAGGGCTCATCCCTATAACAGAAGATTTAATAAGTCAGGGACTAATTATTCCCTGCAGTAGTCCTTGCAACACTCCTATCTACCCATAAAAATAGCCCCATGGTTGAGAGTGGAGATTTGAACAAGACGCTAGGGCTATAAATAAAACTATATTCCAAAGTTTCCTGTGGCACCCAACCCAAACACTCTGTTGTCAAATATTCCAACTGAATGTAAATGGTTTACAGTTGTAGCTCTGTTTTGCCTTCTTTAGCATCCCAGTAGATAAGGAAAGTTAGTATTTGTTAGCTTTCACTGGAAAAATCAACAGTATACTTGGATAGTATATTCACTCAAGGATTTACTGAAGCCCCTTCATATTTATCCCAAGTTCAACATTGAAGTTTAAGTACACCACAATTTTCCAGAAATTCTACCTTGATTCAATACGTAGATGACTTACTTCTTTGTTCCTCATCCAGAGAGAACTCAGAAATTGACTCAAAATATGTATTGCAACAGCTACCTTATAAACACCATAAGGCCCCTTGAGATAAACTTCAATTTTCACAGGAAAAAGTACATTACCTTTATCATGATTTAATAGCAAAGGGAATCTTGCCTCCAAAAAGAATAAATACCATCCAAAGTTACCCCAGACCTAGGACTAAGAACTTAGAAGATTCTTTGGGTTTGTAGGACATTGCCAATTTAGGGTCCCTAATTTTTACTTATGGTTTCTCCACTCTATGAACTGACTAAAAGTAACATTTAGGAAAAACTGTTCCTTGGGAAACAAAATATGAGGAAGCCTTTACTGAAATCAAACAAGCCTTACAAAATCCTCCTGCTTTGGGGCTTCCTGATTATACACTTGACACTCTTTGTTTATGAATGTAATAGGCAGGCACTGGGAATCCTTACACAAGAACATGGGGGAAAAAAAGTCCTATAACTTATTATCGTTTATAATTGGATATGGTAGGCAGGGCATAACCAAATGGTTTAAGGATAGTTATTGTAGCTGCTAAAATTGTAGAATCCTATTTAGAACTTATTCAAGGATGTGTATTATATCTGAAAGTTCCTCATGCTATAGAGTTTGCTAAACACTGAACATACTCAGCAATTCTGTTACTGGAGTATCATGACACTCTACTCCTGTCTCCTTCAGATCTGCATATTCTTTGCTGCAAATCCTTTAACCCTGCTACCCTTTACCCTTACCTGACAAAGGAGAAGCTGGTCTTTCAAGATCTGACTCCTAGATTAGATTTACAAGAAACTCCAAATCTGGACTCAGTATGGTATGTTAATGGTTCTTAAGTCAAAATTCTGAAGGGAAATATCAAGGTGGGTATGCTGTAACTATACAATATGTATTATAAAGAAGAGTCCTTTCTCAGTTTAACTCAGCCTAACCAGCAGAATTATTTGTCCTCATTCAAGCATGTGAACTAGCTAAAGGAAAAACTGCAAATATTTACAGAGAGCAGGCATGTTTTTTGGAGTGGTCTCTGCATTTGGTATGCTCTAGAAACGAGATTTTTAATATCTAATGGTATGCCCATAAGAAATAGTCCTCAGATTGCTGATCTCTCTGCTGTTATTATTTTCACAAATAGCTATAAGCAAAATCGAAGTTCATACCTGCTGATCAGACTCTGAGTATCAAGGAAATGCCATGGCTGATGTTCACGCTAAGGCTGTTACTCAAGAAATTCCTAATGTAACCAAATTCTGTACTTCAAATGAGTTTTGTAAGATAGATCCAAATCTGGTTATTTACGACAACTTGTGTAACATATAAAAATTGTGTCAAACACTGAAAAACAAAAACGGCACCAAGAAGGATGTAAATTTAACAACAACAACAACAGCAGATTCTGAGAAAGTCCAAATGGTCTTCTGACACTTCCTGAATCTCTCAAATTGCCACTCTTATGAGTACTTCACACAACTTCCCAACATGGAATTGATAAAATGACACAAATTATGAAAAAATTTTGGTGGATTGTCCTAAATTGTCACGACAGATTTATAGTCAATGTTTAACTTGTCAATCATATAACCCAGCGAAAATTATTAAAGTAGCTTGAGGGGTTGCTCCCCTACCATCCAGACCATTGGCACATTTACAATTGGACTTCATTCAATTGCCTCTTTCTATGAGTTATGAATATGTATTTGTAATGGTATATTTGTTTTCTAGATGGGTAGAAGCTTGCCCCTGTTGGAAAGCTGTTGTAGCTATTGTGGCAAAGAAATTATTAGAACATGTTTTCCTAGTATGAGGAGTTCCAGATGAAGTTTCAAGTGATTAAGGGATTAACTTACTGGACAGGTTATAAAACAATTAAACAAGGTTATTCAAACATTGTGGCGCTATCATTGTTCCTATCATCCTCAGTCTTCAGGGAAGGTTGAACATACCAATGGTACTCAGGAATTGAAAATGGCAAAACTCACTGAAATCACAAGATTAGCGTGGCTTACAGTGTTATCCTTCACTCTTATGATTTTAAGATCAACACCTTTTGGGAAACATAAATTGACACTTTATGAAATCATCACTGGGTAACCTATGCCATTTAAGATAGAACCCCATGCATATTTTGCCTTTATAAATTCTGACATGACTAAATGCTCTAAAACACTAACACAATATTCAAAAACTTATTTGCAATAGCTTGATGTATCCCATATATTGCAACATGGAGACTGGGTATTCTGGAAGGAACATCAGAGAAAAATGGCACTTGAAACTTGATGGAAAGGGCTATCATAAGTTCTTTTCATTTTTTACACAGCAACTAAATTATAGGGTATTGAACCTTGGATCCATGTTTCTCATTTAAAGAGAGCTCCCCAAGCTCTCTATTATGACGGGCACATATTGCATGGAGCACTGGGTGTGTTGCATAAACAATGAATTCTGTTACACTGAAAAGAAATTAAATTAAAAAAATAAGTAAAGAGAGCTCCCCAGACTTTTTGGCTTGCTAACCTGTAGCTGACTTAAAATTAAAGATCTCCAGGGAGAAGTCTTTCCCTGAAGTAGATGATAGCATGATACAGACAACTTCTGCCCAACATCACAAAACAATATATGCAGAATTCCTATTTATTTTCAAGACTTAATTTTAGAACAATTGTTTTGTGATTAGTGTCTTGCAAACTAACTCAAAATGTTTAAACTTAAGGGGAACTTCCTATACTGTCGGTGGGAATGCAAGCTGCTGCAGTTTTCCTCAAAAAGTTGAAAATAAAGCTACCCTACGACCCAGCAATCACAGTACTGGGTATTTACCCTAAAGATATAAATGTAGTGATCCAAAGGGACACGTGCACCTGAACGTTTATAGCAGCAATGTCCACAATAGCCAAACTATGGAAAGAACTTAGATGTCCATCAACAGATAAATGGATAAAGAAGATGTGGTATATATACACAATGGAATATTATGCAGCCATCAAAAGAAAAGAAATCTTGCCATTTGCAAAGACGTGGATGGAACTAGAGGATATAATGCTAAGTGAAATAAGTCAATCAGAGAAAGACAATTATCATATGATCTCTCTGATATGAGGGATTTGAGAGGCAGGGCAGGAGGTCATGGGAGCTAGGGAGGGAAAAAATGAAACAAAATGGGATTGGGAGGGAGACAAACCATAAGAGACTCTTAATCTCATGCAGCAAACTGAGGGTTGCTGGGGGGTGGGGCAGTAGGGATAGGGTGGCTGGGTTATGGACATTGGGGAGGGTATGTGCTATGGTGAGTACTATGGAATGTGTAGGCCTGATGATTCACAGACCTGTACCTTTGGGATAAATAATACATTATATGTCAATTTAAAAGATGTTTAAACTTATGGTTCTCTTTATGTTGGGAATTTTCCTCACCTAGACTGAACACTCACTAAAGTCTAACATCCAACAAATAACTGCTTTTACTAACCAAAATTATTTTTGGTTGTCTAGCCATTTTTTTTTTTTTTAAATTTTTATTTATTTACTTGACAGACAGAGATCACACGTAGGCAGAGAGGCAGGCAGAGAGAGGAGGGGGAAGCAGGCTCCCCACTGAGCAGAGAGCCAGATGTGGGGCTCGATCCCAGGACCCTGGAATCATGACCTGAGCTGAAGGCAGAGGCCTTAACCCACTGAGCCACCCAGGTGCCCCTGTCTAGCCATTTTTTAAGAGAGAGCGCACATGAGTGGGGGGTGGGTGGGAGGGGTAGAGGGAGAGAGAGAGAGAGAATCCCAAGCAGGTTCCATGCCTAATGTGGAGCTGAGTTGGGGCTGGATCTCACACTCTGAGATCACTACCTGAGCCAAAGTCAAGAGTTGGATGCTTAACCAACAGAGCCACCCAGGCATCCAAGTTACTTAGCCATTTAAATGCTCAGGAAGACACCCAGTTAATATTAGAACCAGCTGCTATACATTCCTAGATTGACTGATTAAGGAAAATGGCTTTATGTGAAGGTCTGGTATTCTTCCCTTGGCCACTCAACCAATACTTATGGCCAATTAATATGGCATTGGGAAGAAGCCTGAGAGCCAAGGCCTGGCTCATGACCACTGTAAACTTAATTGCTGGCAACCTGTCACTATGCATAGAAAATTGTACTAGACCTCCTCTGTGGGAATGTTCCAGACTCACTCTGTATTTGATTTAGATGAGGAAGAGTGGACTTCTACATATATTAATACAGAATTAAAATTAGATAATGATAACAATACCCTTAATTATATCATCAAGGAAATGACTGAACTTGTACATTGGTTCAGTGAAAAATAAGTAGGGAAATGGAATGCCTCCATAATCCCATAATATAAAGCAAATAATGGTTTCACTTTTTGGATAGACCAATATTCAGGGCACCAATGGAAAAAGAAATCAATCATTTATCATCCATGATATGATACATGGACTGCTAAATGAAATTCATAGGAATGTTTTTTGTTCCTATCTAAATGTAAACCACAGCCATTCAAGATGGGCATGTGCTCCTGCTTCATGGCAAGGAATAATCATGATGCCCACCTAATTGGTGGGTCAAAGGATCCACCCTACCTCTCAATATTATTGGTTTATTCATCCTCTGTGGTAATAAGATATACAAAGCTTTCCCACTGAAATGTTATGGATACTGTGGTTTAGGATAATTTTGTACCCAAAGGACTAAATATGACTCCTTGAATGCTAGCCAGATTTTAAATTTCAAATGATATATATATGAAGTAACAAGCTTCCTGTGAGTTTCCAAATCCTACTGTTCAAAAAAGCTCTGGTTTTCATATGTTTGTTGGAATGTTTTTTCCTCAATTGGGAGTTAATGAGTTAGAAAAATCACCTGTTAATATTTCTGCAACTTTGAGAAAAGCTTTAATGATGCCCTAAATGTTCTTCAAGCAGTACAAACTGAAATAAATAGTTTATTTTCAGTGGTACTCTAAAATAGGAGAGTCCCCACAAACCAGAAGAGACCCTTAATCTCACAAAACAAACTTAGGGTTGCCAGGGGGGAGGAGGGTAGGGAGAGGGTGGTTGGGTTATGGACATTGGGGAAGGTATGTGCTATGGTGAGTGCTGTGAAGTGTGTAAACCTGGAGATTCACACACCTGTACCCCTGGAGCTAATAATACATTATATGTTAATAAAAAATAAAAAATTAGAAAAAAAATAGAGTCCCCGATGCCCTGATTGCTAAACAAGGAGGTGCATATGCTATAATTGGAGAAAAAAATGTTATTTTTATGTTGACATATTAGGCATTATTACCCCAAATCTAAAGGATCTAAAAGACCAGATAAAAATTTTTCATCAGGGCGCCTGGGTGGCTACGTGTGTTAAGCCTCTGCCTTCAGCTCAGGTCATGATCTCAGGGTCCTGGGATAAAGCCCCACATCATGCTCTCTTCTCAGCAGGGAGCCTGCTTCCCCCGCCCCCCCATCTCTGCCTGTCTGTATGCCTACTTGTGATCTCTCTCTGTCAAATAAATAAATAAAATCTTAAAAAAAATTTTTTTTTTCATCAAATAAGTGACACCTTCTTCATGGACCTGTTTTGTTGGTTAAAACTTGGCTCTTGGGAATTTTTTCTCTGAGGAACTATTCAGTCCTTGGCTATTGTTCTCCTTATAGCCATCATATTATTCCTACTAGTGAGCTGTATACTTTCTAGCATTTTAAGTATCTTTTGGCAGCCACTTGTATACTAAGTGGTATCCATAAGGATCAGGCAACTGCATGAAATCAACAATAATTGCTTAAACAATGAAGACTGCAAGTCCCTCCAGCCTGGCAACTATTCTGAAGGAAACAGAGAATAAGTAAGTGATTCCTAGACCTGAGCTGACTACATCAACAGTGGTAATCGGAAGTAATGCTACTGCTCTCAGAGACCATGACCAGAAGAGGGGAACTGTCAAAATCAAACACAAAGACCAACCAAATTTGAAAATACCCTGAGCAGGTGAAACCAATGAGCTTTACAAGAAAGGCTCAATTTAGTTTATTTGGCAAAGAAAAGTGAGGTTGACTTAACCAGCGTCACTTCTTACTTATGCCTCTAAAAATCATAAGTGAAACTTAAAAAGTTCCCCCAAATTGATATGAGGTAATCATTGACCAATTCCCTTTCATTTAAGAAAATTTTAATATTGTAACCAATCACATAAAGAATAAACACTCACTGACTTCCTATGATACAAGTTGCTCTATAACAATATACCTCTGAGCCTCATTCCATGTTTTGGTTTGAGTACTCCTGGTTTACAAACTGTCTTTTTGATGTGTGCACAATAAACTTTTACTAACTGCTTCTTAAGTGATTCATTGGTTTTACTTCTTCTTTTTTTTTAAGCAACTTCTGGAAGTAAAATGACAAAGTTGTATCTTATGGTGCTCCTCAAACTTCTGTATCTCATATCCCATCAATTATTGAACTCGTCAATACAAGCCCGTTTCCTTCTCACTCTGATCCCTTCCCCCTCCTGCCAAAAACTGGTAAGAGCAAAGAAGCAAGCTTCCTTTCCAACCCTAACATTAAATACTGAGGGCATTTTATTGCCATGTTTACAATTTATGTTTTTAACTTTTTTTCCTAGGATGTAAGAAATTTTAGAGTGTAATTTATCATGAATCATCAATGTTCTGAAAATCTTGCAGTCCACTTAACCGATGTTGTTTTCTTGCTGATTGAGAATCCTTCTAGCACCTTGCCCCATGCTCCTCTTGAACACTCAATGTCACAGGCCTTACTTAACTTTAGGCATCTTTCCTTCTTCTAATTCAGATACAAGTCAGGGAGGAAAAGTGAAAATGAGAATAACATGCACCCTGCAACTAATAAAAGCAACTGTACAGTTGATTGTAAATATTAAGGGTTGAAGATGCATGTAGTAATCAAACAGCCTTCCCTTTGGGACATCTGGAGGAGGAAGCAGTCAGGAGGCCACAGGGCAAAAAGGGGCCTGAAAGCCTATGTCATGAACCTTTTGTTTGCACTGGCTTGTTAAAGAGAATTCTGGCAATTCATCTGGCCGCTGTTGGTTGCAAAGAAGTTAATAACAGAAGTTCTGGGTTTGATCCCTTAACTTCTCTGCACCCCAGTTTCTTCAAATGTAAAAGCAGAACTAATGGCTTCACAGGATTGATGGGAGGATTGTGTATAGATGTTTGAATCTGAACTCTGGGAAAATATTCAAGAAGTAGTATAGAATAGTCAGAATAGGAGGGAATAGGCAGCTGACCATAGTAACTCTGGCAGTTAAGACTAGGTTTTCAGTTGTGAGACAGTCCAGGAGTTAATATACATACTTAATATATATGTAATATATTAATATATTATTATGCTATTATAAATTATATATTGTTTTGTGTTATATTTTCATATATATTTATCTATATAGCTATGCATATATACTATAATGAAATATCAATATTTTGGGGGGACTTCACTGAAGAAGAGATCAAAGGTTTGGAAAAAAGGATAAGTAAAGATATGCTATCTAATTGAATCAAAGTATTAAAAAATCCTTTTAGAATAACCAAATCAGGAGGTAAGGAGAAGTAATATTTCTTTCTCCTTTTAAGGGAGAAAGACTTTTTACTTAGTTTTCTGAGATCCAGAGGCTCCTTTCATCAGCTTCTCCACAGCCCTGGCTCTCATTCCCCAAAGCAGTGAGAACAGAGTTCTCAGCCTCTACATTGATGATTTATCCCGGTCACAGAGGGGACACTCGGCTAACTGAGGTTAACAGCTTTCTCGGTTTCATTTCAAAAAGATATTAGCATGGAGGCTCTATGAAATGCTGATATGCCAAATACTGATTCATTCACCTGCAGAGTTCGCTATAAGGCAGGGACCTATTTGACAGGCAGGGCTGAGCTTCTAGCCTTTTCCTAAAGGGCAATCCCATAATTCATTTCCCAGTGCTAAATTATGCCTGACACCTCAATGAAGACTTCAGGTGTACTCCCCCAACTGCAATAAGCCTAATGTGGAAGAAGAGTGTTGGGAATGACAAAGGTATTCTTTTTGAATATAATATAACTAATTCAATTGTATGTGGAAATATCTGGGAATGTAATACATTTCCAGGCAGGGTTGGGTTAAGGGCAGTAACTGAGTGGATGTGGGGATGTGACAGTCATGTACACAGCTAGACAGGGTGGCCCTGGTTAGGTCCTTACCCTGGCCACAGTCTTAAGCATGTGGACATCCATGTTGTGCATTACTACCTAAGCTACATACCCCTTGACCTATCCTTACAATTGGCCTATTCATCAAATGAACGCCAAACTTTCTATAATACTCTATTCGCCTTCCAAATTTGCAGGAAAGCAGACTGTCCGGAAGCTGCAAAGCTGTGGGCTGTTGTTACTCCTCAACAGAGCTTTCTGTGGAGAGGCTAAACAATGGGTACAGAAGCAGAATGTCTGTCTCCACCCTTCAGCAAAGGGTGTTCCAGTAGCCAGCTGCTGGTGATTAACTTGTCAGACTTGACTATAAAGGCCACAGAGATGATATGGCAGAAGAGAAATAAAAACAACTTCACAAGTGCATTTGTAGTCCAGCTTCCTCAATCTCCTAACCAAGACTTTTCTTTTTTTTTTTTTTTAAAGATTTTATTTATTTATTTGACAGAGAGAGAGAGAGAGAGAGAGATCACAAGTAGGCAGAGAGGCAGGCAGAGGGAGAGGGGGAAGCAGGCTCCCTGCTGAGCAGAGAGCCCGATGCGGAGCTCGATCCCAGGACCCTGATCATGACCTGAGCCGAAGGCAGAGGCCTAACCCACTGAGCCACCCAGGCGCCCCCCAAGACTTTTAAGTGTGGGCTGGGGGTCATAGGCCATTTTACTTCATGGTACATGATGAAGCTATACAGACATGTGAGCCTGACCAAAGTTCAGGGGAACTTCAGAAGGGTGAGGCAGGGTGTTTTCTCTCTAGCTCAGGAAGTCTCCCTCATTATGGGCCAGATATTGGGGACACTGCAGTGAATGGACAGACAAAGTTCTCTCATGGAACTTTTGGTCTCACTTGGGAGACCTGAGCTTCAGAGGAAGAATTAAGTTGGCTAAGAAGAAAGATTAAGATGTGCACAGCCCGACAGTGTCCACCCTCACTAGGAGTTTGATAACTGCTTGCTGGATAAAGACACTGTAAGTAGGGTGAAAAGCAAAGAAAAGGAGCTACACATTATTAAGTGACTTTCATGTCCCAGACTCCATGCTTGGTCATTTTCATCACATGATCTGATTTATCACAGGATGAATAGTTAAAGTCACCATATACCCTGGTGTATGGTTTCTGAAATGGTCTCTTCCATGGCATAAACATGGGAAACTGTAGAAAGACTGCAAGACTACCTGTCCATAAAACTGAGGCTTTGGTACTGACTCTGTTATTTGTTAATGGCATAGCCTTAGACAAGTCATTTATCCTCTCTGGGCCTCAGTTTCCACATCAGTAAATTGGAGATTATAATACCTCCCTTCTGGGGTGGCCAAGAGGATTTGATGAAATGGTAAACTTTTATAAAAGGGCTTTAATTATAATTAAGACCCTGCTCTCCATAAAAGGAAAATCAAATTTTATCCAGTTCACTTTTTAAGAGTTCATTCTGCTACTGAACGATGACATTTTATATGGTTTTAATTCCAACAACAACATCAGAAACAACAATAAGATTGTCCTGACGGTTATCAAGGAGGTACTTGGGAACATTTGTGTCAGAAAGAATCTTATAATAAGTTGAAGTTTTTTTTCAAGGTGATTATTTGCCCTGTACTTATTACATATTTGGGAAAATTACTAATGTCCCAATGTTTAGGCACATAAGTCAACATAATTAAGTTCTTTCTTTAGAAATCTACCTCTTTTGTCCCTTCACCATTTCTTTTTTTTTTTTTTTAAGGTTTTATTTATTTATTTGTGAGTAGGAGAGAGTGCATGTGCCTTTGTGTGTGTGAGTGGGGGGAGGGGTAGAGGCAGAAAATCTCAAGCAGACCAGGCACTGAGCACAGAGCCTGCTGTGGGGTTTGATCTCACAACCCTGAGATAATGACCTGAGCCTTGCTTACTACAATGTCGGGACTTACCAGCACCACTGAGGCTCCCTGCTCCTTTACCATTTCTAAGAATTCTTTAGATGAATTAAAATTTGGAGAACACAGGAGAATGGATTTCAGATTCTCACTGAATAAAGGATTATCTTATTTAATGACAGGAAATACACTTTCCCCAATCAGCATTTTAACAATGAAAATGAAAATTGTATATAACTATTTTCTTAGCAATCCTTTCTTAAGTCATGGAAAGAGGTTAAGTATCACCTCTATTTGACTTTACTCTTTATTTTTAGTTATTTATTTATTTTTGTGCTCTAATTGTGTCTTGGTTTGTGATACTTCCTATGTCAAAATCTGTGAATTCTGTAATTTCATTCCCCTTCTCAGGATCATTAGTGAGGTGGTTATATTATACCAAAGTGGGCATCAGTCCTCAAAGATGCACTGGACACTGTCTCCCACCTAAATGTGAGGGACCACCATTTGTCATTACTCCTTGTTTATGGTCCTTCAGCCAATTTTCAACCTATGTGACCATGCACATATTCTACCCAATTTGAATTAATTTTGCAAGTGGAAATTCATGGACCAGTGTATCAAATGCTTTAGTAAAATCCATATATATTACCTCTAGTGCATTCCCTTCATCCATTAATCTCGTAATGCGATTTAAAAGAGTGATCACATTTGTCTGGAATGATTTGTCCTTTATCCATCCCTAAAGCTGCCTCCTGCTCTTGGCTCCATTATCCCCTACATCCTTTCAGTTCTTCTCTCTTTGCATTTGAGTCATTATATTATTAGGCACAGAGGTTACATCTTAATAGTTGATAATTACTAAGAACACCTTTTTTTTTCTGTTTTGAAAATATTTAAAATATTCAAATCTTTAAAGTGAGGATTATTAAAAATAATCTCTATTGATTGTCAAATTCCTAAGCAAATTGCTTTATGCAATCTCTTTATCTCAAGATATGATTCTGTTAACAATCTCTTGGCCTAGGTCCTTTTTTTTTTATAACGGAAGTTTTTTTGTTTTATGATATAGTATTTAAGCTGTCCTTCCTGTTCTGCTTGAATTGTGTTTCCAGAACCATATAAACTAAGGGTGATTATAAATATTAAATTCTTGCTGTAATTCTAACATAATCATATCAACTATGAATGCCTATATTTATTTGCAAAGTAAGTCTAGCCTATTTTTTTAAAAAGATTTTTATTTATTTATTTGACAGAGATCACAAATAGGCAGAGAGGCAGGCAGAGAGAGAGGGGGATGCAGGCTCCCTGCCGAGCAGAGAGCCCGATGCGGGGCTCCATCCCAGACCCTGGGATCATGACTTGAGTGGAAGGCAGAGGCTTTAACCCACTGAGCCACCCAGGCGCCCCTGGCCTAAGTTTTTTTTATGTGTATCTAGATTCATTTGTCTGCCTGCTAAAAATATTCCTCACCTTTTAGATTTATGTAGACTTCCCTTCTGAAGAACTTAAGGGTTATATGCCAAATCAGTAAATTTGGAGCAACAGTGAACTAAAAATATAAGATGTTTCGAAAGAGTAAGGAGAGCAGGAGAGCAGAATAATAATAACAAAAGAGAAGAATGATAGAATCAGGGAGAAGCTGGTATGTAACAGGTAAAAAAGCATGCTATAAGCAATGGACCTTTGGAAAGCTAGTGACAAGAATATCAATTAAGGCTTTGTGGGGAATTCCTTTCAAAAGGTGAGGAGGCTCAAATAGGGATTGATGCTTTGAGATCAGTTCTTTGACCCACAGTTCCAAGGCAAGCTACTTCTCCCTATCTATCATCATAGTCATTGGCCAGTCTTTCTTCTTTGCTCTACCAACACTCTGTTTAAGAATGGAGGACTCAATACTGCTTTTTCAACTTTCTGCTTCAGTGGGTGAAGGTAAGTGAATACTGAAACAAGGGTCAGGGCCACAGGATATTTAGGTGTCTGTTCCATAGACACTCACCGCTGACCCTGACAAGATACCACTTGTAGGATACGTGGAATGCACATGGATCAGTGTCTTATTAAGTGATGGGGTGAAATGAGCTTTACCCAAGATAAGATCTTAGTACTTTATACTAAATCAGATTAAATTTTGTAATCTAAATTTGTGGTTGGCTAGTATATTTCAATAAGATATTCTATAGAGGGGCATTGAAAGCCATTGAACTGTTAACCAATGACTCAGGTACAACACGCGCTCATGCACAAGAATATTGAATGGAAGACTAGATAATAAAAATGGCTATAAATTGTCTTCCAATTTTATCTTCATTTTGATCCCTATCTTCTTCCTCCTGTAATAAACAAGTCCATTGTCGATAAAAATCAACTTGGACCCAAGAAATATGCAGCCTCACAGTGATATGTGAATACCCATTCATTTGGGTAGAAATAGCAAGTATTTATTATGGGAAAGCAAGAGGTGCATACAAAATTGTGTCAATATGCATGAATAAATTCTGATTTTTATGTGACATTAATATTAAGAAGTTGAGTGCATGTCTGAAAGTGTACCTTTCTATGTATAAACATCTATGCTTATTCTACACAAAGCATTTGTGTTGAGGACTTAAGAGGCTTTTATTACTAATGCTCTAGGTTTCAAGGAAATTTTCATAATCATTTTCAAATACATAGAGTTTTAGGGGGAATTTATACATTTGTATCTGTGCCTTAAAATCAAAAACATTTTCCCTGGCTTTTTACATTTGACTGAGAAAGCCCTAAAATCTCAGGATGTGAAGAAAGCCCTCTATCTTCATGCCCATCCTGACTTTCCCTTGTCTGTACTAACAAAAAGCTAAAAAATGGGTCTGAAACTTAGATGCTATCATTATTATATTCTTAATATAGGATTATTATTTTTTAGGAAGCTATAAATCGAGAGTTGCACTAAAAGGGAAGTAGAACAGGGTCCCTATGGCCATCTTTACTGCTTAGGATATAAAGGTGTCACTTATGGAAAATCTGGCTCAAGCAAACATTCAACCTACTGACTTTAATTTTCTATTAATTTTAATTTTCTGTGATACATGGCTCCCTTGTCTTTGAATTTTCCTTCCTCCTCCTTTTTAATATCTAGTGCACCCCTGCTATGTTCCAGAATTCGTTGTAGGTGGTGGTAGTAAGCCATGGGCCATGCCCTCAGGAATGTGGCCTCTTTAGGAGGGAAAGAGAAGTAAATTGATGTGAATCCTGTGATGTGCTAAGTGTTAGTTAGAGAGGTTGTGGGTGCTCTTAAGGCATAGAAAAGTGGCAGTTTATTCTTCCTGGGGGAAGGCTGGTGAAATTGTTTAGAAGAGATGATGCTTCAGTTGAGTTTTGAAAAATGAGTAGAAAGTAGCTAAAGTAGGGGTTCTTTTTTTATTATTATTATTATTCATTTGACAGAGAGTGAGAGATCACAAGTAGGCAGAGAGGCAGGCAGAGAGAGAGGAGGAATTGGGCTTTCTGCTGAGCAGAGAGCCAATGCGGGGCTCGATTCCAGGACCCTGAGATCATGACCTGAGCGAAGGCAGAGGCTTAACCCACTGAGCCACCCAGGCGCCCCTAAAGTAGGGGTTCTTGACCTGATATCCTCTGATTCCTAATAAATCCATGGATAGAGCTCAGTAGGTCTATAAACTTAGATAAGGCAAAAAAAAAATCACACCTTTATTTTCACTAATATTGAACCATATTTAGCATCTCCTTCAGTTATAACTGTAGGAAACACTAAAGTAATATTAATAATACCTGTGACAATGTCACCAACAGAAATCACAGCTATTTTCATATCATATCCATATTACATATTTTAGGTAATTTCAAAATATCCCTAATATTCATTGCTACCTTAAAATTACAGCAGTAGCTCCACCACTGGATCTTATTCACCCCAAAATTACAGTAATAGATCTACAACTAGACCATATCAACATTTTTTAAAAAATATTTTATTTATTTATTTGACAGAGAGAGATCACAAGTAGATGGAGAGGCAGGCAGAGAGAGAGAGAGGGAAGCAGGATCTCTGCCGAGCAGAGAACCCGATGCGGGACTCGATCCCAGGACCCTGAGATCATGACCTGAGCCGAAGGCAGCGGCTTAACCCACTGAGCCACCCAGGCGCCCTCAACATTTTAATAAAAAGTACACATACGGTGATATTGGAAATCAATTAAATGATTTTAATCTTTTGATAACTTAATCTCAGTATAAATTGGTTTCCTTGTAATTCTATACATTTTATTTCATACATTCAAAAGCATTATTCTGAGGAGAGATCCATAGTCTTCAAGGCTATGGCAGTCTGGAAATAGGGTCCATGACACAGAAAAGATTAAGAACCCCTGAATAAGTAAGAAGGTTGGGGAAAGGGACAGTGGTTATTTTGTAAGATGAAAAGTTTATGGTTGATTTTAAGTACTTAATCTTGATATTTCAAATTATACATTATGTTTCTTTAAAAGCAAGTACTGGTAGTATGAAGACTAAATACGTGCATGTCAGTTCTGTGAACTGAGTAATAAATACTCACTGTGTCTTCATAGGGACATGTTCCTGGGGAGCAAAACTATTGATTAGGCATATTAATAAATCGCAGAAATTCTGAGTCTAACAAGAAAGGTCTGTCATGGCGTCAGACTCTGTAGCCAGCTGTGGTATGATAAAGGCCAAAGAAAGATGCCTGAAGTACTTATTTACTACTTTTTCTTGCCTAAGCAGAATGTTAGCAGTTGTTTAATATCAACCAATGTTTGCCTTAGATACATTTCAATGCTTGTGATAGGTGCTGGGAGTACAGAATAAGCTAAAATTTTATCAAATATTAGCGGAGACAGCTGGTAACTTAGGAAAGCGCACTTGACCAGGGGTCCATACCCTCAGGTAATTGACCCCAGTCTGATCCTCCTATCTGTGTCACCTTGTGCATTTTATTATTGGTAAAATGGTGGTAATGGCTCTGCTCTAACTTATTTCATAAGTTTGCTCTAAGGGTCAAATGAGCACATCAAGATGCTCAGAAAGTCTTGAAACATAATACATACATTTTTGAACAGAAATAATAGTGAGGGGCGCCTGGGTGGCTCAGTGGGTTAGGCCGCTGCCTTCAGCTCAGGTCATGATCCCAGGTCCTGGGTTCAAGCCCCACATCGGGCTTTCTGCTCGGCGGGGAGCCTGCTTCCTCCTCTCTCTCTGCCTGCCTCTCTGCCTGCTTGTGGTTTCTCTCTGTCAAGTAAATGAATAAAATCTTAAAAAAAAAAAAAAAGAAATAATAGTGAAATATCAATATCATGACATTTTATGTTATGAATGTAGAAATAACAGTGAAATGTTTCTATCCTTGCATTAAAAATATTTGAATATACAACCTTTAAGACAAATGGGATTGAAAAACATATCTATATATATGAAATATAAAAGGCAGATGTACCATATGACATATATCTGTAACATAAGAGTTGAATTCTTATAAGACTGAAGACACTGAAGCTTGCTCTCCTAAGCCACTGGATTATTCCATAATAATAATTATTTCCCTATGGCTGGTAACAAGCTTTCAGATATGACCTGTGGGAACAGTAGCACAAGACAGCAATGAATTTATGTATGTGCTATTTAGATTTCGTGGCACTAAGATCACACGGAAACACATTTAATTAGTGGAGTGCATTCAGTTCTAAAATCTAGATCACTTTCTCCAAATAAGCTTGTGCTTCAGAGGAAATCAAGCAAGCACATATTGACAAATATCGCAAACAATGGGAGAAAGACACAAATCTCAGGATTTTTCTGTCTAAAAATAAATCTACTCTTATTAATTATGCTTTTCATTGTAACCTAGCAGAGAAGGATTTAAGTACTGGCCTGAGTCTTCTATTCTTTAGGTCAAGGTTGAAAGTTTATTTACAGTAAAATACACCTTTCACATTCTGAGTGTTGCCATATAAATCAAACAAAGAACTGCATTCCAATTCTCTCCATTACCACAGAGGCATACAAGTTACAAACCAGAACATTCTTCCATTTTTAGCTTGAAGTATTTTTCAACCTCAAGTATGCTTGGAAACATTCTCAAGTCAAGCCTGTTGTGATTATACCTGTTAGACTTTTATTTTGTATAAATTATCTAAGCCAAATGGTGTCCAAAATACAGACCCTGGTGCCAATTGGAATAGTCCCTAACCCTCAATCATTTGCTAAAAGAGACAAATGAGCTAGATCTGAGTTCTGAAACTACCATCTCTGAATAAAAAGAAAAAAAAAGAGTAAAGGTTAATATGCATTTAGCAAAGATATAGTTAATGCAAATGCAAGAGAAATGTGGGACACCACTCTAACCTGCTTATACTCATTGCCCTCCAAGTACAGACACCTGTGCAGAGATACACAGACATACACTTATTAACTCAACACAAATGGACTGGAGTGACTAAACATTCTGAAATGAGGAGAAATAAAACCCAATGCATTCTCCCCACATCCTACACAGTGCGTACACACCCACCAACACACCTCCTCAACACAAATAAGATCCAGAAGTCCTTAAACAGTTTTATAGATATCAATTACAAATTAATGAAACCTGCTGAGGGCAGACACACAAAGATACACAGTTCAAAATATAAGCATTGAAGCAAGACAGACACCTGATAGAAAGTCAGAAGTTCCAGAACTGAAAAGATTATACCCTGGATATCAAACAAATGATGGATTCAGGGTGAACAGACTTCTTTCCTGGACACTGAAGCGATAATAGGTTTAGGAAGCACAGCAAATGACTTTGAAAACCATTTTCCGTACTACTCAAATTTAAAAAAAAAATTAAAGTCAAATGGTTTCAACCCTTTAAAGGTTGTTCTTGCAGTGGACAAAGCTTTGGTCAATGGTCTTGGTCTCTCCAGCTGGCTTCAAGGGCTCTGCCTCCAAATAAGTCCTCAGCATCCTTTTCCCCCCATTATCAAGGGTAAGGGATGCTCTGGTCACTTCATGTGACCTTAGATTTATGAGGTGCTGAGAAATAGGAGCATGAGGCCCTTCAAATTTTTCTTCTAGATTTAACTGCAAGTGAGCCAACACAGGGTCTTGGCATTGGTTAAAAGCTGTTTGTTACTGGATTCGATCTGTTACCCCAAGGAAAGCAAGAACAAAGCGACAACTAAAGAAGTCCTTCTCTTACTCCCCCCAAAACAGCCCATTCCTTTCCGAGTCCAGGCTCCTGAATGCACATGAAACTGTGTAGCATTGGCTGGGGGGGGGGGGGAGCAGCACTCCCTCCTCAGCTGGAGGCAGCATTCAGAAAGAATAGATTTTTCCTGGCTTCTGATAGTCTGAGACATTGTGCCTGTCACTCAGAGTGTGAGCGAAATAAGGTTCAGAAGAGAAAGCAGAGATAAGTAAACAGATATGAGAGTGGGAAGAGTGTACAAAGTACAGAGATGGCAGAGACTGATATCACACCCACCCTGGGATAGGCCACTCTCCCTGGGCCTGGAAGAGGCTCCTAAGCTATTTTAATTATAAATATTTATATCATGGAAGCAAATTCAGAGGGATTTATGTCCCAGGGGAGTGCAGATCAATAGATCTGAGCAAACCTCATCTCCAGGCTGACCACTTAACACTGTTATCACCGATTAGGGCTGCCTGGGCCTCTGGGAGGGCGTGGGTTCTCCTCTTGTCCTCTGTAGGTCCACCCCATTCTTGGCCCCAAGAGGAAATCAATATCAGGAGGCAGGGATCAATACCCAGGACGTCTGTTTGGCCACAGTGGCTCACCTTAGGACCGGAGTTTGGTGAGCCCTCATCTACCCTACAAACTCCCTCACGACCCCTCCATCCTCCCAGTTCTGCTGGGGATGTCCTAATTTTATGTTTAGCTCATTAACTGAAATCAGCAAAAATGCTGCTGACTCTTTTGAGTAAGGAAAGAAAGACTTGGTTATCATTTGCCTCACTTCCCAAAAGTGAGGAAACTTACCAGACCTCAAGGATTGGGTAATTTCCTGCCTCATGCTTCCTGCTGACGACTCTCTGGCCACCAAGCACTGTCGGAGCGGCTGGAGCTGGCTGGGTTTCGTTCCAGGTCTGCCCGTGTCTCCCTAGGCTTGCTTGGTCTGCCGTTGATAGATCCTCTGCTCCTGAAGCATCCAGCTATTGACCCGCCCAGGGAAAGAAAGAAAAAAATGGGGGAAAAAAATCAATTAATACTAAACGGCTTAACAAAACCCTGCATAGCACAGGCCTGAAGCTCACAGGGTAGGAATTGGGGTGGTCTCGGTGGCAACTGGTTGTGGGGACAGGCTCAGCTAGCTGGAAAAGCTGATGTCCCAGGGACAGGAAGCCAATATGGTAGGCGTGATCACACATACAAACCCACACACATGCACAAGCACACACACATGGCAGCTCAGTCTGACCTGCCCTAGTCTGGGAGCAAAGAGGACTGTGCAGGTACACGTTCATTGTGAGCTGGTGGAGGGTGTCACATTCACCAAAACAGAAGAACGGTTGCAACCAAACTCATAGAAGGGGCGTGTATTTTTCTGTTTCTGGGGTTTTTTAGGGGGAGGGAGAGGAGTGAAAGGGGAGGAGATATTGTTTTGTTCTGAAAAGGTAGTATCATTTATGTGTTGCAAAGAGTCACCCCAGGCATTTCTTCGTGCGTCTCCCTATCATACGATCACATGCAGACACACATGAAGCTTTTTAAAGGGGGGCAAAAAATGAGGGAGCACCATACCTCAGCTGCCAGGCCCTCTCTCTTCTGCAGGAGCTGGCTTTGAAGGTTCAGGATTTTTGCATCTCGCTGTTCCAGCTGTAAAGAGTTTACATAGGGAGGGAGCAAGGAAGGATCATGAATGTCAACCAATGAGCAATTAGCATGACAAGACTAAAGTATTGATCCACTAAAGCTCACTGCACTGCTGTAGCCCCAGAGGTAGAGCAGCTCCCCTGTCACTAACTCCGACAGTGCATTTCAGAAGCCCGTAATGGAGGGCTGGCTACTTTTGTAACCCTGGCCCTTTCTCCGGGCAGGGGAGGGTGGCACCCTCATGCTGCTCCTCTGCAGCTCTCATAGTGGTCCCTCTCCGTGGGCAGAAAGCTGCAGAGAAGACCGGAAAGAACGGAAAGATTTTGGCTGTTCTACTTCATTCATTTTTTAAAAAATACAGCTCCCTCCCGACGGCACCAGGCAGCTCTGTGTATTGATTGGAGAAGGGCTAGGGAGAAATCCTGGCCTGACAGCTGGGGCTGGAACTAGTGTGGTTTACCATTCTGCATGGTCAGGGGCAGAAAGCCTCCCGGAGCACTAACTTCTGGCCAAGCCAAACACATACTTCCTGAGCACATTTTATGCATTTTAAACACTAAGGGTTAAAATAGGAAGGGAAAAGGTGCAATCTCACTAAAGAGGCATCCTTTTTCCTAGGTGTAAGTCTGTAATACCTTGAAAGAGAAAACGATGGAGTCTGGGATTCGGCAGACGCAGTATTGTGCTACACCAGCCAGGGGAGGCACGATTCCTGCTAGTTTCTCCATTGATTCCTTTCCTTGTTACTCTTAACTACACACATACTGACATTTCTTTGTCATTTCTTCTACTTTTTCCCCCCATTCATTCTATGCCTTTACAAATTCACTTAAGTTGCTTTTCCAATTTCATTCCATACGCTATTTGGATGATCTACTAGCAGTCCATCTCCGCCCTGAAATCCTACAAGTAGTGGTGATCATTTATTCTTGTGTGAGCTTCTCCTACGTGCCCCAAACTTCTCTTCCATGATGGGCAATACTGATATGGTCTCTATACTCAAAGAATTTACAGACTAGCTGAATCAGTGAGCTACACATTGTCAACAAAACCACCTATCCATTCTCCATCTGTCTGTTTATCCATTTGTTGATTCATTCAATCTGTGCTTGTTGAGAACTTCCTATTGTATGGGACTGTCCTTTACTAAAAATACAGTGGGGTGGCAGAGACTTGAGTGCTTGCTGATAACCATTTTCTCTTCTTCTTCCTGGGTAATTTATAGGGCCTGTGACTGAGTTCAGGCCAAGAGAATGTGGTGGAAGTGAGGCAGTCCTGGCCTGGCTCATAAGAACCTTCCATCTTATTGTTTATTTTTTCCCTTCCATTGCAACCTGGATGGCAATATTTTGAAGACAGTGGTGCAACCTACGTCTCTGGGATCCAGTTGGAAAAGACTTGCCTGACCCACACTGGACTATGGTATGAAGAATAACTCTTACGTTGTGAAGTTACTGAGGAGGTTTTTGTGTTAGCATCAGTGTAGCAGTTAGTGTTACTCTTACTAATAAAAATGTTAAATAAGAATAGACATAGCACCTGCCTTCACAAAGCTTGCAGTCCAGTAGGTAAAAGAGATATTAAAAAAAAAAAACAATTTCAAAAATAAATGTAAAAGCACAACAGTGATAAGTATAATAGGGAGAGGGCACATCTGAGCCAATATACACATATATCAGAGGAAAGTTACTTAGATGACTGCCATCGCACAATTATGTTGAGATCTGAAGTGAAAGTGAACTGGGAAGATGTGAGGGTATTCCAGCAGTAGGGAATAGAACTAGCAGAGTTGCTATGGTAAGAAGGAGTGAGGTATATTCTAGGAACTGAAAGAACCCTCGTGTGAGTAAGACACAGATGAGAAGGGAAATGGTGAAACACGAGGATGGGGAAGTAGGTAAGTTTCATTCAGGGCCTTGCAGATTATGAAGAATGAATTAGTATTTCCATTTCCAGCCATATGGTAGAACAGAAATGCTCTTTTCATAAAAAAATGTTAAGATATTCCAAAGAAAATAGAACACATGTTCTTTTAAATAAATGGCTAAGCTTGCAAGGACATAACTCCTGAAATGCCAGGCACAAAGAGGGAACTAAAATGAGAGTAGTAAGCCATGGAACATGAATCTGCCTTGAAGAGTACTGCCCAGTCTCAGTGACTGCAGGGATTAGCTTTTAACACTCATGCGGGGATAGGGGCCCATGCAAGTTAGGAAGTTGGAACTGATATGCCCATATAAAACTGGGACCCTTAAAAGGATGACCTGGGGTGGGGGGACACAACCATCTGTTGTTCCAAGGATGCTTGACTTCTCCTGGCCCATGGGTGAGAAAAAGTCTCCCTTGAGAATTTGTGACTATGCCTTACAGGTTTGAGGATTTATCTTCACTATTCACCAAGTTCAGAGACCTCTAAGCTGAAAAATTAAAATCAAAATTGGTCTTGGGCTAGTGACATCCCCATGGCATTTGGCAAGAGCAAACCCCAAAATACACTGGAGGGCCACAGCTTCATTTCAGTCACCTGGGATTTTCACAGAGAAAGTGTTGCTGAAGATATAGCCACATGTTACAAAACTAGAGTGAGAGTAGTAGACAAAGAAAACAGCCTATTTAGAGCTCTGAGAATTTCAGATGATAGAGCAGTCTGGTAGAGGCTGCAGAGTAAGTGTGCTTAAAGTGATTAAAAACATAGAAGAAGGTATCAAAATTATACAAAAATCACGAGGCATTATGAGAAAATAGAATGAACTGGAGAGGGGTCATATGAGTAATGCATCAGGATCAAGAATGCAACCTTCTTGCCTAATGTGCTGGAGTCGGTACCTATCAGGACTTAGGAAGCAGTGATTTTTATCTTTCTCTTTTGCTCCTTATATTAAGTATGTTATTTATATAAGACAAACCTCCCACTTGCTTTGTTAGTGACATCTAAAATATAAGGGCATAATGACTGCCCCAAAGCCAGGAAATATTTTTCATGTTTAAAACTGATGGTCACCTCATAAGGCATTCTCTGTTAAGATTATTGAAGTGTCTCATAAAGGAAAATATCATCTCAGTGTGATTTCTTTGCTTCTTTGCACTCTTTAGCTCAATGGGCTCTTTCCAGCTGGGCACAAATTGAGGACACTGGCCTTTTCAATGGTGGACAAAGAGCCATAATGGGAGGGAGGTGGCAAGCATCAAAGGAGAGCTCAAAATAAGAAAGGCTCATTATTTTATAGGAAACATTTTTTTTTTCTTGCTACTGTTTCAAAAATTATTCCGATACCTCAAAAAAGAACTAGTAATAAGTAAGATAATGACATCAAGAGGTTACCTGGCCAGCCTGAATTGGTGCTGTGGAAGAACCAATATTGCTTTACAAATCCCAGGATATTCCTTTATAGACCCAGGTTCAAGTCAAATAAGAGTTTTCAGTAGTGGAGAGACTTAGAGGGAGTAAGATGATCCCAAGATGGTGGGATCGGATCCATTTCACCTCTAATCTCCTGAGACACTGATCACCATCACTACCATTGTTAGTTTTTACTGAAGTTCAGCTAGTTGCCAAGCCATGTGTTATTCCATTTAATCGTCAGATAACCGCTGCAGGGCGGGCATTAATGTCCCCATTTCTCAGATGACAGACACAGAAAAACACAATAATCCAAATTGTCTTATCCTATACCAGAATTGGAGGTAGGATAAATGCCCTTAAGCCTTCCTTAGCAGATTTAGATAGAGGCAAAGCCATTCATGGCCCTAAAAAGAGCAGGGGCTCATAGACAACTTCTTTCTTTGTGTACCATTAAAGAAAGTTGTGTTCTGAGCAGCCTAAATGAGACAACTGAGAGCAACAATATTGGTCTCTCTTTTCCAGTAGCAAATGCAGATTTACTCCAACGGGAGAAAGATATTTGAACAACAGTGATTTATAGAATTTGGTGTACTGGTGGGGCTACTTTCAATCAGGGCTGTTTATGATGAAAAGAGTCAGGTTTTCTGAGTTCTTTTCTTTTTCCCTCAACCAAATATTTCATCTATCCATGGGGTGCGCTGCTTGTCCCTTCAGATGTGTCCAGGTCTGTCCACTCTGGTACCCCACAGTCATTTTTGTCCAAGCCACCACCCTATTTCTATTATCCCCAGAAACCTCTTAATGGGCATGCCTACCTCCGCTTTTACAACTTGGGATCAGCTGTCAAAACAGCAGCCAAAACAATCTTTTACAAATTAAATCAGATACTACTGATTTAGTAGCATGCTGATGCTAAGATGCCCCAATATCTTGCAGGCTGGGCACTCAGTGCTCTTCTTTGCCTGGAAGATTCTGTCACCAGATCTTTACATGGCTGCTCCTCCTATTCTCTAGGTATTGGCTCAAAATCACCTTCCTGGAGACCACTCACCTCAGAGGTCACTCCTCATCACCTTACCCTGTTTTGCTATCTTGTTTTTGGACACTGAATCTCAATTACCAAGCACAGTGCATGGCATATAAACATTATTAATATTTAAAAGAAGGAATAAATGAGTTTTGCATCTTCATTGACACCCATGATCTTCTAAGATAGAGGAAATGAGATACTCAATGACTAAGAAAAGTTAGTAATAAGTCAGCCTTGGAAAGGAAGTCTTTTGAGAATTTTCTCAAGGCAGATAATAATTTATATAGGAAATCAGGACAGATCATTTTTTATTTGGAATATTGTTGGGGGTGAAATTAAGCTTATAAAAATAAAAAGTCTGGGCTGGTGCCTATTTGGAATTACCATTTAAAAATGTGCAATCATAATAATCAAGTGTACATTTACATAGTATTTTCTAGTATAAATAATACTTTTGCACATATTAACTCATCTTTTAAAAATAACAACTACATGAAGGAAACAAGTATTATTCTCTGCATTTTACAGATTAAAAAATTGCTAGAGACATGATAGCTAGGGAGTATCAAGTTATGACATGGTCTGGTAAACCTGAAAACCCAAAGATCCACCTTAAGAGAATATATTCTTTCATAGCATACTTTGAAAAATGGCAGATGGGATGCACAGAGGAAAAACTTTTGCTTAGGGTGCTGAATTAAGTTCCAATAGGGTGATGTGTTCATTTCCTAGAGCTGTTATAACAAGTTACCATAAACTGGGTGGCCTAAAAACAGCAGAAATCTATTCTCTCACAATATGAGAAGCTAGAAATGTAAAATCAAGGTATTGGCAGGGCCATGCTTTTTCTGAAATCTCTAGGGGAGGACTCTTCCTTGCCTCTTCCAGCCTCTTGTGGCTTCTGGCAATCCTTGGCATTTCTTGGTTCCAATACCTGCCTTTGTCTTCACAGGACCTTCCCTCTGAGTCTGTGTGTTATCTCCTCTTCTTATAAGGAAGGACAGCAGTCATGGGTTTAGGGCCCAGATTAATCCAGTATGGCCTCAACTTTACTAATTACATCTGCAAAGATCCTATTTCCAAATAAGATCTTGGGATTCTGGGAATCTGGGTGGATATGATTTTTGTGGGGGACATTATTCAAGCTTCTATAGATGGGAAGTATCAAACTGTAAATGACTCCCTTTCCTCTTCACCATCAGTTTCTGTATGTTCTTTTAAAAAAGTAGATATCACATTCAATAAAATCCCTATCAAAATACCATCAACACTTTTCACAGAGCTTGAAGAAATAATCCTAAAATTTGTATGGAGCCAGAAAAGACCCCAAATTGCCAAAGGAATGTTAATAAAGAAAATCAAAGCTGGTGGCATCACAGTTCTGGACTTCAAGCTCTATTACAAAGCTGTGATCATCAAGACAGTATGGTACTGGCACAAAAACAGACACATAGATCTATGGGACAGAATAGAGAACCCAGAAATGGACCCTCAACTCTATGGTCAACCAATCTTCGACAAAGCAGGAAAGAATGGCCAATGGAAAAAGACAGTCTCTTTAACAAATGGTATTGGGAAAATGAGACACACACAGAAGAATGAAACTGGACCATGTTCTTATACCAGATAGAAAAATAATCTCAAAATGGATGAAAGACCTAAATGTGAGAATCCATCAAATCCTAGGGGAGAACATAGGCAACAACTTTTTTGGCTTTGGCTACAGCAACCTCTTTCTAGACATGTCTCCAAAGGCAAGGGAAACCAAAGCAAAAATGAGCTATTGGGACTTCATCAGGTAAAAAGCTTTTGCACAGCAAAGGAAACAATCAACAAAACTAAAAGGCAAACTACAGAATGGGAGAAGATATTTGCAAATGACATAACAGATAAAGGGGAATATCCAAAATCTATTAAGAACTTATCAAATTCAACACCCCAAAAGCAAAAAGTCCAGTCAAGAATTGGGCAGAAGACATGAACAGACATTTCTCCAAAGAAGACATAATGTCCAAGAGACACATGAAAAAATGCTCAACATCACTTGGCATTTTGGAAATTCAAATCAAAACTACAATGAGATGCCACATCACACTGATCAGAATGGCTAAAATGAACAAGTCAGGAAAAAACAGATGTTGGTGAGGATGCAGGGAAAGGGGAACTCTCTCACACTGTTGTTGGGAATGTAAGCTAGTATAGCCACTCCAGAAAACAATATGGAAGTTCCTCAAAAAATTAAAAATAGAGCTACTCTATGACCCACCAATTGCACTGTTAGGTATTTTTCCAAAGGATAAAAACATGGTGACTTGAAGGGGCACTTGCAACCCAATGTTTATAGCAGCAATATCCACAATAGTCAAAATATGGAAAGAGCCCAAATGTCCATTGACAGATGAATAAATAAAGAAGATGAGGCATGCGTGCGCGCACGCGAGCACACACACACACACACACACACACACAGGAATATTACTCAACCATCAAAAAATGAAATCTTATCATCTGTAATGACATGGATGGCACTAGAGGGTATTATGTTAAGTGAAATAAGTCAACCAGAGAAAGATAATTATCATACGATTTTGCTCATATGTGGAATTTAAGAAACAAACAAAGGATCAAAAGGGAAGGGAGGAAAAAATAAAACATGATGAAATCAGAGAGGGAGACAAACCGTAACAGACTTTTAATCATAGGAAACAAAATGAGGGTGCTGGAGGGGAGGTGCATGGGGGGAACAGGGTAATGAGTTGATGGGAATTAAGGAGGGCACTTGATGCAATGAGAACTGGGAATTATATGCAGCTGACAAATCACTGAACTCTACCTCTGAAATTAATAATAAACTATATATTAATTGAATTTAAATAAAATAAAATAAAATAAAATAAATAAAATAAAATAAATAAAAAAAATAAGTAGGTATCCCTATATTTGGTAATTGTATTTTGTTCTCTCCCTTGCCAGTGACTAATACCCACTAGCTCTTTTAGTCCTGTTCCTTCCCCCATCAGAAATATTTCTTTAATATTCTATGAGGATTAGTCATACACACACACACACACACACACGTATATTATGAATCTGCAATATAGAGTATTAATAGAGCCTTTCCCAGGGTATGAATCCTAACAATGTTCCCCAAATCAAACAATTAGTAGGTTCAGGCTAATAGTATGATGGCTGTTAGGTCAAACAGTAACATAACCAGTGATTCCAGACTATAGTAAAGGAAGTCTGGAGGAACAGTTCATCAATGGCTATCACAATCATAGAGTTCCTATTAATAGTTATATAACTGGAATTTTTTGAGGTTTGAGGTTTGCAGTCTTTATGGTGTTCTTTCTTATACTAAAGGAAAGTATATTTTAAAGACAATGCTCTACCCTACGATCCAGTAATCACACTCCTGGGTATTTACCTTAAAAATACAAAAACACTAACTAGAAGGGATACAGGCACCCCTATGTTTATTGCAGCACTATTTACAATAGCCAAATTATGGAAACATCCCAGGTGTCCATTGACAGTGAGTGGATAAAGATGTGATACACACACACACACACACACACACACACACACACAATGCAATATTATTCAGTCATAAAAAAGAAGGAACTCTTGCCATTTGCAACAAGATGAATGGAGCTAGAGAGTATAGTGCTAAGCAAAATAAACCAATCAGAGAAAGACAAATAGCACATGACTTCACTCATATGTGGGAATTTAAGAAATAAAACAAACGATCAAAGGTAAAAAAAAAAAAAAGAAAGAAAGAAAAGAAAAAGAAAAAAGAGAGAGCCAAACCAAAAAACAGATTCTTAACTACAGAGAACAAACAGATGGTTAACAGAGGGGAGGTGGTGGTGAGGTGGATTAAATAGGTGAAGGGGATTAGGAATGCACTTGTCTTGATGAGCACTGAGTAAATGCATGGAACTACTGGATCACTATACTCTACACCTGAAACTAGTGTAGCACTCTATGTTAACTACATTGGAATTAAAAAAAAAAAAAGATAATGCTTTATTTTAAAATCTCTTAGTACTGATCCATTTTGAGCCCATAATCATTATTTCAAGTGAATGTTTACATGGTGTCTATCACTGCTACCTTTATACAGCAGCATCTCACTTTTGTAGATATTGTGGTATGTAAGATCTCTCCTGTCATCTAGTTCATTTCCCTGCCCTGGTTACAGAGGAGGTCTCATACCTAAAAAGAACCATTTGTGTTTCCTTTGCTTGCAGCTTGAACTAGCTTGTTGTCTCCCTGAATATGATTATAAACAGTTCATACTGATAGCAAGAGATGGAAATTGTTGAATGAAGATTTTTTTGTTTGTTTGTTTTCTCTACTAAAATAAGTTCCTGGATCTCAAGACTTAAAATTTTGTCTCCTTTCTTTTTAAAAAGGAAAATTAAAGGGGCATCTGAGTGGCTCAGTCAGTTAAGGGTCTGCTTCCAATCCTGTGATCGAGCCCACCCTGGTCTCCCTGCTCAGTGGGGAGTCTCTTTCTCTCTCCGCCCCACCCCCTGCTCATGTTCTCTCTCTCTCTCTCTCCCCTCTCTCACAAATAATTAAATAAAATCTTGTTTTGAAAAAGGGAAAATTAAAAAGAAAACATTAGGAAAGTATGCTCTCGCACACAATAGGAATTCAGTCAATATTGATTTCATTTGGATATTTGGAGCACTATTTTGATTCAAGTTATACTGTAGGAATAAAGGGAAATGACATTTGGTCAGTAAGGGAAAAATAGTGTTGGGACAGTACCCAACAAATGCACCAAAATTAATTCCAGATGAGTTAAAAATATACAAATAAAAGCACAAAATTTTGAGAGGAAATAATGAGAGAATAAAAAAAATAATATGGGAGTGAGAAAAGTCCTTCCTAAATACGGCACGAACTCCAGAAATCATAATATAAGGATTCACAACTTCATTATGTTAAAATCAAAACACATGTCTGTATGGTAAAAATCATCCTTATCAAAGTAAGAGATATGACAGACTTGGAAATTTTATAATTCATATCATAAACAAATTGCTAATTTATATAATGTATGAAAAGCTGCTATAAATCAATGTATAAAAGTACAATAACCTAATGGGAAATAAGAAAATAGTTCAGAGGAAAAGAAATAAAAGGATTTTTAAACATATAAAAACAATCTCACTCACAGTAAGAAATACAAATTAAATCCTCACTGAGATACAATTTTATACTGAATACATTGTCAAAACTCCAAAATTATTGATAATATGATGTATTTGTGGAGATGTGGCAAAACAAAGTTTTCTGTAAATTGTTGGTGGGAGTGAAAACTGGCATAATCTCTATGGGATGTAATTTTCTAAGATCCATTAAAATAATATGCACATACCCCTTGACCTAGTAAGTCCAATTCTATGAATTTACTTATTTATTTATATATATACCTGCACACATGTGAAATGGCAATGCATCACAATTTCGTAATAGTAAAAGATTAGCTACTACCTAAATGTCTATCAGTAGAAGACTGATTAAATAAATAATGGTTTAACCAACAATGGGATATCATGAAGTTTTAAAATGAGGACTCTCCTGCATAGAAATTTCTTCTCTGTAACCATTGCAGGAAAATGAAATAGATGACAGGAGAGGTCCAGAAATACTATAAATACCTATTAACATGATATATATATATATTAAAAAAAGATGCAGAGCAGGATGTTTAGTTTTCTATTGTTGTAAAAATGGAGAGGGAAGTATGTGTATTTGCTTATATATGCATAAAATATCTTTAAAAGGACACACAAAAACTTGGTAACATGGATTGCCATTGGGCAAGGAAGCTGAGTAGGTGGGAGACACAAAGAAGGAGGATTTTCACTGTGTACCTTTTGAGCTTTTTGAATTCTAAGAATGTATTCTCTATTTGATAAGTCAATTAATTAATTAAAAATATCTCTCACACAGAGACACACGCATAAGCACACACGCATAAGCACACATGCAGATCAAAAATTTGCTATCACACCTCAGACCTAGAAAGATAAGTAAATTCCCACCATGCTATGTTTTTGGCAACATTATCAGGCTATTGGGCCTTGGAAGTTAATGACACACGTTGTAATTAGGGTAAGTATAACTCATTAGCCAAACATGTCCATCTCCTGAATTCCTATTCAAAATCAAAGATAAACAGCAAGTGAAACAGTAAATGGCCTTTGTGCATAACTTCTCAACTATTGATAAAGTAAAAATAAACATGGTGGTTAAAACTGGTAAGCCTGGAGACTTGATTTCTACCACCCAGTTGTGAACATGGTAAAGTCATTTAAACTAGGAGAGCTGGCTGCCACATTAGTAAACAGAGAGTGTGGAACAGATCATTTTTAATGCTCTTCCAGGTGCATTTCTCCTAGAAGTACCCAAATCGCAACATTTTTTGTTAGAGTGTATAACCAAACTCTTTGCTTTGGGGTCTTAGACTGGTTAAGCGTCTTAGACTGGTTAAGATTGCAGAGAGTTCCCCTGCATTTCAGTCTGACCTTTTTCTTCTTTGTCTTAAAATATACAAAAATCTTTCTGTTAATCCAAAAAAATCTCTTAGGAGCCAATAGTTCATCTAGCTGCCTTCCTGTTTCTTTCTTCCCTTTATCTGCCAAATTTCTTAAATATGGGGTTTGTACCTGCTCCTCCCGTGTTTTAAAGCAACGGATACCTCTGTCGGTCTCTCTTATCAAGCTGAAATTCACATTAAATAAAGTTAATCACTTAAGGTACAACTCAGTGGCATTTAGTACATTCACTGTGCTGTCTAACCAATACTTCCATCTAGCTCTAAAGTATCCTCATCACCTTCACATCAGACCTCATGTTCATTAGGTAGTCACTCCTCACTCCCTCCTCCCTTCAGGCCCTGTAATCGTTTTCTATCTTTATGTCTCTATGGATTTAACAATTCTGGATATTGCAAATAAATTGAATGTGACCTATGTAAACTTTGGTGTCTAGATTATTTTACTTAGCATAATTTTTTCAAGGTTCATCCATGTGGTAGCATGTATCAGTGGTTCATTTCGTTTGGTGGCCGATTAATATTCCATTGTATGCATATATCATATTTAGTTTATCCATTTTTCCATTGGTAGACATTTGGATTGTCTCCACCTTTTAGTTGGCTATTGTGAATAATACTGCTATGAACACTTGTATACACGCATTTGTGTGAACATCTGTTTTTGATTCTTTTGGATGTATACTTAGGAGTAGAATTGATGGGTCATGTGATAATTCTATGTCTAAGTTCTTTGAAGAATATTGCCTCTTTTTTTTTTTTAAGATTTTATTTATTTGACAGAGATCACAAGTAGGCAGAGAGGCCGGCAGAGAGAGAGAGGAAGGGAAGCAGGCTCCCTCCTGAGCAGAGAGCCCGATGTGGGCTCGATCCCAGGACCCTGAGATCATGACCCGAGCCGAAGGCAGAGGCTTTAACCCACTGAGCCACCCAGGCGCCCCTGTGCCTCTTTTTGAAGCAGTTTTCTTAGGCTCAAGATGGAGACATTGATTATGGTCTCATTCATTCAATAAACAATTAGTAAGTGCCTCTTAAGGTTAGGCCCTTTATTCAGATACCGGAAAATTTGAAGGTAAGATTGTTGCCCCTTTGAAGGTCTGCCAGAAAAAAGGCACATGGGGAAATAAATAAAATGCAAATTAGATAATGTCTTTCCCAGAATGAAGACCTTCCAGGAATTCATCATTGCAACCAGAAGAATACCTAATTCCTTACTAGGGCTTTAGGGCTCTGCCTACACATATGGCTTAATTTAATCTCCATGCAGAAAAACTCAGTCTGTTCTCTCTTGCATCCCAGCCTCTATTTACAAATTTATTTATTTAGAAGAAGACCCTTATTTAAATATTTGTGAAATAAATAAGTGTGTGAGTATCATTCTGGTCTCTCCTTGGCTTCCAGGCTCCAGCCTTTGTTCTATATCTTGAATATGCTGACATATTCCATGCATAGGGCCTTTGTATTACTGGCCCTTCTTGAAATGCTCATTACCCAGATCTTTGCATGGCTGTTTCCTTCTTATCATTCAGGTCCTCTGACCACTCTGGTTAATAGATCCACCCAACCACAGTCCCTTTCACATCATCCCATCTTATTTTCTTCATTGAAGTTACCATTCCTGAAATTGACTTGTTTACTTGCATATTTTCTTATATTGTCTCCTAAAATGTAGCTCCTGCTTGTATCATTTGCTTCTATATCACCTATGCTTGGCACATAGTAAGTGACTGTTAAATATTTGCTGACTGATGAATAATTGCACTATAGCTTTGTCAAATACTAAAATGATGGTATATTCAAGGCACAGTGTTGGCTCCAAGAAGGGAGAGATCCTGGAGGGGTTCTGTTTGAGTTTCTTGACATTTTTGAGTGTCTGGCTTCTAGTTTTCTACCTTCATGCCCACCTCCACAGTTATCACAATCATGTCTATACCCCAAACATACCTGTGTTCCATGTATACTCCTTTATTTCCAACTACCTAGTAGAACTTTCCAATTTATTCCCTAGTCCCAGCTGATTCATGAACTTTTTTCTGCAAACTAAGGATTTTAGGGCTTGGTTTAACTACTCTATCTTCTTCATCTGTGACATCCATCCTGTCAAAACACCAGTTTCTTTCATGCTTCTAGTGTTATGTCCCACCCCCTAAGAGAATCAAATGATTTATCCAGATTCCAAACATGTCAGAGTTAGCCATATTGTGATCCTCAACAAATATGGCCTCACCTTTACCATCATTGCATATCCAAATTTCCCTTATACCTGTATAAGGCCCTTGCTGACCATTGTTGTTCTCATTTATTTGTCCTTCACCTGACCTCCTAAAGTCCATAATTTCTGTACTTCTCTTTTTGGTACTTAACAAATATGATCTTGTTTAAATGAAATCATTGGCTGATTTATCCCAATAGAATAGAAAATTCTTGAAGTGCAGGTTGTTTAAAACTTTTAAATAGCCACAACCTTATACCCAGAACTATGTGCATATCATACATACATAAGTAATATCTTAATGGATAAATAAATATGGATATTGAGAAACTATGACAAGATCTCTCATGAGCTAGGAACAGGTTTTCAGAGAGGTTAAAAATAGAGATGATTTGTATCTTTGTTTCCTATACATTCTTTTTGCAGTATTCCCAAAACTGTCTACACATTAGAATCACATGGGAAGCTTTACGTCATAGAGATTCTGACTTAGCTCGTCTGGTTTGGAGCATCAGTATTGTGTGAAAACTCCTGGTGTAATTCCAATGTATGGAATCACTGGGCTAGACTTTCAGTACCTACCATGTTCTATAAATATCTAACTATATATTTCTATAGTGCCTTTCTTTTTTTCTTGAGTTTGTGGGTTTTATGTATGACAAGTTTAGGTGTTTTATCAAGTCACCATATGACCTACACAGTACAGCAGTAGTACTGCCAAAATGGAAACTTTCAGTTTAGAATAATCTGACTATGGGGTATTTGGGGAAAACAGTAAGACACCTGTTGATAATAGTGAAACAACAGAAAAGGGGCAGACACTACTTGTTGGCCATTCAATAACACTTACAGCTTTTCTTCCTGTTTTACAAAGTCCAGATTTTGTACAGGTGGCAATGTGCTCATCCTTGGAGGATGGATTATGACTGGCCTAAACTTATTTGGCAATACCATTGTCCTTTTTTTGGTACTCACCTTCCCAGTCCCTGAAGCTAAGATGGCCGAAAAAGTCATAGCCAATGATATTTTTGGACAAGTTTACTGATGGGCTACTGGAAAATAGTTAGCTTTTTATTTTTTATAAAAATATTTTATTTATTTATTTGAGAGAGAAACAGAGATAGCAAGAGAGGGCACAAGCAGGGAGGAGAGGGAGAAGCAGGCTCTCCTGGTCTTGATCCCACGTCTCAAGGATCATGACCCAAGCTGAAGGCAGACAGTTAACTGACTGAAACACCCAGGTGCCCCAATTGTTTGCTTTTTAAAAAAGAGACTGGACTGGACTTATGTGTGCCACCCATTTTCATTTCCTTTCCTGACCGTATACTTTCTCAGTCATCACCATAAACTTACAAGCACAGGGACAAAAAGTCAATATACTGAAGACAGCAGAACAGAGGACAAAAGAGTTTTGAGTTTGTGATAATAATATTCTTGAGTCTTTGGAGCTACCAACATCCTAACATCTTCTCATTGTGTAAGAGTAAATGTCTTACATACTCAACTAATAAAAGTTGAGTTTTTTGTTATTTGCTGCCATAAGCATCCCAAGTTGTCTTAGTCTGCTTGGGCGAAACTAAGTCACCAAACTATAGATTGGTGACTTAAACAATAGAATTTATTTTCTCACAATTATGGAGGCTAGAAGTCCCAAACCTCATCTTAGCAGGTCTGTTTCTGGTGAGGTTTCTCCTCCTGGCTTGAGGTGGCTGCCTTCTCACTGTATCTTCACATAGCCTTTCCTCAGTGTTTATGTGGAGAGAGAGAACAAGCTCTCTTGTGCTTCTTCTTATAGGGACACAAATCTCATCGGGAAGAATCTACTTTTGTGACCTCATCTGAGCCTAATTAACTCCCAAATATCATCACATTGGAGGTTAGGATTTCAATATAAGGAAGTTTGGGGCAGAGGACACAAATATTCATTCCATATACCTACTGTTAAGAGATTCCTCTGTTCACAGTAGGAGTACTGTTACCCTATGAACATGCTCAAGGCCAAAGAAAAGTCTTGTGTATGTTTTTAATGGCATTCTTCAGAGTTGATTGAAAATTAGAGAGTTACCCTAAAGGAGATCACATAACACATAAAATGTGGCAAAAATACAAAATATACCTCCTCAAAACTACAAAACAATTACAAAAGTAGGAATCATCTATGTATTCACTAAATATTCAAGGAATGCCTACTGTGTGCATTGTGCATGTGGAGGATTTAAAAGTGAAAATTTCAGGGTTCCAGTCTTGTATAATCTATTAGGAGAGATAAGAGAAACATAAATGACTGATGAAGAAAGACTATAATACTTACCCTACAGAGATACAAAGCGCTGCAGAAGGTCAGTGTTAGGAGAAGGAACTTCATCAAAGAGATCAGATTTGGCATGCCATTTAGGTTAGCAGGAGAATCTCTATAGAACCAGATGTGAATTTCTGAAGGGAGCCACACAAGTACATTTTCTGGTTTGTCTCCTTTCAGAAATTATTCTCTTGCAGAAAATGGATAGCTGATCAACTTAGTCATGAATCTGGGGCTAAGTTTTAATCCTGCCCTTGCTGGCAAAGAGGAATTAATGATGGCCGGAAAGAAAAGTTTCATTTTTAGCTAGGGTCCTAACATTTTCAGGATAATATTATTTAGGAACCTGGCAAAGTAATTAACCTACAGCTTGTGTTAATACACTTATAAAACATAAAATCCTTGTTTACTTTATCACCAGGTTCATCACTACTAGGGACACAGGTACTTCAGTCTTTAATGAACCATTGGGATAACTGATGGAATTATGAAGGCCAATAAATTGCTTGGCCCTTTAAAGAGAGCTAATGGAAGGTTGTGACAATCTAGATTACACAGTCTCTTCCAAACTTTCATTCATCTCTATCATGTACACCAATGCTACTTCAGCAAGCCCATCTCTAACGTTTGCAGAACCTGTGGTGAGAACTTAAGTGGAGGTCTATACACCATATGTCTAAATATTTAAAATTTGTGTCAAATGATTGCATAAAACAGGTTCCGCCTTCCTACTCTGACAAATATATACCTTCATTAACACCTGGAAGGCCAGGTTCTAGTGAGGAGTACGCAGACTGTAGAGGAGTCCTGTGTGGGGAATTAGCTCACAGCCTTCAGACCTCAACCCATTTCCCTGCTTTTGCTACCCTGGCTTTGTTTTTCACTCTGAATGATTTCATGCACACTTCTGAACATTATGCCTGCACATCAAACATCCATTCTCCACTCCTGTAAAGTCACCCCTTGGGCTCTGTGGTGCAGCGCATGGCTCTAGGGAAGAACCCTGTGCTGGTCTTGGAAGTGCACTTAAAATTCTAGAGAGCTGGTTGTAGAGTGTCGTCTAGAGGTGGGGAGGGCTGCTGAGTGATGAGTGAGTATCTTCCCTTGATCTCACTGACTTGTCAAGCAATGGGAAGGGAGGAGATGCAGCCAGGATAAAGTCAGAGTAGAGAGCCCTCTGATAGGCTGTACCCCAGCATTCTTTCCTCTGTTGCTTGTTAGCAGTGAGAACTTGTATGAGTTCTTTAAACTATATGGGTCTCAGTTTCCTGATCTGTATAAGGGATCATAAAGCTGCTGCTCCTGCTACTACACCAAGGTTGCTGAAAGGTCTAACTCAATTTAACAATGTATGTACAAGTGCTTTGTAAAGGTGCTATAATGTATTGCTGTTATGCTGGTCTTTGTTTGCCTGCTTGTTTTCCATTGTACCATGTTCTAAATCAAAGGGCAAAGCAGCTGCTGCTGTGCATATGCTCTCATGTTCTCATTAACATACAACCAGAGAAGAAGCAAATATGGAGAGTGGATGACAAAGGAGGCAAAGGTTATTAAATATCTCTCAGATTTTGTGTTTCCTAAACATGCTTCCTGATTCTTCCAGGTCCAGATTGATTTCTTTAAGACCCTGAGCTTGTGGACATGTGCTAATTTGCATGGCTGAGCTAGGCTCCCGGATTGATGGCAGTTAAGGGACATCACTCTTCAGCTGTAAAGCAGGGTAACTCCTTTATTAAGCAGGAAGCAGACTGATATCTCATCGGTTCAGCCAGCACAGAATATGCAGCGTACCTTTGTGGCAAAAGCAGGCTACTGAACGAGCAGGGTGTGCCGGGGAATGAATTACACCCTCAGCTTCTGCATCCATAAAAATGAGGCCGTTCTGGGGTCAGGCGGGTGGGTGATGTGTCACAGAGGCAGGTTAAACTGATTCGACCCTCTGGCTCCCTGGTTTGAAGCTGACAAAAGGGGCTGTGCTGTGGCTCTGGGCTCAGAATGATCTTACTATTGTCTCTGGCCATTTTGAACCAGGGAAGACCCTGGATTTCTCTTTCTTAGAATTGTGTTTTCTTTCTTCTTTAAAAAACAAAAACAAAAACAAAAAAATCAGTCTTGTTCTCGGGGTAGAGATTTTGGTATGTGTGGGGCAAAACCCCCATAATCTTTATCCCATTTTAGCTTCTTACTAAATAGAACAAATTGTGCTATTTCTGGTTTTGTTTTTTTTTTTTTTTTTTTTTTTTTTGCTTTTCAAAAGCAATTACTTTCTTGTCATTTTTAGACATGCAGGCAGAAGAGGCTGCCTTGATTATCCATCCTTCCTCCCCTCCCCCCTTCAAGTCCTCCGGCTTCTGCACTGCTAGGGAAGGATTCAATTAAATGAAGTGTCAATGGAGCTACAATGGTTTCAGGTCAGAGACGTCAGTAAAAAGCTGCGGAGCTGTGCTGCCCCTGTGTATGTAAATGTATATATTTATACCAGGGATGTCAACTTTCAGGACTCTCCTCCACTGCTCTTCCCTGATCAAAGATGATTGCTGAGGCAATTACTGCAAAGGAGAAGAAAATCAGGGCCTTTTCTTCATCCTTGTGCTGTCGGAGTTTAATTGCTTGGAATAATGGAGCAGGAGTCCCTTCCCTTTGCACACGGCTACACTTAGGCACACACAAGCTTTCATGCATGGCTGTGCCAACACACAAACACATGCGATCGCAGTGCAGGAAAACATGCATGTGCCCCCTAGTTCTGATGTACATCCATGCACACAGGATTGCCAGCACCACAAAGAAAAACACTGCACTCTCAGGCTAATTCAAGAAAAGCAATGCACAGTATCTGGCTCACAGTAAAAACCGTGTTTTTGTCTTCTTTATGAAAGACTTAATTTTTATTTCCCTTACTAAAAGAGATAAAGTTAAAAAAAAAAAAAAAAGAGAGAGAGAGAGAGAGAGAGAGGATAGAGAAGTCAAAGCAACAAAATACCCAAGTACTTCAAACTCCTTTTGTGGTTTAATTCTTCTCCACACACAGTCACAGAAGTCCTAGGTCTCCACACAAACACTTCACACGTTAAAGCCCCTCTCAGACATTTTTGCTTTGTGGAGGCAGTTACAAGGACAAGTTGAGCATTCCGCGCCATTCACTGTGTTCTAGGCTCTTCTCTTTTGTTCTCCTAAGACATGAAGAAGGATTCTAACTTGCATCAACAAATACAAGGAATGACATTCAGATGCAGAGAATTTGAGCTTTCCCTCTAATTAGTTCTGCTGTGTCCAGGCACTGGTAGTGCACACAGCTTTGAGCTAGGGTGAGTCCCTGGTCGTGTGTACCACACAGGCTCTAAAGCATCCATATGGTCACTATAGTTTTTCATTTCAGGCTCCCAAGGGCTATCAGATTTTAAATATTATTATTTGGTTTAATTGGTTCCTCCTTTGATGGCAAAAGAGTAAAGCCAGGGAAAAAATACCCTCACAAACCCTGTCATCAACACAAAGACACGCTGCAGACACTTGGCTTTGTGTTACAACCACTGAAAGTTTTCCTTTTTCTAATATAGATTAAATTGTTGAGGCTGTGTGCTTGAAGCACATGTCCATCCTTTCTAGGAATTTGAGAATACACACAGCTTTTCAGAAAAAGGAATTTAGATTTTGTTTTTTTCTAGTTATGATAGTTGAAAGTAAGAAATCTTTTCCTGAAAATTTCAGAAAATGGTGGTGGTAGGAACAAAGTATAGGCCAAAATGGATCCCAAAGCACCTTATTTTGTAGGCTTGGAGGTAAAATAGGACTATGTGGGAGGGCCCATCGAATATGCCACGTGTTACAACTGAACCCCTGATAATGTCTGACATTTTTGTTTTGTTTGTTTTCCTTGTTTTGGTTCCTAACTGAACTCTGGGCTTGGATTTTATATTTCTGATTCTCTTCTCTAGTGGCTCTCAGTGCTTCTTTACAAATATCTGTATCTCCGAGTACAGCCTCCCTGATGCACTGATTTAATGAGCTCAGACTCTGCCTGGCCTTCCATGTTAAGTCCAATAGGAGAGGCAGAAACATAAATAGACGATTAGAATATGGGATAAAGGCTATGATAAACATAATGGGAGAGTACCCAGGAGGGGCACAAAACCTATTTGGGAGGGGAAGAAAAGATCCTGTTCTGGAGGAGATGATTCCTGGACCAGAATTAGCCAGCAGGCTATCAGTTGTAATGCCCAAAGCAGCCAAAGTCATCTTACATTTGAAATTAATTTGTTTCAAATGATTTGATCTTTCTAACTGTCATTTGATGGGAAGCCCAATGCCCTTTTCCAGAATTTTGTAAACTCCTGGATTCAAGTGGCTTTAGTCCAGTTCTTCTTACATATTTGTCATAGGCATTAAACTTCCTTTGGTCTGTTCCTTGTCTCTGGTCTGTATCAATCCCGGTGTGGTACTTGGTACTAGATAAGTACTTGGCACTTGGTTTGTATAAACAACCCACACAGGTATTTATGTGAAGACCTTGAATTTTGGAAGGATGGGGGTTTTTCATTACCCTATTCGTAGCTCTTTCTTGGTTTTCCAACTCTCGGCTTTCTGCAGTTCTTCTCTCAGATCACCCCGCCCCCCAGCAGCTCAGCTGTGTTACTTCACGCTGGCAAGCAACAGAATTTTCTACCTCCTTCACTGCTCCAGCCTGCCTCTGTATGCCCACATGCATATCCACTGTCTTTTAGAAATACACTTACATATGTAGACACACACACACACACACACACACATACTCCCTTGGCAGAGGATTTGAAATTTTAGGATTTTCCTTCTTCCTCCTCTACTTGTCTCTGCAGAGATGGATTTCCTAATGCTGAGGATTATGGAATCTCTCCTCATTAACTCCCCAACAAGGTCGGGTCATTCCATAAACAGTTTACTATGCATCTACACCATGCCTGGCTCTGTTTTATAGGCACTGGGGACACAGCAGAAAATAAAAAGAGTCCTTGCCCCAACAGGGTAAGCATTAGTTTCTAATACTATTTCCTCTTGTTTTTCCAGGAGGTAAAATGCATTTCATAAATGTTTGTTGGGTGAGAGTTTTCACTCAACTTTCTTCTGCTGCCTTATCTCTCTTTACCCCACTTCACCAACCTTGTGTTCCAGTCTACTCTCGACCCCCCAAAGGCCACCAGTCCATTCCTGCTGCTAGAACTTTACAAAGGGTATTTTTAAAGCTAACATTTATTGTGTTCTTCTCATGAGCTTTGCAAAGTGCTTTATATTCATTCTTTCATGTAATCCTCACACAAACCCAATGAAGTAAATAATATTAGTTTCATTTTATAGATGAATAAACAGGAGCTTAAAGCAGTTTTTTCTTTTTTTTTTTGCTCAATAGCTGGTCCCTACCTATTAAAATCCTACCCATCCTTAATATCTGATTCTAAATCACATGCTCTCCCCCACCTTTGAAATTCCACATCACTGTGTTTCAGCTCTGACTAGCCTAATTTACAAATGTATTAAAGATATATATTTTTTACTATTAGACCATAAATTCTTTAACATTAAGGGGTGGATACAGATCATACTCAGATCAACTCTTTTCATTACATGAGGAGACATCGGTAAATTTTTTTTAAAAGATTTTATTTATTTATTTGACACAGAGAGAGAGAGAGCACAAGTAGGGGGAGTGGCAAGCAGAGGGAGAGGGAGAGTCAGGCTCCCAGCTGAGCAGAGAGCCCAATGTGGGGCTCAATCCTAGGATCATGACCTGAGCTGAAGGTAGATACTTAATCAACCGAGCCACCCAGGTGTCCCAGTAAATATTTTTTAATTAATTTAAATAATCATAGCAAATGGCTTAGCTCAAAAAGGAGCTGAAGGTCACTCAAATTATCTGGATCTATGAGAAAGTTCAAAATACTATTTTGGATAGAGCCAGGATTGTGAAATTATTTTAAATAATACAATGTCGGGGCGCCTGGGTGGCTCAGTGGGTTAAGCCGCTGCCTTCGGCTCAGGTCATGATCTCAGGGTCCTGGGATCGAGTCCCGCATCGGGCTCTCTGCTCATCGGAGAACCTGCTTCCTCCTCTCTCTCTCTCTCTCTCTCTGCCTGCCTCTCTGCCTACTTGTGATCTCTCTCTGTGAAATAAATAAATAAAATCTTTAAATAATACAATGTCTGCATAGTGTGAATTAACATGACTAAACTATTTAAGACCATTCTGCACTATTGCAGGAATAGAATAATATTGCAAAAGTTAAAAAACTAAAAACAAAAGTTAAACCAGTTTTAGAGTCATTAAATAATGAGGGGGCTTACAGTTGCTACTATAAATAACTTAATTGTTTCAGTACAGGTAAGTTTTGTACATTGTCTAGATCAGAAAAGACTTGTAGCTAGAAGAGAGAACATGTTCCAAGTGCTCAAGGTCTATAATTGGTGGAGCTAAAGACAGTGGTTATTTGTGCACGTGTCCAATTTTTTTCTCTTTGTTTCCTGACAGTGCATCTATGACAAAATGTTTTCTCAAGGGTCCCAAGAACCCATATAGCCACTACAGGTAAAGACTAGAAGGAATTACAGGTGTTAAACCTATTTCTTTGGGGTAAAGCTAAAGTCTGTCTATTTCTCCTTTATGCCACATAATCAGTATTTATTTTGTATAGCTACAGATAGCAGGTAGAATAGATACCAATGCCTAATGTAGGTGAAGATATGAGGAAATAAAGGTAAAAAAGAAATGAGAGACTTGACTCCTACAATAGAAGAATATTAAATGGAAGTGGTAGAATATGGACAGTAGGACTTAATAAAGAGAATATAGTTCATTTTTACTGAGACTATTACTCATTTCAAAAAATGGCTTTGCCTCATTGATTTTCACTGGTCATTGAGTCATCTATTTGCTGGCTGGTACTTTGGCTCTTTTTTAAATGTCTTTATTCAGCTGCTTTGAACCTCTGTAATTTTGCCTTATGTGTTGCACTAATCAAATGCCAAATCGAGCAATGTTTTCATCATGAAATGTGGCTACAACAGTCTCATAAAAAGGATGAAATTTGTATGCAGTCAGGAAAAAACTTCCATGTACGATTTCTCAACCATACAGATGACGACCTTTATGAAGGGTACTCAAGACTTTCTAGCAAGTTTTCAGGTTACCTTAACCTCAGTGTGCTGGGTACTTTCCATTTGTTCTTCCAGACTTACTCTACATCCTTATTCACCTGGTTTGTGCTGAGGCTGACCATTATGAACTGTTTCAACTGGCCACCTTGCCTCTGACTTCCATTGGTTCAGTTAAACGGGATTAGTGGAAAAAAGGATATCCACTCCCTCTCTGAAGATCAGTTGAAGGCAGCTGTGTTCTTTGAACATTGCAACTCTTCCCAAATGTCCTCTCTATACAACTCTCTCTCCTTCGCCACTTTCAAGGTGAGGGGTGGTAACAACTCCCCTGTTCTGTTACTAGCTCCAGGACGCTGCACTAACCCTTGTTATTTCTTCTTCTTCTTCTTTTTTAATGTCTATTTATGTCTTCTGCCCATAATTTTAAAAATCCTTTATTTAAATTCAGTTTAATTAACATTTACTGTTCTATCAGTTACTGGAGTAGAATTTAGTGATTCATCAGTTGCTCATCATATAAAGTACCCTCCTTAATACCCACCACTCAATTACCCCTTCCCTCCACCCACCTCTCCTCCAGGAACCTTCAGTTTATTTCCTAGAGCTCAGCATCTCTTATGATTTGTCTCCCTCTCTATTTTCATTTTATTTTATTTTTTTCTTCCTTTCCCCTATGTTCATCTGTTTTGTTTCTTAAATTCCACATATGGGGGTCACCAGGGTGACCAAGTTAATCAAGCATTTGCCTTCAGCTCAGGTCATAATCTCAGGGTCCTGGGATCCAGCCCTGCAATAGTCTCCCTGCTCAGTAGGTAGTCTGCTTCTCCCTCTCCCTTTGCCCTCCCCCCCTGTTTGTGCTCTCTCTTCCTCACTCTCTCTCAAATAAATAAATAAAATCTTTTAAAAAAATTTCACATATGAATGAAATCATATAGCATTTGTCTTTCTCTGACAGATTAATTGCCCTTAGCATAATACCCTCTAGTTCCATCCATGTCATTGCACAAGGCAAGATTTCATTCTTTTTGATGGCTGAGTAATATTCAATTGTGCATGTACAGTGTGCATGGAATTAGTGTCTTTATAAGAAAAAGAATGAGCATGTACCAAGGAAAGTTCATATGAGCACACAACAAGAAAGTAGCTGTCCACATATCAGGAAATAGGTCCTTACCAGATACCAAATCTGCTGGCACCTTGATCTTGGACTTTCCAACCTCCAGAACTGGGAAATAGGTGTATGTTGTTTAAGCTACCCTGTCTCTGGTATTTTGTTATGGCAGCCTGAGCAGAATAAGATAACACCTCTTCCCTGTGACAACCAAAAATGTCTTCAGACATCTCCAGATGTCCTGTGGGGGCAAAAACACCCCCAGCTGAGAACCACTGAATCAAAGTTTCATATAAATTGTTGTCAAATTATAAGTATGATAAGTACTCCCTGCCTCAGTAAATGGTGATACTGAATGCCTAGGGCCATAAATCTTCTTGACTGCTCTCTTTCTTTCAAACCCATATCTAATTTATTAGCAAGTCTTCATTCACCAACAAAATGTATCCTGATTCTGATTCTTTCAACCACTTTCACGGTTACCATCCTACTTTAAGCCACCATCATTTCTCATCTAGATATTATAATATCTTCCTAACTAGCATCTCTGTTTCCACTTTTGCTCTCCTCTGCTCTTTTCTCTACATAGTAGCCAGAATTGGCCTTTTATAATGTAGACCAGATAATGGCATCCTACGTTCAAAATCCTCTAATGATTCATTACTCTTGGAATAAAATATAAGTCCTTAAATGGCCTGTATGGTTCCAAATGGCCCCACATTATATAGTCCCTGGCTACTTCTCTGAACTCATTTTACACTGCTCTTCCCCTTACTCACTTCGCTTCAGCCACACCAACCTCCTTTCTGTTTCTTAAATATGCCAAGTACACCCCTGTCTTTGAGCCTTGTTCTTGCTTTTCTTTAAGCCAAAATTTTTTTTGTGTGTTAACTGGTCACACATTTTACCTAATATTTTGTTGGGTTGATGGTATTTTTTCTTTGAGTATTCTATTTTGATTGAAACTTTTTTTTTTAAAATCATGAGGTGTATAACAATAACCCATACTTTGGTATGTTTTCACTTCTAACACTGACAGAGAAAGAAAATAGCAGGAGGGACAGGTGCTTGAAATACATGAAGCCTTTAAAAGAGGGAAACAAGAGTTCTCTGTTGGCAATATCTTCTGGATTTTTTTTTTTTTTTTGCATTACTTTCATTTTTGTCATCCTGATGGTACTTTTAAACCATTTTTCCTTCCAATCCTAAAATACTTAAATATTGTGGTATCTGGGTGGCTCAGTCAGTTAAGCGTCTACCCTCAATTCGGGTCATGATCCCAGGGTCCTGAGATTGGGCCTCCTGCACCCAGGTCTTAATGCACAGCAGAGAGCCTGCTTCACCCTCTCCCTCCTCCTGCTGCTCTGACTGTTTGTGTTCTCTCTCTGTCTGTGTCAAATGAATAAATAAAATCTTTTAAAAATAATAAAATAAAATAAAAATAATAAAATGCTTGAATTTGACGAACAACTGTTATGTGAATACCACTAGGATTTGGTGCCTTTGTGACCTCAGTTTCTACTATTCTCTCTATGGTTCTCCCATTCCAGTCACCTGACCTCCTTTTGTTTGAGGAATAGAATGGTCCTGCCTCAGAATCTTTGTATTTTCTGTATCCTGTGCCTGGAATGCTCTTCCTCCGACTATCCATATAGGTGTCTTCCATTTAATCAACTTCCAAGTGACATCTTCCCTGACCACCTTACCTAAAATTTCAATACTTCTCCACCAAAGTTTCCTATTCTTCCTTGATTTGTTTCTTCTCCTTGGCCCTTATCATTATCTAACATACTAATATTTTTTTACTAATTTGTCATTATATCTTTTTTCACCTCCTTTAGAGTATAAGCTCCAAGAGGACAGGGATTTTTGCCTGCTCTGTTCACTGCTCTATCCCTGAAGAACAGTACCTGGTGTATAGTTGGCACAAAAACTCTTTAATGAATTAACAAATCAAAAATAAAAGACTCTTTGACCTTCTTTGAGTTTATACTATCACCGAAAAGGACAACTGTAAATATTCATCCATATACAGAACAACTAAAGATATAGGTGTCTAGTGATGATAGAATGGAGTGTCTAGAGTAACATATGGAGAGATTAGTAATTTTGCTTTGGAATTAGTTCATAGGGAGGGGTTGACTGATGAATTGGATCTTAAGATATTGATGAACCTAGACTGGAACAGAAAATTATGAAAGTATAAAAGTATTCCAGAAAGAGAGAGTAAGGTAAGTTGGGTTAGATATACCAATCAAGCTGTTCTAGTTGGAATAGAGGGACCAGGTAGAAAGTAGTAAGAATTAAATTTAGATAATACCTGAGTATGTCAATCAAGGTCCCAGCAAGGAACAGCTATCATACTCAGAATAAGAATTAAAGAGGGCTTGGGATGCCTGGGTGGCTCAGTTGATTAAGCGGCTGCCTTTGGGTTGGGTCATGATCCCAGGGTCCTGGGATTGAGTCCCGCATTGAGCTTCTTGCTCAGTGGGGAGCCTGATTCTCCCTCTGCCTCTGTCTGCCACTCTGCCTGGTTATGCTCTCTCTTTCTCTCTGACAAATAAATAAATAAAATATTTTTAAAAAATTAAACAAATAAATAAAACAAGTATAAAAAAAGAATTTATAGAGGGCTTACTTAAACAACTACTTACAAATATTTTGGCACAGGGGCAGGAAATAGCAAGGGAGAGTCAACCAAGAAATTAAAGAAGAATTTTAAAAATACGTGGAAGCAAATGAAAATGAAAACACAAGTCAGAACTTTTGGGATGCAACAAAGGCAGTCCTCAGAGGGAAGTATATAACAATACAGGCTTTCTTCATGAAACAAGAAAAGTCTAATACATAACTTAAGGAGCTGGAAAAAGAATAACAAATAAAGCCTAAATCCAGCAGGAGAGGAGAAATATTAAAGATTAGAGAGAAATCACAGAAATCAAAACAAAACAGTAGAACAGATCAAGGAAACTAGGGGCTGGTTCTTTGAAAGAATTAATAAGATTGATAAACCCCTGGCCAGACGTATCAAAAAGAAAAGAGAAAGGACTCAAATAAGTAAGATCATGAATGAAAGAGAAGATATCACAACCAACACTGAAGAAATACAATTATAAGAGAAAATTATGGGCAATTATATGTCAAAAAATTAGGCAATCTGGAAAAAAAATGGATAAATTCCTAGAAACATATAAACTACCAAACTGAAACATGAAGACATAGAAAAGCTGAACAGACCCGTAACCAGCAAAGAGATCAAATCAGTAATCAAAAAACTCCCAACGAACAAGAGTCCAGGGCCAGATGGCCTCCCAGGAAAATTCTACCAAACATTTAAAGAATTAATACTTATTCTTCTGAAGCTGCTACCAAAAATAGAAATGGAAGGAAAACTTCCAAACTCTATGTGGTCAGTGTTACCTTGATCCCAAAACAGACACATAGATCAATGAAACTGAATAGAGAACCCAGAAATGGAATCTCAACTCTATGGTCAACCAATCTTTGACAAAGCAGGAAAGAATGTCCAATGGAAAAAAGAATCTCTTCAACAAATGCTATTGGGAAAATGAGACATCCACATGCAGAAGAATGAAACTGGACCATGTTCTTATACCATACAGAAAAATAATCTCAAAATGGATGAAAGACCTAAATGTGAGACAGGAATCCATCAAAATCCTAGTGGAGAACACAGGCAACAACCACTTTGTCCTTGGCTGCAGCAACTTCTTGTTAGACATGTCTCCAAAGGCAAGGGAAACAAACCAAAAATGAGTTATTGGGACTTCTCGGGATAAAAAGGTTTTGCACAGCAAAGGAAACAATCAACAAAACTAAAAGGCAAACTACAGAATGGAAGAAGATATTTGCAAATGACATAACAGATAAAGGTGAGTGTCCAAAATCTATTAAGAACTTATCAAATTCAACACCCAAAAAACAAAAAGTCCAGTCAAGAATTGGGCAGAAGACATGAACAGACATTTCTCCAAAGAAGACATACAAATGTCCAAGAGACACATGAAAAAATGCTCAACATCACTTGGCATCATGGAAATTTAAATCAAAACTACAATGAGATGCCACATCACACTGATCAGAATGGCTAAAATGAACAAGTCAGGAAACAACAGATGTTGGTGAGGATGCAGGGAAATGGGAACCCTCTTACATTGTTGGTGGGAATGTAAGCTAGTATAGCCACCATGGAAAACAATATGGAGTTTCCTCAAAAAATTAAAAATAGAACTACTCTACGACCTAGCAATTGCACTACTAGGCATTTTCCCAAAGGATATAAACATGGTGATTTGAAGGCGTACTTGTACCGGATGTTTATAGCAACAATATCCACAATAATCAAAATATGGAAAGAGTCCAAATGGCCATCAACAGAAGAAGATGAGGTATATATATACAACAGAATACTACTCAGCCATTAAAAAAAAAAAAGAAATCATGCCATTTGCAATGACATGGATGGAACTAGAGAGTATAATGCTAAGTGAAGTAAGCCAATCAGAGAAAGATCTCACTGATTTGTGGAATTTAAGAAACAAAACAAAGGATCATAGGAGAAGAGAGGAAAAAATAAAACAAGACAAAACCAGAGAGGGAGACAAATCATAAGAGACTTTTAATCATAGGAAACAAAATGAGGATTGTTGGAGGGGTGGGGAGTGGTGGAGGGATGGGGTAACTGGGTGATGGACATTAAGGAGGGCATATGATGTAATGAGCACTGGGTATTATATAAGACTGAGGAATCACAGATCTGTTCCTCTGAAACCAATAACATATTACATGTTAATTGAATAGTCAATTATACACCAACATATATAACAATAAAACATATATACCAACCACGGAGGAAACCATGATCCTGATTCATAAGGATGCATGGAAAATTAAAACAAAACAAAACTTTAGCAACTTGAAGAAATCAATAAAATGAAGGAGAAAATCCCAAATACATAAACAATACAGCTAATCTGGGAAGAAAGAGTTATTTGAAAAAATGGAAAAGAACTTTATATAAATAGTAATTACTCTCCCCAAAAGATCTGAGAAGCTATTATCTAATCTACCTCAGGTAGATTAGATAGGCTATTATGTTTGTTAAATAAGACAAGATACCATCCTAAGGAAAAAATAAAAGAAGAAAATTCTTGGAAATTAAAAACATAACTTTAAAAATAAAGAATTCAGTAGTTGAGTAATTAAATAGACATAGCTGAATATTACACTGGTGAACTGAAAGATCTCCCAGAACATAGAACAAAAGAACAAAAATAAGAGAAAAATGTGAAATAAAAGTTAAAATACATGGAGGATAGAGCACAAGCTCTATCGTATATTTAACAGAAATTCCAGAAGAAGAAAATAAATATAATGGAGAGGAGTAAAACAATCATAAAAATAATGGACTATAATGAAAATTTCCCTGAGCTGAAAAGACATAAATCTTTGGTTCGAAGGCACTACCAAATATCAGATAGCAAGGGAATTATGGCTCACATCTAGACATATTCTTTTTTTTTTTTTAAGATTCTATTTATTTATTTGACAGACAGAGATCACAAGTAGGCAGAGAGGCAGGCAGAGAGAGAGGGGGAAGCAGGCTCCCCACTGAGCAGAGAGCCCAATGCGGGGCTCAATCCCAGGACCCTGAGATCATGACCTGAGCCGAAGGCAGAGGCTTAACCCACTGAGCCACCCAGGCGCCCCTAGACATATTCTTGTAAAATTTCAGAACTTAAAGAGTCAAGAGAAAATAGTTAATTGAAGATTCTAATTTGGTAAAGGGGGAAAGATTACCTATAAGGATAAAAAGCAGACTGATAATCAAATCCTTGTTAACAACATTAGATATTGATAGACCTTAAAGCAATGCCTTAAAAATTCTTAAGAGAGGGGAGGAGTCAAGATGGCGGAGAAGTAGCAGGCTGAGACTACTTCGGGTAGCGGGAGATCAGCTAGATAGCTTATCTAAAGATTGCAAACACCTACAAATCCAACGGGACATTGAAGAGAAGAAGAACAGCAATTCTAGAAACAGAAAATCAACCACTATCTGAAAGGTAGGACTGGCGGAGAAGTGAATCCAAAGCGACGGGAAGATAGACCGCGGGGGGAGGGGCCGGCTCCCGGCGAGCGGCGGAGCACAAAATTGGGACTTTTAAAAGTCTGTTCCGCTGAGGGACATCGCTCCAGAGGCTTAACTGGGGTGAAGCCCAGGTGGGGTCAGCGCGGCCTCAGGTCCCGCAGGGTCGCAGAAGGATCGGGGGTGTCTGAGTGTCGCAGAGCTTACCGGTATTAGAACGGGGAGGCCGGCTACAGAGACAGAGCCGAGGAGTGACTCTCAGCTCAGGGTTGCCTTGAACCGGTCGCAGGCTCGGTCAGCTCGGAGCGTGGCCGGAGGCCAGGGTGGCGGGAGTCATTGGGCGCTGTTCTCTGGGGGCGCACTGAGGAGTGGGGCCCCGGGCTCTCGGCTCCTCCGGGCCGGACACCAGGAGGCCGCCATCTTCATTCCCGTCTTCCAGAACTCTACGGAAAGCGCTCAGGGAACAAAAGCTCCCGAAAGCAAACCCAGCAAACCCAAGCGGATGACTCAGCCCGGCCCCAGGTAAGGGCGGTGCAACTCCGCCTGGGGCAAAGACGCTTGAGAATCTATACAACAGGCCCCTCCCCCAGAAGATCAACAAGAAACCCAGCCAGGACCAAGTTCACCTACCGAGGACTGCAGTTTCAATACCAAGGAGAGCGGCAGAATTCCACAGGAGAAGATAGCAAACCACGGAACTCATGGCTTTCTCCCCATGATTTTTTAGCCTTGCAGTTAATTTAAATTTTTTTTTCTTTTTCAATATTTTTTCTTTTTCTCTTCTTCTGCTAATTTTTTTTAACTTTTACCGTTTTCTTTTTAACGTTTTTTAAATAGTTTATCTAATATATATATATATTTTTTTCCTCTTTTTATATTTTTTCTTTATCGGCTTTCTTTTTTTAATAGTTTCTTTTTTTTTTTTTTCTTTCTGAACCCCTTTTTATCCCCTTTCTCCCCCCTCACAATTTGGGATCTCTTCTGATTTGGCTAAAGCATATTTTCCTGGGGTTGTTGCCACCCTTTTAGTATTTTACTTGCTCCTTCATAAACTCTTATCTGGACAAAATGACAAGGCGGAAAAATTCACAACAAAAAAAAGAACAAGAGGCAGTACCAAAGGCTAGGGACCTAATCAATACAGACATTGGTAATATGTCAGATATAGAGTTCAGAATGATGATTCTCAAGGTTCTAGCCGGGCTTGAAAAAGGCATGGAAGATATTAAAGCAACCCTCCCGGGAGATATAAAAACCCTTTCTGGAGAAATAAAAGAACTAAAATCTAACCAAGTTGAAATCAAAAAAGCTATTAATGAGGTGCAATCAAAAAATGGAGGCTCTCACTGCTAGGATAAATGAGGCAGAAGAAAGAATTAGTGATATAGAAGACCAAATGACAGAGAATAAAGAAGCTGAGCAAAAGAGGGACAAACAGCTACTGGACCACGAGGGGAGAATTCGAGAGATAAGTGACACCATAAGACGAAACAACATTAGAATAATTGGGATTCCAGAAGAAGAGGAAACAGAGAGGGGAGCAGAAGGTATATTGGAGAGAATTATTGGAGAGAATTTCCCCAATATGGCAAAGGGAACAAGCATCAAAATTCAGGAGGTTCAGAGAACCCCCCTCAAAATCAATAAGAATAGGTCCACACCCCATCACCTAATAGTAAAATTTACAAGTCTTAGTGACAAAGAAAAGATCCTGAAAGTAGCCCGGGAAAAGAAGTCTGTAACGTACAATGGTAAAAATATTAGATTGGCAGCAGACTTATCCACAGAGACCTGGCAGGCCAGAAAGAGCTGGAATGATATATTCAGAGCACTAATTGAGAAAAACATGCAGCCAAGAATACTATATCCAGCTACGCTATCATTGAAAATAGAAGGAGAGATAAAAAGCTTCCAGGACAAACAAAAACTGAAAGAATTTGCAAATACCAAACCAGCTCTACAGGAAATATTGAAAGGGGTCCTCTAAGCAAAGAGAGACCCTAAAAGTAGTAGATCAGAAAGAAACAGAGACAATATACAATAACAGTCACCTTACAGGCAATACAATGGCACTAAATTCATATCTCTCAATACTTACCCTGAATGTTAATGGGCTAAATGCCCCAATCAAAAGACACAGGGTATCAGAATGGATAAAAAAACAAAACCCATCTATATGTTGCCTACAAGAAACTCATCTTAAACCCGAAGACACCTCCAGGTTTAAAGTGAGCGGGTGGAAAAGAATTTACCATGCTAATGGACATCAGAAGAAAGCAGGAGTGGCAATCCTTATAGCAGATCAATTAGATTTTAAGCCAAAGACTATAATAAGAGATGAGGAAGGACACTATATCATACTCAAAGGAACTGTCCAACAAGAAGATCTAACAATTTTAAATATCTATGCCTCTAACGTGGGAGCAGCCAACTATATAAACCAATTAATAACAAAATCAAAGAAACACATCGACAAGAATACAATAATAGTAGGGGATTTTAACACTCCCCTCACTGAAATGGACAGATCATCCAAGCAAAAGATCAACAAGGAAATCAAGGCCTTAAATGACACACTGGACCAGATGGACATCACAGATATATTCAGAACATTTCATCCCAAAGGAACAGAATACACATTCTTCTCTAGTGCACATGGAACATTCTCCAGAATAGATCACATCCTGGGTCCTAAATCAAGTCTCAACCAGTATCAAAAGATTGGGATCATTCCCTGCATATTTTCAGACCACAATGCTCTAAAGCTAGAATTCAATCACAAGAGGAAATTTGGAAAGAACCCAAATACATGGAGACTAAACAGCATCCTTCTAAAGAATGAATGGGTCAACCAGGAAATTAAAGAAGAATTGAAAAAATTTATGGAAACAAATGATAATGAAAACACACGGTTCAGAATCTGTGGGACACAACAAAGGCAGTCCTGAGAGGAAAATATATAGCGGTACAAGCCTTTCTCAAGAAACAAGAAAGGTCTCAGGTACACAACCTAACCCTACACCTAAAGGAGCTGGAGAAAGAACAAGAAAGAAACCCTAAACCCAGCAGGAGAAGAGAAATCATAAAGATCAGAGCAGAAATCAATGAAATAGAAACAAAAAAAACAATAGAACAAATCAACGAAACTAGGAGCTGGTTCTTTGAAAGAATTAATAAGATTGATAAACCCCTGGCCAGACTTATCAAAAAGAAAAGAGAAAGGACCCAAATAAATAAAATCATGAATGAAAGAGGAGAGATCACAACGAACACCAAAGAAATACAGACAATTATAAGAACATACTATGAGCAACTCTACGCCAACAAATTTGACAATCTGGAAGAAATGGATGCATTCCTAGAGACATATAAACTACCACAACTGAACCAGGAAGAAATAGAAAGCCTGAACAGACCCATAAGCAGTAAGGAGATTGAAACAGTCATCAAAAATCTCCAAACAAACAAAAGCCCAGGGCCAGATGGCTTCCCGGGGGAATTCTACCAAACATTTAAAGAAGAACTAATTCCTATTCTCCTGAAACTGTTCGAAAAAATAGAAATAGAAGGAAAACTTCCAAACTCATTTTATGAGGCCAGCATCACCTTGATCCCAAAACCAGACAAGGATCCCATCAAAAAAGAGAACTACAGACCAATATCCTTGATGAACACAGATGCAAAAATTCTCGCCAAAATACTAGCCAATAGGATTGAACAGTACATTAAAGGGATTATTCACCACGACCAAGTGGGATTTATTCCAGGGCTGCAAGGTTGGTTCAACATCCGCAAATCAATCAATGTGATACAACACATTAATAAAAGAAAGAACAAGAACCATATGATACTCTCCATAGATGCTGAAAAAGCATTTGACAAAGTACAGCATCCCTTCCTGATCAAAACTCTTCAAAGTGCAGGGATAGAGGGCACATACCTCAATATTATCAAAGCCATCTATGAAAAACCCACCGCAAATATCATTCTCAATGGAGAAAAACTGAAAGCTTTTCCGCTAAGGTCAGGAACACGGCAGGGAAGTCCATTATCACCACTGCTATTCAACATAGTACTAGAAGTCCTAGGCTCAGCAATCAGACAACAAAAGGAAATTAAAGGCATCCAAATCGGCAAAGAAGAAGTCAAACTATCACTCTTCGCAGATGATATGATACTATATGTGGAAAACCCAAAAGACTCCACTCCAAAACTGCTAGAACTTGTACAGGAATTCAGTAAAGTGTCAGGATATAAAATCAATGCACAGAAATCAGTTGCATTTCTCTACACCAACAACAAGGCAGAAGAAAGAGAAATTAAGGAGTCAATCCCATTTACAATTGCACCCAAAACTATAAGATACCTAGGAATAAACCTAACCAAAGAGACTAAGAATCTATACTCAGAAAACTATAAAGTACTCATGAAAGAAATTGAGGAAGACACAAAGAAATGGAAAAATGTTCCATGCTCCTGGATTGGAAGAATAAATATTGTGAAGATGTCTATGCTACCTAAAGCAATCTACACATTTAATGCAATTCCTATCAAAGCACCATACATTTTTTTCAAAGAAATGGAACAAATAATCCTAAAATTTATATGGAACCAGAAAAGACCTCGAATAGCCAAAGGAATATTGAAAAAGAAAGCCAAAGTTGGTGGCATCACAATTCCGGACTTCAAGCTCTATTACAAAGCTGTCATCATCAAGACAGCATGGTACTGGCACAAAAACAGACACATAGATCAATGGAACAGAATAGAGAGCCCAGAAATAGACCCTCAACTCTATGGTCAACTAATCTTCGACAAAGCAGGAAAGAATGGCCAATGGAAAAAAGACAGCCTCTTCAACAAATGGTGTTGGGAAAATTGGACAGCCACATGCAGAAAAATGAAATTGGATCATTTCCTTACACCACACACGAAAATAGACTCAAAATGGATGAAGGATCTCAATGTAAGAAAGGAATCCATCAAAATCCTTGAGGAGAACACAGGCAGCAACCTCTTCGACCTCAGCCGCAGCAACATCTTCCTAGGAACATCACCAAAGGCAAGGGAAGCAAGGGCAAAAATGAACTTTTGGGATTTCATCAAGATCAAAAGCTTTTGCACAGCAAAGGAAACAGTTAACAAAACCAAAAGACAACTGACAGAATGGGAGAAGATATTTGCAAATGACATATCAGATAAAGGGCTAGTGTCCAAAATCTATAAAGAACTTAGCAAACTGAACACCCAAAGAACAAATAATCCAATCAAGAAAGGGGCAGGTACATGAACAGACACTTCTGCAAAGAAGACATCCAGATGGCCAACAGACACATGAAAAAGTGCTCCATATCACTCGGCATCAGGGAAATACAAATCAAAACCACAATGAGATATCACCTCATGCCAGTCAGAATGGCTAAAATTAACAAGTCAGGAAATGACAGATGCTGGAGAGGATGCGGAGAAAGGGGAACCCTCCTACACTGTTGGTGGGAATGCAAGCTGGTGCAACCACTCTGGAAAACAGCATGGAGGTTCCTCAAAATGTTGAAAATAGAACTACCCTATGACCCTGCAATTGCACTGCTGGGTATTTACCCTAAAGATACAAACGTAGTGATCCGAAGGGGCACGTGCACCCGAATGTTTATAGCAGCAATGTCTACAATAGCCAAACTATGGAAAGAACCTAGATGTCCATCTACAGATGAATGGATAAAGAAGATGTGGTATATATACACAATGGAATACTATGCAGCCATCAAAAGAAATGAAATCTTGCCATTTGCGATGACGTGGATGGAACTAGAGGGTATCATGCTTAGTGAAATAAGTCAATCGGAGAAAGACAACTATCATATGATCTCCCTGATATGAGGGAGAGGAGATGCAACATGGGGGGTTGAGGGGGTAGGAGAAGAGTAAATGTAACAAGATGGGATTGGGAGGGAGACAAACCATAAGTGACTCTTAATCTCACAAAACAAACTGAGGGTTGATGGGGGGAGGGGGTTGGGAGAGGGAGGTGGGGTTATGGGTATTGGGGAGGGTATGTGCTATGGTGAGTGCTGTGAAGTGTGTAAACCTGGTGATTCGCAGACCCGTACCCCTGGGGATAAAAATATATGTTTATAAAAAATAAAAAAAAAATTATAAAAAAAAATTCTTAAGAGAAAAAAAATCTCTAGGTAAACTATCAAGTAAATATTAGAGTAGAATTAAGTTTTTGGACACGTAAGCACCTAGAAAGTTTACCACCCACATATTTTGTTAAGTAGATTGTTTTGAGTAAATGGCAAAGGAACCAAAAGAAGAGGATTATATAGAACACAAAAAAAACAATGGTAACCAAGTATGATACTGAAGAAATAAAGGAAGCTAGAGAAATTCTCAAAGAGAACTGAGAAGAGTGGCGTCTGGGTGACTCAGTCCATTAAGCATCTGCCTTTGGCTCAGGTCTTGATCTCAGGGTCCCAGGATGGGAGGGGGAGTCCCTTCTCAGTGGGGAGTCTGCTTCTTCCTGTCCCTCTTCCTCTCCCCCTCCACCCTGCTTGTGCTCCCTCCCCAAATAAATAAATAAAATCTTTTTTAAAAAAGAATTGAGTTGAGATTTCGTATTTTGGAAATTCTCCCTCAAATGACAACCTTTCAATGAGGTAGGATATACTTCCTTCTCTAGTGGTTCAATCATTTTACATGGTTCTATTATGACTACACAATTATAATGTAAAAACTACATTTTATCTTGACTCTTTAAAATCACCCTATGCACAATGCATTTGAGACTTAAGTTATAGAAAAAATTATAAATGTTATAAACACTGGCAAAATAAAAATAATAACAATTACCAAAACCTTGGTGGGACAATGGGGAGAAGCATTGGAAGAAGTATATCCAATATTTTCATAATTTTTTTTTATACTTTCATGGGATAGTAAATCAAGGAATAGGTTTTAAAAACCTATCATTTAAAATTGTAAAGGCAACTACCAGAAGAATTGAGGATATGTAGTTAAAGAAAATTGTGGGTAGGAAATGTGTATATAAGATGGCAAGTAGTGTGAGTGGACAAAGAATATCAGGAATGTATTAGGTATAACGTAGAGTTGCATGAAATCTATTCAGTGTCGGCTAGGGTTGGAACATCAAGATGGAAATATAGTCTTATTAATAGTTACAATGGCTGATTGGCCAAGTCTAGCTAGAAAGAGATTTGGAAAATGAGTGTGTGGTGTTTTCTGCAATACACATAGAGAAGGGAGTTTAGGTGCTAGGTAGTTAAAATAAAATAAAATAACAAAATAAAATAAAATAAAAAACCATACACCTACCATGCTTTCAAGGTCCTATTTAAATATCTACTCATCGGGGCACCTGGGTGGCTCAGTGGGTTAAAGCCTCTGCCTTCGGCTCAGGTCATGATCCCAGGGTCCTGGGATCGAGCCCCGCATCGGGCTCTCTGCTCAGCGGGGAGACTGCTTCCTCCTCTCTCTCTGCCTGCCTCTCTGCCTACTTCTGATTTCTGTCTGTCAAAACAAACAAACAAACAAACAAAAAAAACCTAAATATCTACTCATCACTAACGTTTAGGTAAAGGTAGAATGATTTTTTTTCCACCTTTCCTGTTAACTGTAAGAGTGAGAACTAACACCAGTTAAGTAGCTACCTTGTGTGTCATTCTATTATTGAAGAGGAAAATTACCCAGAGCAGGCCCAGGCTGGCAGGCCCCACAAGATGGAAAGTTACCAGCAATACTAAGAGATAACCAGAAGCCTTGCTTGAGCAAGAGATAACCAGCCATTTCTGTTTCTGTAGACAGGCTTCCCTACTGGTGCTTCCTGCAGTAGCCTAACCGCTGCCCTAACTGCTGTTCCCAGCTAAAGCAACGCGCCCCCCCCCCCCAATTTAAACCCATCTACCAGCAGTCAGCAGAGCCCTTGTAACCTGACACCCCACACTTCTCTATAAAAGCTCTATAACCCTAATTCCTGGGGCCCAGCTCCCTGGGGCCCAGAATTTCGAGTGTGAGCTCGTCTGGGTCTGCTTGTGTAAAATAAATCCAAATTCTACTTCTCTGAGGGTCACTTGATTTCTCACTTGTCTGATTTTTTCCAATATTATCTAATTTAATACTCAAAGTCACTTCCTAAGGTAGATATTCCTAGTCTCATTTTATAGGTAAGGAAACCAAAGCTTCAAGAAATTAAGACATTTGATCAGGTCTTTTTAGCTGGAGGCAGTGGAGTTTGTATTAAAAATCAAGTCTGGGGTGGTTCAGTCCTTTAGGCTTCGTAACTCTTGGTTTCAACTCAGGCCAGGATCTCAGGGTCGTGGGATCAAGCCCTGCGTTGGGTTCTGTGCTCTCTCCCTCCTTCTGCACCCCCCCTCCCCCCTCAAAAATCAAGGCTGTAGGACTTTGAGGTTTTTGCTTCTCCCACTTCTCCATGTTATATCTGTGTTAGTCTGTATTTCTGCACATGGTATTGATTATATACACTTTTGCACCATGTATGTTTTATCTCCCCAGATAAATTGCCAGCACTTTATAAAGGGTTTGCTGTTTTGAACAGTTTTGTATCTCTTCATATCATATAATGGCATAATTTTTATATAGAATAGACTAAGTTGGTATCTATCAAATGACTCTGAAATCTTTATCAATAAAAAGGAAAATCATATTTGAGGCAAATTAGGTCTAATAAAGGACCAGTGTTATGAAACTCTATAATCCTTGAAGCATATCAAAATGTGCTTCAAAAACTTGTAAGTCTTAATCTTTTCCCTTATTTTCCTCATTAAGTCATTTTCTCAAGATTGCAAACAAACAAACAAAAAAAAATCAGTATGAAATTAAGCTAACTTATGCATCTCACCATCTGTAACAATATTTTTTAAGGAAAACTGGCTTAAATGGCTTAAAAAATGGAATTTGGGATACCACACTTTTGTGAACAACAAGCTTCCTGTACACAATCGGTATTTCATGTCCAGTTCAATGAAAATGTGAATGTTAGTTGAATCACCTGTAAAATAAGAAGTAGATCTGTATAGACACATTCATTCTTAGTGTAGGTGCAAGCGAAATACGTCTGTTCCTACACCATTCACGTGTTAGTCAGGAGGTAAATGTTGAGGGACTGTATTCCTCCTCTCATTCATATGGTTGCCTACATAGCCCCTCCTGGTTGGAGGAGCACATACTCCATAATCACACCACTCTGCCAGGATAGATGGATTTCAGTCTGTGTTTTGTTTCACTACAGCAGCAACTTGTTTCAATAAAAGCTGGCTCTCAGGCTTCTTGTGGCTTTTATGCCAAGCTGAGGATGCATGCTTACAAGCGGCCTGTCTCTTTGCATTTAGCTGGAAGTGTTCACTGACCCTCCCCCAACCACCCTTCCCACTGTTTCTGCTACTACTTTTATTCAATTCAACACTGGAGGGGACTGCAGATGAAATGCCTCTGAATCTAAATTACCAGCCATGGAAATAACAACCTATTTTCTGACCTCCCCTTCCTCCACCCACACTTTTCGAATCTGAGTTTAGAAGCACACAGCTGCTCTATCTCTGTTTCTTGGGTTTAATGGTATAGTGGCTTTTCTAGGCTAGAAAAAACAGTACAACCTCAAATGAAAATCCATTAGGAAAAATATTTGGTGAGAGAAAGAAAGAAGTGGGTATGCATAAGCTTATAGGGTATATATAAATGTCACGAAATACATGATGTAGAACGAGAAATCAGATTTTACACACCACACCACCAAGTTGTCACCCTGGGAGATTATACACTAACTCCACCAGCACTAATTGCTGCTAAAGCATTCTTGAAATTTCTCTTACAGAATTGCTCCCAGTGTCAGCACACAGGATATATGAGAAAATAAGTCTCTTACCACCTCATTTTTAAAAATCCTAGACCGTATCACTCAGTTTAATCACTCACCATGTTACAGGGCGTCTCTATGAATGGGTTTTGCCAATTAAAAAAAAAAATCAAATCCTTGCCTCAAAAAAGAAGAACTTAACATGGTTGAAATTTAATACTGTGATGCAAGCTTTAATGAAAAACCTACTATGTGCCAGTGGGCAGTAGCCACAGCAAGCGGTAGCATTTCCACTTTAGAGTTAAGAAAACTGGTTTATCACAGAGATTAAGTAAGTAACGTGTCCAAGGCCACATTGTCAGTAAAAAGGTAAGAGGATTTATCCATTTATTCACTTTTTTGCTCAGCAAAACAGGGAAAATACCAGCTCTGTCCCCCAGGATGTTTGGGAGCAGAATTACTCCTCTGGGAATGATTTCAGAGTGCCAAGGAGAACCCCAGGTACTTTGCTACCAGGGCTCCTGATATGCTATGTGGGTGGACATGGCTTCAATGCCAGGGTGTTGCTGGAGACCCAAAAAAAGCTCTGTAGCCAGGAGGAGAGGTGGAAAGAGCAACAGAAGAAGCATCCTCCTCCTGAGGGGTTCAACAACTATGAATCATCTAAGAAAGTACAGGAACCCAGTTATACCCTTCCCAAGGGCCCCTTCTAGTGGGACATGTCCCCTTCCCAGTCTCAGGTTGCTAGGCTGAACAGACTTAGGATTCCCAAGAAATGGAGACTCTTTTATTCCTGGGCAGAAGAATGGATGTTTCACGTCAGGCAATAAAGGACATTTTCCAACGGGCAGGGGGATGTATATACTTGTAGTGGTATTTTAAAGACTTTGTCAACTAGGATATTAAATCAATATCATTAAGACTTAATTTGCATTCTGATTAAATTTTTATTTCTATTTGTCTTAGCATAGATCTGTTTTTGAATTTTTGTTTGCAAGATTTTTTGAGGGGAAGGGATTTTAGCTTTCTTTTCTCTCTCCCCACCCTCCTTCCTGTCTAATGGTTTGTAATTTATTTCAGGCGACCCCTCAAGGGGCCCCAAACCAAAACCAAGACTTAAATTCAGGGTCGAGGACCCCTGTGCCACTTGGGGACATCACCATATTAGTCACTGTGCCAATGAGAAGATTCATTTATTTTCTGGTACTGAGATTGTTCGCTCTCTCCTGATGCTCCTGGCAAGAATGAGCAACAGCTCTTCTCTTAGTCACTGTTTAAATGGGCCGCGGGGGCCCCATTTTAGTCCCTGGTTTCAGAAACTTAGTTTGGCTCCTATTTCCCATCCCCTTTCTTACAACAAACAACCATTTTAATCCCCATCACCCTTAAGGGCTGGCCTCCTAGGCATCATCGTTTTCATACCCAAAGCACATCCTTGGATTCAAACCTTTTCTCCACTCACTAATTTGAGTTTTTGTTTCATTGCCCTCGGGTATTTATCTCATTTGTGAATACAACCAAATCTCAGTTTTCCTTTTTGGATTTAATTGTTGCTTTTGTGTGGAGTGGGGGAGGGGTGTTGCTCAAAAAATGAACCCATAGAGCCGTCTTGACTGGAATTCTCCCCAGTAAACTTGTCTTCTGAGATTTCCTTTAGGCAACTCAAATTTAACATGTCTATGATTAAATGCATTATCGTCTCTCACTAAAACCTGCTCCTCTATATTTACTTTATCCTGATGAATGATATAACAATTGACATGGCCTCCAAAATTTGAAACATCAGCTTAATCATCAATTCTTCTTTCTCCTTCCCTCATCATTCCAAATCTGTCACCAGATCCTATAGACTCTATTTCAACAGCAACTTCTGGATCCATCGTGTCTTGGGGGAAATTGGAGGGGGAGAAAACCATGAGAGACTGTGGACTCTGAGAAACAGAGGGTTTTGGAGGGGAGGGGGGTTGGGGGGTTGGGTGAGCCTAATGGTCGGTATTATGGAGGGCACATATTGCATGGAGCACTGGGTGTGGTGCATAAACAATGAATTTTGGAACACTGACAAAATAAAATTTAACAAAATTGCATATATCTCTCAAAATTACTTAAAAAAAAAAAAAAAGAATTCATCGTCTCTCTTGCCTGAGTGTCAGCTATTATCTCCCTGCCACCAACATCTTTCAACTCGAGTTCATCTTTCAACTGTTACCAGATTTATTTTTCCAAACTAACAACCCTATATCTTTTTAAAGACTTCAACTGTCTATTATCTAGAGAATAAAGTTCCAAATTGTTAGCAAGGGTGATGTTGGATAGTAATCTGAGGCCGAAATATTTAATGTTGGGAGGTACTATGTGGCTGAAGTGTAGTGTTTAGAATGAGGGAGAAATGGGATTTGTTTGTGATGTTTTTACAAAATATTTGATGTTCTAACATGCAAACGAAGGGACAATAGTAATTGTTTAAGGGTGGTGTGCTGGTTATTCTGGTTACTACCAGATCCATTCTTTGTTCTTCTCTAGCTCTTGAGAAGCTAATCTCTATTTACCACAACATCTTGACCTCTTGTTCACTGGAGGTGTCAGCAGGAGATGGAAGGGTAGGAGGAGATTTGGATTTTTATTCCTCTTACTCCATCCCTGTTTGCCATTGTTCCTGTTTTGGCAGGGCCATTCATGGTTAAAGCTCCTGCCTACCAACCCCTTCTTCTATGCTCAGCTCTTAAGGAGCCTGGTAAACTCCATTCCTCCCTTGTCCCTTTGGGCTCAGGGGTGGGTGGGAATGGCTTTCACTGCAATTAGTCTCTGAGGACCTCGCCTTCTTTCTTGATTCCTTTAATCATGCCCATAGTTCTCTATCTAGTCCATTCATTACATTATTTTTAGGTAAACCTATTTCCTGCTGTACTTGATAAAGATGGTATGTTTGAGAAATAAACAAATGTGAGTTTAAATTCATTTAAAAAAAGGAAAAATAAAAGAAAACCCCTCAAAACCACAATGTCCTACAGGAATCAAGATTATTTTCTATTTTAATGAGCATTCAGACATTACAGCTTAAGAGTAAGGATGTGGGTGTATTCCTCTAAATTCAGCTCTGAAAGAAGAAGAGTGAATTTATTTTTGAAATAATCTGACTTCCCTTACATTCTGTTTGCATTTCCAAGCAGTAACTATAACATTTGGGGGAGCTATTAGAAAGTAGTTTATTGTAGAAGTGATATAATTGGACTAGCTCAATTGATAATATTTCAGCATTTTTCAAGTGACAAATGCCTATCCATGAGTCATAATTAATAAATCCACAGTGCTGAAACTATGACACAACACACCATCCTTCTGGAAAACAAACCAGTTTATGCTCATTTTTAAATCTAGATGTAGAAGCCCTTCTGACACATGCATGCTCTTTCTTCTCTGACCTCTTTTCCGAAGTCAGAAGCATATTTTCTTTCTCCCATAGTGATTAAAAAATGACACAGTGGGACATGTCTATAGGCTAAAGTATGAGCCAATTTCTAGGAGCTAAAAACCATTGCAAACAAACAAACAAAAAAAAAAAAAATAAATAAAAACCAACAAAAAACCCACACCAACAAACAAAGAAAAAACACAGAGGGCAGCACCTCAAACAGTCCCTGGATACTGTCAGTGAAAAATGACCTGAATTCTGTGTAGCAACCAGGAAGAAATGTTGTGTGATTCTTCCCTTCTCTCAGCCCCTCTCACAGTCCCCTTTTGCCAATGCCCCAAATTTCATTCACATCACATCTAACAGTGGAAAAACTATGTAGTGAAGAGATGAGGAAGAGTAAGTATTGGAATCATGTTCTAAGTTGGGAAAATTTGCAAGCTCTAGCTGTTTCTAAGTGAATGGCATTTCATTTTGCCCAGTTCAATGTTTGCTGATTGTTCATGCTGTCTAGAAAAGCTTTGATTAAACCTTCTAATTTCCACTAAGCTTTTTCTTTTCTGCAGGGCAAGCCCTTGTCCTGAAAGTATAGAAATGTGGTCAAAGGGAAAACAACAAAGTAGGAGAATTGAAGGAAAGGAGTTAGGAAGCTTGAAGGAATTAAAAGTTTGGTGACAGTAAAATGTTATTTTAACCAACCACCTCTTTTGATACCTGTTTTACTAATTGTGTACACTCTATGATTCTGATGTGTAAAAAAAAAAATCTTCACATATAAAACACATTTTCCATTTCATTTATATTTTTTTCCACTAGAAATGACACAAAGCTATTCCTTGTTGACTCCAAACCTGGATGCCTTTGATTCCAGAGTATCCTTTATATCAGATTCATGTGAGCAGAAATATGGAAGTTGCTTATTTCTCCAGCAGGAAATTTCTGACTTGGTTTTATTTTTTTATTTTTATTTTTTTTTTATTTTTTAAAGATTTTATTTATTTATTTTTACAGACAGAGATCACAAGTAGACAGAGAGTCAGGCAGAGAGAGAGAGAGGGAGGCAGGCTCCCCGCTGAGCAGAGAGCCCGATGTGGGGCTCGATCCCAGGACCCTGAGATCATGACCTGAGCCGAAGGCAGCGGCTTAACCCACTGAGCCACCCAGGCACCCTCTGACTTTGTTTTAAATATGAGCTTGTTCAGCCAGGTTCTCTGAATTCACTATTATTAGCTGATTTTAAATAATTGTGAGAAATCTATTCTGAAAAAGTCAACTATTTGCAGGCATGTGTGAGTGAATGTGTGTGTGTGTGTGTGTGTGTGTGCATATGTATACACATACACATATATATCTCAATTATTTCGAATCTTGATATCTATGCATATTTAAAATACTTATGAAAAAATATAGAAAGTAATATAACATATAGTTTTGTTTTTTAAAAGATTTTTTTAAATTTATTTGGCAGATAGAGATCGCAAAGTGGGCAGAGAGGCAGGCAGAGAGAGAGGAGGAAGCAGGCTCCCTGCCGAGCAGAGAGCCCGATGCGGGGCTCGATCCCAGGACCCTGAGATCATGACCCGAGCCGAAGGCAGCGGCTTAACCCACTGAGCCACCCAGGTGCCCCAACATTATATAGTTTTTATATTTACTACATCCCTCATTCTCCTTAGCCAAGTTCTGACTCAATTGAGAGTCCAAGAAGTTGGGCAATTGGAAATAAAATCCGCTGTATAATCAATTGGACGATATGGCATAGGTGGCTGCAGCAGAATATAACACATCTTCCCTTCCAGGTTCTAAAAACCAAGTGAGGGAGACAAAGGCAAGCAGATAAGGCTTTAAATAGCAGCATATTTCTGTTAAGTTTGAAAAATTTTGGCTTGGGCGGAACAAGAATTGGCTTTGACACCTGAACCCACCTGGACATAGTATTCCCTGGTTTGCAACATTGCCATAGCAGGTTGGACACAGCACAAATTCTCTGCAGATGGGAAGATCTCATCTGTATTATTCTATATAGATTTTAAGTACAGCTTGTTAAGTTTCATGAAGAGGTCTTTTTGTAATTGGTTTGGAATTGCGCTGAATGCATACATTCATATAAAGAACAATTTAACCTTTACAACAGCGAGAGCTTCCATCCAGAAACATGAGATATCTTTCCACGTATCCAGGTCTTCTAATGTCCATCAATAATGTTTTGCCATTTCTTTACATTAAGATTTTGAGATTTCTTGCTAGAAATTTCTAGGCACCTTTTAGTTTGGGTTTCTATTTTGATTATATTTGATAAAAAAAAAAAGTACTTCAATTTTTAATTTAACTTCTTAAGTTGGTTAAGGGAATCCTAGTAATTTTTGTGTGTATATGTACCCACCAAACTTGTTGAATTATCTTTTTAGTTTCAGTATTTTTGTTAGCAATTTTCTGGGATCTTTTAAATAATTATATCATTTTTAAATAGTGGCACTTTGTTTCTAAGGAAAAACTGGATTCATAAAACTGCTAGGGAATTATCAAGATCAACAAAAATTAATTTCATAGGACTGAATGAACTGATGAGGATGATTATAATTTTGTATGACTTTTATTTGAAAGAGTGATGGTTCAATTTTTTTCCAAAATTTTTTTTTTTTTTTTCTCCAAATTTAAAAAGACTTTTTTGGGGTGCCTGGGTGGCTCAGTTGGTTAAAGCCTCTGCCTTCAGCTCAAGTCATGATCTCAGGGTCCTGGGATTGAGCCCCGCATTGGGCTCTCTGCTCAGCAGTGAGCCTGCTTCCCTTCCTCTCTCTCTGCCTGCCTGTCTGCCTACTTGTGATCTCTCTCTCTGTCAAAAAAATAAAATCTAAAAAAATAAAAAATAAATAAATAAAAAGACTTTTTTTTTCCTCTTAAGCTAATCAGGACTTAGAGTAATTTGGTGAAGTATATCTTCATGAATAAAGGTCAAACAGTTATTTTTTTTCTCTACCTGATCACTACAGAATTTGGAAACCCTCAGTGAGTATTCTTATTCTCATGGAAATATGGTTATTTGCATACGATCAGTAAGAATCTATCTTATAATAGGACCTAACTGGAAACACTTGTTATATTACCAAGGTTTTATTTAAAAGAGATATGCAGGGGTGCCTGGGTGGCTCAGTGGGTTAAAGCCTCTGCCTTCAGCTCAGGTCATGATCCCAGGGTCCTGTGATTGAGCCTCGCGTCAGGCTCTCTGCTCAGCAGGAAGCCTGCTTCCTCCTCTCTCTGCTTGCCTCTTTGCGTACTTGTGATCTCTAACTGTCAAATAAATAAATAAAATATTTTTTTTAAAAAAGAGATATGCATAGATTCAAGTGACCAGACAACTTTAAGGAAAGGTTGACTTTATGGAGCCAATAAAGCCCCTTGGAAAAATTAGCCTAATACCTTGCTTACAGGGTTCCCAGCAGCCTTATTTGAATAAAGAAGGTCGGTTTCTGGCAGATCCAGGAACCTCAGGATATTTTAGAGACCTCAAGTACAGAGAATTCACCCAAATCTATAAGTATTGCAGATGAAATCCAATGGTTGAGCTCTGAGTCTGAATTCTTGGCTTCTTAGTCTAGAGAGGCTTTTAAAAATTCAATCTGAGATCTTTTGTAAGAAGTCTTAGAAGAAAACTTAGAAGCAAAGCAGACTTAGAAGAGCCTATTTGGTCTATCACTATTCTTGCTACATTTGTATAAATAATCAGGTCAAGTTTATTGAAAATAGACATTTTTTTCCAAATATAATTTAAGGACTGATTTTATCCACTGTGCCTGACCTAGCAATTTACTGAATTAAGTACTAAATAAAATTTGCCAGTGCAGGTATTGTCACAATCTATCTTTTTAAAAAAATTATTTATTTTTTAAATTTCTTTTCAGTGTTCCAGAATTCATTGTTTATGCACCACACCCAGTGCTCCATGCAATACATGCCCTCCATAATACCCACCACCAGATTCACCCAACGTCCCACCCCCAGCCCCTCCCAAACTCTCAGATTGTTTTTCAGAATCCACAGTCTCTCATGGTTCGTCTCCCCCTCCAATTTCCCCCAACTCCCTTCTCCTCTCCATCTTCCCATGTCTTCCGTGTTATTCCTTATGCTCCACAAATAAGAGAAACCATATGATAATTTACTTTCTCTGCTTGACTTACTTCACTGAGCATAATCTCTTCCAGTCCCATCCATGTTGCTACAAAAGTTGGGTATTCATCCTTTCTGATGGAGGCATAATACTCCATAGTATATATGGACCACATCTTCCTTACCCATTCGTCTATTGAAGGGCATCTTGGTTCTTTCCACAGTTTGGTGACTGTGGCCATTGCTGCTATGAACATTGGGGTACAGATGGCCCTTCTTTTCACTACATCTGTATCTTTGGGGTAAATACCCAGTAGTGTAACTGCAGGGTCATAGGGAAGCTCTAGTTTTAATTTTTAAAGGAATCTCCACACTGTTTTCCAAAGTAGCTGCACCAACTTACATTCCCACCAAGTGTAAGAGGGTTTGCCTTTCTCCACATCCTCTCCAACACATGTTGTTTACTGTCTTGTTAATTTTGGCCATTCTAACTGGTGTAAGGTGGTACCTCAATGTGGTTTTGATTTGAATCTCCCTGATGGCTAGTGATGATGAACATTTTTTCAAGTGTCTATTAGCCATTTGTATGTCTTCATTGGAGAAGCGTCTGTTCATGTCTTCTGCCCATTTTTTGACATGATTATCTGTTTTTGTGTCTTGAGTTTGAGGAGTTCTTTATAGATCCTGGATATCAGCCCTTTGTCTGTATTGTCATTTGTGAATATCTTCTCCCATTCCGTGGGTTGCCTCTTTGTTTTGTTGACTGTTTCCTTTGCTGTGCAGAAGATTTGATCTTGATGAAGTCCCCAAAATTCATTTTCGCTTTGTTTCCTTTGCCTTTGGAGACATATCTTGAAAGAAGTTGCTGTGACCGATGTCAAAGAGGTTACTGCCTATGTTCTCCTCTAGGATTCTGATGGATTCCTGTCTCATGTTGAGGTCTTTTATCCATTTTGAGTTTATCTTTGTGTCTGGTTTAAGAGAATGGTCAAGTTACATTCACCTACACATAGCTGTCTAATTTTCCCAGCACCATTTATTGAAGAGACTTTTTTCCACTGTATATTTTTTCCTGCTTTGTCGAAGACTATTTGACCATAGAGTTGAGGGTACATATCTGGGCTCTCTACTCTGTTCCACTGGTCTATGTGTCTGTGTTTGTGCCAGTACCATGCTGTCTTGATGATCACAGCTTTGTATTAAAGCTTGAAATCAGGCAAAGTGATGCCCCCAGTTTTGTTTTTCTTTTCAACATTTCCTTAGCAATTTGGGGTCTCTTCTGATTCCATACAAATTTTGTTTGCTCCAAATTTTGTTTGCTCCCACTCTTTGAAAAAGGCAGACACTCAACTGACTGAGCCACCCAGGCACCCTGAAACTAGACTTACTTTACAAACACATTAGTCTTCTTGTGGTTATCTTTGATAGAAATGGAGGTGATTGTACAGAGAAAAATTATGTTTCAGCAGAAACTATAATACTCACTTTTGGATATTAGATTCTAGTTTTGTTAACTGTTTTGAGATTTTGTTTTCTACCTATAAACTGGGGTAGGTACTGAATTCTCATTTCCTCTGATATCTGGCTACAACTTTCCAAACTGAGGTTTCCAATTTTTCTTTCACCCTTCTGACTTGGAACCATTGAACTAAAACTGTCTTTTTTCTCCAAATCCATGCAAACTAAAGTAGGACAACTTGATAAAATTTCAGAGAAATCATCACAACAACTCATGTATGAATAATCTCCATGCCTATTGCTGTATGGACCACTCAGCAAGATCACCAGAGACATCCAAACTGCAGATGAGGAAAATCTATCACATTGCCACTGTCTGCCTTTCCTCCATCTAAAGATGCTTCAAATCCAACATCTAGAAATCTTTTGGACTGGCTATCTTCAGAATTTAGAAATTGGGATTATAATCTGGTCCAATCATTAACCTTCATTTTTTTTCTTTTGTTTCCATGGAAATGTCTCTTATTAAATATCTGATGCAAATATTTGCATGATATAGGCCTAACTTGGGGAACCCATCTTCATCACAGCCTCCTGAAATGAGACACAAACTTTTCACTGAACTGACCTATTCTTAGGACTAAGACTGGTTCAATGGTATATGGAACATCTTATCAATTCAGGATAGAATCAGACGTACTTAGACCAGATAGCCCAAAATGTTAAAATATTAAACAATATGACCCTAATCTTTTCTTTTTTTTTTTTTAAAGAGAGAGTGCAAGTTGGGTGAGGGGGCCGAGGGAGAGTGAGCAAGAAAATCTAAAGCCCCACACGGGCTTGATCCCACAACCGTGAGATCATGCCTGAGCTGAAATCAAGAGTCAGATGTTTAACCAAAGTGGTGCCCCAATTTGATCCCAACCTTTGAATAGATTCCTAAATCCTTCAAGATCACTGACTTAGTTTCATTGTCAGACCCTTCAAGTTTGGGACAGAGTTATGGACTGGGTTTTTAGACTATTGCCTGTATAATTATTATAGGATTTGCTATTATAATCCTATTTAAAAGTGCAGTTTCTAGGTTGCAAAATGCCCTACCCCTGACTTTTAGTGCATCATCTATCCAGGCAGTAAAGATCTCCACCACTGACTCTGATGCCTCTGGTATCACAGGGTAAATCATAGTGTAAGTCCTGACAGCTTTTTTTTTTAATTGTAATGTAAATGCCTGATTTAAGCTTTGATTTCCAAGGCCATCTATTTCAAAAAAGTTTCCCCTTTTTTGTCAGACAGTTTACAGCTGTCTCAAATAAGCACATTGCCACCCACATGAATTAAGTGCTCGGTCTCCTCCTCAAACCAAGGCTTTTTTGTTTTAGAAATTTTGGTTGATTTTAATAACTGACCATTTGGGCCACTTGTTTTTTCATTTCCCATGTCTTAAATTCCTGCTCTTATGTTTAAAGTTCACCAGTTAAGATTGAGCCCACAAAACCCCAGGCCCTCAACTCTCAACCCCCAATAAGCAGAAACCCAGGCCCATGCTCGCTCTCCTTCCCTGCCACTTTGTTATGTGTCCCCAGGTTTTTTGCTATGTGCTAGATTTTTAGAGTAATAAACTTTTATTTTTTCAGTTTCCTAATGGGTGCTGCTGAAGAATGTCTTGCAGTCATAGTATGAACCACAAGGGCTGATTGAATCACAACATAGGTTACTGATAGGCTGAGACAGTACTGGACACTTAAAGCTATACATTTATGTCTATCATTCTATGAATCTGACTACTTTAGATTCCATGTATAAGTGGGATCAATACAGTAGTTCTCCTTCTGTGTCTTCCTTATTTCACTTAGCATAATATCCTCTAGCTCCATCCATGTTTTTGCAAATGGCAGGATCTCTTTCTTTTTATTTTTTTAAAAGATTTTATTTATTTATTTGACAGACAGAGATTACAAATAGGCAGAGAGGCCAGCAGAGAGAGATTGGGGGGAAGCAGGCTCCCCACTGAGCAGAGAGCCTGATGCGGGACTTGATCCCAGTACCCTGGGATCATGACCTGAGCCGAAGGCAGAGACTTTAACCCACTGAGCCACCCAGGTGCCCCAGATCTCTTTTTTAAAGCTAATATTCCATATATATGGATGGATAAAAAAATCCATTATCAAAGAGCATTAAGATTGTTTTCATATCCTGGCTATTGTGAATAATGCTGCAATGACATAGGAGTGCAGAAATCTCTTCAAGGTAATGATTTTATTTCTTTGGATATATACCCAATATGGGATTCCTAGATCATATTGTAGTCCTATTTTTAATTTTTTGAGGCGCTCCATAGTGTTTTCCATAATGGCTATACTAATTTACATTCCCACTGGCAGTGTACAACAGTTCTCTTTCCTCCACATTTTCACCAACACTTGCTATCTTTTATCTTTTTGATAATGGCCATTTTGCCGGGTGTGAGGTGATATCTCATTGTGGTTTTGATTTGTATTTCCCTGAAATGACTAGAGATGCTAAACACCTTTTCTTATACCTGTTAGCCATTTGAATTTCTTGTCTATTTAGGTCTTTTGCTCATTATTTAATCAGGTTATTTGCAGTTCGGGCATGTATGTTGTCCTTACACATTGTGAATATTAACCCCTTATTGGATATATGATTTGCAAATATTATTTTCCCATTCCCTAGGTTGTTTTTTTTATTTTATTGTTTCCTTCGGTGTGTAGAAGCTCTCTAGCTTGATGTATCCCTGCTTGTCTATATTTATTTTTGTTACCTGTGTTTTTGGTATTGTATTTAGTGTGGAAAAATCATTGCCAGGAAAAACATTAAGAAGGTTTTCCCCTATGTTTTCTTTCAGGAGTTTTATGGTTTCCTATATTTGAGTCTTTCATCCATTTTTAGTTATTTTTTGTGTATGGGCCTGAAATAGGTTTATTTCATTCTTTTGCAAGTTGATAGTCAGTTTTCCTAGCACCATTTCTTGAAGAGACTATCCTTTCCCCATTGTGTTTTCTTGGCACCCTTACCAAAGATCTGTTGACCATAAACATGTGCATTTTTTCTGGGTTCTCTATTCTTTTCCACTGGTCTATATATCTGTCTTTATGCCATACTGTTTGATTACTATAGTTTTGTGATATAATTTGAAATCAGGTAGTATGATGCTTCCAGCTTTGCTCTTCTTTCTCAAGATTTCTTTGGTTATTTGAGGTGTTCCATATTGGGATCTTAGTGGGGGTTGAATTAAATCTGTAGATAGCTTTGGGTAGTATGAACATTGTAATAATATTTTTTTTTAAAGATTTTATTTATTTATTTGTCAGAGAGAGAGAGGGAGAGAGAGCAAGCACAGGCAGACAGAATGGCAGGCAGAGGCAGAGGGAGAAGCAGGCTCCCTGATGAGCAAGGAGCCCGATGTGGGACTCGATCCCAGGACGCTGGGATCATGACCTGAGCCGAAGGCAGCTGCTTAACCAACTGAGCCACCCAGGCGTCCCGAACATTGTAATAATATTAACTCTTCCAATTTATGAATGAATACAAAATGAACATTTTCTTCATCATGTTTTATAATTTTCAATGTACAAGTTTTTCACCCTTTTGGTTAGGTTAATTCCTAAGTATTGTATATTTTTTGCTACTTATGTGAATGGCATTACTTTCTTTTGTTCTCTTTTGGATAATTTGTTGTTAATGCATAGTAATATCACTGACTTTTGTATGTTTTTGTATGCTGCAACTTTACAAATTAGTTGAAGTTATTTAATAATTGTTAGAAGTTCTAACTATATTTCGGTGGAGTTTTTATGGTTTTCTACATACAGGATTCATGTTATCTGCAAACAGAGATCATTTTAGTTCTCCCCTTCTGGTTTGATTGCCTTTGTTTTGTTTTATTTGGCTGCCTTTTATTTCTTTTTTCTGCCCATTTTCTCTGGCTAGGACTTCTAGTACTATGTAAAATAGCAATGGCAAGAGTGGGCATCCTTACCTACTCCTGGATCTTAGGAAAAAAGCTTTCCCCCCCATTGATTATGATGCTTGTGGTGGGTTTTCATATATAGACTTTTCTGTGTTGATGTATGTTTCTTCTGTACCCATTTTGTTAAGAGTTTTTTTTTTTTTAAAGATTTTATTTATTTGTCAGAGAGAGAGGGAGAGCGAGAGAGCACAGGCAGACAGAATGGCAGGCAGAGGCAGAGGGAGAAGCAGGCTCCCTGCTGAGCAAGGAGCCCGATGCGGGACTCGATCCCAGGACGCTGGGATCATGACCTGAGCCGAAGGCAGCTGCTTAACCAACTGAGCCACCCAGGCGTCCCTGTTAAGAGTTTTTATTACGAAATCATGTTGAATTTCATCAAAAGCTTTTTCTACATCTATTGAGGTGATCATGTGGTTTTTGTCTTCTATTTGTCAATGTGGTGTATCACACTGATTGCTTTTCATATTTTGAGCCATCCTTTTCATTCCAGGGATAAATACCACTTGGTGGTGGTGTATGATTCTTTTAATGTGCTGTAGAATTGAGTTTACAAATATTTTGTTGAGGATTTTTATATCTATGTTCATCAAAAATACTGGCCTGTAGTGCTCTTTTCCTTTATTATCTTTGGCTATGGAATTAGGTGATGCTGGACTCATAAAATAAGTTTGGGAGTGTTCTCTCTTATTCTTTTCTTGGAAGAGCTTAAGAAGTGCTGGTATTAGTTCTCTGAATATCTGGTAGACTTCACCCATGAAGCTCTCTGATTCTGGGCTTTTTTTTTTGTTGTTGTTAAAAGGTTTTTGGTTACTGATTCAATCTCCTTGTTTGTTATTCTGTTTCTTTGTGATTCAGGGTTGGTAGGCTGTATGTCTCCAGGAGTTTATCCGTTTCTTCCATGTTACCCAATATGTTGTTGGTATGTAATTGTTTATAATAGTCCCTTATATGAACCCTTTTATTTCTGTGTCATCCATTGTAATGTTTCCTTTTTCATTTCTCATTTTGGAGTCTTTTCTCTTCTTTTTCAGTGTAGCTAAGAGTATGTCAATTTTGTCTTTCCAAAATACAACTCTGAGTTTTATCAGTTTTTTTTCTATTATTTTTCTATTATTTCATTATTTCCACTCTAATATTTATTATTTCCTTCCTTCTAATTTTGGGTTTAGTTTGCCCTCTCCCCCTCCAGTTCCTTGAGTTGTAAAGTTAGGTTGTTTACTTAAGATCTTTCTTCTTTTTAAATGTAGATATTGATTGCTAATAACTTCCCTCTTAGTACTCCTTTTGTTGCATCCCATAAATTTTGCTAAGTTGCATTTTTGTTTGTCTCTGTATTTTTAGAAGTCCTTTTGGACTTCCTCTTTAGTCAATGGTTGTTCAAGAGTATGTTGTTTAGTCTACATGTTTGTGAATTTTCCCATTTCCTTTTTCTTATTGATTTCTAGTTTCATTCCTCTGTAGTCTGAGAAGATACTTGGTAAGATTCCAATCTTTTAAAATTTATTAAGACTTGTTTTGTGACCTAACATGTAATCGATCTGTTGCTGTTGGGTGGGATGTTCTATACATGCCTGTTAAATCCATTTGGTCTATAATATTGTTTAAGTTAGCTCTTTCTTTATTGATTTTCTGCCTGGACATTCTTTTCATTATCAGAAGTGGAGTATTTAAGTTTTTTACTATTATTGTATTGCTGTCAGTTTCTCCCCTCAGATATGTCAATATTTGTTTTATATATTTAGGTACTCTGATCTGGGATGCGTATATATTTATAATATTATATATTCCTGTTGAATTGACTCTTTTATCATTATATAATGTCCTTCTTTGTTTATAGTGGCAGTTTTTTAAGTCTATTTTGTATGATACAAGTATAGTCATCCTAGTATGCATGCCACTGGTATGGCACATCTTTTTCCATTGCTTCCCTTTCAGACTATGTGTGTCTTTATATTTAAAGTCAGTCTATTGTAAAGAGCATATCACTAGATCTTGTTTTCTTTTAATCCATTCACCCAATCTATGCCTTTTATTGGGGAGTTTAATTTATTTATACTTAATATAATTATTAATAGATAAAATGCTTTCTCTTGCCAACTTGTTAATTGTTTTCTGTTTGTTTTGCACTCCATGCAAGATAACCAGCCTTCAGACATTTCCCAAGGCAATGGGCATATGACAGTTATAATTAAATTCCCCGTAACCTTACCCACATCTCTCCACTGCAACCCTGGAGGAGGTAAGGTAGTTTATAGAATATGCAAGGGGAACAACAGGAGGGAGGAATCTTAAAACGTAAACCATGAAACTCTTTCCCCATTTCAAGTTCCAATGGCTTGGTCAGGTCTGAGCTACATAAATGAAGAGTAGAAACTCTAAACTGAATGAAAAATTGAAATTTGTATTCAGAGTGGACTAGACTTTTAATACCTGAAAATGAAGCTTGTTTACTAATACTTGAAATGGACAAAAAGCTATGGGATCTCTCTGGGAAAAAGTAGATCATACAGAAGAAGTCTGAAGGGGATTAGTGGGAGGAAAACAAGTCTATTTCTAGATTGCATTTAACTAAGTTCAACATGTTCAATAAATGTGTTACATATTGTGATTACTGATATATCTGGTCTCATTACTAAATAGGTATTTTGTGCTTCTATTTACTGTTTTTCTCTCTTTTTTTTTTATCTCAATACCATGTTGGTACATTTTCCATATTCTGCTTTTTCCATTTTAGCTTTGAAAACCATAAATTATTAACTTATAAATAAATTTTATTAAGCTCTAAATATCAGGTTATTAGATATGTTTCTCTTCCTTTCACATTTGACATAGATCTTTGTATACTTTAATTATCCAGTAAATGATACAATCGACCATTTTATTACTGTCAGTATATACTTTTGGATTAAACTCTTGAAAACCAAAATATTACTAAACCTCTCTATAATTGGTTGTTAAAAACATATTTATCAACTTGTATGCTAGCTGTAATTTTGTATGTCTGTATCTCCTTCTTGGTTATCTTTGTTTCTTATTTTCTTGTATCTTTTTCTGGTTTTGTAGTGAGCATCTGTAGTTTTGCTCACCTTCTTGAATGCTTGTATAGTTGAGTATAAGATTCAAAGTTATTTCCCTCCAACACCATTATATAATCTGGCATTTATTGTTTCTGTTGTGAAGATTTTTAGAAGTATAAAATATCTTTTCTTTTTAAGGTAATCTATCTTTATGGTCATTTTAAAGATTCTTCTTTATCCTTTATGTTCTACAGATCCATTATAATGAGACTTGATATGATTTTACATTTATTTCTCTATCCTGCTCACTATTCAAAGTGTGTTTTCAGGGTGCCTGGGGTGCTCAGTCAGTTAAGTGTCTGCCTTCAGCTCAGGTCATGGTCTCAGGGTTCTGGAATCAAGCCCCACATCAGGCTCTCTGGTCAGCGGGGAGTGTGCTTCTCCATCTTACTCTCCCTCTGTGCTCTCCCTCTCTCTCAAATAAATACATAAAATCTTTCTTAAAAAGCCACTAAAAACCAAAGTGTGTTTTAAAAGTGAAGGCCACTAACTTTTGAATTCTGGAAATTTGCAGTTATCATCTTTTCAAATATACTTTTTCTCTTTTCCTTCCATTCATTTCCTGTTGATTTATCTTTATTTAATTTTATTATTTAAAATTTTTTTCCTGTGGATCTATTTTTTTTTAAAGATTTATTTATTTTTTAGAGAGAAAGTGTGGGGAGAGACAGAGGAAGAGGGAGAGACTCAAACAGATTCTGATGGATTGTAGAGCCAGATGTGATGCTTGATCTCACTCCCAATATCAAGACCTGATCCAGAGCCAGATGCTCAGGCAATTGTGCCACCCCAGTGCCCCAAATGTGGATCTATTTTTAGACCTGGCTTGGAGCCTTTCAATATATCCTGTATATCTTTGTTTTTTAAGATTTTATTTATTTATTTGACAGAGAGAGAGAGAGAGAGAACTACCAGGTGGAGCAGCAGTCAGAGGGAGAGAGAGAAGCTGGCTCCCCATGGAACAGGGAGCATGATGTGGGACTCAATTCCAGGACACTGGGATCATGAAATGAGCCAAAGGCAGCTGCTTAACAGAATGAGCCACCAAGGTGCCCCTATCCTCTATATCTTAACTGCTTTTTCTTATTAGTTATTTCTTTGTATTTTTGTGAGTTTCTCACCACTGCCCCCAACATACTGATTATTTCGTCATTGTATATAATCTAGATTTTAATCTTTCTGAGTTTTTTTTATATCTGGCTTAAAGCTATTAATATGCTATTACAGGAGTGGGGGGAGTCAAATGGCGGAGAAGTAGCAGCTGAGACTACTTCAGGTTCAGGAGATCAGCTAGATAGCTTATCTAAAGATTGCAAACACCTACAAATCCAACGGGAGATTGAAGAGAAGAAGAACAGCAATTCTAGGAACAGAAAATCAACCACTTTCTGAAGGGTAGGACTGGCGGAGAAGTGAATCCAAAATGATGGGAAGATAGACTGTGGGGGGAGGGGCCGGCTCCCAGCAAGCAGCAGAGCAACGGAGCACAAAATCAGGACTTTTAAAAGTCTGTTCCGCTGAGGGACATCACTCCAGAGGCTAAACCGGGGTGAAGCCCATGCAGGGTCAGCATGGCCTCAGGTCCTGCAGGGTCACAGAAGGATCAGGGATGTCTGAGTGTCACAGAGCTTGCAGGTATTAGAACGGGGAAGCCGGCTACAGAGACAGAGCTGAGGAGTGAGCTCTAAGCTCGGGGTTACCTTGAACCGGTCGCAGAGCGGTGGTGAGCTCAGAGCGCAGCCGGAGGCCAGGGAGACGGGAGTAATTTGGCGCTATTCTCTGAGGGCACACCGAGGAGTGGGGCCCCGAGCTCTTGGCTCCTCCGGGCTGGAGACCGGGAGGCCGCCAATCTTCATTCCTGTCCTCTGGAACCCAACGGAAAGCATTCAGGGAACAAAAGCTCCTGAAAGCAAACCCGAGCTGATTACTCAGCCCCGCCCCTGGTAAGGGCGGTGCAATTCCGCCTGGGGCAAAGACACTTGAGAATCACTACAACAGGCCGCTCCCCCAGAAGATCAACAAGAAATCCAGCCAGGACCAAGTTCACCTACCAAGGAGTGCAGGTTCAATACCAAGAGGAGCGGCGGAATTTCAGAGGAGGAGGAAGCAAAGCACGGAACTCATGGCTTTCTCCCCATGATTCTTTAGTCTTGCAGTTAATTTCATTTTTTTCTTCTTTTTCAATTTTTTTCTTCTTCTGCTAAATTTTTTTTAACTTTTACCCTCTTCTTTTTTAACGTTTATTAACTAGTTTATCAAATATATATATACTTTTTCTTTTTTATATTTTTTCTTTATTCGTTTTCTTTTTTTAATTGTTTCTTTTTTTTCTTTCTTTTTTATTTTTTCCTGAACCTCTTTTTATGCCCTTTCTCCCCCCCATGATTTAGGATCTCTTCTGATTTGGTTAAAGCGTATTTTCCTGGGGTCTTTGCCACCCTTTTAGTATTTTGCTTGCTCCTTAATATACTCTTATCTGGACAAAATGACAAGGTGGAAAAATTCACCACGAAAAAAGGAATAAGAGGCAGTACTGAAGGCTAGGGACCTAATCAATACAGACATTGGTAATATGTCAGATATAGAGTTCAGAATGATGATTTTCAAGGTTCTAGCTGGGCTCGAAAAAGGCATGGAAGACATTAGAGAAACCCTCTCAGGAGATATAAAAGCCCTTTCTGGAGAAATAAAAGAATTAAAATCTAACCAAGTTGAAATAAAAAAAAGCTATTAATGAGGTGCAATAAAAAATGGAGGCTCTCACTGCTAGGATAAATGAGGCAGAAGAAAGAATTAGCGATATAGAAGACCAAATGACAGAGAATAAAGAAGCTGAGCAAAAGAGGGACAAACAGCTACTGGACCACGAGGGGAGAATTTGAGAGATAAGTGACACCATAAGACAAAATAACATTAGAATAATTGGGATTCCAGAAGAAGAAGAAAGAGAGGAGAGCAGAAGGTATATTGGAGAGAATTATTGGAGAAAATTTCCCCAATATGGCAAAGGGAACAAGCATCAAAATCCAGGAGGTGCAGAGAACCCCCCTCAAAATCAATAAGAATAGGTCCACACCCCATCACCTAATAGTAAAATTTACAAGTCTTAGTCACAAAGAGAAAATCCTGAAAGCAGCCCGGGAAAAGAAGTCTGTAACATACAATGGTAAAAATAATATTGGCAGCAGACTTATCCACAGAGACCTGGCAGGCCAGAAAGAGCTGGCATGATATATTCAGAGCACTAAACGAGAAAAACATGCAGCCAAGAATACTATATCCAGCTAGGCTATCATTGAAAATAGAAGGAGAGATAAAAAGCTTCCAGGACAAACAAAAACTGAAAGAATTTGCAAACACCAAACCAGCTCTACAGGAAATATTGAAAGGGGTCCTCTAAGCAAAGAGAGACCCTAAAAGTAGTAGATCAGAAAGGAACAGAGACAATATAAAGTAACAGTCACCTTACAGGCAATACAATGGCACTAAATTCGTATCTCTGAATAGTTACCCTGAATGTTAATTGGCTAAATGCCCCAATCAAAAGACACAGGGTATCAGAATGGATTAAAAAAAAAAACCCATCTATATGTTACCTACAAGAAACTCATTTTAGACCCAAAGACATTCCAGATTTAAAGTGAGGGGGTGAAAAACAATTTACCATGCTAATGGACATCAGAAGAAAGCAGGAGTGGCAATCCTTATAGCAGATCAATTAGATTTTAAGCCAAAGACTATAATAAGAGATGAGGAAGAACACTATATCATACTCAAAGGATCTGTCCAACAAGAAGATCTAACAATCATAAATATCTATGCCCCTCATGTGGGAGCAGCCAACTATATAAACCAATTAATAACAAAATCAAAGAGACACATCAACAATAATACAATAATACTAGGGGACTTTAACACTCCCCTCACTGAAATGGACAGATCATCCAAGCAAAGATTAACAAGGAAATAAAGGCCTTGAATGACACACTGGACCAGATGGACATCACAGATATATTCAGAACATTTCACCCCAAAGCAACAGAATACACATTCTTCTCTAGTGCACATGGAACATTCTCCAGAATAGATCACATCCTCGGTCCTAAATCAGGTCTCAACCGGTATCGAAAGATTGGGATCATTCCCTGCATATTTTCAGACCACAATGCTCTGAAGCTAGAACTCAATCACAAGAGGAAATTTGAAAAGAACCCAAATACATGGAGACTAAACAGCATCCTTCTAAAGAATGAATGGGTCAACCAGGAAATTAAAGAAGAATTGAAAAAATTCGTGGAAACAAATGATAATGAAAACACAATGGTTCAAAATCTGTGGGACACAACAAAGGCAGTCCTGAGAGGAAAATATATAGCGGTACAAGCCTTTCTCAAGAAACAAGAAAGGTCTCAGGTACACAACCTAACCCTACACTTAAAGGAGCTGGAGAAAGAACAAGAAAGAAACCCTAAACCCAGCAGGAGAAGAGAAATCATAAAGATCAGAGCAGAAATCAATGAAATAGAAACCAAAAAAACAATAGAACAAATCAATGAAACTAGGAGCTGGTTCTTTGAAAGAATTAATAAGATCGATAAACCCTGGCCAGACTTATCAAAAAGAAAAGAGAGAGGACCCAAATAAATAAAATCATGAATGAAAGAGGAGAGATCACAACTAACACAAAGAAATACAGAGAATTGTAAGAACATACTATGAGCAACTCTACGCCAACAAATTTGAAAATCTGGAAGAAATGGATGCATTCCTAGAGACATATAAACTACCACAACTGAACCAGGAAGAAATAGTAAGCCTCAACAGACCCATAAGCAGTAAGGAGATTGAAACAGTCATCAAAAATCTCCAAACAAACAAAAGCCCAGGGCCAGATGGCTTCCCGGGGGAATTCTACCAAACATTTAAAGAAGAACTAATTCCTATTCTCCTGAAACTGTTCGAAAAAATAGAAATAGAAGGAAAACTTCCAAACTCATTTTATGAGGCCAGCATCACCTTGATCCCAAAACCAGACAAGGATCCCATCAAAAAAGAGAACTACAGACCAATATCCTTGATGAACACAGATGCAAAAATTCTCGCCAAAACACTAGCCAATAGGATTCAATAGTACATTAAAAGGATTATTCACCACGACCAAGTGGGATTTATTCCAGGGCTGCAAGGTTGGTTCAACATCCGCAAATCAATCAATGTGATACAACACATTAATAAAAGAAAGAACAAGAACCATATGATACTCTCCATAGATGCTGAAAAAGCATTTGACAAAGTACAGCATCCCTTCCTGATCAAAACTCTTCAAAGTGCAGGGATAGAGGGCACATACCTCAATATTATCAAAGCCATCTATGAAAAACCCACCGCAAATATCATTCTCAATGGAGAAAAACTGAAAGCTTTTCCGCTAAGGTCAGGAACACGGCAGGGAAGTCCATTATCACCACTGCTATTCAACATAGTACTAGAAGTCCTAGGCTCAGCAATCAGACAACAAAAGGAAATTAAAGGCATCCAAATCGGCAAAGAAGAAGTCAAACTATCACTCTTCGCAGATGATATGATACTATATGTGGAAAACCCAAAAGACTCCACTCCAAAACTGCTAGAACTTGTATAGGAATTCAGTAAAGTGTCAGGATATAAAATCAATGCACAGAAATCAGTTGCATTTCTCTACACCAACGACAAGACAGAAGAAAGAGAAATTAAGGAGTCAATCCCATTTACAATTGCACCCAAAACTATAAGATACCTAGGAATAAACCTAACCAAAGAGACTAAGAATCTATACTCAGAAAACTATAAAGTACTCATGAAAGAAATTGAGGAAGACACAAAGAAATGGAAAAATGTTCCATGCTCCTGGGTTGGAAGAATAAATATTGTGAAGATGTCTATGCTACCTAAAGCAATCTACACATTTAATGCAATTCCTATCAAAGTACCATCCATTTTTTTCAAAGAAATGGAACAAATAATCCTAAAATTTATATGGAACCAGAAAAGACCTCGAATAGCCAAAGGAATATTGAAAAAGAAAGCCAAAGTTGGTGGCATCACAATTCCGGACTTCAAGCTCTATTACAAAGCTGTCATCATCAAGACAGCATGGTACATAGATCAATGGAACAGAATAGAAAGCCCAGAAATAGACCCTCAACTCATGGTCAACTAATCTTCAACAAAGCAGGAAAGAATGGCCAATGGAAAAAAGACAGCCTCTTCAACAAATGGTGTTGGGAAAATTGGACAGCCACATGCAGAAAAATGAAATTGGATCATTTCCTTACACCACACACGAAAATAGACTCCAAATGGATGAAGGATCTCAATGTGAGAAAGGAATCCATCAAAATCCTTGAGGAGAACACAGGCAGCAACCTCTTCGACCTCAGCCGCAGCAACATCTTCCTAGGAACATCACCAAAGGCAAGGGAAGCAAGGGCAAAAATGAACTATTGGGATTTCATCAAGATCAAAAGCTTTTGCACAGCAAAGGAAACAGTTAACAAAACCAAAAGACAACTGACAGAATGGGAGAAGATATTTGCAAACGACATATTGGATAAAGGGCTACTGTCCAAAATCTATAAAGAACTTAGCAAACTCAACATCCAAAGAACAAATAATCCAATCAAGAAATGGGCAGAGGACATGAACAGACTTTTCTGCAAAGAGGACATCCAGATGGCCAACAGACACATGAAAAAGTGCTCCACATCACTCGGCATCAGGGAAATACAAATCAAAACCACAATGAGATATCACCTCATGCCAGTCAGAATGGCTAAAATTAACAAGTCAGGAAATGACAGATGCTGGCAAGGATGTGGAGAAAGGGGAACTCTCCTACACTGTTGGTGGGAATGCAAGCTGGTGCAACCACTCTGGAAAACAGCATGGAGGTTCCTCAAAATGTTGAAAATAGAACTACCCTATGACCCAGCAATTGCACTACTGGGTATTTACCCTAAAGATACAAACGTAGTGATCCGAAGGGGCACGTGCACCCGAATGTTTATAGCAGCAATGTCTACAATAGCCAAACTATGGAAAGAACCTAGATGTCCATCAACAGATGAATGGATAAGGAAGATGTGGTATATATACACAATGGAATACAATGCAGCCATCAAAAGAAATGAAATCTTGCCATTTGCGACGACGTGGATGGAACTAGAGGGTATCATGCTTAGCGAAGTAAGTCAATTGGAGAAAGACAACTATCATATTATCTCCCTGATATGAGGAAGTGGAGAAGCAACATGGGCGGGTTAAGGGGGTAGGAGAAAAATAAATGAAACAAGATGGGATTGGAAGGGAGACAAACCATAAGTGACTCTTAATCTCACAAAACAAACAGGGTTGTTGGGGGGAGAGGGGTTGGGAGAGGGGGGTGGGGTTATGGACATTGGGGAGGGTATGTGCTATGGTGAGTGCTGTGAAGTGTGTAAACCTGGCGATTCACAGACCTGTACCACTGGGGATAAAAATATATTATATGTTTTTAAAAAATAAAAAAATAAAAAAATTTTTAAAAAATATGCTATTACAGTTCTGATGCAGAGTAGATTTTTAAAAGATAATCATTCTGGGATTATTTTTCCAAGTTTGAGGACAAATGTGCACTCCAGGATGCATGGATAGAGATTATTTCTTAGAATGTACCAATTACAACCAACTGGGTTGATATGTTATATCTTACCTAACAAAGTCTGCTATTGTTTTTTCTAATGATACATTATAAGAATAATATACTTATAATGCTAATAGCTTTGGTTATTCTTTTTCTTTAATGGTCTGAGTTCTTAGCTCTCTAAGGAGATGAGGTATTTTGTGATTATTTAAAAAAACAGTGACAAAACAATTGTATTTTCAAAATAATATATGCAAGAATGTTTGAAGTTAGTTTTCATTATTCAATACATTAAAGAGGGCTGGATAATGAGCACATTTTAAATATTTCAAATGCAAATAAAAGACAACTAAATAGGTACTCTGCTGAATTTCTCCAGACAAAAGACTTCAGAACACATTCAAAGCCTGTAATCCTTTTGTCTAAAAGGGAAAATCTACAGGAAATGGTAAGAGATAAGAAACAGAGAACTTTATTTATTTATTTTTAAAAAGATTTTTATTTATTCATGGACAGAGAGAGAGATCACAAGTAGGCAGAGAAGCAGGCAGAGAGAGAGAAGAGGGGAAAGCAGGCTCCCTGCTGAGCAGAGAGCCCAAAGCGGGACTTGATCCCAGAATCCTGAGATCATGACCTGAGCTGAAAGCAGAGGTTTAACACACTGAGCCACCCAGGCATCCCATAGAAACAGAGAACTTTAATGGAGAATATCTGACATTGTTTTTTGACATTGTTTTTTTTTTTGTTTTTCGTTTTTTGTTTTTTTTCCATTGTAACATATTAGTATGGAAGTTACAAGGGTAAACTTCAAGTCTGTTTAAGTTAATGGATAGTTCATGTCAAGTCATTAAATGAAGGTGGTTTGAAATGTGATAGTTTATGATGTATTAATTATTTTTCACCTGAACTGATTAGCTATGGAAATGTTTTTCTTTCCTCTGAGGAGTACACAAAATGTATTAAATGAAACAAAAAGCTAATTTCTAATAAATCTTCTAATTAATATAGCATCTGTACTATCTCTTCAAATATAATATTCTACAATAGCAATAAAATGGATAATAAGAAAACATAAATTTCCTCTGGATTCTTACAGACCATTAGAAACTTTCTCAGTCTTCAGCATTTGAAATTATTGATCAGCCACTCCTTTAAATAAAGATCTCATTTTTTGAATCCCATTTCTATTCCTTTCTCCTCTATGTCCTCTACTGTTTTCTTTTACCCTCAGTTCTACTCGATTTGCTATCTCTTTCACAATTTCATTCAAAGTATTAAACTGGTCTCAGGACATCAAATATTGTTTCTTTCTGGTAATCAAAGTCTACTTCTACAGTTGTGATACCATTCTAAAATGTCCATTGTGTATTTCCAGCTGCCTACTAATCACTCATATTTATATATATCATATTCAATGAGAACTTCTTTACAACATGTTTAAAATTTATTCCAAAGGAATGTTTATGGAAGACTTAACTTTGTCCAGACCACAGTCTTGGGTGTTGGGCCTAAATAAATCATGATGTGTAAGGAACTAGAATTTAAGGGGGAAGAAAGACCTATAAACAGATAGTTACAAATACAATGTGATGAGGTCTGGGAACAGAGAAATGTGCACAATGTGTTATGGGTGCCAAGTGAAGCTGGCTGATCCCCTAAAATCCTCCCTCACTACTTATGCTCATTCAAGCCCAAAACACTACAGTCATCTTTGACTCATTTTTCCTATATTCCATTTTACTAAGTTAGTTATCAAATATCATTTGTGATTTTTTCTCTCACAAAAATCTCATAGAAATCCTGCCCTCTTCTATTCTCAACTCCTTGCTATCCCCATTGTCATTGTGCTGGTCCAATCTCTCTAAATTTCACGTGGATTGTTTTCCTATCCCATTAATTAGATGTTTAATTAGTTAATTAACTAATTTGAATTAATTAATTAGATGTTTAAATCTGTTTAAACCTCATTGTTACAATGTTAGGTTATTATCAGTGTTGGCCACATGATGAGATACATACCTGATATCAAAACCACCTAGGATTAACATTTTGTGTCAACATCACCCATATTGATTGAATTATACTAGTCAATATTAATGATTTCAAATGAAGTCAACAAACAATTACAGACATTGTTCAGATGTCTCTCCCAATCTTTTTGGTACTGAGGTGAACTTTTATCATTTCATTATTTTGCTAATTGAACACAGATCTACCACCTAAAAGCTGTAAACTTTATCTAAGTTGATTAACTTTTCTGGGCCACTTTTCCTTATCTGTACAATAGATTATTTCCCAAAGTTTTGGTTTTATAAAAATACATGTAAGTATGAAAACCAGTGGTTAGCACATAGTAAATGTAGCTGTTCTAATAATCTTTATTATGACACATTCTAAGTTTTAAGACATTTAAAATAAAAATAAAAATTAAAAAAATTTAAAAAAACACATTTTGCCTCTTCCTAAATTTATAACACTTTTGTGTTGTAGCTTTTTATATATTTTCTCCATCTTATTTAACCATATGCCTCATGAAGGCAGGGATTAAATCTTATTTGTCTTCAGGCATGACTTGTGAACCAGTTTTTTCTTTGGCCTATGATTTGTCTCCCAATAAGATTTGACAGATTCCTCTTTGATTCACAGTTGATGGTGACAAAAAGCACCAGAGCTCAATTAAAATGATACTTGAAAGATACCTGATATCACTAAAATCTATGGAATTATGTATTAAATGGTCCTCAAAGATTCAGCTATTTCAAAAATTAAAAAATTATTACAAAGAGATTAATACATCATGTTTTATCATATATCATGTACCATAAAAATGTCAAAAGTAGCTTTATTTTACATTACTATATTTCTTGATGGTGATCTATCTAGACAGGGAAGGCTTGCTGAATTTGAACATGGATAATAAAACTCACACTCTAAGAAAATGTTTAAAATATGAAATATAATGAAGGATGGTGGTAGAGAACTCCTTGGGAGAATGCAGTTAGGGGTATTTGAATCTCAACAGTTTGCAATTCCTTTCACAGCACATAAATGATTTAGCAGTAACACAGAGTGGCCAGAGTAAATTATTTCCATTTCTATCACTGCACAACCTATAATAAGTAACCAGATAAGATGCTGAATGATTATACTGTTATGATGTATGCTGATCTAATCTGAGTTTTTTTTTTTTTCTCCTTTTTGTTTTGTTTTGATTTCTGATGCCTTGGATCCTTGCCAAATCATTAAACAAGTCACATCCAGCTGAAGCTGGCTTGAACAGTTTCAGCGAACTTGCAAAGGCCAGTTCATCAAAACCTTTAGGATCACACAAGGGGAAAATACCAAGGGGCCTCTCCTATTTGTCTTTCTGGCTATCTGTGTTCCATGGGAAGGAAAGAAAAGAACATGAACAATATTTAAATGCTCTGTTTGACAGGTTATTAAGATTCCTACCGCAACCTGTCTGCTCCCCTCTGATCAAGCCAAGTCCAGAAACACAGCAGAATATCTCTAAAGCAGATACATGTACAAATAAAACAAAAAATGCTAGAAAAGAAGGAAGAGTGGAAAAATTAGGGTAATATGAATATTTTGGTAGACTTGTGGAGGGTTTAAAACCAAGACACATGTTGGTGTGGTAGAGTATATCAGTATATTTGACTGGTGCAAGATTTCTTGCACTGAATTTAGCTACTGGTGGTTTAAGCACTGTGAATCTCACCATGTTCTACGGTGTAATCAATACTTCCAACCAAGACCTCCATGGGAGACCAGGTTCTTACCCTCTGAAATGAGAGCTCGCCCTCTATGAGATTTCCTACCATGGGGCCAGCTCTGATACAGGCAGTGGGGCACCAACACTGACTACTTTTAAGTCTCTTTATAAATATTCTTTTTTTTTTTTTGTTAAAGATTCTATTTATTTATTTGACAGAGAGATCACAAGTAGGCAGAGAGGCAGGAGTGGGGGGTGGAGCAGGCTCCCCACTGAGCAGAGAGCCCAACGTGGGGCTCGATCCCAAGACCCTGTGATCATGACCTGAGCCGAAGGCAGAGGCTTAACCCAGTGAGCCACCCAGGCACCCCTCTTTATAAATAATCTTCTAATGACACAAATATCACTGTAATGAGCACAGGCTTGGGTCCCTGTCTTCTCTCTAAAGCTGAAGTGTAATAAAACATGGGGGTTTTCATAGTGAGGGACACTGGGGAATCCACACTGAATATAAAATTAAGGAGATTCTGAGAATTACAGGAGAGAGGACACTCTGAAGGTACCTAGACTGAGTTATGTCATAAATGACTATCTTTGGTATAGACCATGGATTGGCCAAACTACATTCTGTGCCATTTCTGGCTTGTCAGTTTTTGTAAATAATATTTTACTGGGACACAGTCATGTCCATCCATTCATTTACACATTGTCTATATAATGCTCTGTTTTGATCTAACCTGTCAGAAGTGAGTAGTGGCAACAGAGACTGTATGGTCCTTAAGCTTAAAATATTGTTTACCCCTTCATAGAAAAAATTTCCTGACCCTGATACAGAGCAACTGAGCAAAATCATCTAGGGTCAGTTCTTTGTAAACTATGTTCTTTGTAAATTGCTTATTTTGGTGGGAAATAACATGCACATAGATGAAAATCAGACAGACCTAAGAGAATAGGTCATAGCAACAATACTTTTGGGAAGGCACTTACTGATATGTCTATTATGACAGGCAGTACATATGGTGTTATGAAGAGCAGTACAATATCAACTTGAACCGGAATTTGACCCATAGTTCTACCATTTTTAAAAATTTTTAAAAAAGATTTTATTTACTTATTTGACAGAGAGAGAGAGAGAGAGCAGAAGCAGGAGGAGTGGCAGAGGGAGAAGCAGACTTCCCACTGAGCAGGGAGCCAGATGCGGGACTCAATCCCAAGACCCTAGGATCATGACCTGAACTGAAGGCAGCCACTTAACTGACTGAGCCACCCAGGTGCCCCCATAGTTTTGCCATTTAATGGACCTACCAAACCATGGCTCACAGGGTTATTATCAGGATTAAATATTATGGCTTATGTGACAAACTTGGTACTCACAAAACTGTTGTGTTTTTTCCTTCCAGTCAGTCTTCCAGTCTTCACAGTTGCTGGCACAGATCTGAACACATCATCCACACCTGACCTTAACACATTTTGAATAAGTATGGCACTTGTCTGGAATTGCATCCTGACTCTCACTGGTGCTTTCCCTTTGGGTGGTGCAGAGCTTCTAAATCCTTTAGGTTTGCCATTGTGAATATCTATGATAATCACCCATGGCTTTAAAATCCTTGCCTCCTTTCTAGAACCTAGAAAGCATAAAGAAGAAGCCTCATATACAAAAGGGAAGCAGAAATTATTTGCCTATAATTAAGTATAGGCTAAAATACCCATTCAGCACTCATGGTGATAGGCTATTATCAATGTTAGTCATATGATTAGATCAATACCTAACATCAAAAACACCTCAAATTACTATTTTGGTGTCAACATCACTCATAGTTACTGAATTATGCTAGCTAATATTAATAATTGCAAATGAAGACAACAAACAATTGCAGACATTGTCCAAAGTAACCTAGTAAATTCAAAAATTATTTTTGTTTGTTGAAAATACAAATACATTTTATATTGAAAACAATATTTAATAATTTTAATGCTATATCATTAAAATGAAAATAGCTAATATTCATTAAACCCTCTCTCAGTGTCAAGTGGAGTAATAGCTTACACATGTATCATCTTACTTAATCTTCACAACAACCTTATGAAAATGGTAAAATCATTATTTTCATATTATAAGAATCTAACACTTAGAAAAGTTAAAATGACAACTAAGATATATCAATTGGCAATAGCATTTCACTGACAAATTATACAATATTTAATTCACAAAAAGGTGTTTAAAAAATATTTGTCATAACAGACAAGATGGGTGTGTTCAGGGTGGTATGGCCATAGACAAAATATTTGTCATAACAAGAAAATCCTGGGCAGGTCAAGTAAAACAAAAGCTGTTGCTCTATGGCTCTATATCCCCTCACTACATTTTTGTATGCTGAGTCCTTGTGTATTCTTGATCTTGAGTTATTTGATTATATATCATTTCCATGATGATTAGGTATCACTAGTCAATTGCTTTTCTAATTTCAATGTAATTTTGAATATTTATTTGAATTTTATTCTTATCAACATTTTTAAGTAAATTTTTTAAAAAGTCAAAAGTATTCTATAAATTATAATAGAAAACAGCAGCCCCTCCCCCATTCCATCTCTCCTTAACCCCAAATTGCACTCTTTAGACTTAACCACTTTCAGTTTTTTTTATTATGTTATGTTAGTCACCACATAGTACATCATTTTTTTAAAAGATTTTATTTATTTATTTGACAGAGAGCGAGAGATCACAAGTAGGCAGAGAGGCAGGCAGAGACGGGGGTGGGGAAGCAGGCTCCCCACTGAGCAGAGAGCCTGATGCAGGGCTCGATCCCAGGACCCTAAGATCATGACTAAGCTGAAGGCAGAGGCTTAACCCACTGAACCACCCAGGAGTCCCAAGTATGTCATTAGTTTTTGATGTTGTGTTCCAAGATTTATTGTTTATGTATAACACTGAGTGCTCCATGCAATATGTGCCCTCCTTAATACCCACTGCCAGGATTACCCATCCCCCCACCCCCAACCCTCTAAAACCCTCAGTTTGTTTCTCAGAGTCCACTGGTCTCTCATGGTTTGTCTCCTCCTCTGATTTCCCCTTCTTCACTTTTCTCTTCTTTCTCCTAATGTCCTCCATGTTATTCCTTATGTTCCACATATGCAACCATATGATAATTGACCTTCTCTGTTTGACTTATTTTGCTCAGTATAATCTCCTCCAGTCCCACCCACTTTGATACAAATGTTGGGTATTCATCCTTTCTGATGGCTGAGTAATATTCCATTGTATATATGGACTGCATCTTCTTTATCCATTCACCTGTTGAAGGGCATATCAGCTTTTTCCACAGTTTGGTTATTATAGACATTGCTGCTATGAACATTGGGGTACATATGGCCTTTCTTTTCACTGCGTCAGTATCTTGGGGTAAATACCCAGTAACCACTTTCAAATTTTAGCTGTTTTCTATAGTATTTTCTTCATATTTCCAAATAACATATGCTGGTATTCACAACATCTTGACATTTTTCTGTTGTGGGCATGACATCCTGAATTTGTAAAGTGGAAAATGAGAATTTAGCTCTCTTACACTTCTCCTACATGTCATGCCTGTGCACAGACCTCCTTGTACATATACATCCCTTTCATCCATCCCGCAATATGGTTCTGGAACAATTTCTTACTACAACATTCATTGACACATTAATACGGCTATGGAATATTTATTCACAGCTGAGTCATACAGTATACTATGATTATATTTCTACAACTTTTTGTTTTCCCACGAGTAAGTAATCTCAAAATTTTTTCTCTGCTTAGTTTTCACTAACAGTCTGCTCTCAAACTTGGACAGAGTTGTAATTTTCCTCCCAATAAGTCAAATATGTTAATTGACTGATCTGTTCTATTTCTTCCAGAGCCCTCTGGCCTTCTTGCTCCAATCTGGACTAATTGCCACAAAGCTGTCATCTTGAGAATTCTACTGGATCAGGTTTATTCAAACCTCTGTATTTTTACTTGTTTTTGGCTATGTTAGCTATAGATAATTGAGAGAATTCTTTAAAAAATCTCCCACTGTGATTGGTTCATTTCTTGTGAACAAAGAAGTAAATTACACTCGTGGTTGAGTCTGAATACTTTCTTGCTCTTGTATTCCATGTCTTCCTCATTCTTATATTCCTTTTGTTTTTCTGCTATGTTCTTGAAAAATTATTTTACAGCAGGTTTTGGGTAACAAAAATCTGCCTTTCAACATCTGAAAAAGGGGATCTTATTTTGCCCACTCGAGTTATTTTTGTTTTTTTTTTGGTTACATGATTCTTGTTTCTAAATGGTATTCCTTCACATTGCTTTGTGTATTTTAATTTTTTAACTCTTATGGGTAAACCTGATACATCATATAGATTTCATCATAAAAATTACAAAACAATCCTATTTATAAAAAAGCGTCAGCAGACTTTCTTCAAATTGCCAATACATTTGAATTTGCTTATATAGGATATTAATTATATAACACTGAAACTAACATATTGGGGGCCATTGTTAATAAAAGATTAAGTAAATGTGAAATTACAATTTAAATCATTATTAGGATAAAATTGAAAGTTAAATTTACAAAATTTGCATGAATCCAAAATTCTAAGAATAATACTCATTGTATAAAGTGGGGTATGAGGTAGAGACTTCTTCTGCAGGGGAAACTTGAGAGATCATTAGAGAATAACACTTTTATTTTCCAGATGAGAAAACAAAAGCCCAGATACCTGTTGAAGGTCATGCAACTTGTTAGTAATCCAGTCACGACAAGAACGCCTGACCACACTGGAATGTTATATAAACTCTCTTTTTCCAAATATCATCTTTATTCATTTTTCCTCACCACTCCCAGCCCCCCAACACCCTTATAGAATTCTACTACTCTATTATTATTCTTGCTACAAAGAACTTAAAGTTATTTATGATGTCTATTTCTCTCACTAGAACATGAAATTTTAGTCCTGGAAGTCTAGGACCATGTCTCATTTATCTTTGTAGTTTTATACATAGTAGGTGATCAATAAATATTTGTTTAATAAATATTCTCTCTCAGTTATTATTTTTGCGACATTGCCAGTTTGGCATGAAGGACAATGTATTTAAAATAATTTAGCACTTAGATTTCTTATAACTCTAATAATAAAGCAATAGAACTATTTAATATCTAATCTTTATTTTGGAGATGACTCGATTCAGGGAGTTGGGCCATAACGTCTCTGCCATTTTACTTTTATATACATTATAGAAAAGATGTGTCTCAAGTAGCTAAGCTTGTCTTACCACCCTAATGATCTGGGACCCAATACAGCATGGATAGGCTTTTCTTAGAGAGGTGAGTTTGAGTGACGCCCAGTTCTCCCCAGCATCATCTTAATCTTGTATTTCTCAACATTCAGCCCACATTCAGCCCCTGCAGCTGGTGCATGTTTAAAAGATTTTCACTCACACTGTTTTGCCAGTGTGATAGATTTTATTCACCAGCTGGGATTTTCATATGTTCTGTAGCTTCCTACAGCTTTTCATTGGGCTCGGGTCTCTCTGCTTCCTTCATATTAGTAATGACTCTGGAATAATGGAAAAGAGCTCAGATTCAAGCTTTGCAGCAATTTAAATACCACTTTTATCGTTTTCTTCCTCACATTTCTACAGTATCCTGTCTACTAATATTAACACCACAGCTTGAGGCAGGCACAAACCAATTTGCCTTTATGGATTCTTTGACCCCTAAATGTCCTTGTTCTGTTTCTGAACCCTTCCAACACAAGTCAGGCCTTAGTCCCATAAGCCTATATCTACTTGTCCCCTACAAAGGCAAGTAAAAACTAAAGCAACATTTATCTTTTCCCTCATAGCAAACAGGCTGTACAAGTTATAAATGTACACAGATCCCTGCTTTCTTTTAGTAATTTCAAGTAAGAAATCTATAAATTTTGAGGATGTATCAAGTGGATTTGTTATTGAATGAGAATATTAGGCTCATGGCAAGAACTTGATACAAATTTATTGAAATTACTGTGGTTGACATTGTAAAGAAATTTGGATTCCTAGTGAGGTCTTTATGGAGCCTAAGTTATATTTTTATCATTGTGTAAATATTAATTTTCTTGAAGGGATGACCAGAAAATAGTGCTTATATCCTACTGAATTCAGAGAAAAGAGAAGAACATTTTGTATTGAACACCTTCCTCTATATTCTCAGTACAAATGAATGACTAAATCTGTTATAAGAAAACATCATAGCAGATGGTCTTTTCCATTAATGACTTGTAATGAAATAATAAACATGCTGAAGAGAAAGACATGAAAGATTGCAGATCAGTTGTGCAGTAAGTAATTTATCTCAGGACCCAGAGGTCAACCAATGAGAAAGCTGCCATTAGAGTAAACATTGAATATCCTCTTCTTTCTCTATTTTGCTGGTCACCTATAATGCCTTGAACGATCTATTCAGATTACTGAGTCTTCACTGTGAAGTCTCCCAGAAAAATACTCTATGATTCACACAGATGAATATAAAAAGAGTCATCTCATTTATGACTATATGCAAAAGTTATAAGGTAGCAACAAATAGAATTCAGCAATGATTTTTACAATAATAATGTGGTATGACCAAGAAGGGTTTATTCTAGGAATAGAAGAGTATTTTCATATTAGGAAATCTATCAATATAATTGATTACATCACCAAATTCAATAAGAAAAACAAAATTGTGGGGCACCTGGGTGGCTCAGTGGGTTAAAGCCTCTGCCTTCGGCTCAGATCACGATCCCAGGGTCCTGGGATCGAGCCCCACATGGGGCTCTCTGCTTAGCGGGGAGCCTGCTTCCTCCTCTCTCTCTCTCTGCCTGCCTTTCTGCCTACTTGTGATCTCTGTCTGTCAAATAAATAAATAAAATCTTAAAAAAAAAAAGAAAAACAAAATTGTGGCATCAGTACATGTTGAAAAGCCATTTAATACAGTTCAGAAGTCCATCCTAATAAGTAATAAGTGGAAGGAATCTACTTAAATAAAATAGAGGTGATTTTCTGGAAACCAATAGAAAATGTCATTCTAAATAACAAAACTCTAAAATCATTTCAATTAAAATAAAGAATTATTTTGGAAGATCCAATGATAGTAATTATTATTTTACCGGTATCTTAGAGATTCCAGGGACTGCAATCAGCCAGGAAAAGTAAATAATATGAATAGACATTGGAAAAGACACCTAGACAGGTGTGCTGAATTGTTCAAATGTTAACTAGAGTACAAAGGGAACTGTTTTTTTTATTTTTTTTTATTTTTTTTTAAAGATTTTATTTATTTATTTGACAGAGAGAGATCACAAGCAGGCAGAGAGGCAGGTAGAGAGAGAGGAGGAAGTAGGCTCCCTGCCGAGCAGAGAGCCCGATGCGGGGCTCAATCCCAGGACCCCTGAGATCATGACCTGAGCCGAAGGCAGCGGCTTAACCCACTGAGCCACCCAGGCGCCCCGGGAACTGTTTTTTTAAAAGCCCTTCCCTTCTCTGTGATTTTGTGCAAGTGTTGGTCAAAAGTGAAAGTCACATGAGATCTCTGAAGATCTTCTGAGTCAGAGATGATGAAGGACAGACGCAGGGTTGCCTGCTGAATTCGTTTGTCATTATTTTTCCCTACTCCACATCCAATTCTACTTCCTGCCTGGTAGATCTGCTGGCCAAAAGTAGCCCCAGGCCCTCCACCAGATGTTTAACTAAAGACCTCAGAAGTGGGAGTTGTGTAGAGGTGCCAGCTTTCCAGAAATTTTCCTGCCAATTTCCTTTAATGTTCCCTTTCTTGCACCTGAATGTGTAGCTTTCCAGATTTTCAACAACAGAGTTAAGAAGGTTAGTGACTTTTCTCTAATCGTCCAACTTCCCCTTTTGGGTCTTTACTTCCTAATAGCTCTTATTTTTTTTTTTTTAAAGGAATTCTATAAGACTTTCTTTCTTTCTTTTTTTTTAAGATTTTATATATTTATTTGACAGACAGAGGTTACAAGTAGACAGAGAGGCAGGCAGAGAGAGAGGAAAGGAAGCAAGCTCCCTGCTGAGAAGAGAGCCCCATGCAAGGCTCAATCCCAGGACTCTGGGATCATGACCTGAGCCGAAGGCAGAGGCTATAATCCACTGAGTCACCCAGGCGCCCCTACTTCCTAATAGCTCTTACTGTAATATAAGGCCTTGTTCCTATAATTAAACCTCATTTCATACCAGTTGTTTTGCTTCTATGACTAAATTCTGACTGATAGAATTAATAATATGTTAAGGGTGTGGATAAAGATAAATGCTAAAAATAAGCATTTTTTGGCAATATGGACCTAGAAATAAAAATGGAAAAATAGTAATGTTTTCTCACACTGGTGACAAAAACTTTAAAGTAAGTAAGAATAAAGTTACAGAGGCAAAGATTATGTAAAGACAGTAATAAAATCTTACTGAAGGGCTTGGTCCAAAATCTAAACAATTAGGAAGGCCTTTCATGTTTTTGGTGGAAAACCAAAGATGATAAAATGGTAATTCTTCCAAATTAATCTACGTTATCTATAGGGTGGCTGTGGAACAAAAGGCAGGGGAGAAGAAAGAGACAAAAAGAAAAATAAATCACTAAGCAAACTTAGAATGTAAGATTTATGCCATGCTTAAATAATTATAATTTAATGCGATTCTATGCAAATATATGTGGAGAAATGGGTAGGAGTGAGAGGCAAAGGTACTGACCTGTAAGAATCTGTATGATGTATCAGTGAAGAAAGCAAATTGAAAATTAACATGTATAATTTGATTCTGTTTACATAAAAACAGACACACTCTATTAATCAGGATTTAATCAGAGAAGCAGAACTTCTAGGAGACCTATAGAAGGAATTGATTAAAGGTCTTTGAGGATAATTTGCTGTAGGGTCAAGACGGGAGCTGGTTAAACATTTTATATACAGCTGTTGCTTCTGTGTCCAATGTTGGCCCTGAAGTCTTCAGGGCAGGCAGCTAGAAAGGAAAGAACATGAAGTGGCATGCAATTGCAAGGGTAAATTGGAGCCTAGGAGGACAAGTTGAATCCAAGTGGCTCTTTTATTTCCTCTAAACCTCCAACTTCGATGATGTGGGTGACTTGCAGAAGCTGATGTCCTTGGTCATGGAGTGGAAAATGCAGCTGACGCAGGAGTAGGAGAACATGGAGGAGGAGATCCTGTGGGAGCTGGAGAGTCAGTGGCACAGCTACCACCTGATGACAACAAGGTGAACCGGCAGACCCATACAAGTGTGTATTAGCTGCCATAACACCTGATCCTATACTAATCTCCTCAATTTAATTATTCCAGCTGCTTCATTCTTGCCTTCCAATTATGCACATTTCTCTCTGGCCACTCTTAGCCTACAACCACATAAGGAAAGGAATTCCAAGGAAAGGAATTCGGTAAATGTAGCCACTACAAACACACACACACACACACACACACTACCCCTAGTTAAGTGTATACCGTTATGTTGGTATGAATAAGGAGAAAGGCATGGAAAGATACACCACAGGCTTCTTAAGTCTAGTTCAATGGGAAGTTCATAGGAGAGGGATGTGGCCAAAGGTTAAATAAAACATGATATACTTATGCAACACAATGCCATGCAGCTGCTGTATAAAGAACAAGACAGGTCTGTATGCAGCCTTAGGGAAAGATGCTCCAGTGTTAATGATGTTAAGTGGAAAAAAGCAAGACACCAAAAAATATCTACAATATAATCTTATTTATGGTAAAATAGCCTAGCATGTTTGGAGATAAAAAGATATAGATCCATTTACTGGCTGTGGGACCTGGAGCAAGCTATTTAATATCTGTATACCTTATTTTCCTCATTAAAAAAAAAAAAGGACATAGTAATAGTAATGATACTATCTGGATCATAGAGTTGTCATGAACATTAAATGACAGCCATAAAGAGCCTAAAATAGTGCTTAGCAAATAGCAAGTGCTCAATAATATTAGTCATCATTATCATTATTTTGTTGTTATTTCCATCATTATTAATATATATGAAAGGAAATCACTTTCCTCCTTCTCCTATCAACTCCATTCTATACTGTCAAATCAAGAAGAAAAGAAGGAAAAGAAAAAGATCTGATTTAAACAGAGCTGCCCCAGAAGGTTGTCACTGGCCTATGGGTCAGTGAGTTGTAACCCTGGGTAGTCATTAAAAGGATGTCGATGGTGAAAAGACACAAGGTCAAGCAATGCTTATCCACAAAAAAGCCTAGGACTGAGACAGGCAGTTCTGGCTGCTTGGGAGAGTATGTATGTGCACATGCGTGTGTTTGTATTCTCACGTTAGCATAAATGTGCTTGTGTATACATTGTAAAGAACCAATACAACAACTGAGGATGAATGCACATAAGGAAAAATTTTAAATACTGCAAAGGTGAGGTCAGAATGTTATATAACCTTGTTTTCTCATCCACACATGAGAGTTAAGAGAAGGGAACTGCCAGTATACTCATTTACACACCCTGAGCCCTGCAATTTATTTCACTGTATTTGATGTTAGCAGGGAAGCATTTATTTATTTAAAATTACTCAGAATACAGCACAAAGAGCTATTCTGTAGGTATGAAATGTGTCTAAACTGCAATAAAATCCCCTTCCTGCACTTTTGACACAGTGTGACCATGGTAAAGGCAACATGAGGTTTCTTTTGTTTCTAGATGCTGCTGGAGGAAATATAACAGTGGCGCATGAACATGGTTCTCAGCTTTTTTTTTTTTTTTTAACTGGGGCACACGTGGCTGACTAATGTTCCTTAGCACAATGCTCTTCTAAATGCAATTCCCAGTACACTGGCCATTACTTCATCTCATTCACTGCCACCCAAGAGAGCATTTCAAGATACAAATGAGCGAGACTGACATTGGAAGAGGATAACCTTGAAGACATTCTATTTTTTAATTAAAGATTTAATATATGAATATATTCTTATTGTAAAAGATTTAGATAGTATGGAAATACATAGAATATACTCCTGTATGTGCTCGAACACACCCAAAGTCCTCCTCTCCACAGAGAGAAGTTAATAAACTATTAACAATTTGATGTGTATCCTTCCTATATTAAATCTGCATTTGTACACATTTATATGTATGCATGTGTTTATCTATAGTTATATCTCCACACGCAGTGGGTTATTTTTCCATAAATGAGATTATATTTCAGATATCTTTCAGTGATTTGCCTTTTCCTCTTAACATTGTATTGTGTTGCATACATACCATATTTTATTTAACCTCTCCCCAATTGGTGGATATTTATGTTGTTTCATTTTTATTATTAAAAACAATGTTGGACTGAGCATACTTGCTCACCCTTGAACATGCCTCTTAATGCACAGATGTATTTATTAAGAAAAGATACCCAGAAGTGGAATTGCTGGGTCACAGAATAACCGCATTTTATGTTAGTATTTAATTAAGAGCAAAAATGGCCTAAAAATCTACTCATTTACATTTTCTCCAGCAGCATATTTTTTCTTCATTCAAAAAAGGCTTACTTACCTACCTACTTACCTATCTCCCTCCTTCCTTACCATCTATCTAACATGTGGAGGAAAATAAAGCAGATCAAGAGGTAGCAGCATTGATAAGGGCAGGTTGCATAGTTAAATTAGGTGATACAGGTACCTTGCTAAAAATGTAATCTGTGAGAAAAGCCTGAAGGAAGACCTGGAGCGAGCCACCCAGAGGTTATTTGAAGTAGAAAAAGATTTGAGGTAGAGGAAAGTGAAAGTATCTAAGGTGGACAGATAGTGTGTATTAGGATAAAGAGGCCAGTGTGGCAAGACTGAAGTGAGCAAGGGGAAAGTAGGAGAGAGATAATGGGTATATGAGAGTGTACATCTCCTCAGGTTATTACCAAGAATTATTCATCTTTGAAGTGTGGCAGGTCTGCTCACAAATTCACTCCCTTTTTTCAAATTTTATTCTGAGTGATTACTAATGAGATGGACATTTTCACATGAACATTGGCCATTTTACTGATTATTCTGCATTTATCTTTTCATATCTTTTTCTCATTTTTGATTGAATTTTTCTGATTTTTAGATTCTTTTTATATATTCTGATTATTAATCCTTTTTCAATTATATGTGTTATAAATGCTTTCTCCAGGTTTGTCTCAATTTTTATGAAATCCAACCTGTACATTTTACTTATGACTTCTGGGTATTATTTTTAGCTTAAAAATAGAGAAATATTTTCTTATATTCTCTTCTGATAGTTTAATACATTTGTTGTTTATTATGTTTCATTATTTAATCCATGTGAGATTTATATTTGTGAATGTCATAGTTAAGGTACAGTCATATTATGTAATATATGCATATATGTTCTTTTTACCTTTTCTAATTGGAAATATAGCATTAATATGTTAGAATTTCACATATGCCAATGTTTCTGTACTCTCTATTATGCTCTATATTTTCCTGTCAATACCACAGTTTCAATTATTTAAGCTTCATAATGTATATGGCTACCTGATATGGATCACCTGTCTTCACTGTCTTTTTAAAATATTCCTTGAGGGGCGCCTGGGTGGCTCAGTGGGTTAATCCTCTGCCTTCAGGTCATGATCTCAGGGTTCTGGGATGGAGCCCCGCTTTGGGCTCTTTGCTCAGTGGGGAGCCTGCTTCCCCCTCTCTCTCTGCCTGTTGCTCTGCCTACTTGTGATCTCTTTCTGTCAAATAAATAAATTAAATCTTCAAAGAAAAATATTCCTGGAGGTTCCATTACAGATGAATCTGAGAATCAGCTTATCTACGTGCATTTTATTGAGCTATTATTTTATAGATTAATTCAGAGAGAATATCTGTAGAATACTAAGTATTTTCATTTAGAAAATAAAATCTTTCCATTTACTTAGATTTCCTTTCATAATTTTCAGAAAATTTTTACAGTTTTAGTCCATGTAGATCTTGCATATTTTTGTTAGGTTTGTTCCTCAGCATTTCTCTCTGTTGCTATTTATAAATAGGGTGTATTAAATGTTATTCTTTACTATCTTGATTGAACTTCATTGGATAAATTCTGAGGGGAAACCCCACAAAACCCTGTAGTAAATAAAGATACAAGGGTAGTTTTATTCTGATTGCAGTTATTTAATAATCTCTTGCTAGGAATAGAGGATCTGAAGTGATTTCCCTCATCAGAAAAATCTCTGGGATATGACAAATCAAAGAGATTACCTTTAGCCTTTGCTTTGGGACATTTATTTACTCAGGGAGGAGGCAATTAGGCCAACCCCTAAGGCTCAAATATGTTCAATCATCCTGGTATCTGAGAACAAAGCAATGTGGCTGGGATTTCTCTTCCCTTTTTATAGATTCGCCCCTGCTGTGAATTTTGACTTCCTTTTGTTTCAAGTTTTTATTTTATACAACTAAAATTTTTTTTAATTATGCAATATTTCATGCACATTGGAGAGTATATAAATTAATCTGACCTTAATTTAATAGATGGGTCATTTAATATAACCCAGGTTAAGTAGCTGTTAGCTTTTTACTATATTTGATTCAGAACTATTTTCCTTTTTTAAAAATTAGTTAAAAAAAATAAACTGTTATAAATACAGCTGAAAACAGCATCCCCTCCCTTTCCATTCACACTGATATTTTGGGTCTTACTCTTATGCACATTTTAAATATTGTTCTGTTCTTTTCTGTGCACTTCTAAGTTGTATTCATTATGTGTGTTCTTAGCATTTACATAGTTGATATAGCATGTGTAGCCTTTTGTAACTTGACATTATGTGCTTTTGAAATTCATCCTTGTTGACAAGGACAGTTCTCTGAAGTTGCTCACTATACTTCTGTTTATAGCCTATTAGTCAGATTTAGCCAATCTCAACTACCCCTCATGGCCAGAGAAACAGGGAAATGCAGTTTTTATCCCAGGCAACCATGAGCCTGGGTAAAAATCAAGATATATATTACTTAGGGAAAAGAGGGGAACTGGTAGTAGGGTATAGCTAGCCATCTCTGACAAATGCTTTTAATTATAATATTTATTGTAGATTTCTGATGTATACCTTTACTAGATTAAGGTATTTGTTTTTTTTTTCTTTTTTGCAGTTTATGAAAGGATATTTTGACATTGCTGTTAACTAGAAATAAATGTTAAAAGTTCCTTTGGCATCTTTTGGGATGATTTTATGGGTTTTCTACTTTAATCTGATAATAAATTTTGATAGGTTTTCTAATGTTAAACTATCCTTGCATTCTAGAAATTAGTTTATTCAATCAATAACATCTTATATCTGTTAGAAACACATTTTCTTTTAAAACAGTGCAAAGTTTGATTTATTTAGGATTTAAACATATATTTATAGATTAAATTGGCTTATTCTATTGCTAAACTTCTATGATACTTTTCTGTCTCTTGTTGAGTCAATTTTTGTGATATATATTTTCTAGAAAAATTAACCTGATAATTCAGATTTCTAAATTTCTTAGCATTAATTCATACTTAGGTTTCTTTCATACTTAAATAAATTTCTGCATCTGTATTTATGTCCCCTCTCTTTTTTCTTATCAGAATTGTTAGAGATTTCACAATTATGCTGGGCTTTTAAAGAACATTTAATGGGTTTATTAAGTGGTCCTAGTAGGTTTTTTGCTTACTTCAGCATTTTCTGTTTTAAATGTTCTCAATATAAATTGGGTTCATTTTTCTTCTAAATTCTTCCATTGTGTTATTATAGTAGACATTGTTTATTGGCTACCCATTCCTATCTCCTTATCCTTTATCCACATCTAACTGTAGAGGTTAAATAGCAAGATACTCAATTTCCCATATATTCTTGGCACTAGGTATAGCCATGCCTTCCAGATTTAAGAGTTTGAGTTTAAGAGGAAGATTTCTATGGGGGCACAGTGGGATTTATTTATTTATTTATTTATTTATTTATTACTGCTCACTGAAGCAAAGAAACACACACTAACTTTCTTTTCCTTTAACTAGCAGAAGGAAAGAGACAACATGGAGGAGGCACACCTGATTGTAGGCACCAGCCTAGATGTGGTATACATCATGCCCTGTCACATACCATTGGAGAGAACTTACTTATTTAGTCAAAACTATTTGTGAGGGAGGCTGGGAAATGTGACTACTGTGTTGGTGGCTATATCCCTATTACTGTGGAATTAAAGAAAAGATATGGAAAACAGGTTTTTAGCATATTGGTTGCAACCCTTCCCACTTCCAAAGGTACAGCAGCTAAGAACATTAATTACCCATGAATGCACAAGCTTAGAAGTTGTTATATAATCCTAATAGGGGCCTATGTGGAAGAAAAATTGAACTTTGAAAATAGTCATCCAAATATTAGGGGATGCTACTAGCATTTTTATCTCACAAAAATACCAAAACTTGAGCTACAAGAATCAGACTCAAGTAAGCAGAGACAGAACGTCTGAGCAGCCAATTTGAAGCAATAATATTTCTTTTTTTTTTTTAAGATTTTATTTATTTATTTACAGACAGATCACAAGTAGGCAGAGAGGCAGGCGGGGGGTGGGGGAGCAGGCTCCCCGCTGAGCAGAGAGCCTGATATGGGGCTCGATCCCAGGACCCTGAGATCATGACCTGACCCGAAGGCAGAGGCTTTAACCCACTGAGCCACCCAGGCGCCCTGAAGCAATAATATTTCTGTAAGGGAGGATAATCTATCTATAATTCTGTAAAGGGGGATAATCACACATACACACTGGCATACAATTGAGCGGCTTCTCAATTCACTATGAAATCATATATAATTCAAACCAAATTAATAGTCACAGGTGGTTTTAACTAGCAGTGTCATAAAAGCAATTAACATTGGTTTGTACCAATTCCAACTAGAGTTTGGAGTTATTTCCTACTAGAACTAGTGGAGCCAATGACAATTGTATGCACAAGTAGCGCTATTCTACTGTGCATTCAGAAATATTAAAAGAATAGAAAAAAAATTACTTTCTTTCTGAGTCAATTAGTTTAATTTAAAAAATATTATCTCTTATATTTTCTAGTAGTTTGCTCTTTTAAGTTTAAAATAATTGAATGAAAAAGTCTACAAACCACTTATCTTTTTCTAGCATAGATTTAAATATCTTTTATAATTTTTAAATTTGAAGTCAGGTTTTAAAAAGCATAACTTACATTTACTAAGATTCACTCTTTTTCAGGTGCACAGTTCTTTGAATTTTACTAAATAAATACAGTTGTATGACTGCCACCAGAATCAAAGTATCAAATATTTCCACAACTTCCTCATCCCCCTAAGAGTTTCCTCAGGTCCCTGTGTAATCTGCAAGTAAAACATTTTAGAGGTGAATCAAAATTATAGTTGAGGTGTCCCAGTTGGTAAGGCAGGTTTTTCATCTAGGAGAATGCCACACAGAATTCAAATATGACTAAGCCAAGGAGCTTATTTTTGTTTTTCTTCCCAACCCCTATGCTGAAATCCCAGCTGTGCCTCATTGGTCTAAATGATTTTAGCAGTGCATGATTCCTTTTGCTTTGCAAATATACTTTAAGAAAAATTGTGGAGGTGTACTACTTTTAATTCAACGTGTCGACGTAACTATCTTCTTCAAGTATCTTCCAAATCCATCAGATGTTTAAAATATATTAGAGAAATAAACAAAAGAAGGCATAATTTGCGACGATGTGGATGGAACTAGAGGGTATCATGCTTAGTGAAATAAGTCAATTGGAGAAAGACAACTATCATATTATCTCCCTGATATGAGGAAGTGGAGAAGCAACATGGGCGGGTTAAGGGGGTAGGAGAAGAATAAATGAAACAAGATGGGATTGGGAGACAAACCATAAGTGACTCTTAATCTCACAAAACAAACTGAGGGTTGCTGGGGGGAGAGGGTTTGGGAGAGGGGGGTGGGGTTATGGACATTGGGGAGGGTATGTGCTATGGTGAGTGCTGTGAAGTGTGTAAATCTGGCGATTCACAGACCTGTACCCCTGGGGATAAAAATATATGTTTATAAAAAATAAAAAATTAAAAATGTTTAAAAAAAAAAACTTGATACCTTAATGTTAAAAAACAACAACAACAAAAAGACGGCATAATCTTTATGTTCAGGGGCTTTCAGATTAAGACAGAGAATAAATATGGATATATTTACAGTAAACAGAATATGGTCTATGGTAACCAGTAGGTGTTTAAGCATTTTTTTCTCCTTTGTTTACTATTGTTAGCCTGTGGAGAAGGGAATGTAGGAGGAAGTTGATGGAGTGGAAGAAGTGACAGTATTCAGCAGAATGGAGTAAATGTAAGAAGCTATAGAGTACCATGAAGAGAACAGATCAGGGATTTGGGTAGAGATGACCTTATTAAAAGATGATTATCATGGTTTTCTTTAGATAAAAGAAGCATTGTATAGTGAAGCCCTTCATTCATAGATGAGAAAACAGGCCCAAAGAGGTGCAATGACATGATCAAGGTCAACCAGAGAGTTTGCAGCAGATCCAGGACTAAAACTATCTCTCCTAATTTTTCTGATATTCATTTTACTAGTCTAAGTGCCTATCCTACTTGTTTTTAGGAGGCAACTGGCAATTCTTCTCTTATTTACACTTGCTTTACAAGACTCCTTACACCCTACTCTAGCTTTACCAAAAAAAAAAAAAAAAAAAACAACCCCAAAAAAACAAAACAAAATCCAAAACCAAAACCAAAACCAAAAAAACCCCAAACCAAACCAAAACAAAAAAACCATTAGCCATCACTTGGGGATGACACTCACTGCCTAGTAGGTGCCGCTCTCACAGCTTTTCTTAAGAGAATTCATCTCTACCTTTCTTTTCTCTTGGCAGAGTGCAGGCTTCTTCCTTTTTTTTTCTTTTTTTTTTTGCTGTAAGGCTAGCTAGAAACCTTGACTCTCTTGATATCATTTCTGCAGGGGGAAAATATTTTCCTAGTTCCAAATAAACTAAACTTTCAACAAAAAGTCAAATACATGGGTACTTTCTATAAATTTATCTGTATATGTTGGCTTTTCTATTCTGAAGAGACATTATATTTGCTGCTCAAATCTAAAACTATGACCTTGTATATATATAGGATCAACTATATCATACACAACTCTCCACAGGTTCTGGTGAAAACTGAGCTTTTTCCTTGCTAAAGCAGATCACAATTCTACTCCAAATTATAGAGAATGGTACAAAGTGTCTCACTATCTGGAAAACAGGTAGAATATATGAGAAAGGAAAATTTACAGTGGAAAAGGCACTGGTGACAGGGTCTTGATGCCATAGTTCTTTGCTGAAATGCAGTTTTTTTCAGGTGGCTTCTCTAAAAGATAAAGGGCTACTTGGATACCAAGCTCAAGTCCACAAAGGAAATACAAATTAGCATTACACCAAAGGTAGCACTTTCAACATCATCTGTGGGTATTTTCACCATAATGTTCCATGTTCAAAAATATTTTTGAAATGTCTATATGCACACAACACTGTGCTATGGGGAATATTTAAAAAGTAGAATAACAAGAGAAAATAGTGCATGATATAGGGACAATTTGGAAACATAAGCTGTAAGTATTGTGGGAATTTGGAATCAAGAAATAAAATTGTATAGAACAAGGAGGTTTTATGAAAGAAACTCAAGCCTTGAAGGACAGAATTTGTACATATGGAGAAGAATAAAAAGCAGAGCAAAGATTCGGTTGGATGTTCCACTACAGTGGCATTGGCGTCTATTTTGTGTGACTGGTGAATTCATTCTGAATGGTCGTTGTACCTGCCAAATGGGTTGTTAGATATTCTGAAGCTCATCCCAGCAGGCATTTCACAACACAGATGTGGAAGGGGCTATGAGGTCAGGGAGTGGTTCAGCTCGCCTGGGCCATCAATCAAATGTAACAATTAAAGTGATCAGAAATAGAGATTAGTCTTTAATTGTTGCTGTGTTTTAGTTGTCTTACATATTGTGTGCGCTCACTTCTTCTAAGGTTATACAACTAATCTCTCAGTCATGTTAACATCAGCTTTAACTTCATTATCATATAGCCTTATGTATCAAGCTGACAAACACACTCAATGGATATAGATGATGCTTATTATTCTTTACCAGAATAACAACGGTACTGTCACTTAACAACATTCAGATCCAATTTCAATCCCTTCGCGATACAAAGTTTAAAGCAATCTCATCAAGAAATAGCAGAGCTGGCCAGTCTTCTCCAGCAGGTGCTTCTGCTGTTTCACCTTTTGAGGTAAGTAGCCTCAGGCCATGGAACCAATTTTCAGCAGTGATTTGCTATGATATTGAATACACATCTCAATACCCTATAGATAGAAAAGAAGGATCTGATTCATCAACACTTTTCTTTAGGTCAGCAAACACTCAGGGAACAATTAGACTGTTTATAAAGCCTTGGTACCTAGAATACTGCAAAGTCAATTTTAAAAATATATTGAATATGTGAGCTTTTCCAAATTGTCATCAGCTGTGATGACAAGCTATTAAAGAAGCTATTGTAGAGGACTGAAGGAGCAGCTGATTTCAAAATAGTAAATCAAGTCTTGGTCAAGAGCACTGATGAAAAGAGAACAGGATTCTTGCTGTGTTTATGAGTAGCTCAAGACAGCTTTAATACACATCAATCACAGGTAGGCATCGTGCTCTGGTCCATGCCCCTGACTCTCAGTGTGACCTTTTGTGAGTCACCAGACTGCTTTCAGGCTCGGTTACTCAGCCGAAAACAAAGCCGAGGAGCAGAAACCTCAATGAAAAACAGGCACTGCATCACTAATGAGATTTCCTGGGGAAATAAATTCCTCACCTCTATAACCCTCTCTCCGTGACACTCCCCACTCTAGATTGCCACGTCCCACAAATTCAAGAGAAGGTGGACAAAGCAAAGTGCTTGAGGCTTGTGGCTATGTGACACTCCCAGCTTCAGAAGCGTTTATCAGGAAGATTTCACTGTGCTTACTTAAAATAGGGAAGCCACAAAGAAAAAGGGTCACACTACCTTGCTTTAGAAATTGGAGCGCTAGCTTTGGATTCAAAAATCTCTCAGTCAGTTATGGTTTACTTAGACTTGGAAGGACTGGCCAAGGAATCTCTTTTTTCAGTTGGTTCTAAAGAGTTATGGCTATACAACCAGTACTTTGAAATATTTCCAATTCCCTCTAGGCAAAAGCATTCATTGCTGTGAAACTTGCTGCTAAAAGCCCAAGATTAGAGTTACCATGAACATGTGACAGTGTCACCATGGATAAAACAAAGTTTAGAACAGAAGAGCCAGAAGAGCAGCTTTTTAGGAGGGTAGTAATATGGGCAGAAAGTAGGCCTGGGGTTTGGAAATGCCACCAATACTGTCAACTACCACAGCTTCTGGGTACAATAGGCCACCTGCAGAAGAAGAAAGCACATAAGGAAGATGCGGCCGACACAACTTACGGCCTTTGAGAATGAGGCTGCACTTTTGCTTTTAAGATTGTTCATCCCTTATGGGCTTCAGATACACACACACACACACACACACACACACACACACACACACGAGGGTCTCCTTTCTGTGGCTAGCCCCTTTGGAAAGCTTCCACATGAGTGAACACTACTGAATCAGTCAGTCTATTTAGTGACTTGTAAGAAAAGCTGACGATATCACTGCTCCAAGGCAGGCTGCCACCCCAGAGCCTCAATCGTAACTAATGGGGGTTTAAAAGGGAGATCAGAAAATATCATGCAGATAAAATACTGAGATAGGAGAAAAGACCATAACCTCAATCTGCAAAATGTAATAGCTTTGTCAAAATAAAAGCCAAAGCTAAACTCTCCCGCTGCTGCACACCTCCCAGCTCGAGGGAACTGTTCAAGCAGAGAGGCATTTTCTATTAGCACAAACTCTGAATGCAGCAGGGAGAAACTCAGCCATAATATCTGCACAACGGCCCCTCCATGCAAACACCATTCCAGTAATGGGAAATTTTAATGATGTAAAGCAGCAAGGTCACACGATATGTCCAGGCAGCCCGTGGAAAGACACTACCTCTGCAGATATTACAGAGGAGAGCTCAGAATTGCTCTTGGTTCATTAGGCTTTGCCTGAGGGTTTTTTTCTTCCACTATTAACTACAAACAAGGTTGAGGTTCCTGTTACTCAGTTCCTTGTATGCAATGCAAAGAGGTGAAGGGCAGGGTTTGTAAATATGGAAAGGCAGACGCTTAGACATGTTTTTACAATACTTGAAATATTCTCTCTGAGTCACCTTAAATATGAAAATTGCAAAAGCCTTATCAATGTTGCAGTAGTTTTTTCCTAGCAGAAGAACTTTTTATCTACTTGCGTGTAGATAAAGGTACTATATGCACATAAATATACACACATGGGGTGGATTGATTCCCTCCCCTACATATAGCACCACCACATCTTCTTAAAGTTTGCTTCCTTCTCCCAGCTTTATGACCCCATTGAGATCACTCTTACTGTTTTCTTCCTCGTTACATTTTGATATTTCAAAGCATGGCCTGGATCTCACTCCCATCTCCCCACTCCACATTATTAATGAATTGGAAAGCAGACATCATTAGTTTTCGGAGACCATTTCTTTTAAAATTTACAGGCCCCTTCATCTGAATCCCCAGAGACAGTCTGCTGTTCTCATCTTAGAATCTTATTAGCATCATATCTTCTGTATCCTGCCATGCAAACTGCATGGCTATGCACTTTCTAGCACTTGACCCTTTTGCAGACGGAATTAATTTACTCTTTGAAGATGCAGCAGCATGCTGTTGTGCTTGTTAAAGAAAGAAAAGCCAAGCAAGGAGATGGCAAAGCAAGCAAAGAAAATTCCTGGTTTAAAAGCAAGCTCTTGTAAGGCAAGTTACGTAGAGACTGGGCAGGAGAAACTAATAGCCAGTAACTCTTGATAGAAACAGGCAAATTAACTGATGAGCAGAGATCACTGAGAATATCTGCTTCTAACTACTAATAAGCACCCTCGTATGGAAAAGATTACATATTACAGAATACAATTATTGTGTACTAGAACCCTTTATTCTTAGAAGATTCTTTGGTTTAATGCAGGTTAGCATTAGAAGACAACCCAAGCAACTAATTCTGATTTGGTCAGACACATGACCTGTCTCTTGAAACCTTTCAGACTCATTTACTCTGTACTCACTGTTCAACAGGTATTGTTCTAGATGCTGAAGATATAACATTGGGTAGGACAAGATCCCCTTCATTTGCAGAACTTACTTTCTAGTGAAGGAGTGAAAAAAAAAAAAAACCTAAGCTGACAATTAAAAATATAACTTTAGGTAGCTATAAGCACTATGAAAGAAAATGAAGCCATGTAAAGGAATAGAGTGTTAAGGAGAATTATTTGAAACAAGGTAATCTATTACTTAGAAATTGACTTTCAACTGGACATTAATATTGTAAAAGAGCAAGCCCTATGAAGATCTCAGGGACCAGTATTCCAAAAAGCACACAAAGGCCTTGAGACTAGAACAAGCTTGGCATCTCTAAATTTAAATATAACCAATGCAGTTGGAGTGGGATAGTGGGGGAGTAAGTGGTGGGATAAATAGGCAGTAATTAGAAGTAAACACTTAAAGACCATAACAAGGAATCTGAATTTTATCTTACCCATGATGAAAGCAATCAAAGAGTACAGATTTATGCTTTGAGATCACTCCTACTGTTTTGAAAAGAACAGAATCAAGGGTGGGAATAAGAGAGCAGAATAAAAGCAAGGAAACTAGATAGGAGATTATCCCAGAAATCTACACAGGAAATTATTATGGCATCTTGGACTTAGGGTGGTAGCAGTGGAGGTGGAGAGAGGTGGAGCAATTCAGGATATATTTTGAAGAGAGAAATATAGGACTTGTTAAGGAAATGGATGAGTGAGTGAATGGTGACAGATTTAACAGTACCAGAAAACTGAAGGGGGAAAAGATTCAAGACAAATAAAAAGCTTCATTTTGGCCAGGTTAAATTTTGGGTGACCACTAGTTTTAAAAGAGTAGATAGGGTAGAGCTCATAGGAGGGATCTGGAATTAAGACAGGTATATATTTATAATTGCAAACTTCCTGAATTGTTTCAGGATGGATGAGATCATCATAGAGTGAGTTTAGATGGATGGCTTTGGGGCATTCCAAAATGCAAAGGTCAGGAAGAAAAAAAGCAGCATCAAAGGAGACTGAAAAGGAATAACCAGGGTTACCCAAGAATAACCAGAAAACACTACCACCAACAAGAAAAAGGACATTCGAAAAAAGAGGGAGTAATCAACTGTATAAAATGTCACTAAGAATTTAGGTAAAATAAGAACTGATAGTTGGTTATTTGATGGCAAGACAAAGTCATTTGTCACCTTGACTGAAGAGTTCCATAAGTGATAGGAGTGTTAATGAGAGAAACTTGATTGAAGTGAATTACAGACAAAATGGAGTATGATGGTGAAAAAAACTAAAATGAAACAAAGAACGAGGTAGCGAGAGTAGACTCTACTAATCATTCTTCTCAGAAAGGAGAGCAGGGAAACAAAGTGATATTTGGAGTGTTATGTTGGGACGAAGGAAGGTTTTAAGTTGGGAGCAACCACAGCAAACTTGTGTTGGGTCGGCGGCTCCGGGAATGCAGGAGGAACAACAGAAATGACCGCTGGGCCGCCATCTTCCAGCCCCCCTCCCCTTAACCTTTGACTCTCCCGCCAAAAGGATATATGCCCAGGTCACGTCTCCATAGGTCACCGGATACTATGCAGGAAATAGGAGTATCAGGGCCCCTCCCCATATCCTCCGATCACCAAATACCTTACCATGTATGGATGTGATCCCATGCCCTGCCTTGGCCGGATAAAAGACCCCACTGATGCCATCTCAGCGCGACTTCCCCGACTCCCCTCTCCAGAGTCGTAGAACCTCGCCTGAGAGGGCTGACCTTCTCCCGGCGTGACTTTCCTAGCTTCCCTTCTCCTGAGCCCTGAAACTTCAATGGAGAGTGCCTTTATTGAATCTTGCCTTGTGCCTACCTCGCCTGGTGTTGTGTTTACCTCGCCTGCAAAACTTTACAACTTGTACACCATCAAGAATGATCCTAACAGAAAAGAAAAAGAATGATGTGTAAGAAAGAGTGTGTAATTGCAGGAAACATAGCTTTGACTAAAGAAGGGAAGAGAGCCAATTCCCAAGTCATGGCATTGGCCTTACACCAGAGCATGGACATGTCATTAATGGTAATATGAGGGGAAATAGAGCTTCAGGTGTTAGATTTGGTTGTGAGAGAAACCAGTTCTCTTTTGTTAGTTTCTAGTTTCTCAATGAAGTAAGACAAAATTATCAACTGATAGTGAGTAATACAAAGGATGGTTTGAGATTTCTAGTAAAAAACTGTAAATGAGGCTAGTCCGTATGATTGTATGTTTTTCCCCCAGCCACATTTGGCTGTTCAGATAAGGGTGAGAATAGGTGGTATGTTAGATTTACCAACATTGGGTTTACTAGCAAGTATAATAAGGGAAAAAGGAGTAAAAAAGTAAGCAGAATGATAACAGTAATGGACCAGGAATACAATTTTGCTGATGTGAGGACTAATGGCATGAAGAAGGTGAATATGAATTAGCTGATGTGTAAGTACAATGGGTTGAAGAAGTATTGTTATATAGATACTGAAGTTTAAGTGAACTATAAACATATTCTAAAATGGAATTCTTATGTCTAGATTTTGGAAATGGTGTAGTGGGTACTTGGAAAGAGGAAAGGACTAGTAGAAATGAGGAAATCAGGGGCACCTGGGTGGCTCAGTAGTTAAGCTTCTGCCTTCAGCTCAGGTCATGATCCCAGGGTCCTGGGATTGAGCCCGACATCGGGCTTCCTGCTCCGTGGGAAGCCTGCTTCTCCCTCTCTCACTCTCCCTGCTTATGCTCCCTCTTTCTTGCTGTATCTCTTTCTGTCAAATAAATAAAATAACTAAAATAAATTGTCAAATAAAATCTTTTTAAAAATGTGGAAATCAAGGAATGATGTGGTTGCTGAAATCACCAAAAATGTTGCAAGGTGTGATGGTGCAGAGGAATATAGTGAGCCAGCTGCTGACTACAAAAATTACTCAGTCAGGAAATTAAGCAAATGACCACAAAAAGGATAGATAGTGAGGACCATAATCTATTGGTATTTGATTCAAAAGAATTGGTTTTATAGAGGAGAAAGTAGAAGGACCTGAATGGACCTTTCAGGAGAAAGGAGGACATCAATCCCACCTAAGGCCCTGAGGATATGTGAAAAAAAAAAAGCAGCCAACACTTGACAGAGTGAGAGGAAAAACAGTGCCCTAAGGGATAACCTGGTTTTAGTTAGACTGAGAAGTTGGAACATTTTTGGTATGAGGTTAATAATACATGGGATTTTTTTTTTTTTCTGATGATAAAGCATGAGTTCCAGAAAGGGTGGTGGAAATAGCAATAGGAAATTGGATCAGGCTTGGGGATGTACAGAGCCACATAGGGATGAGCATACAAGTCATGATGATGACCTTTGAGCTGTACTGTTCAATGCAGTAACCTCTAGTCAAATGTGCCTACTGAGGACTTCAAATGTACTTGGTCAGAATTAAGATATGCTGTAGGGATAAAACACATGCTGGATTTTGAAGATTTAGGACTTAAAATATCTCATATTTCATACTGATTAAAAACTAAAATAATCTTTTGAACATATCAGGTTAAATGTTATTAAAATTAGTTTCACTTTTTATTTTAGTCTATCTTATTGTAGAGAGAGAGAGTGAGAATGCCAGGAGTGGTGGTGAGGGGTGCAGACAGAGACAGAGGGAAAGAGAGAATCTTAGGAAGGATCCATGCTGGGCTGGGTGTGGAGCCCAACTGGAGGTTTGATCCCACAATCCTCAGATCATGACCCGAGCCTAAATCAAGAGCTGGACACTTAACTGAGCCACACAGGTGCCCCTAATTTCACTATTTTAAAGTATAAATTTGGTTACTAAAAAATCTAAAATTACATATATAACTCAAATTATATTCCTGTTGGGTGGTGCAATTTTAGAAGCTTTCATTTCTGGTGATGACCTGAATGTGGATGTTAGACATGCTGGAATTAGGTCTGATTAGCTTAAGGGAAGGTAGGCTAACAGTTCCAGTTATGGCTATCCCTTTGCAGTGGTCTTTTTTATTTTTGCTCCAGTGTGGCCCTTGGACCAGAAGCAGTGGCACTGTACCTGGGAGTTGCTTAGAAATCCAAAATCTCAGGCTCTGTCCCATACCTACTGAATCAGAACCTGCAATTTAATGATATCCCCAGGTGAGTCTTATATGTATAATGAAAGTAGTATCTAGTGGTGAAGTGGATAAAGTAGAGGCTAGGGAAGGAGTGTACTGGGAACACCTTGTTGGGTGAGAAATGGTTTTATCAGTGGGTAATTTCTGGGCTGGAAGAGAAGCAGTTAGATCTCCGATAACTATGAGTCTCTACACATGCCCTGTCTAATATAGTAGCTGATGGCCACACTTGAAATGTGGCTGTTCCAAAATGAGACATTCTATAAGCCAAAGATATACCAGGTTTTGAAGACTTAGTATGAAAAAAAAGAGAGTGAAATATCTTATTAATAAATTTCAAATGATGATAAAGTGTTAAAATGACAAAATTCTGGATGTATTGGGTTAAATTAAACATTGCTAAAATTAATTTCATCTGTTTATTTGTTTTAACTCTAGCTATTAGGAAATTAAGCAATTATATGTGACTCATATTACATTCCTATTAGAGAGCACTGCTCTAGACTATACTTTAAGAGCAAACTCTCCAGGATGTTCCCATACAGACAGATTCTGTAGAGCAGGGGCTGGCAAACTATGATCCACAAGCCAAGTGTGGACCACTGCCTATTTTTGTACATGAAAGTTTATTGGAATTCAGCCATGTTCATTCTTTTAAATTGTCCATGGTTACTTTCATGCTACAATGACAGGACCGAGTATTTGAGACTGAGACTTAGAGCTCATAAACTCTAAAACTTTAAGCATCTGTCTCCATGGAAAAAGTTTGCTATAGAGTAAAGATGGAAAAGCCTCACTGCTTCCAATTTCAGGACAGTCCAGGATTCATATTCATATATGGAAAGTTGGATTATATCTAGAAAAATATTTTCATGATAGTAGTTGAAAATCAGGATTACCTTTTATAATTGTATATTTAATTGTACTTTTGAGTTATTGAAACCATAATGCTGTTGCTATTTAAAATTTATTTTAAAGGGAACAGTCTTTAGGATTTATGAGACTTCATTTATGAGCTTGGATTCTAATGATAGCCAGATGCTACCAAATTTTCAATCATTTAAATTGGTTTATTTTCTTCTTATTCTCCTTTTACACGTTGAGTAACCACTTACTAATACAGTATCAAATGCTGGAAGTACATAGTGACTTTGAAGATAATGAAATTACGTAGATTTGAATTAATCATTTGAGTGGTAATGATGTGCCCCTTTGTAATATGGAAAAAACAAACTTGTTAAGATTATTAGTGCCTATCATTATTGTTTTTCCATCTTCATTCCTGCTATACTACCCTGGTTTAAGACTTAATAAGTCTTGCATATTATACCAATATCCTTTCCATCTGATTTTCTTTTTCTTAAATTTATTTTAAGAATAAATTATTTTATTCCTCTTCAATCCATTTTCCTTGCCTTTCCTAGACCAGTATTTTTAAAACACTACTTTACTCTTTAAACCTCTTTGCTCAGAAATCCTTGGGATCTACTAAATATTAAAAATCCTGTTAGGTTCATAAACTGGCTCCTAGATAATCTTGTAATCTTATTTCCCATTATTAATTTCCAATCTAAAGCACTCCCAGATTGCCATATAGACCATGATGTTTCAGATTGGTTCAATCTTCTACAGTTCTCTATAATATGTTTGGTTCAGGTTATTGTCTTCCAGATTATAACAATCCCCTACAACAACTTTCCCCTACAACAAGTTTCACTGTCTCCATTCATCACTTTAATCCAAGGTCATACAACTGCTTGAAAATTTTCTAAAATCATAAACTTGTTATGTTTTTCTCCATGGTAACAAGAAAAAAATAACAGATAAAATAAAACTCATACTAATGTAGACTAGGAAGAGTGGTGGATTTAAGGTCATCTTGATGAACTCATTTCAAAGGTAAGCAGCAACAACAGCAGAAAAAAAAGTCTATGAAAAATGGAGATATTTTGTAGGGTCAAGAGGAAATCAATCAAGCTACAAGCAATAGTGATGGGAGAAGACTAGAGTCTGGAGGAGCCTGATATCCACCACTAGTTTACTTGGCATAATAATTCTTCCACCCCAAATTTTGCTGAGAGAGCAACAATGAAGGCAGGGCTTAAAAGAATAAAGAATTTGGAGGAGGAGTCAAGATGGCGGAGAAGTAGCAGGCTGAGACTACTTCAGGTAGCGGGAGATCAGCTAGATAGCTTATCTAAAGATTGCAAACACCTACAAATCCAATGGGAGATGGAAGAGAAGAAGAACAGCAACTCTAGAAACAGAAAATGAACCACTTTCTGAAAGGTAGGACTGGCGGAGAAGTGAATCCAAAGCGACGGGAAGATACACCGTGGGGGGAGGGGCCGGCTCCCAGCAAGCGGCGGAGCAATGGAGCACAAAATCGGGACTTTTAAAAGTCTGTTCCGCTGAGGGACATCGACCCAGAGGCTTAACCGGGGTGAAGCCCACCCAGGGTCAGCGTGGCCTCAGGTCCTGCAGGGTCACAGAAGGATCGGGTGTCTAAGTGTCGCAGAGCTTACAGGTATCAGAACGGGGAAGCCGGCTACAGAGACAGAGCCGAGGAGTGACTCTCAGCTCGAGGATACCTTGAACTGGTTGCAGGCTCGGTCAGCTCGGAGTGCGGCCGGAGGCCAGGGTGACGGGAGTCATTGGGCGCTGTTCTCTGAGGGCGCACTGACGAGTGGGGCCCCGGGCTCTTGGCTCCTCTGGGCCGGAGACCAGGAGGCCGCCATCTTCATTCCTGCCCTCCGGAACTCTACGGAAAGCGCTCAGGGAACAAAAGCTCCCGAAAGCAAACCCGAGCGGATTACTCAGCCCGGCCCCGGGTAAGGGCGGTACAACTCCGCCTGGGGCAAAGACACTTGAGAATCACTACAACAGGCCCCTCCCCCAGAAGATCAACAAGAAACCCAGCCAGGACCAAGTTCACCTACCAAGGAGTATAGTTTCAATACCAAGGAGAGCAGCGGAATTCCAGAGGAGGAGAAAGCAAAGCACGGAACTCATGGCTTTCTCCCCATGATTCTTTAGCCTTGCAGTTAATTTAATTTTTTTTTCTTTTTCAATTTTTTTTTCTTCTTCTGCTAAATTTTTTTAACTTTTACCCTTTTCTTTTTTTAACGTTTTTTAACTAGTTTATCTAATATATATATATATATTTTTTTTTCCTTTTTATATTTTTTCTTTATTGGTTTTCTTTTTTTTAATTGTTTCTTTTTTTTTTTTTTTCCTTTCTGAACCTCTTTTTATCCCCTTTCTCCCCCCTCACGATTTGGGATCTCTTCTCATTTGGCTAAAGCATATTTTCCTGGGGTTGTTGCCACACTTTTAGTATTTTACTTGCTCCTTCATATACTCTTATCTGGACAAAATGACAAGGCGGAAAAATTCACCACAAAAAAAAGAACAAGAGGCAGTACCAAAGGCTAGGGACCTAATCAATACAGACATTGGTAATATGTCAGATCCAAGTTCAGAATGATGATTCTCAAGGTTCTAGCTGGGCTCGAAAAAGGCATGGAAGATATTAGAGCAAACCTCTCGGGAGATATAAAAGCCCTTTCTGGGGAAATAAAAGAACTAAAATCTAACCAAGTTGAAATCAAAAAAGCTATTAATGAGGTGCAATAAAAAATGGAGGCTCTGACTGCTAGGATAAATGAGGCAGAAGAAAGAATTAGTGATGTAGAAGACCAAATGACAGAGAATAAAGAAGCTGAGCAAAAGAGGGACAAACAGCTACTGGACCACGAGGGGAGAATTTGAGAGATAAGTGACACCATAAGACGAAACAACATTAGAATAATTGGGATTCCAGAAGAAGAGGAAACAGAGAGGGGAGCAGAAGGTATATTGGAGAGAATTATTGGAGAGAATTTCCCCAATATGGCAAAGGGAACAAGCATCAAAATCCAGGAGGTGCAGAGAACCCCCCTCAAAATCAATAAGAATAGGTCCACACCCCATCACCTAATAGTAAAATTTACAAGTGTTAGTGACAAAGAGAAGATCCTGAAAGTAGCCCGGGAAAAGAAGTCTGTAACATACAATGGTAAAAATATTAGATTGGCAGCAGACTTATCCACAGAGACCTGGCAGGCCAGAAAGAGCTGGCATGATATATTTCAGAGTACTAAACGAGAAAAACATGCAGCCAAGAATACTATATCCAGCTAGGCTATCATTGAAAATAGAAGGAGAGATTAAAAGCTTCCAGGACAAACAAAAACTGAAAGAATTTGCAAATACCAAACCAGCTCTACAGGAAATATTGAAAGGGGTCCTCTAAGCAAAGAGAGACCCTAAAAGTAGTAGATCAGAAAGAAACAGAGACAATATACAATAACAGTCACCTTACAGGCAATACAATGGCACTAAGTTCATATCTCTCAATACTTACCCTGAATGTTAATGGGCTAAATACCCAAATCAAAAGACACAGGGTATCAGAATGGATAAAAAAACAAAACCCATCTATATGTTGCCTACAAGAAACTCATCTTAAACCCGAAGACACCTCCAGATTTAAAGTGAGGGGGTGGAAAAGAATTTACCATGCTAATGGACATCAGAAGAAAGCAGGGGTGGCAATCCTTATATCAGATCAATTAGATTTTAAGCCAAAGACTATAATAAGAGATGAGGAAGGACACTATATCATACTCAAAGGAACTATCCAACAAGAAGATCTAACAATTTTATATATCTATGCCCCTAACGTGGGAGCAGCCAACTATATAAACCAATTAATAACAAAATCAAAGAAACATATCGACAATAATACAATAATAGTAGGGGACTTTAACACTCCCCTCACTGAAATGGACAGATCATCCAAGCAAAGGATCAACAAGGAAATTAAGGCCTTAAATGACACACTGGACCAGATGGACATCACAGATATATTCAGAACAGTTCATCCCAAAGCAACAGAATACATATTCTTCTCTAGTGCACATGGAACATTCTCCAGAATAGATCACATTCTTGGTCCTAAATCAGGTCTCAACTGTTATCAAAAGATTGGAATCATTCCCTGCATATTTTTAGACCACAATGCTCTGAAGCGAGAACTCAATCACAAGAGGAAATTTGGAAAGAACCCAAATACATGGAGACTAAACAGCATCCTTCTAAAGAATGAATGGGTCAACCAGGAAATTAAAGAAGAATTGAAAAAATTCGTGGAAACAAATGATAATGAAAACACAACAGTTCAAAATCTGTGGGACACAACAAAGGCAGTCCTGAGAGGAAAATATATAGCGGTACAAGCCTTTCTCAAGAAACAAGAAAGGTCTCAGGTACACAACCTAACCCTACACTTAAAGGAACTGGAGAAAGAACAAGAAAGAAACCCTAAACCCAGCAGGAGAAGAGAAATCATAAAGATCAGAGCAGAAATCAATGAAATAGAAACCAAAAAAACAATAGAACAAATCAATGAAACTAGGAGCTGGTTCTTTGAAAGAATTAATAAGATCGATAAACCCTGGCCAGACTTATCAAAAAGAAAAGAGAGAGGACCCAAATAAATAAAATCATGAATGAAAGAGGAGAGATCACAACTAACACAAAGAAATACAGAGAATTATAAGAACATACTATGAGCAACTCTACGCCAACAAATTTGAAAATCTGGAAGAAATGGATGCATTCCTAGAGACATATAAACTACCACAACTGAACCAGGAAGAAATAGTAAGCCTCAACAGACCCATAAGCAGTAAGGAGATTGAAACAGTCATCAAAAATCTCCAAACAAACAAAAGCCCAGGGCCAGATGGCTTCCCGGGGGAATTCTACCAAACATTTAAAGAAGAACTAATTCCTATTCTCCTGAAACTGTTCGAAAAAATAGAAATAGAAGGAAAACTTCCAAACTCATTTTATGAGGCCAGCATCACCTTGATCCCAAAACCAGACAAGGATCCCATCAAAAAAGAGAACTACAGACCAATATCCTTGATGAACACAGATGCAAAAATTCTCGCCAAAACACTAGCCAATAGGATTCAATAGTACATTAAAAGGATTATTCACCACGACCAAGTGGGATTTATTCCAGGGCTGCAAGGTTGGTTCAACATCCGCAAATCAATCAATGTGATACAACACATTAATAAAAGAAAGAACAAGAACCATATGATACTCTCCATAGATGCTGAAAAAGCACTTGACAAAGTACAGCATCCCTTCCTGATCAAAACTCTTCAAAGTGCAGGGATAGAGGGCACATACCTCAATATTATCAAACCCATCTATGAAAAACCCACCGCAAATATCATTCTCAATGGAGAAAAACTGAAAGCTTTTCCGCTAAGGTCAGGAACACGGCAGGGAAGTCCATTATCACCACTGCTATTCAACATAGTACTAGAAGTCCTAGGCTCAGCAATCAGACAACAAAAGGAAATTAAAGGCATCCAAATCGGCAAAGAAGAAGTCAAACTATCACTCTTCGCAGATGATATGATACTATATGTGGAAAACCCAAAAGACTCCACTCCAAAACTGCTAGAACTTGTATAGGAATTCAGTAAAGTGTCAGGATATAAAATCAATGCACAGAAATCAGTTGCATTTCTCTACACCAACGACAAGACAGAAGAAAGAGAAATTAAGGAGTCAATCCCATTTACAATTGCACCCAAAACTATAAGATACCTAGGAATAAACCTAACCAAAGAGACTAAGAATCTATACTCAGAAAACTATAAAGTACTCATGAAAGAAATTGAGGAAGACACAAAGAAATGGAAAAATGTTCCATGCTCCTGGGTTGGAAGAATAAATATTGTGAAGATGTCTATGCTACCTAAAGCAATCTACACATTTAATGCAATTCCTATCAAAGTACCATCCATTTTTTTCAAAGAAATGGAACAAATAATCCTAAAATTTATATGGAACCAGAAAAGACCTCGAATAGCCAAAGGAATATTGAAAAAGAAAGCCAAAGTTGGTGGCATCACAATTCCGGACTTCAAGCTCTATTACAAAGCTGTCATCATCAAGACAGCATGGTACTGGCACAAAAACAGACACATAGATCAATGGAACAGAATAGAAAGCCCAGAAATAGACCCTCAACTCATGGTCAACTAATCTTCAACAAAGCAGGAAAGAATGGCCAATGGAAAAAAGACAGCCTCTTCAACAAATGGTGTTGGGAAAATTGGACAGCCACATGCAGAAAAATGAAATTGGATCATTTCCTTACACCACACACGAAAATAGACTCCAAATGGATGAAGGATCTCAATGTGAGAAAGGAATCCATCAAAATCCTCGAGGAGAACACAGGCAGCAACCTCTTCGACCTCAGCCGCAGCAACATCTTCCTAGGAACATCACCAAAGGCAAGGGAAGCAAGGGCAAAAATGAACTATTGGGATTTCATCAAGATCAAAAGCTTTTGCACAGCAAAGGAAACAGTTAACAAAACCAAAAGACAACTGACAGAATGGGAGAAGATATTTGCAAACGACATATTGGATAAAGGGCTACTGTCCAAAATCTATAAAGAACTTAGCAAACTCAACATCCAAAGAACAAATAATCCAATCAAGAAATGGGCAGAGGACATGAACAGACTTTTCTGCAAAGAGGACATCCAGATGGCCAACAGACACATGAAAAAGTGCTCCATATCACTCGGCATCAGGGAAATACAAATCAAAACCACAATGAGATATCACCTCATGCCAGTCAGAATGGCTAAAATTAACAAGTCAGGAAATGACAGATGCTGGCAAGGATGTGGAGAAAGGGGAACTCTCCTACACTGTTGGTGGGAATGCAAGCTGGTGCAACCACTCTGGAAAACAGCATGGAGGTTCCTCAAAATGTTGAAAATAGAACTACCCTATGACCCAGCAATTGCACTACTGGGTATTTACCCTAAAGATACAAACGTAGTGATCCGAAGGGGCACGTGCACCTGAATGTTTATAGCAGCAATGTCTACAATAGCCAAACTATGGAAAGAACCTAGATGTCCATCAACAGATGAATGGATAAGGAAGATGTGGCATATATACACAATGGAATACAATGCAGCCATCAAAAGAAATGAAATCTTGCCATTTGCGACGACGTGGATGGAACTAGAGGGTATCATGCTTAGCGAAGTAAGTCAATTGGAGAAAGACAACTATCATATTATCTCCCTGATATGAGGAAGTGGAGAAGCAACATGGGCGGGTTAAGGGGGTAGGAGAAAAATAAATGAAACAAGATGGGATTGGAAGGGAGACAAACCATAAGTGACTCTTAATCTCACAAAACAAACAGGGTTGTTGGGGGGAGAGGGGTTGGGAGAGGGGGGTGGGGTTATGGACATTGGGGAGGGTATGTGCTATGGTGAGTGCTGTGAAGTGTGTAAACCTGGCGATTCACAGACCTGTACCACTGGGGATAAAAATATATTATATGTTTATAAAAAATAATATTAAAAAAAAAAAGAATAAAGAATTTGATTAATATATTACATTATTCAGGTACCTGGAATTTAGGACCCTAGTGCAGCTAAATAAAAAGATGAATGGAAATTAGCTGTAACTGCAGGCCAAAACCCTCTAAGCCCAATACTAATAAGATAAAAGGGATTAATTTCTCAATGGAGGCAGCCTGAAAGATAGAGCATTGGGCTGGCCAAGAAGAGATAATCTTTATTAAAACTGTAGCTTCACCACAGATTAACTCTAGTAATATTTGTTTAGTAAAGTTGAATTATCACCTTAGATATCAGACAAAGAGTTCAGGCTGTTGCAGAAAAAGCCAAATGAGGGGCGCCTGGGTGGCTCAGTCATTAAGCTGCTGCCTTTGGCTTAGGTCATGGTCCTGGAGTCCTGGGATGGAACCCCGCATTGGGTTCCCTGCTCAGCTGGAAGCCTACTTCTCCCTCTCCCACCCCCCTGCTTGTGTTCCCTCTCTCACTGTTTCAAAAAAATAAATAAAATATTTAAAAAAAGAAGAGCCAAATGAAACAAAAAAATTATACTACAATCTCTTTCCTTCTATACACAATGTCTGGCATATAAAAAAATATCATGAGACATGTAAAGAAAGAAAATATGACACACGATCAAGAGATAAACACAAACACAGGTGCTTCAGATAATGTAATTAGCAGAGCAGACTCTCAAACTAATGTAAGTATGTTCAAAAACCTAGAGAACATGATGAGCAGAATTGGTGAACAGAAAGGTAATTTCAACAGAGAAACTGAAAACTTAAAGATCAACTGCATGGGGAATGTTAAGGAAATACGAAAAAAAGAGAAATGATACAAACTGAGGCAAAAAGGAAGAGGATTGAAAAAAAAATGAACAAATTATCAGTGATTCATACAATATCACGCAGTCTAACACATACATAATTGAAGTCCCAGAAGGGAAACAATGATAAGAATTATGACTGACTTCTCATAAGAAACAATGAATACCAGAAGAAAATGGAATAATATTTTTAAAGAGCTGAACAAAGAAAATTATCAATCTGGAATTTATAGCCAGTGAAATGATCTCTCAAAATGGAGGCAAAACAAAGACATTTTAGGATAAACAAAAATTGAGATAATGTCAAAGAAACTCCACTCTGTAGGAAGGAATGAAGAGCACTGGAAATAGATTGAGAAAAGGAAGAGTGGATTAACATATTTTTCTAATTCCTTTGACAAGTGATTGTTGAAAGTAAAAATAACAAGATTTAATGAAGAGCTTATAAAATACATAATAATAAAATATATGACAAAAACAGCACAAAGTATGGAAGGGGAAAATGGAATTATAATGTTGATGATTCTTAGTTTATATGTGAGTGAATATAATAATAATTCAGGATAGACTATGCTAAGTTAAGATTGCATATTATAGTACATAATGCAACCATTGGGGGGAAAATAAGGGACACAGTTTAAAAGAAATGATAAAGTTAAAAAAAAAAAGGATAAAGTAGTATACCTAAACATAGTCAATCTAAAAGCATTCAGGAAAGGAGAATCAAAGGAACAAAGAACAGATGGAACAAAAACAAAGCAAATAGCAAGGCGGTAGGCATAAACTCAACCATATTAACATTAAATATAAACGGGATAAATGTTATAGTTAAAAGGTAGAGATGGTGAGAATGAAATTTTTTATAAAAGATACAACTATACAGTATTTACAAGAAATCTACATAAATATAAGGACACTGATATACTAAAGATGAGAGAATGCAAAAGGAAATCATGTGCAAGAATTAATTATAAGAAAGCAAATGTGACTATATTAATATGACACAAAGTAGACTTCAAAACAAGTAATATTGCCATAGGTAGAGGTCATTTTATAATGATAAAATGGTCAATTAACAAAAAACACATAAGAATGTTAAATGTGTATATGCCTAATAACAGAACACCAAATATACGGAGCAAAAATTGACAAGACTAAAGAGAGAATAGTAAAAGAAATTTTAAACATACACATACTTTTCAAGGGCATATGGAACATTTGACTAAATATGTCATATGCTAGGCCATACAACAAGTCTCAGTAGATGTCAAAAGGTTAAATCACACGGAGTATTTCATGATTCTATGATCACAGAATTAAATTAGAAATCCATAATAAAAGCTATACAGAAAAATCTCCTAGCTATGTGGAACTTAAATGAACTTCTAAACACACATGAGTCAGAGAAGAAATACAAGAAAAATTAGGAGATATTTTGAAGTGAATAACAATATAAAACAAAATATCAGGAGAAGTGGGAGGCAGCTAAAGCAATGCTCAGAAGAAAAAAATAATTGATTTAATGCTTATTTTGGAAAAGAAGACTTAAATGATCTAAACTTTCACCAGAAGAAGCCAAGAAAAGAAGTGCAAAGTAAGTAAAATGAAGAAAACTATAAAGAGTGAAAATCAATGAAATAGGAAATGGACAAACAATAGAGAAAATCAACAAAGCCAAAAGTTGGTTATTTGAAAAGATTTCAAAGGTGATAAATCCCTAATAAGAATGATTTAAAAAGTAGACAAAACACAAATTAACATAACGGTAATGAAAAGGGGAACATCACCATAGATTCTAGGATATTGAAGGATAATATGGGAACATGACTACCAACCTTATGCCAGTAAATTCAACAATATAGACTAAATTAACATATTCTTTGAACAGAACAAACATATATCTTTTTCATTCAATTTCTGCATTTACTGATTTCCTTAAAGTCCACCTATAAAAACTATGGGGCAAGTGGTAGGACACGGAAATCAGAGTAAGAATCTTTGCCCTAAAAAATGAAGTCAAAATTGCTTTTCATGATATAAAAGATGTGTTTCACTTTTGACTTAGACTATCTATTTGGCCTCTTTTAGAGCCTCTCCCCAAAATTACATTGTACACTATTCACAATTCCTCTCAGTACACTTGATCTACTCATTCTAAAACTCACTTTATACCTGGTATTCCCTGTGCATGGCATGACTTATACACCTTTCTGCTCTGACAAACTCCTTTTCAGCATTTAAAACTAATGCCTCTAGTTTATTTTTATTTTATTTTGTTATGTTCAGTTAACTTTTCTGGATTTTTCAGACAGGTGTTTTGTATCTGATCCCTTAGAACTTTATTTCAATTATGGTGGTTACCACACTGAACTATAAGTTATCATACATATGTGTCTCCTAAGATATGTTTTTCTTGTTTTCATCCCCAATTCAGGTTATGAGTTATGTTTACAAGGGCTTATGTCAAACTGAATCAAGAGGAAAAACATGGAATGAATGGACATCATGTCTGATACTAAAGCATGATATGCTCAATTGTGTTACATACATTATACTTAGGTGCTCTTAAATATTTACATTGTGGGAACAAGCACTTATAAACTAACACAACTTCTGTGTTATACTGACATCATTCCAATTTATATTTACTGATTGTATAGCTACAAAACCAAATCATGAAATCAATATTTTAAAGTATTTTATTTTTAAAATGCTCTCTATAAAATGAATATCTTTCAAAATACAATTACTTTCTAGCACACTGTAAACACTTGATCTTGCCTGGGATAAACAGATTAAATATGTTTATCTTTCTAAGATATTTCATTAAGATATATATATATTTTTAAAGATTTTATTTATTTATTTGACAGACAGAGATCACAAGTAGGCAGGGAAACAGGCAGACAGAGAGGAGGAAGCAGGCTCCCTGCTGAGCAGAGAGCCCAATGCGGGGCTCGATCCCAGGACCCTGGGATCATGACCTGAGCCGAAGGCAGAGGCTTTAACCCACTGAGCCACCCAGGCGTCCCTTCATTAAGATATATTATGCCATTTCATTGAGATATATTATGGTGGATATCCAGGTAGCTGAGGACTATGTAGTAATCAATTTCTCCAAATTACACCTCCTTCAAATGATATAAAATAGATTTACAACTACAATGGGCTGTTTAAATGAAAATATAATGTGGTATTGTATTTAAAACATAAATAAAAGGAAAATATATGACAATAATACTACAAAGGTTGGAAAGGGAGAAATAGAAGAATTTCCTTGGAAGTTTTATACTATACAAGGAGCAGTACAATATCAACTTGAAGGTAGTTCATGATAAATTAAAGATGTACACTCTAATATAAAAATCAAAGAGAAAGAACTAGTTAACTAAGGAAAAGGATAAAATGGAATAAAAATATTCATTTCAGAAGAAAGTTTTAAAAAAAGAGGAAAAAAATAACAAGAGCTTGAACAAACAAAGCTAATAGAATGATGATAAATTTAAATTAGACACTAAGAGGTGAGCATGGCATAATATATAGAGTTGTTGAGTCTCTGTGTTGTACACTTGAAACTAATGTGGCACTGTGTGTCAACTATACTTAAAAAAATTGATTGTATGAAAATAAATAAGGCATCAAAGTTACATGAAATTTAAATGGCCCAGCACCCTAATAAAACGGCAAAGGTTTTCATAATGGATAAAAAATAAGCCCCAACTACTTGCTGTCTACAGAAAAGTACATTATTTTTTAAATCTAAATTTTAGTTAGCTAACATATACTACAATATTGGTTTCTGGAGTAGACTTCAGTGATTCCTCACTTCCATACAATACCCAGTGCTCATCACAACAAGTGCCCTCTCTAATATCCATCACCCATCTAGCTCATCCTTCACCCACCTCCTTCATCAACCCTCAGATTGTTCTCTGGCATTAAGAGTCTCTTAATTTTCATTGTACAGGTCTTATACATCTTTTGTCAGCTTTATTCCTGAGTATTTCATATTTTCTATGCTATTGTAGGCAGTTGTGTTTTTAATTTCAAATCTATTTGTTACCTGTACATAGCATAGAATGAGTTGAAAGTATTCTTTCAAGCCATAAGCCTTGTTTCCCTCCTTCCCATTTTTCTTTCCCCCCTTCCCATATGTTCATTTGTTTTCCCAGATAGGTACTTTAAATGTAAAATTGCAAAGTAGTTTTCTTAAAAATATAAAAATATATGCCATGCTAACATTAATCAAAGAAAGTTGGAGTAGTTATAGTTAATATATCAGACAAAGTACATTTCAGAGACAATAAAATTATCAGGGATAAATAAGGTCATTTCAAAGTGATAAAGAGTCAAATCATCAAAAGGACATAATATATTTAAAAAAGGAAATAATAATCCTAAATATTTATGCACCTAATAATGAGATTTTAAATGCATTAAATGAATGCAAAACACATGAAGCAAAAATTGGTTGAACTGCAATAGATAAATGCACAACTATAGTCAGAGATTTAAACACCCCTTTCTCAATGATGGATAGAACAAGTAAACAGTAAATTGGTACGGATTTAGAAGATTTGGACATTATCAACCAATTTGACCTAATTGACACTTACAGAATATTCCACCCAACAACAGCAGATATACATTCTTTACATGTACAAATGTAACATTTACCAATAGAATGTCCCTTATGCCATAAAACAAGTCTCAATAAATTTAAAAGGATTCAAGTGATCCACGTTACGTTGTCTGCTCATAACAGAATTAAATTAAGAAATTCATACCAGAAAAATATTTAAAAATTCACAAATATTTACAAATATTTGGAAACCAATGCACTTTTTAAAAACAACAACAGAATGGGTTAAAGAAGAAATCCAAAAGGAAATTTGAAATTGTTTTGAACTGAATGAAAATGAAAACACAGCATATCAAAATTTGTCAAGTATCTCTAAAGTAGTGCTCAGGGGGAAATAATATGAAATGCCTATAGTAGAAAAGAAAAAAAAAAAACAAGGACCTTAGATTCCATAGTAAGAAATAAGAAAAGAAGAGTAAATATGACCCAATACAATGAAAAGAAAAGAGCTAATAAAGATTAGAGCACAATTCAATAAAATAGAAACAAGAAAAAAAAAAAGAATAGAAAAAAATTAGAAGACCAAAAGCTGGTTCTTCAGAGAGATCAATAAAATTGATAAACCTCCACTCATCCTGATTAGGAAGAAAGGAGAGAAGACAAAAACTACCAAAAATAAGAATTAAAAAGATGATGGTACTACAGCTACATAAGGAAGTAATTTAAAGGAATAAAGAATATTGTTTTTAAAACTCTGTAACAATAAATTCAACAAGTATAAAAAAAATCCTTGAAAAATACAAATTAAATTCACTCCGGAAGAAAGGGAGAGCTCAAAAGTCCTATATTTAATTAAAGAATTTAATCTGATTTTAAAATATTCCCACAAAGAAAACTCTAACTTCAGATTACTTCACGAGAGAATTCTATCAAACACTTAAGAAATAAATACCAGTCCTATACAAACTTTTCAGAAAATTGAAGAGGAAAGAATACTTTCAACTCATTCTATGCTATGTACAAGTAACAAATAGATTTGAAATTAAAAACACACTGCCTACAATAGCATAGAAAATATGAAATCCTCAGGAATAAAGCTGACAAAAGATGTACAGGACTTGTACAATGAAAACTATAAAACATTGCTGAGAAGTTTAAGAGGGCCTAAATAAATTGAGGGATATAGCATGTTTATAGATCAGGAAACTCAATATTGTTAACATGTCAATTCTGTCCTAAATGACTAACAGATCAATGCAATCTCTACTCAAAATCCCCAAAGACATTTTTTTGGGGTAGAAATTGACAAGACAATTCTCAAATTCACACGGAAATGCAAAGAACCTAGAATAACCAAAAGAACTTTGAAAAAGAACAAATTTGGAAGACTAAACTGCCTGGTTTCAAGACACACCATAAAGCTATAGTAATTAAGATGGTGTAGTATTGTCAATACAGACAAGTAAATCAGTGGAACAGGGTAGAGAGACCAAAAATAGACCCATAGTTATATGGACTACTGATTTTCAACAAAGGTATAAGTGCAATCTGATACAAAAAGTATAGTCTTCTTTAACAAATAACACTAGGACTGGAAATGCACTTCAAAGGAACTTCACTACAAATGAACTTCAACACATACCTTGCATAATCTACAAAGATTAACTCAAAACATAGAACTAAATATAATGTTTTAGAATTAAACATTAAAATTACTTAAAGTAAAAAGGAGAAAAATATTATATTCTCAGGCAAGGCATTGACTTCTTGATATGACACAAAAATCGTAACCCATAAGAAAAAAATTGAGATTGAATTTTATCAAAATAAGAACTTTTGCTCTTTTAGGGACATTGTAAGAAAAAGAAGCTGTGACAGGGAGAAAAATGTGAAAGTCATACATTAAATAAAACACTTTTATCCAGAACATGTAAAAGTATTCTAAGTTCAATAATGAGAAACAAGCAATTTAAAAAAAAGTATTCAAAATATGTGAACAGATATTTCATCAAAAATGATACAGCATATGAAAAGATGCTCAACATCTTTAGTCAATAGGAAAATGCAAATTACAATCACAATAAGATGCCATTTCATCACCACTAGGATGGCTATAAAAGATAAGACAGATGATAATGTTGGCAAAGATGTGGAGATAGGAACTCTCACATATCACTGCTGGGAATGTAAAATGGTACAGCCACTTTGACAAACAGTTTGACAATTTTTTTAAAAAGCCAACATAAACCTACCATGCAACTCATCAATTCCACTCCCAGGAGAAATACAAATGTATTTATGCATAAAGACTTGCATGTAGTTGTTACATCAGCATTATTCATAATAGCCAAATACTGAAAATAACCTAAATTTCTATCAACATGAGAATGGATAAACATAATGTGGTTTACCTGTGCAGCTGAATACTATTTAGCAATGAAAAAGAAGACTACTGACACATACTTCTACATGGATGACCTCAAAAACATGCTAAGTGAAAGAAGTCAGATGTAAGACACTACACACTGTATGATTCTATTTACATGAAATTTAAAGAAAAGGCAAATTTATAAACACAGAGAAAAATTATTCATTGCCTAGGGCTGGAAGGGAAAATGGATTAATAGTAAATGGGCACACGAGGTCTTATTAGGAGGCTAATAATGTTCTAAAACTGATGTATGATGATCATTGCACCACCCCATTAAGTTATTAAAAGTTATTTAAAGATTTTATTTATTTATTTGAGAGAGAGACAGTGAGAGAGAGCATGAGCTAGGAGAAGGTCAGAGGGAGAAGCAGACTCCCCATGGAGCTGGGAGCCTGATGTGGGACTCAATCCCGGGATTCCGGGATCATGACCTGAGCCAAAGGCAGTCGTCCAACCAACTGAGCCACCCAGGCGTCCCTAAAAGTTATTTAATTGTACACTTAAAATGGGTAAATTTTAGATATAAACTATACCTCAGTAAGTCACTTAAAGAAAACAACAACAATGAAATAACATGTATATCACTTAATTGAAAAAAAAAATGACTGCACCAAATATTGACATGTTGAGAAACTGGAAAAATCACACTGCTGGTGAAATGTGAATGATACAATTTTGGAAAAGAGTCTGGCTATTTCTTCAAAAGTTAAACATACAGCCATGGGCTCTTGTTTGCTGGGAGAGTTTAGATTACTGATTCAATTTCTTTGCTGGTTATGGGTCTATTCAGCTTTTCTATGTCTTCCTGTTTCAATTTGGTAGTTTATACGTTTCTAGGAATTTATCCATTTCTTCCAGATTGCCTAATTTGTTGGCATATAATTGCTCATAATATTCTCTTATAATTGTTTGCATTTCTTTGGTGTTGGTGGTGATATCTCTTCTTTCATTCATGACTTTATTTATTTTGGTCCTTTCTCTCTTCTTTTTGATAAATCTGGCCAGGGGTTTATCAATCTTATTAATTCTTTCAAAGAACCAGATCCTAGTTTTGTTGATCTGTTCTACTGTTTTTTATTTTTTGTTTTTTAATTTCTGTTTCATTGATTTCTGTTCTAATCTTTATTATTTATCTTCTCCTGCTGGATTTAGGCCTTATTTGCTGTTCTTTTTCCCAAAGAACACCAAAAGGTGTAAGGTACCTAAAGGTGAAAGGTTAGGTTGTGTATTTGAGACTTTTCTTGTTTCATGAGGAAGGCCTATATAGTTACATACTTCCCTCTGCAAACTGCCTTTGTTGTATCTCAAAGTTTTGAATTGCCGTGTTTTCATTTTCATTTCCTTCCATATATTTTTAAAATTATTCTTTACTTTCCTGGTTGACCCATTCATTCTTTAATAGAATGCTCTTTAAGCTCCATGTATTTGTGGTTCTTGCAAATTACTTCTTGTAGTTGACTTCAAGTTTCACAGCATTGTGTGTGGTCTGAAAATATGTATGGTATAATCTCTATCTTTTTGTATCCCCAACAAACAAGAGTCCAGGACCAGATGGCTTCCTAGGGGAATTCTACCAAACATTTAAAGAATTAATACCTTGTTCTTCTGAAACTATTTCAAAAAATAGAAATGAAAGGAAAACTTACAAACTCATTCCATTAGGCCTCATTCTATTACCTTGATCCCCAAACCAGACAAAGATCCCACTAAAAAGGAGAATTACAGACCAATATTCCTGATGAACATGGATGCAAAAATTCTCACCAAGATACTAACTAATAGTCCAACAGTTCATTAAAAGGATTATTCACCATGACTAAGTGGAATTTATTCCTAAGCAGCACAGGTGGTTCAACATTCACAAATCAACCAATGTGATATACCACATTAATAAAAGAAAAGACAAGAACCACATGATCCTCCCAATAGATGCGGAAGAAGCATTTGACAAAATACAGCATCGTTTCTTGGTAAATACCCTCCACCTTGTAGGGATAGAGGGAGCATATTCAACATCATAAAAGTCAAATACAAAAAGCCCATAGCAAATATCCTCCACAGGGGAAAAACTGAGAGCTTTTCCCCTAAGGTCAGGAACACGACAGGGAGGTCCACTCTCACCACTCTTGTTCAACATAGTACTGGAAGTGCAAGCCTCAGCAATCAGACAACAAAAAGAAATAAAACACATCCAAATCAGCAAAAAAGTCAAATGTTCACTCTTTGCAGATGACATGATCTATGTGGAAAACCCAAAAGACTCCAGCAAAAAATTGCTAGACTAAGCAAATTTGGGTCCTTTAGCAAAGTGGGAGGATATAAAATCAATGCACAGAAATCAGTTGCATTTCTGTACACTAACAATGAAGCAGCAGAAAGAGAAATCAAGGAATCAATCCCATTTATAATTGCACCATAAACCATAAGATACCTAGGAATAAACCTAACCAAAGAGGTAAGAGATCTGTGCTCTGAAAACTATAGAACACTCATGAAATAAACTGAGGAAGACACAAAGAAATGGAAAAACATTTCATACTCATAGATTGGAAGAACAAACACTTAAACTGTCTATGCTACCCAAAGCAATTGACACATTCAATGCAATATCAATCAAAATACCATCAGCATTTTTTCACAGAGCTGGAGCAAACAATCCTAAAATTTGTATGGAACCAGAAAAGACCACAGCTAGTCAAAAAAATGTTGAAAAAGAAAACTGGAAGCATCACAATTTCAGACTTCAAGCTGTATTATAAACCTGTCATCATCAAGACAGTATGGTACTTATACAAAAACAGACAAATAGATCAATGGGACAGAAGAGATAATCCAGAAATGGACCCTCAACTCTATGATCAACTAATCTTTGACAAAGCCAGAAGGAATATCCAATGGAAAAAAGTCTCTTCAACAAGTTGTGTTGAAATAATTGGGCAGCCACATGCAGGAGAATGAAACTGGACCATTTTCTTACAACATACACAAAAATAATCTCAAAATGGATGAAAGACCTAAATATGATACAGGAATCCATCAAAATCCTAGTGGAGAACACAGGCAGCAACCTCTTTGACCTCAATTGAAACAACTTCTCCAGAGGCAAGGAAAACAAAAGCAAAAATGAACTGCTGGAACTTCATCAGGATAAAAAAGTTTTGCACAGCAAAATAATCAATTGACAAAAACTAAAAGGCAACCAACAGAATGGGAGAAGATATTTGCAAAAGTCTTGCCACGTAAAGGGCTAGTATCCACAAATCAATAAAGAACTTACCAAACTGGGGGCGCCTGGGTGGCTCAGTGGGTTAAGCCGCTGCCTTCGGCTCAGGTCATGATCTCGGGGTCCTGGGATCGAGCCCCGCATCGGGCTCTCTGCTCAGCAGGGAGCCTGCTTCCTCCTCTCTCTCTGACTGCCTCTCTGCCTGCTTGTGACCTCTCTCTGTCAAATAAATAAATAAAATCTTTAAAAAAAAAAAAAAGAACTTAACAAACTGAAAACCAAAAAACCAAAAATCCAGTCAAGTAATGGGCAGAAGACGTGAACAGACATTTCTTCAAAGAACACACACAAATGGCTAACAGAGGCATGAAAAAATGCTCAACATCACTCAGCATAAGGAAAATCCAAATTAAAACCACAGTGAGACAACACCTCACACTGGTCAGAATGGCTAAAATTAATAAGTCAGGAAAAAGTATGTTGGCTAGGATGCAGAGAAAGGGAAACCCTTTTACACTGTTGGTGGGAACACAAACTGGTGCATCCATTCTGGAAAATAGAATGGAAGTTTCTCAAAATGTTAAAATTAGAACTACCCGGGGGTGCCTGGGTGGCTCAGTGGGTTAAAGCCTCTGCCTTCGGCTCAGGTCGTGATCCCAGGATCCTGGGATCGAGCCCTGCATTGGGCTCTCTGCTCCGCAGGGAGCCTGCCTCCACCTCTCTCTCTGCCTGCCTCTCTGCCTACTTGTGATCTCTGTCAGGTGGATAAATGAAATCTTAAAAAAAAAAAATTAGAACTACCCTATGACCCAGCAAATGTACTACTAGGTATTTATCCAAAGGATAAACATAGAGATTCAAAAGGGCACATATACCCTAATGTTTATAGCAGCAATGTCTACAATAACCAAACCATAGAAAGAGCCCAGATGTCCACCAACAGATGAATGGATAAAGAAGATGTGGTATATGTATACAATGGAATATTACCCAGCCATCAAAAGGAACAACATCTTGCCATTTGTGATGACATGGAGAGAACTAGAGGGTATTATGTTAAGTGAAATAAGTCAGGGAAAAACAAATACCATATGATTTCAGACACATGGAATTTAAGAAACAAACATGAACATAGGGGAAGGGAATAAAAAATGAAATAAAATAAAAATAGAGAGGAAGTCAAACCATAAGAGATGCTGAACTGTAGGAAACAAACTGAGGGTTGGTGGAGGGGAGGTCAGTGAGGGGATGTAGTAACTGATGGTCATTAAGGAAGACACTTGATGTAATGAGCACTGGATGTTATATGCAGCTCATGAAACACTAAATTCTACCCCTGAAACTAATAATGCACTGTATGTTAACTAAACCAAATTTAAATTAAAACATTTTAAAGAAAAAAAAAGTTAAACATACAACTACTCTATGATCCACCATTGTATTACCCAAGAGAAATGAAAGCATATATCCATACATGAATTATACACAAACATTCATAGTAGCTCTATGTGTAATTACAAAAAATTGAAACAACTCAAATTTATATCATTAAATGAATAGATGAAGTACAACATATAGAATGGAATGCCACTTGGCAGAAAAAGTAGTAAACTACTGTTATATGGAAAAATATGGATGGATCTCAATATAATTATCCTGAGTGAAATAAGCCTGACAAAAAAGAATACATACTATAAGACTCCATTTATATAAAACTCTAGAAAATGAAAATCAGTTTATTGTGACAGCAAATAAATAGTTGCCTGGGGATAAAAAGGGGCAGAATTAAGGGGGGGGGGTCCAAACAGGGGCACAAACGACTTTTGGGGTGATAACTAGGTTTATTATCTTGATTGTAGCAATGGTATCACAAGTATATATAGTGTAAAAGCCAATCACATTATACACTTATATTTAATTAATTTATTTTATGTATGACTGTAATACTTTAAAAAAAGTTTTTAGGGGTAAATACCCAGTAGTACAGTGGCAGGGTCATAGAGTAGCTCTATTTTTAATTTCTTAAGGAATCTCCACACTGTTTTCCAAAGTAGCTGCACCAACTTGCATTCCCACCAACAGTGTTAAGAGGGTTCCCCTTTCTCCATATCCTCTCCAACACTTGGTGTTTACTGTCTTGTTAATTTTGGCCATTCTAACTGGTGTAAGGTGGTATCTCAATGAGGTTTTGATTTGAATCTTCCTGATGGCTAAAGATGATGACCATTTTTTCATGTGTCTGTTAGCCATTTTTATGTCTTCTTTGGAGAAGTGTCTGTTCATGTCTTCTGCCCATTTTTGACATGATTATCTGTTTTTTGAGTGTTGAGTTTGAAGAGTTCTTTATAGATTTTGGATATCAGCCTTTTGTCTGCAGTGTTATTTGCAAATATCTTCTCCCATTACAATGGAACATTATGCCTCCATCAGAAAGGATGAATACTCAACCTTTGTATCAACATGGACAGAACTGGAAGAGATTATGCTGAGTGAAATAAGTCAAGCAGAGAGAGTCAATTATCATATGGTTTCACTTACTTGTGGAGCATAAGGAATAACAAGGAGGACATTGGGAGAAGGAAAGGAAAAGTGAATTGGGGGAAATTGGAGGAGGAGATGAAGTATGAGAAACTGTGTACTCTGAAAGACAAACAGGGTTTTGGAAGGGAAGGGGATGGAGGTGGAGGAATGGGTGAGCGTGGTGGTTAGTATTAAGGAGGGCACGTATTTCATGGAACACTGGGTGTGATGCATAAACAATGAATCTCGGAACACTGAAAAAATAAAATAAAATTTAAAAAATTTTTTGAATTTTAATTCCAATATAGTTTCATACAGTTAAGGTTTATATTTTTAGGTTTACAATACTGTGATTCAACAATTCTATGCATCACTCAGCTCTCGTTAATGGTAAGTGTACTCTAATTTCCATCACCTATTCACCCATTTCCCCCATCCAATTACCCTTTGGTAAATTTCAGGTCATTTTCTATAGTTCGGAGTTTGTTTTTTGGTTTGGCTTTCTCTCTCTTTTTTTAAACTTTGTTCATCCTTTTGTTTCTTAAATTCTACATATGAGTGAAATCATATTGTATTTGTGTTTCTCTGACTGACTTGTCACAGCTAGCATTATACTTTCTAGCTCCATCCATGTTGTGACAAATGGCAAGATTTCATTCTTTTTGATGGCTGAATTATACTGTATCATATATATACACCATATCTTCTTTATCCATTTATTTATCAATGGATACTTGGGCTTCTTCCATAATTTGGCTATTGCAAATAATACTGCAATAAACATAGGAGTGCATGTATCCCTTTGAATTTGTGTTTTTGTATTTTTTGGATAAATACCCAGTAGTGCAAATATTGGATCATAGGATAGTTCTATTTTTAATTTTTTGAGGAATCCCCATACTCTTTTCCAGAGTAGCTGCACCAGTTTGCATTCTCACCAATAGTGTATGAGGTTTCCTTTTTCTCCACATCCTCATTATTGCCTGTTAATTTCTTGTGTTTTTTATTTTAGCAATTCTAACAGGTGTGAGGTGACATCTCATTGTACTTTGGATTTGTATTTCCTGATCATTAGTAATGCTGAGCATCTTTTCATGTCTGTTGGCCAACTGTATGGCTTTTTTGGAGAAATGTCTATTCATGTCTTCTACCATTTTTAATCAGATTATTGGTTTTTTGGGTGCTAGGTTGTATAGGTCCTTTATATATATATTGTGTACTAACTCTTTACTGGGTATGTCATTTGCAAATATCTTCTCCCATTTAGTAGGTTGTCTTTTGGTTTTGTTGGTTGTTTCCTTCACTGTGCAGAAGCTTTTTATTTTGGTAAAGTCCCAAAAGTTTATTTTTGCTTTTATTTCCCTTGCCTCAGGAGACATAGCTAGAAAAATATTGCTACAGGGATGGCAGTAAAATGTTCAAAAATCTAAAAAAATGAAAGCATGAAAATTAATCAAATTCCCCACTCAACAAAATTTTAAAAAGAACATCAAAATCAAGCAAAATTTTAAAAAATGGAAGGAAATAATAAACAAAAGCAGAAATTAAATGAGGAATTGGATAGAAAAATAATATACTGAATTAACTAATCAGAATTCTGGTTTGTTTGTTTTTTTGAAAAAAGTAATGAAACTGCGAAAATCACTAGTTAGCTCATTAAAGGAAATAGAGAAAGAATAACTAAACAAAGACATATATGACATGAGTAAATAACCATCAAAATGGAAGAAATTAAAATCTCATGAGACCAGTTTGCAGACCTCCACACAGATTTGAAAACCTATATCAAATGGGTAATTTTTCAGACAAAAAGTACCAAAACTAATTCCAGTAGCATTAGAACTCTTAATCAGACCAAGTGTAGAAGAAATGGTGTGAGTTATTAAGAAACTACTGCAAAAAACTCACCAGACCCAGTTGTCTTCACAAAGAAATTCAACCATTCTTCCAAAGACCAGATGGTCCCAATGCTCTGTAAATTATTCCACAGTGTTGAGAAGGAAAGAAAACTTTCTAATTCCTTTTATGAAAGAAGTATAACACTGATATATAAGCCAGATAAAGATAATACAAAGAAAGAGAACTATGGTACCATGTTTATATCCAATGAATACTGATGCAAAAGTTATAAACTAAATATTATCTAGCAGAATCCAACACCACATTAAAAAAATAATACACTATGACCAAGTGGAATTTATTCCAGGAAAGGAGCCTTAATCCAATATTTGAAAATCTATTATCATACATCATATTAATAAATCTAAGGAAAGAATCATATGATTACCTCTACAGATGCTGAAAGTATTTGACAAAATTCATTACCAATTCATGATTTTAAAAAAGCTCAAGAAAATAGAAACCGTGGAATATTTTGTTACCATGATAAAATTTGTATACCTAATCATAAAGTCAGTATCTTATAATTGGGAAACACTAGAGACAATTCCACTAACATCAGGAACAAAGTAAGATGGCCACTATCTTCACTATTATTCAACACTGTACTAGCGGTATTAACCAATGCCATTAGATAAGAAAAATCAATTATAGGCACAAGAATAGGTTAAGGAGTGAAACTGTCTCTTTAAAAATATGATAGCATACCTACACATATCAAGAAAAATAGATAAAACTAAGTGAAACAATAATTCAGTGAGGTAGTAAGATTTGAAATTAACATACAAAATCATAGGCCTTCATATATACAAGAAATATATAATAGTAGGGAAAGTCCCAGTTAAAATAAAAAAAGAATAGGAATACCTATAAATGAGTTCAACAATGAATGTGTTAAGTTTTATGGAAAAAAATATTAATAACACTCTTGAAGCCCCTGAATTAGACTTTATTCAATGGAAAGGTATCACCTATTCTTAGATTGAGTAACTCAACATGACGGAGATGGCAGTTCTCCCTGAGTTGATTTATAAGTTAAACACAATTATAATGAAATATCACCAAACTATTTTGTGGAACTAGATGAGTTGATACTAAATTTCACATAGAAAATAAAAATGTAAGAATAGCCCTGAGAACACTGAAAGTGAAAAACTGAGAGAGTAGTACTCATATGTTTGCCTACTTCCAGGATTTGGATCTTTAATTGAATTGGATTACATTTATAGGTTAATTTGGGGAGAATTTAAATATTTATAACATTAAGACTTTCAATGGGAAACATGGTATATACTTGCACATTATTTAAGTCTTTAAAAAAATTTTTTTTTCAGTAAGGTTTTAGAATGTTCTTCCTGAGCTTTCTCTAAATATTTTGTTAGTTTTATTCCTAGGTGTCTACAGTTTTTGTTATTATAAGTTGATATTTTTCTAAAATTACACTTTATATGGATTGTCACTGTGTTGAATATAATTAACATTTTGCTTATTAAAAAAAATTTTTTTAAGAGAGAGGTGACTGTGCACATGAGAGTGGGGGCGATGGGGAGAGGCAGAAGAAGAGAGAAAGAGAGAGAGAGAGAGAGAGAATCTCAAGCAGGCCCCACACCCAGCACAGGGCCCCACATAGGGCTTGATCTCAAGATCCTGAGATCATGACCTGAGCCAAAATCAGAAGTGGGATGCTTAATGGATTGAACCATCCAGGTACCACTGACTGACTGCATTCTTTTATTAGTTTTTTTTTTCAAGATTATTTATTTATTTATTTGACAGAGATCACAAGTAGTCAGAGAGGCAGGCAGAGAGAGAGAGCGGAAAGCAGGCTCCCTGCTGAGCAGAGAGCCTGATGCAGGTCTTGTTCCCAGGACCCTGAGAGGCAGAGGCTTTAACCCACTGAGCCATCCAGGTGCCCCTTTTTATCAGCATTAATAATACTTTGTTAGATGTCTTTGCATTTCTATGTAAACAATTATATCATTTGAGCTTTTTTACTTATTTCCTACCCCTACTTTTCACTTGTCTTCTCATTTTTTTTTAAAGATTTTATTTATTTACTTGACAGACAGAGATCACAAGTAGGCAGAGAGGCAGGCAGAGACAGAGGGAGGAAGCAGGCTCCCCGCCGAGCAGAGAGCCTGACGCGGGGCTCAATCCCAGGACCCTGAGATCATGACCCGAGCCGAAGGCAGAGGCTTTAACCCACTGAGCCACCCAGGTGCCCCATCTTCTCATTTTTTGAACACACATTTGAATTAATAGGTTGTAACTCATCACTCTCTTCACAAATAAATGGACTCTGCAACCTAAAACTAACATATTATGTTAATTTATACCTCAATTAAAAAAATAAAAGAACTCCCAATGTCCTCTGTTATTCCTCATGCTCCACGAGTAAGTGAAACCATATAATTGTCTTTCTCTGCTTGACTTATTTTACTCAGCATAATCACTAAAACTTTTTTTCATGTTATTGCTTTTTAATATTTTAATTCCCTTTTTTTGTACCCCTCTTCAAAATACTTGTATTATTGTATTATACAGTTAGTGATGATTTAGATTTACCTGTTTGCCATTTTCTTTGTTCTTCATTGGTTGGTCTGTTCCCTGCCTTGTTTCTGGGTTAAACTTCCTTCCTTGTGAAGAACATTCTTTAATATTTCTTCTGGTGAAAACATATCAATGATAAATTCTAAGTTTTCATTTCTGAAAGTGTCATTTTTTAAATCTTCATTTATCAGGAAAAGAATTCCAGACTGATGGTCTGTTTCCCCTACAGCATTAAGAAACTATTATTTCATTGCCCTCTATCCTCTGCTGTTACTAGTGAGAAATCTGCTCTAGCTATTTTTATTTTTCTATTTTCAATGATCCTTTTTATGCTCTAATTGATTAAAATTTTTCTGTTTCTGGCACTCTAAAGTTTCAATACAGAATTTCTAGGAATGGTTTATCAAGCTTAGATTTTGTTATGTTCCTTGAATCTGAAGACACATGCCTTTCATCTCTTCTGGAAAATTCTCATTTGTTATATTTTTAATTGCTGCCTTTATCCATTGGCTCTAATATCTCCCTAAAACTTCTTTTTGCTTAAAAAAATATTTTTTGAGTATAGCTGGCACACAATGTCACATTAGTTTCAGGTACACAACATAGTGATTAAATTTCTCTACACAATTGTGCTATAGTTACCACAAGTGTAGTTACCATCTGTCACCAAACTATGCTATTACAACTTCATTGACTATATTCCCTATGCTGTGCCTTTTATTCCTGTAATTTACTCATTTCTCCCACTCCCCTTTACCTATTTTGTCAATTCCCACTGTTCCCTTTCCCTCTGGCAACCATCAATTTGTTGTTTATATTTACATTTCCAATTCTGCTTCTTCCTAAAAAAAATTTTTATTGGCAACTTAGGGAGCTTAATCCTGCTATTTATTGTGTTTAATGACTGCTACTTACCACAGATAGTTACTTTTGGTGTTATATAACATTGAATCATCAGGTAGTCTCAGTGGCTTTTATCTGTAAAAGGTACTTCCAAAGAGTTTTGTGTTTGCTTTTTCCAGAGGTTTTACTGTTCCAGGGCTATTTATTTATTTTTATTAGTTTCAGAGGTAGGATTCAGTGATTCATCACTTGCATATAACACTTAGTGCTCATTACGTCAAGTGACCTCCTTAATGAGGTCACCACATCCCCCCCTCACCTACCCGCCAGCAACCTTCAATTTGTTTCCTATAGTTCAGCATCTCTAATGGTTTGCCCCTCTCTCTGTTTTTATTTTATTTTTCATTCCCTTCCCCCATATTCATCTGCTTGTTTCTTAAATTCCACATGTAAGTGAAATCATATGGTATTTTTTTTTCTCTGATTGGCATATTTCACTTAGCATAATACCCTCTCGTTCTATCCATGTCATTGTAAATGGCAAGATTTCATTCTTTCTTATGCCTGAATAATACTCCATTTTACCTTCTTTATCCATTCATCTGTTGATGGACATCAACATCTGTTGATGGCTCTTTCTATAGTTTGGTTATTGTGAACATTGTTGCTATAAACATTGGGGTGCATATGCCCTTTTGAATCACTATGTTTGTATCCTTTGGATAAATACCTAGTAGTGCAATTGTTGCATTGTCAAAAATGGAGCTACTTTCCAGGGCACATTTTTATGTTAATTTCTGGCTTTGGGAATGATCAAAGCATGCAGGTACTATAAATAATGTACTCCCCAAACTCATAGGGCAGGTCATTGTTATTATTGTTAATTAAAATTATCTTCTCAAAAAATTCAGTCCAGTCCAAGACTGACAAGCTTCCTTGTAATTTTCCTGTTCAGCAGGTGCACTTACTCCCTAATCTATCCTTCCAGAAATTGTATGTTATTTAAGCACTTCAGAGTTCTGGCTTTTTAAGGAGGAGGTGTGAAGCCAATGGTATTTTAGTTCTAACTCCTTGGATTATGTGGGCACAAGGCCTCACCTTCAATCCATCCATGATTGTTAACTCAAGCTTCTAGATTTCCAAGCCCAACAAACTCCATCTCCCAACAGATTCAACTTAGGGCAGACCCAGCCTCTGTTTACATGTTTGCTACTCTGGTTATAAGTTTCTAGCACATTTCTGAAACCTGTATATTTTTACCATTTTTCTGGAAGTTAAGATATGTATTTCAAAGAAAATTTATTGTATTTTATTTAGACTTCCAGATGATTATAGCAGGAGAGTTTCTAGGTGATCTAGTCTACCATATTGGCAGAGTCAGAAGTCATCTCACTTTGTACTTCATTTTCTACCACTCAAAAATCCATACTCTATGCTGTAGTCAGGCTTTTCTTCTTTCTAGTCTATTATTATATCATGTTTTTTGATACTTCTGTGCTTTGGCTAAAGCTATTTTAGTGACTCAGAATACCCAACTTCCCCATTGCTTACCCTAATTCTACCCTTTGTCAGCTTAACCTTCACACCCTCCACGATGTTTCTTATTCCTTCAGTCATCATTGACTTCCCTCTTCTCCAGATTCTTCTAAAATTATAGTCTATACTTAGTCCTGAGTTACACATGGTTTTCTATTCTTTGCTTTTATTTCTTCTTATTTCACATACTTAATTTTAAGAAATTGAATTTCAAGAAATATGATATCCTTGTGCTGGTTAAAGCACCAAAATGACCTAAGATATTTAATATGTTTTTTATTCCTTTAATGTGCTAATTATAATTAATAATAACATAGTAAATCAATAATGTGCATAGACTTCAACTTGGACAATATAGAAATTAAGAAGTCTTTATGTTAAGAATCAGATAATTTTCTGCACTAAATCAAAAGCAAATGTTACATCATCACTTCCACTGAACAAAATTCTACCATCAAATTCTTTTTGTGACCCTTTATAGTAAATATTATGTAGTAAATCTTTCAGAGGAAATTCTACATTACCTTATAAGTAGAGAATTTAAACAGACCACCTTTTAAAAAAATTCTGGAATCAGTAACACAGCTGAGAAAAACGAAATAAAAATGCAATATATAGTGACATTGTGATGTGATGTTTCTTTAAGCTGACATTTTACAAGTTTACAGTGTTTTTTTCCCTCATATATTTTTATCCTATAGAACTTAAAACCTGGAAGTTACCAATCATTGCATTTATTTTATTGGAAATTTCTTAAAATTATGTAAGATTTGCCATATGTGGCAATGCACAGATTGGTGAGGAAATTTCATCTTCCAAAGTGAGGAATTCTTGAATTCAAAGAAAAGTTGTGTTGTCCCCATAGCACCAGAACATTCTCATTTTTGTGTAATCCACACTGAGATCTGCAGTGGGACAATTCCTAGGGGATTAATCAGTTTTGGAACAGCAAGTGTATATGCCAGATACAGACTGGCAGGAAGCTGATGAGGCAGCACAATGAATGATCTACCATAAAGGCCATGGGCAAGAGGTGGCCATTAGTCTAGAGCTCAGTAACGCACTCTTCAAGTACATTACTCACCAATCCATCAGGCAACATGCTACAGAACCAAGAGATTCTAGCACTTTTAAATCTGTAACACGATGGCTGCCAGCCTGCTCTACATGCCCTAGGTTACAAGGGCACAGTAGTGTGGGAGGAAGGCAATTCATTAGGTGTCATAGCCAGTATTTTTTCTATTCTTTCTTCTGTGTGTACTTAAGAAATGGGCCTTCCATTATCCACAGATTAATAGCAGAGAGAATGCTCTGGTGTCTCTATTAGCATTAACTACTGGCAGATACTTTCCCACTGCCTAATCAGCACAATTTTCATTAGCTAAAATGAGGAAAACTTGTATAGGAAAATATATGTTATTTTTTATTCTAAAATACAGCTCGTAAATATTCTACGAAAATAGACTATCAAACCAAACCCAATTTAGTAAATAAAAGCCACAGAAACATAAATATGCCAATATTTAGCTGTAAATCAAGAATAGCATCTCTTTTTCTATTCAGGCAGCATTTACCAAATTTAAAGTCTCCTTACGCATATACTATAATTATAATTGAAAGTGAGGGTTTAGGTAAATTAAGTGATGATGTTTACTAATGACAAATTTTCCTCATCTATAAATAAACCAAAATACACAATTAAACAAACTAGAATCATAGACCGAGAGGTCATAGGTTTAACTTAATTATGGCAGCCTTATTAATCTATCCTGAGATTACAACTTCCTACTTCTTTAGTGTTTCAATATCTTGTTTTTTATGATGACGGTAGGTGCAATTATGATTTTTTGAATGTTCTTGTTGGCGATATGAAATGTTAGCAAATCCATGTTCCTGCTTTTTAAAGTCTATTGTAAGATCCAATGGTGTGAGATGCACTGATCCAGAGCATCCAGTGAGTGTTGTGAGGGGAAGGGAGAGACACTGTTTCAGCAACAGTTATGTCCTGATGATCACCTGGAAGCTAAAGTTTCTTTGGGGTCACTGTGTTGATAAGTCCACCAGAAAGGAATGAATTAAGAATTCTTGCTTGACAAAAGTGACTATCATGTCATGTCATTTCGTATACCAGTGCTTTCTCAGCCTATGCATGAAAACATGAAAACCAGCCCTAGAGATTTAAACATACCCAGATCATAATAACAGACAATATTCACTTACCACATACTAAGTGAGAGGGACTGTTCTCAATTCTTTACTAATAGTAACTCATTTTTTCCTCACAAAAGTTGAGTCTTTGTATTTTTTAGAGATGAGAAAGCACAGAGAGTTAAAACAATTTACAGAAGTAAATTAAATTTATATAAGTCCAGATTTGAATCCAGTCTTGCTCCAGAGCATGCACTCCTGACCACTTTATACAGCCTTCCATACCCTTTCCAAAGATTCCACATCTAGATTGTTATAGTCAGTAAATCTTGCATGGTTCTCAGGCATCTTTGTCATTTTAAAGCTCACAGGTGGGGTGCCTGGATGGTTCAGTCAGATCACATCTTCCCAGATTTCTGGGATTGAGTCCCACATTGGGCTCCTTGCTCAGCAGGGAGCCTGATTCTCCTACTGCCTGCAACTCCCCCTGCCTGTTCTCTGACAAATAAATAAATAAAATCTTTAAAAAAATAAAAATAAAAACTCACAGGTTGTGCAGCTCTTTTGCACTGTCAGGGTTAAGAACCACAGATCTAGTCAAGCAGACAAAGACAATTATCATATGGTTTCACTCATATGTGGAACATAAGCAATAGCACAGAGGACCATAGGGGAAGGGAGGGAAAACTGAAGGAAGAGAATCAGAAAGATGAATCCCGACAGACTACAGACCCTGGGAAACAAACAGGGTTTCAGAGCAGAGGGGTGTGGGGGGAGGGGGTAGCAGGGCGATGGGTATTAAGGAGGGCATGTGTTATGACAAGCACTGGGTGTTATGCATAACTGATGAATCATTGAACACTACATCAAAAACCTATAATACAAATGGTGTATTATAGAGTGGCTAACTGAACATAAAAAGAAGAAAAAAAAAAAAAAGAACCACAGTTCTAGTTTCGTTATCTAGCATGTCCTTCCTATAACACAGCTACCTAGGACTGGGTCCTACTCTTGCTTTATATCACAGGAAATGTGTTGCTGTATCACAATCAGACCATGTCCTAAATAGGATTAAAGGATGGGACAGTTCTGCTTTCTTCTGTTCTGCTTATATCCCTTTCAGAATAAAGGCTCAGTCTGGGTATCATAATTAGAAAAATTGTCAAAGAAAAATCCCATTGTTGGGGAATATGAGCCATGTAAAATACTTACTGGTTTAAGAAATGATGGATACTTTGTTTTTAGATGAAATGAGTTAGGGGCAGATATGATGGCCATCTTCAAATATCTTAAGGGCTGTCATCTAGAAGGGGAATAAAACTTGTGCTGAAGCTCTTAGGCATATAATTAGACTCTGTGAATGGAAGTTAAGGAAAGAACAACTGTAGTGTCTGATGGGAGAAAGAATTTGCTAGGGATGAGAGATCTCAAACATAGAACTGATTACTACAGAAAGTTTGTAGCTCCTTGTTACCAGAGGTTGAAGTGATATTTGGTGACACTGTTATAAAGAAGTTTCAAGCATTAAATGTAGTTGGTTAGAACACAATTTTGGGGTTCACTACAACCCCAAAAGTCTTACTATGTTTCCTTGGCATAGTCTGAGCTGATGCACAGCTAAAAGAATGGGCACAGTTTTAGCAGCTGTTTAATGCCAGTATCTGTTCTGATTGCTCAGTGATCATGCAATGTATGTCAGTGATAAATATTTTTCAATATTGTCCCCAGGGTATCAGCATTCATCCAATTCAACAATCATATTTTGAGTATATGCTCAGGCCTTAAGTTAAAGAAATAAAGGTAAATGACACATTGTCTCTAAAGAAATAAAAGTAAATGATACATTGTTTCTAACCCTATAAGTAGTAAGGCATATATGTTCACAATAAATTTATGTTGAACCATATGATTTTGCTGACATTCAACCATTTCTGACCTGTAAAAATGATGATTTAATGTGGTTTGATATAATAAAATTGATGAGTTATCATAAAGATATGTAAAAATGCTATGACAACACAGATGAGGGAATCATTAATTCTGTCTGAGAAAGCCTATGGGGAGAATGGGATACACAAGATTTTTGTTTTGTTTTGTTTTGAATGGATATATTTGAATTGTATTAAAGGATAAGCAAGAAATTTTCAGGTAAACCAACAGGAAAGAAACTTCCAGAGATGTAGAACAGAAAAAGAGAAGGCACGGAGAAATGGAAAGCATTTATGATTTAGGATTAAAAGCTCTGTGTTTCCACATAGTTCTTATCATCTGTAACAAAGCATGCATTCTTATTTCCTTATCCTTTTGTATCTTTTGTATCTGTTATTGAGTGGCTTTTGGCTATTTATCAACATCCAAAATACTAAGAAGGCTGTACTAGGTATCAGTATAGCAGTATTTTCCCCCATGAACACACATTTTATGATGATGAAATAGAAGAATGCATATATTTGTGACAAGGAGCATATGAGCTCTTGGTTAAGGGCCATGCATATTATATACAGGCTGGTTGTGGGTTCTAATATCAGTTTCATCACTTACTAATAGTAGACCATGGATAAGTTATTTAGCTTCTCTATGCTTCATTTTCTTCATCAATAAAATACATATGATAATAGTATCTTTTATCTTCCATTCTGGTACTTGTCTGTTTCTTTTGTTAGAAAAATAAAAGAGATTTTACTTTATGCTCTTGGTTTGTATCTGGAGAATATAAAACATTAAGAGATAATTTTTTGACTTTTTTTTTTTTTTTTCAGATAAATTGTCCTCCTATTTTCAACAAAGCGGGACAAGTGAGAGCTCTCAAGTAGGAAACTTACTCTTTGAAGCTTCTGGGCTACTTATACCAGAAAATTGGCTCTTCCAATACCACATACAGTTAAATCAGTATTTATGAACCCAGGGATTTTGTTCTGGGGGGGAAAAACTTCCTGCAACTAAACAACTAAATATTCTGAATAAAAGATTTACAACATCCTTTTAAATATATAGCTGAGCCCACAATAAAGTAAGGAAAATCCTTAGAGGCAAAGAACTAAGCAGAAGCATGAATTCAGAGAGGTAAACATGTTAAAGCCTGCAGCAGCCCTGAGGGCATCTGCCAATCCCCAGAAACCTAGAGCTTCTTATTTGAGAAGTTGGAATGGAAACCCCAACTTAAAATCAGGATTCTGGGAGATACACCTTCAGTTAAAGTATGAAATAGAAATTATGTCCTGTAAAAGAAGAAATAATAAAGTATCTCTTTAGTCTTGGCTATGGTTAGAAGGGACCCTATTTGTATTAGGGTGACATAAAATTTATAATCTAAACAGGAACTTTAAAAGTTCCAAAATATACCAAAATAAAGGGCACTTTAACTGGGAAATCTTGGATGTATGAGCATCCTAATTCATAACCACAGGTTTAGCTGTCATGTCAATCCTGGGTAATAGATTGAAATCACACACTTATATGGGTTGAAAAATATCCAAGCTGACAAATTAAAGTAATCCTTGGCCAACAGTTCTTCGTAGGCATCTAAGAGGAGCAAATCCAAGTCTATTCTAGGAAAATTCATCCTTAACCCTGGTCTCATAGAAATTGCTCAGAAAAAGCCCCTGTTTATATGATCTCATAATGGAAAATAGAAAAATTCACAAAACCCATGAGGAAACAAGACACTGTGAGTCAATAGAAATAACAAAGAAAAATTTGGCGAGGAAATTCTATACTTCAAATATTGGAATTACAGAATTCATGTGTAAAGAAATAAAGGAGGGAATAGAAATATAAGCCACATAAAAGAGAATATAAAGTACAAACATATTTTTGATTGTTTATGGAAAAATAATTAAAATTTAAAATTCAGTGGACAGGAAAAATATCAGATTTGACATAGATGAAGAGAGAATTGATGAACTAGAATATAAAACTAAAGAAATCAGCCAAGTGCTCACATTGGCAGCACATATACTAAAGAAATCAGCCAAAAGAAAACACTGAGAGACAGAGATGGAAAATATAAAAAAAGAAATTACGATATGTGGAGGATAATTAAAAGGTGTAAAACCCATCTATTCATATATTTTTTAAAGTATGATAGTAAAGAATATTAAAAAGGATATTCAAGGTGATAATCATTGAGAATTTTTCAGAAATGTTGGAATACCTGAGTATTTGGAATCTAGAAACACAATGATCCTGAGCAGGATAAATATAAAGAAATCCACACATACATTTTATCTCATCAGAGTGACTCTGCAAAAACATCCAACATGAAAAGATCTTAAAAGCAAAGAGAATGACAATTTACCATGAAAGAAACAACTCTGATATCTGAATTCTCAACTGAAACAATGGAAACTAGAAACCGTGACATATTTAAATTACTGAGAGAAAATAATTTGCAACCTAAGCCTGTATTCTGAGAAAATTATCTTTAAAGGATGAGCATAAAATTAAGACATTTCAGACAAAAATTGAGAGTTTATGAGCAACTAAACCTCACTAGGTTTAGGGTTATACCTTAAGAAGCAGGTAAAGTATCCCAGGAAGAAGGTATATTATGCAGTAAGAAATGACAAGCAAAACCAAACAATTTAGGAAGTGGTACATTAGATATGGGTATATTTAAATCAACACACTTGTATAAAATGATAACATAAGGTCTTTCCTTCAGGCAATAGTTGTGCAAATGATTTCAGGCCAAACTTTTTACAGATAACAACTATACATTCTAGAGACTATGCTTAGTCTCTCTCTCTATCTCCCAATACAAAAAAGTTAAAATTATCAAGTGAATAAAACTTATCAAATTATATACTAACGATGAGTACATTTCACTGTATGTGAATTTCAGCTACAAAAAAGAACTATAAAATATTAAATTCCAGTTAGTAAGTTTGCTTTGCAATGATATCTGTTAGCAACTTGAAAGTAAGTTCTGTGAATTCTAGGCTAGAGCAAATAAGGAAACATAGTGAGGATAATGGAAGCCACATTTTTCACCGTTAAAGAAGGGGGTTACAAATATGGAAAGGGGGAATACTAGAATATAACATATAGCATTGAACTGCATTTGGAGTTACCAGGATGAACACACTTTTTGATAGTTAGGAAAACAAATATAGAAGTAGGTGTAGAGAAGGGGGAGAGTCAAGATGGTGGGGGGAGTAGCAGACTGAGATAACATCAGGTTGCAGGAGTTCAGTTAGATAGTTATCAAACCATTCCAAACACCTACACACTCAACAGGAGATTGAAGAAAAGAAGAGCAGCAATTCTAGGAACAGAAAATCAACCACTTTCTGAAAGGTAGGATGTGTGGAGAAGTGAATCCAAAATGACAGGAGGATAGACCATGGCAGGGAGGGGCCAGCTCCCAGCAAGCAGTGGAGCAACGGAGCACAAAATCTGAACTTTTAGAAGTCTGCTCCACTGAGGCACATCACTCCAGAGGCTAAGTGAGGGTGGAGCCCTCACGGGGACAGTGTGGTCTCACATCCCACAGGGTCACAGAAGGATCGGGGGTGTCTGAGTGCAGCAGAGCTCACAGGTATCAGAGCAGGGAAGCTGACTACAGAGATGGAGCTGAAGAGTGAGCTCTCAGCTTGGGGTTACTGTAAACTGTGATCTGTGGCACAGTTAGACCACAGCTCTTTGAGCGGGGACCCCACAAGTGGCAAATCTGTTGAGACCCACCCTCCTCCACCAGAAGAGCAGCACGGCAGTTATCTGCTGGGTTTGGAGACTCCAAACGGAGCTGTGTGCCAGAGACAGAAATGCTCGGACACAGGCCAGGTGAGCTTGGAATGTGGCCAGAAACCAGGGAGATGGGAGTGATTCACCGCTTTTCTCCAAAGGCACACAGAAGTGGGGCCCCAAGCTCTCATCTTCTCTGTGCTCGAGAATGGGAGGTTGCCATTTTCATTCCTGTCCACCAGAGCTGTATGGAAAGCGTTCAGGGAACAAAAGCTCCCGAGAGCAACCCTGAGCAGATTACTTAGCCCGGCCCCTGGGAAGGGCAGCGCAATTCCACCTCTGGCAAAGACATTTGAAAATCACTAAAACAGGCCCCTCCCGCAGGAGATCAGCAAGAACATACAGCCAAGACCAAGCTCACTGATCAAGGAGAACAGCGGAATTCCAGAGGGAAAGCAAAGCACAGAATTCATGGCTTTCTCCCCATGATTCTTTAGTCCTGCAAAGTTAATTAATTTTTTAAAATTTTATTTTTTTCTTATTCTAATTTTTTAAACTTTTCCTCTATCCTCTTTTAACATTTTTTAACCAGTTTATTTTAACAATACCTTTCTTTAAAAAAATGTTTTTAAGCCTTCATTATTATAGTCATATTTTATCCTTCATTGTATCTAACTTTATTTTTTATATACATATAGGGTTTCTTCTTCTAAAAATTTTGGGGTACAATTTCTTCTAATAGATCAAAATACACCCTAAATCTAGCACAGGGCTTTGTTCTAGTCTCCAGCCTCAGCAAAGTCCCTCCACTTTGTTTTTCTTCCTTTTTACAACCAACTTATCAATTCTTTTTTTAGAAATTAAAAAAAATTTTTCATCATTACAGTCATATTCCATCCCTTTGGGTTTACCCTTATTTTTGCATATATATAAGTTTTTCTCCCTTTAAAATTTTGGGAGGTAGTTCCTTCTAAGAGACCAAAATACACCCAAAATCAAGTGGGTGGCTCTGTTCTACTCACCATTCTAATATATATAAATATATATTATATAAATATTGTTATATATTATATATTATATTATGTGTTATATTTATTATATTGTTTATATTATTTATATTAAAATATATGATGTTATATATTTTTTAAATTAAAAAAAAATTTTTTTAATTTCTTGTTACTCCCTTTTTTCTCCCCCTGATTTGGGGTCTCTTCCGATTTGGTTAACACACATTTTTCTGGGGTTTTTGGCACCCTTTTAGTATTTTATTCTCTTGTTCATATATTCTTATCTAGATAAAATGACAAGGTGGAAAAACTCACCACAAAAAAAAGAACAAGAGGCAGTACCAAAGGCTAGGGACCCAATCAATATGGACATTGGTAATATGTCAGATCTAGAGTTCAGAATGTTGATTCTCAACGTGCTAGATGGGCTTGAAAAAGGCATGGAAGATATTAGAGAAAGCAGTCTGGAGAAATAAAAGCCCTTTCTGAAGAAATAAAAGAACTAAAATCTAACCAAGCTGAAAACAAAAAAGCTATTAACAAGGTGCAATAAAAAATGGAGGCTCTTACTGCTGGGATAAATGAGGCAGAAGAGAGAATTAGTGATATAGAAGACCAAATGACAGAGAATAAAGAAGCTGAGCAAAAGAGAGACAAACAACTACTGGACCTCGAGGGGAGAATTCAAGAGATAAGTGAAACCATAAGATGAAACAATATTAGAATAATTGGGATTCCAGAAGAAGAAGAAAGAGAGAGTGGGGCAGAAGGTATATTGGAACACATCATAGTGCAGAATTTCCCTAATAAGGCAAAGGGAACAAGCATCAAAATCCAGGAGGCACAGTATCCCCCTCAAAATCAATAAAAATAGGTCCACACCCCATCATCTAATAGTAAAACTTATAAGTCTTAGTGACAAAGAGAAAATCCCGAGAGCACTTCGGGACAAGAAGTCTGTAACATATAATAGTAGAAATATTAGATTGGGGCGCCTGGGTGGCTCAGTGGGCTAAAGCCTCTGCCTTCGGCTCAGGTCATGATCCCAGGGTCTTATCAAAAAGAAAAGAGAAAGGACACAAATAAATAAATCATGAATGAAAGAGGAGAGATCAAAACCAACACCAAGAAATACAAGCAATTACAAGGACATATCATGAGCAACTATACGCCAGCAAATTTGACAATCTGGAAGAAATGAATGCATTCCTAGGGATGTATAAACTACCAAAACTGAACCAGGAAGAAATAGAACACCTGAACAGACCCATAACCAGTAACGAGATTGAAGCAGTCATCAAAAATCTCCCAAAAAACAAGAGCCCAGGGCCAGATGACTTCCCAGGGGAATTCCACGAAATTTTTAAAGAAGAGTTAATACCTATTCTCCTGAAACTGTTCCAAAACATAGAAATGGAAGGAAAACTTCCAAACTCATTTTGTGAGGCCAGACTTACCTTGATCCCCAGACCAGACAAAGACCCCATCAGAAAGGTGAACTACAGACCAATATCCTTGATGAACACAGATGCAAAAATTCTCACCAAAATACTAGCCAATAGGATCCAACAGTACATTAAAAGGATTATTCACCATGACCAGGTGAGATTTATTCCTGGGCTGCAAGTTTGGTTCAACATCTGCAAATCAATAAGTGTGATGCAATACATTAAAGAAGAAAGAACAACAACCATATGATACTCTCAATAGAAGCTGAAAACACATTTGACAAAGTACTGCATCCTTTTTTGATCAAAAGTTTTCAAAGTGTAGGGATAGAGGGTACATACCTCAATGTCATCAAAGCCATCTATGAAAAACCCATAGTGAATATCATTCTCAATGGGGAAAAACTGACAGCTTTTCCCCTAAGGTCAGGAACACAGCAGGGCTGTCCACTGTCACCACTGCTAATCGACATAGTACTAGAAGTCCTAGTCTCAGCAAGCAGACAACAAAAAGAAATAAAAGGCATTGGAATCCGCAAAGAAGAGTTCAATCTCTTTTTGCAGATGATATGATACATTATGTGGAAAACCCAAAAGATTCCACCCCAAAACTGCTAGAACTCATACAGGAATTCAGTAAAGTGTCAGGATATAAAGTCAATGCACAGAAATCAGTTGCATTTCTATACACCAACAGTAAGACAGAAGAAAGAGAAATTAAGGAGTCGACACCACTTACAACTGCACCCAAAACCATAAGATACCTAGGAATAAACCTAACCAAAGAGGCAAAGAATCTGTACTCAGAAAATTATAAAGTACTCATGAAAGAAATTGAGGAAGACACAAAGAAATGGAAAAATGTTCCATGCTCATGGATTGGAAGAACAAATACTGTGAAAATGTCTATGCTACTAAAGCAATCTACACATTTAATGCAATCCCCATCAAAATGCCATCCATTTTTTTTTCAAAGAAATAGAAGAAATAATCCTAAAATTTATATGGAGGAGAAAAAAAGACCCGAATAGCCAGAGGAATGTTGAAAAGAAAAAGCAAAGTTGGTGGCATCACAATTCCAGACTTCAAGCTCTATTACAAAGCTGTAATCATCAAGAGAGTATGGTACCAGCACAAAAACAGACACATAGATCAGTGGAACAGTATAGAGAGCCCAGAAATAGACCCTCAACTCTATGGTCAACTAATCTTCAGCAAAGCAGGAAAGAATGTCCTTTGGAAAAGAGACAGTCTCTTCAACAAATGGTGTTGGGTAAACTGGACAGCCACATGCAGAAGAGTGAAACTGGACCATTTCCTTACAGCATACACAAAAAAAGACTCAAAATGGATGGAAGACCTCAACGTGGGACAGGAAATCCTAGTGGAGAACAAGGCATCAACGTCTTTGACCTCAGTTGCAGCAACTTCTTCCTAGAAACATCACAAAAGGCAAGGGAAGCAAGGGTAAGAATGAACTATTGGGACTTCATCAAGATTAAAAGCTTTTGCACAGCAAAAGAAACAGTTAACAAAACCCAAACACAACTGACGGCATGGGAGAAGAAATTCTCAAATGACATATCAGATAAAGGGCTGGTATCCAAAATCTATAAAGAACTTCTCAAACTCAACACCCAAAGAATAATCCAATCAAGAAATGGGCAGAAGACATGAACAACATTTCTGCAAAGAAGACATCCAGATGACCAACAGGCACATGAAAAATTGCTCAGCATCACTCGGCATCAGGGAAATACAAATCAGAACCACAATGAGATACCACCTCACACCAGTCAGAATGGCTAAAATTAACAAGTCAGGAAATGACAGATGTTGGTGAGCATGTGGAGAAAGTGGAACCCTTCTACAGTGCTGGTGGGAATGCAAGCTGGTGCAGTCACTCTGGAAAACAGCATGATGGTTCCTCAAAAAGTTGAAAATAGAGCTACCCTAGAACCCAGCAATCACACTACTGGGTATTTAACCTAAAGATACAAATGTAGTGATCCGAAGCAGCATGTGCACCTGAATGTTTAAAGCAGCAATGCCCACAATAGCCAAACTATGGAAAGAACCTAGATGTCCATCAACACACGAATGGATAAAGAAGATGTGGTATATATACACAATGGAATACTATGCAGCCATCAAAAGAAATGAAATCTTGCCATTTGCAATGACCTGGATGGAACTAGAGGATATTATGCTGAGTGAAATAAGTCAATCAGAGAAAGAATTATCATATGATCTCTCTAATATGCAGAATTTGAGAGGCAAAGTGGGGGGTTTGGGGGGTAGGGAAGGGAAAAAAATGAAACAAGATGGGATTGGGAGGGAGACAAACCATTAGAGACTTAATCTCACAAAACAAACTGAGGGTTGCTGGGGGTTGGGGAGTTAGGGAGAGGGTGAATGGGTTATGGACTTTGCGGAGGGTTTGTGCTATGGTGAGTGCTGTGAAATGTGTAAGCCTAATGATTCACAAACCTGTACCCCTGGGGCAAATAATACATTATATGTTAATAAAAATAATTTTAAGAAATTACTGGAACAACTGACCATATGAATAGGGCCTATAGCATAACAGTAAAATGTCAAATTTTCAGATTTGAACAGTAGCACATTGGTTATGTAAGAGAATGCCTTGCTCTTAGGAAATACATTTGGAATATTTAGTGGTAAAAGTAAATAACATTACCGACTTTACAAATTAGTTTTAGATGGTAGTAGGAAGTAGATAGCAAGGACAGAAGGAGAGAGAATGATAAAGCAAATAGGGCAAAATGTCAATAACTAGAGAAACTGGGTAGAGTATATGTGGGATTTCTTCATACAAGTTCTGGATATTTTATGGAAAATTTGGGATTATATAAAATTTAAATGTTACAAGGCATCTGGATACCTCAGTTAGTTGGGCATCTGACTCTTGATTTTGGCTCAGATCTTGATCTCAGGTTTGTGAGATTGAGCCCAATGTCAGGTTCCACATCGTGGAGTCCACTTGAGATTATCTTTTTCCCTCTCCATCTTCCTCGCCCCCTCCACACCCACTATTTGTGTGTTCTCTCTCTCTAAAAAAAATTTTTTTTTTACTAAAACATCTAATGTTTATGATTGAAAGATAAGACAGGACTAAGATACTGGCAAAATCATATAAATAGAAAAGATTTGAGTTAAAATATTCTAAGATTCTTGTATACGTTTTATTTTTATATTTTACATATGCATGCAATGCATGTGCATTAGAGTTTAAAATGTTCTTGTGTATGTTTTGATTATTTTCAGATTATAGTTGTATGCATATTAGAATTTAAAATATAACCACTAAAATAGTAGTAATACAGAAGATAACTGCTAAACCCAAAAGGGAGCAAAAGAGAAAGACACAACTCAAAATATGAAAATTTTCAAAAGATAGAAAAAGCAGAACAAATAGCACAAAATACAATGATAAAAGAAACAGAAACATATTAGTAACCACAATAAATGGACTAAACTCGCCAGATAAAAGATGATGATGTTAGACTATAGAGTTTTAAAAATTCTGTTACATGCTTGTTACAAGGACAATGCCCAAAATATAAGGAAGGCCACAGAAAGGCAGATGGAATATTTCAGGATTTATAATAAAATCCTTAAACTTAATAAGGAAAATAAAATGAAATTGAAAAAATATGAAAAGAAACTGTTTCTTTTTCAAAACATGCTCAACCTCTCCAGTAATCAGGGAAGTAAAGTATATGGAAAGTGAAAGAAATCACTTGCCCTCCAATATTTTTTAACTTCTTTGGTCAAAAGACAACTGATTTTTGGTACAAAATCACTTGGAATAAAGACCCCATTTTCCAGTCACTCTTGTAGCTTGTTGGGACTATACGACTAAGGTCTGGCAAATAGGTTATAAGAAGATAAGAAGATTGCTTAGATTCTAGGAAATGTTTTCATAAATGTTAGGGAGGGAAGGCATTAACTTCTTTCCCTTTTCTTCCTTCTGATGGGTTGAACACAAGCATGATGGCTAGAGATCAAGCAGCTTCCTTGTATCCTGGGGTGAAAACCACATGTTGAGGATGTTTGGGGCAGCAAGAAAGGAAACCAGGATCTTTTTTTTTTTTTTTTCTAAAGATTTTATTTATTTATTTGACAGAGAGAGATCACAAGCAGGCAGAGAGGCAGGCAGAGAGACAGGAGGAAGCAGGCTCCCCGCTGAGCAGAGAGCCTGATGCGGGACTCGATCCCAGGACTCCGAGATCATGACCTGAGCCGAAGGCAGCGGCTTAACCCACTGAGCCACCCAGGCGCCCCAGAAACCAGGATCTTAATGAGCCTGGAGTCACCACACTGCAATAGACTGCTTACCTCTGAACCTTATCTACATGAAGAGAAATAAACTTTTGTTGTTGTTTAAGCCAATGTTATTCATGTTTGCTTGTTTTTGTCAATCACAGCCAAACCTAATTTGAAATAATACATGAAGAAGCAAGAACTACTGATGGGAGTGTGGATTAGGATAGCCATTTTTGAGAACAATTTAGCATTATCCAGTAAAGTTGACAAGGGAAATATCCTATTCCCAGGAATTCTACTCCTGCGTATATATCCTAGAGAAATTTGCATATAGGCCCTGGGAGACACAAACAAGAATTTCAGATCAGCACCGATTTTAAGACAAAGAAATTGGAAAAAAAGATCCATGTGTTTGAAGGTTGATAAAGTATATTCATTCAATGGAATATTCAACAACAAAACAAATGAACAAAAGCTGAATAAGAGAGGTATATAACTAAAAAAAAAAATCAGTATGATAACAAGTACATTAAAATAAAAAAAAACTATTTACCTTGGAGAAGAAAAAACTGTGGGGTACCAAAAATTATTTAAAATATTGGTAGAGAGAATGTGGAGAAAGGGGAACCCTCTTACACTGTTGGTGGGAATGCAAGTTGGTGCAGCCACTTTGGAGAACAGTGTGGAGATTCCTCAAGAAATTAAAATTAGAGCTTCCCTATGACCCTGTGATTGCGCTACTGGGTATTTACCCCAAAGATACAGATGTAGTGAAAAGAAGGGCCATCTGTACCCCAATGTCTATAGCAGCAATGGCCACGGTCGCCAAACTGTGGAAAGAACCAGATGTCCTTCAACAGACGAATGGATAAGGAAGATGTGGTCCATATACACTATGGAGTATGATGCCTCCATCAGAAAGGATGAATACTCAACTTTTGTAGCAACATGGACGGGACTGGAAGAGATTATGCTGAGTGAAGTAAGTCAAGCAGAGAGAGTAAATTATCATATGGTTTCACTTATTTGTGGAGCTTAACAAATAGCATGGAGGACAAGGGGAGTTAGAGAGGAGAAGAGAATTGAGGGAAATTGCAAGGGGAGGTGAGCCATGAGAGACTATGGACTCTGAAAAACAATCTGAGGGTTTTGAAGGGACGGGGGGTGGGAGGTTGGGGGAACCAGGTGGTGGGTATTGGAGAGGGCACGGATTGCATGGAGCACTGGGTGTGGTGCAAAAACAATGAATACTGTTACCCTGAAAATAAATTAAAAAAAAATTGGTATAAGTGCTGAGAAAGAAGACTTCAGAGTCTAGACCAGCAATATCCAATAGAAATTTCTACACAATGATGGAAATGTTCTGTTTCTGCACTGTCCAATACAGTAGCCACTAGCTACATACAAATTTTGAGCACTTGAAATGTTAGTACAATGAGGAACTGAATTTTAAACTTTATGTAATTTTAATTAAATTTAAATAGCCACATATGGATAATGCCTACTAGTCAGTGCAGGTCTAGACAATAAATCCTTCTACAGTTATGGCAGTTTTCTAATTCTTTGTATAAATATTTGTAATATAACTGAGAAGGAGTTCAAGAATAATGACCTTGCTATAACAAATCTTTTCATATATCCCTCTATTTACTTATGTAAACAAGTTTTCTCAAGGCTTATCTCAGCAAAACAAAAATATAAATAAAAATGGATTTAGTCCAGTCTATAAAATTCATATATAGACACATGGACTAATGCAGGGTGTGTGTGTGTGGGGGAAGTCCTATGAATTTCATTAATAAATAGGTTTTAGATAAAAAATTTCCTTTTTAAAAAGAATTACTTATCAAATTGGTTTTTATTTATATTTATTTATTTATAAATATTAAATATTTATATTTAAATTGCTTTGATCAATTGTATACAAAGAATGATTCTAATGTTAATATGATGCATAAAAGAATTTTAATGCCTAGAGTAAGAGAGTGACAAACTCCAAACTTTCCAGCTAATGGGGCCCTTTTCTTCAGAAAAGAAAATCCTAATTTAGTAGTAGTAGTTCAGGTCATGCCCAACAGATGTCACTATGCTCCTCTCAAAATAAAAAGTCCTGCAGTGGCCCTGTGAGTAGACTGTAACACCCAGGGGTGCCTTGGTGCACCTTGGTGCATGGTTTGGGACCAACCGATCTAGAGTCTTTTGGGTATAGAAAATAAGGCAACTGGAAAGTCTGGACAAATAATATATGGGACTATTTTGTATTCCTAATGTTTAAGAGTAGTTTTCAAGAGTCACTTAACTAATGGAAAACATACAGGACACCTAGAAAAAGGCAGATTTTTAAGAAACTACAAAGACCATAACTAATTGGGGGGCAGGTTAGTTAATGAATGAATGATGTGACTACCTAAGAAGTATCTTCATGATACATTATGAACTTTAGATTAAATATTCTAAAAAAAAAAAAAAAAAAGAATAGGTAGTGCACACACACACACACACACACATAAGCATACTAATGTAAAGAACAGGGAAATTTTTTTTTGTTAGGTCTGTATAATGCTATATTTAACTTAGAAAATAAGATTTCCCCAGCTTACATCACATTTTCCCCACTTTGAAGGCTATTTGTGACCACATACGGGGGAGACTGTCTGATAAACTCTTCCTTATGATTGAGTAGATTATGCTAAACAAAATAGATCTACCTTGGGAAGGTTTAAACTAGTTGAATATAGAGAGAGGGAGGCAGGAAGAGTAGGCCGGGTCGAGTGGGAGGGGCAGAAAATTGGTGGAGTGGGAAAGAGAAGTACAATGAATTAAAGTATTAAGGAGGGTTTAAGAAGGAAGAAGAGAAAGGTTATAATTAGAACGTGCTTCTTTGAATATACAATAAAATGATAGTTGTATTTTCCCTATTATATTTATAAATTTGTTTTCTTTCTGGTGTTTACTATATCAGTTCCTACCTATAGTTTAAAACAGTAGTATATGGAAACAGAAATGTTCTTCAAGAATGGCAGTCATAGAAGTCTAAAGTTATATCAAAATGAAGTATCTCTAATCAGATATATATTTTGAATAAAACATTAAGCCAGTTTATTCAACACTAAAACCATCAATTTTTCAAAAATAAACTTGGCAGAATTTTAAGAAAATAGATGCCTAGGTTTATTACTGCTTTGCATTATGAGAGATTGATTATGACACACTAAAAGTTTTCCACCATCAGCAAGGATTTTTAGAGAGGAGGTCCCACCTTTATTTTTTAAAGGTTTTATTTATTTACTTGAGAGAGAGAGAAAGAGAGAAAGAGAAAGCACACAAGTGTGAGCAGGGGGAGAGGTAGATGGAGAAGCAGACTCCCCACTGAGTAGGGAGCTCAGGACTTGAGCAGAAGGCAGAGGCTTAACCAACTGAGCCATCCAGGTACCCCAGAAGTTCCCATCTTTAAAAAGAGGCCTATGAGGAAATAATTTTTCCCAAATCACAAGTAAAAATTTGAGAAACTCAATGTTTTCTCAAATGACTTCCTTATCTAAATTCAGTCTTCCTTCCTTTCCTCCCTCCCTCCTTCCTTTCTTTCTTTCTGAAATTTAGACAATTAGTCTTCTTTCAGTTCCTCATCAGTACAAAGGGGACAGTAATAGTCATTTCACTGACTTACTGTGGAAGTAAAGATACTATTTGGGCAAGCACTGCACCATCCTCCAATGTAATACATTGTAAACCATGGAAGTTATTTCTCCACTCCCTCTTTTGCTTTGGCTTAAAGGAAACACTGTGTCTTCAGGTTTTTTTCTTTTCTTTTTTTAAGTTAATATATAATATAGTATTGGTTTCAGGGGAAAGGTCTGTGATTCATCAGTTTCACACATTTCATAGTGCTCACCATACCACATATCCTCCCCAATGTCTATTACCCAGCCACCCCATCCCCCTTCTCCACCTCCAGCAACCCTCAGTTCATTTCCTGAGATTAAGGGTCTCCAATGGTTTGTCTCCCTTTCTGGTTTCACCTTGTTTCATTTTTTCCTCTCTTCCCCTATGATCTTCTGCCTTATTTCTCAAATTCCACATATCAAAGAGATCATATAATTGTCTTTCTCTGATTGACTTATTTTGCTTAGCATTAATAACTTCTAGTTCCATCCGTGTTGTTGCAAATGGCAAAAGATTTCATTTTTTAATGGCTGCATAACATTTCATTGTATATACATATATATACACCACATCTTCTTTATTCACCTGTTGATGGACCCCTAGGCTCTTTCCAAAGCTTGGCTTCAGGTTCTTAACAGTAGACCGGAAGTCCATTTTTGTAGATTTTTAGAGGTGAATTCATAGCCTTGTGGATTATATGAGAACTTGGAGATTAAACAATTCCTCCTAACTCTCAATTATGTGCCCTTCACAAGTTCATTTTTTATAACTCTGGTAATTTCCCAAGGCTAACTTCTAAATTTTTCACTCCTTTGACATTGTCCTTGAAGGTTCTAGAAGAATCTTATGGCTTCAGATGTTACAAAGTTTGGGCTACCATATATGCATCTACAAATATATTTCTTACCTTCTTTCTAGTTCCCTATCTGCCATTGTGCATAGAACATTTTAATTTAAATGTCACAACTCTTGAAACATATTAAAAAACAAGCCTATTTCCCCTCCCTCCAAGAGCTATCTTTATACATTTTCCCATAATTATTCATAACATCTTCAGTGTTTCCAGGCTTATAACTTTTGGTATCTTTTTTCTTCTTCTTCTTTTTCTTTCCTATTTTGACCTACTTATAGATTCTGCTACTTTTTTTCTCTGTAATAACTTCAAAATTCACTTTCTGTTAATATTACAGTCTCATCAGTTCCCCACTTCAGTTCCCAATTGTTCCACTTCCCAGCTGGCCTTAACTATCTCATGTGTGGATCATTACGACAGTTTATTAGGAATTCCCCTCATCATTTAACTTCTCCTACAATAACCAAACTTTGAGAGTATTTGTACAACATTATTTATTCTTCGGCTGATATATCCATAGTGGCTGCTTATATCTAATTTTATAAAAATCTTAATTAGTAAGTCTATCACTCAAGGTACTTTACAATTGGAACTACAATTTTATTAACCACAACTTTACTTCCATAAAAGACATTCTGCTTCAACTACTGTACTATGCTTGCTATCCCCAAGTTTGACTTTCCTTGCCTTCCATGTTTCAGGTCTGCCACAGGTATAATACTGCTAAAAGAAAACCTTTGTTACTGTGATGAGTGTGGGAGATCATCAAAAGGAAGGGAAAAAGTTTTGCAGATGATCATATGTTCTGCAATCAAAAAAGGAATTCAACTGAATTTTTTCTTGACTTGGTAGCCTAGATTTTAACTTTATACCACTACCCTCTTTCATCTTTAGAGATTCGTAGACTTCTTCCTCTTCAAAATCCAGTTAAGAATTTAACTTCAGGAATCTTTCCTGGATGACAGTACATGAACAAAATATACTCAGAATTTGTGCTCTTTATTTAGAAATTTTCTGTATGCAGTTGTTAATATCATATTACTATATTAAGTACTTTTTGGTACTTAATATATGTTTGTTATATCCCTATATGCACATTTCTTATCATATTGAGTTATTTGGACACAAAGTTATGTCATATTCCTTTTAATTTTCACATTAAATGCCTCTCTTTCTTTTCTCCTCAGGAGACTTATTTTGCTGAAATCTCCAAGATCTCTGGGGATGTTTATTTAGACTTACAGATCAGTTTTGGTAACTATCTCTTAGTCAACCAAGGAGATGAATTCATTTCAGCTGTTACTAATGTCACTGCCACAAGATATACCTGTTGAAACAAAGACAACTCAGTGTCCCCATCACAGTCTTTATTGTAACTATTAAAATATTCAGCTGCCACACTATATTCAGTACTGGATGAGCCACAATAAGTTGAACATAGCTTCCTTCTGAAAACAAAGTCACCCTGGCCAGAGCAAGCCTGCTGAGTCTTTGAGCCTGTGAGAACCTCCCAAGGCACTGAAGGGGCTTAGCTGTGCTTACCCACCTGGCTTCTTGTGACTGGCTCACAGCCAGGTCTTCACATATGAATAGACTAACAGAGTAGGATCAGATCTTTGAGTCTGGCACATATGTATGCAAACAAACATTTTCTGTAAGGCTGCTGGTAATACCAGAGCAGGTAAATGTGAAGAAATTTCCAGACTCAGCTACTAGTAGGACTGATACAATGCATATCTGCTTCTAGAGCCAAAGAAATGTCCCCTTTTGTTTCTAAAGATCCCTTCCCACAGTGCTTTTAAGGAAAAGCCTTCCTATCCAGCTAGGGTTAGGGTCAGGAAATCGATTTCTCCTCAAGTATTTGCAGAGTCTTTACTGTGATAGATACTTTTAGAGACACTGTTTGGTTGACCAGGTTCTTAATCTCAACAACCTCTGCCCATCTCCACTTAAAGGGACAAAAAAAAGTCAAATATACATATATGTTATCCTGCCTGTCGTTAGTTTTGACTACTTAAACCTACATAGAATATGTTGTAGAAAAGTGTGAGAATATAAAATGAGTTGCATCAAATCTCCTAAACAAAAAGAACTCCTTTTCTAGTTCAGTTGTCGTCTCTGAAGCTGTAATTCAAAAACAGCATTATTAACAAATCTATTCCTCTTAAGCTGGCCATTAAAGGTCATTAACATTTTGCTCTATCACACATTGCCATTGTTTTTTAACCAAATACCTATATCTAACAGAATAGGTACTTACTGCTTCTAGAACACACCTTTTACTTTGCTTTCTGACTCAGCATTTGTCAACTCTGCCATTCTTTGTATCTGAAATTCAGGACCTCATTAAAATCACAAAATATTTTTTCCAGTTTTACTGAGCTATAATTGACAAATAAAATTGCATATGTTTAAGGTGTACAAAGTGATAATTTGATATATACATTGTGAAATGATTACCACAATCAAGTTAATACATCCATCACCTCATATACTTACCATTTTTTGTTGTAGTGAGATCATTTAACATCCACTGTCTAGCAACTTTCAAGTATATATACAATCCAGTATAACTAACTACAGTCACCATGTTGTCCACTAGATCCTCAGAACTTACTCATCTTAAAACAAAGTTTGTACCCTTTGACCACTATCTCCTCATGTCTCCCACTCCTCAGTCCCTGGAAACCACCATTCCACTCTTTGTTTCTGGATTCAAGGGTTTTTTTTGTTTGTTTTTGTAGAGTCCACATAGGAGACAAAGTATTTATGTGGCTCATTTCATCTAATATAATGTCCTTCATCTCCACACATGTTGTGGCATATGGAGGATTTCCTTTATGGCTGAATAATATTCAATTTGTGTGTGTATCACATTTCCTTTATCCATTCATATTCTCTTAACAGATACTTGTTTCTGTATCTTGGCTATTGTGAATAATGCTGCAATGCACTTGGGGCTACAGCTATCTCTAAAAGATTTTGATTTTGTTTCTTATCCAATCCATGTCTGTATTGCTGGATCACATAATAGTTTTATTTTTTACTTTTTTGAGAAACCTCCATACTGTTTCTCTTAATGGTTGATATTCCTACCAACAATGTATGAGAGTTCTCTTTACCTCAACTCCTCACCAACACTTATTTTTTTTATAATAATCCTTTTAATATGTGTGAGGTGATATCTCATTGTGATGTTGATTTGCATTTCCCTAATGACTAGTGATGCTGAGGACCTTTTCAAGTACTTGCTGGCCATTTGTAAATCTTACTTTGAAAACTATTTATTTCACCCATTATTTAATCAGGTTATGTGTTTGTTACTGAGTTGTAGGAGTTCCCTATGTGTTTTAGATACTAACCCTTTCTCAGGTATATTCAAATATTTTCTCTCATTTCATAGGTTGCATTTTCATTTTGTTAATTACTCCCTTTGCTGTGCAGAAGCTTTTTAGTTTGATGTATTCTCATTTGTTTATTGTTGCTTTTGTTGCCTTTGCTTTGGGTGTCACAGTCAAACCATCATTGCCAACACAGTATCAAGGAGGCTTTTTTCCATTTTCTTCTAGTTTTACATTTTTTGGTTTTAAGTCTTTAATCCATTTTCTATTAACTTTTGTATATGGTATAAGACTGGGTCCAATTTCATTCTTTTGTATGTGGTATATGGTATCCAGTTTTCCCAAAACCATTTATTATCCTTTCCCCTTGTGTTTTCCTGGTATTCTTGCTAGAGATTTGTTGACTGTATATATGTGGGTTAATTTCTGGGTTCTACATTCTATTCCCTTGATCTATGTGGGTTTTTAAGTCAGTACCATATTTTAAAATTTGCTATAGCTTTGTAATATAGTTTGAAATCAGGAAGTCTGATACTTCCAGTTTTGTCCTTCCTAAAGATGTTGGCTATTCGGGGGCTTTTGTGGTTCCATACAAACTATGACTATTTTTGTATACATCTGTGAAAATGTCACTGGAATTTTGATAGAAATTGCATTGAATCTGTAGTTTGCTTTGTGTAGTATGGACATTGCAATGAACTAATTTTTCCAATTCTTGAACATGGGTTATCTTTCATTTGTGGCTTCTTCAACTTTTTGCATCAATGTCTTTTTAGGGTACAGGTCTTTTATCTCCTTGGTTACATTTATTCCTAAGTATTGTATTCTTTCTGATGCTATTTTTTTTTTCTGATGTTATTTTAAATGGAATTTTCTTATTTCTCTTGGAGATAGTCTATTAGTGTATAGAAATACAATCAGTCCATCCCTTATTTTTGTATGCTGTTTTTCTAACCTGCAATTTTACTACATTTTTTAGTTTTAAGTTTTTCTTTTAGAGTCTTTTATTTTTAAGATTATGTCATTGGCAAAGAGAGACAATTTTACTTCTTTCTTTCCAATTTTTGATAACTTTTATTTCTTTTTCTTGCCTAATTGCTTGGGTTAGGACTTCCACTATTCTGTTGAGTAGAAGAGGCAAGAGTGAGCATCTTGTCTTGTTTCTGATCTTAGAGGAAAAGTTTTCAGTTTTTCTTCACTGAGTATGTTATCTGTGGGTTTTTTGTATATGGCCTTTATCATATCGAGATACATTCCTTCTGTACTTAATTTGTTGACTTTTTAGCATGAAGGGATATTACATTTTTTTCAAATGCTCTTTTTGTATCAAGATGATCATATGATTTTTACTTTATTCTGTTAAAGTGATGTATTGCATTTATTGATTTGCATATGTTGAAGAATCCTTGCATCCCAGAGAAAAGTCCCATTGGATCATGATATAATGATTACTTTAATAAGCTCTCGAATTTAGTTTGCCAGTATTTTGTTGAAAATTTAGCATCTGTGTTCATCAGGAATACTGGCTTGTAACTTTCTTTTTTTGTGGTGTCCTTGACTGGTTTTGGTATTAAAGTAATGCTGGCTTATAAAATGAGTTTGGAATTGTTCTCCCCTCTTCAGTTTTTTGGAAGAATTTGAAAAGGATTGGCAGTAATTCTTCTTCAAATGTTTGGAAGAATTAACAGTGAAGCCATCTGATCCTGGATATTTCTTCATTGGGATGTTTTTGATTACTGATTCATTTGTCTTATTATTAACTAGCCAGTATAAATTTCCTATTTTTTCATGATTCAGTCTTAGAACACTATATTTCTAGGAATTCATCTATTTCTTCTAGTTATCCAATTTGTTGGCACATCATTGGTCTTAGTAATTTATGACCATTTATATTTCTGTGGTATTAGTTTAATATCTCTTTCACTTCTGACTTCATTTATTTGAGTGTTCTTTTTTCTTGGTCTAGCTAATGATTTGTCAATTATATCTTTGAAAAAAAATTAGCTTAGTTTCATTAGTTTCTTCTACTGTTTTTCTATTGTTTATTTCATTTATTTTTGTTCTAATCTTCATTTCCCTCCTTCAGTAACTTTGAGCCGAGTTTGTTTTTCTGTCTCTAGTTCCTTGAGATGTAAGGTTAAGTTGCTTTTTTGAGATTTCTTTTAAAATATAGTCATTTATTGCTATAAATCTGCCTCTTAGAACTGTTTAGTTTCATTGCATTAGTTTTGATATGTTATGTTTCTATTTTATTTGTTTTAGGATATTTTCTATCTCCCTTTTGATTTCTTCTTTGAAATCAAAGAACAACAACATTTGTTGTTCAAGAGTGTTGTAAATTTCCACATATTTGTGAATTTTACAGCTTTCCTCCTATTGATTTCTAGTTTCATACCACTGTAATAGAGAAGATTTGTATGATTTCAATCTTCTTAAATTTGTTAAGATTAGTTTTGTGAGAGGAATCGGTGGCCAAGGGGTGTCTCTTGGTGCTGAGCTGTGCTGTTTGGGGGCAAGGTGACACAGGTAAAATGAAACTGTTCTTACCCTCTTCAGTGCATTTATTTTTGGGTTTTTGGTCCAACAATGTGCTGCAACTTCCTTGCTGGACTCTTGGACTCTCACAAATTTAATCTTAACTGTGGTTGACTATCAACTGATGTTCTGTAGGGAGATAAAAGTAAAAAACTCTGCCACATTCTGACTAATGACAAAGTATTCATAATTATAGACCATAAAAAATTCTATAGTAACCCAGGTAATTTGAGTCTGGGTCTTTGTCCACTGGAAGTTTAAAGTAGGGGTACAAATAAATGTCAAAATGAATTAGAGTAAGGAGAATAGTGACAAGTAGATTAGATAGTAAGTTATCATAATAGTCCCAGAATAGATAAAGAAAATCAACTCAAAAATTGTGGCTTGACCATGTAAACTTAAATTTCTCATTCTGAAAATGTGACTAAAATGATTGTAGAATGATAAAAAAGGAATAAACCCACAAAGCCAAAGATAACAGAAGAGGAGAAAACAATATTTAGAAGCCAGAAGATAGATAGATAGATGGATAGATAGAAACTGACTCAATAAATCTTTGAAAACTGAAACTGAAGCCAGGAAGAAAGGCTACTCAGAAACAAGTCAATGCATACCACTCATAAAGACACAGAAATTATAGGTCTTAATACTATTAAAAAGGAGTAGTCTCAGGGTATGTGCTATGGTGAGTGCTGTGAAGTGTGTAAACCTAAAACAGCTAATATAAATATGCTCAAGGTACTTCTGAACATGGGGGTATAGGTAATGCAGAAAACGATGTGAATTGGATAAAAGTTTGAATAAGAAGCAGTTGGATCTATAGACAGACTTTGTCAACCATTTGTCTGAACAACATTCCCTTCCAGCTCCACAGAGAAGACTAGAAATTTACTCTCCAAGGAGGCACAACCAGTGGGACTTTGAAGTGGAACTACTCATTGGGCTGAAGACTGTTTTTATTTTGAAAAAAGGTGAACTATTGTATGTACTAAACTGAATTCTATGTGGACCATACTATCTTCTTCCACAAACTTGGCTCCAAGAATACTGGAGGACAAGCTCATATTCTCAAAACAAACCATCACAAGATAAAAGATTTAGAAATACCTATATTTAGAGGTCCATAATAAAATGTCCAGTCATAGGTTATCAATCAATGAAATCAGTTAGTCACCCACAAAGGAAAGTAACTTTGTGACGCCAAAAGAAAGTAACCCGCACTTATGCACAGGGAGCTTTCAATTATCTTTTTAGAATATTGCACTCAAATATGAATGGAAACACATTGAAAAGCCAGATAAGGGATGAGCTTATTAAAAATGATCTTTTTAGAATATTGCACTCAAATATGAATGGAAACACATTGAAAAGACAAATAAGGAAAGAAGAAAGTTTGAGGAAAAAGAGAGTAGGATGGGGAGAAAAAAAACAACACCTCTAAGACCTATAATGAATATTCTCAGTGAATTAAGCAAACATCTTGATTGCATTAATGAGACAAGAAGAAGATACTATTAAAAAGGAGTAGTCTTAGGGTATGTGCTATGGTGAGTGCTGTGAAGTGTGTAAACCTGATGGTTCACAGACCTGTACCCCTGGGGCTAATAATACATTATATGTTAATAAAAAATAAAAAATTAATTTAAAAAAAGGAGTAGTCTCTGTGTATAGTTATTCTTCAAATTTGAACATGATACAGAAGTTATGCTTTTAATAATGGTACAGTAGCTTTTATTAGGTTACCCTTCTTACTTTACTAGTGGATAACAACAATGGGAAAAATATAAAAATATCTGTTTGAATGCATTTGAGAGCAATTTAAGGCAGGCTGAAACTGGAAGGGAGTTGACACGTGAAAGAAAGGAATGTATTTATGTGGTTTTCCACCTAAGGTACTTCTTACTCTGCATTGCATGGAACAGCTGGATTTAAAGCAGAAAATTGCAGTCCTAACTGATTTGAGAATTCAGAGGGAAGAGTTTGAGACTATGGGCATGGCTAGAACATAAAAGAAAAATCTCAGAAAAGAGGAAGCTAACTAAGGAGCTGGAGGAGGAAAATCCATATACAAACTCCTTTAAATTCTTGGCAGGTCTTGATTAATGTATGTGCAGAGGGCCTGCTAGAAAGCAGCAGTTGGAAGGTGGGAAGAAGTCAAGATTTAGCTCAGGGAAGAGTTTATAAAGTTTAAGTCAGTCACTTGAATTGCTTGCTAGAACACAACCCACACTACTTAGATGATGCTATTCATAGTCTCTATAAGGGTACAGTAAAAAATTATGAAATGTAAAGAAACAGGAAAATATGGCCTACATTCAAGAGAAAAACAGTTAACAAAAACTAATACTAAAATGACCCAGATGTTAGAAGAATTTTAAAACAGCTAATATAAATATGTTCAAGGGATTAAAGGAAAAGTATGGCTAAAGTGAACAAATAGGAGAATCTCAACAGAAAAATACAAACTACTAAAAAGAAAAAAAAAAGAAAGAAAGAAAAAAGTAAGAGTCAAATAGAAATTTTAGAAATGAAATGTACAATATCTAAAATAAAAAAATTTACTGGATGAGAACAACAGATTACAGATAGTCAAATGAAGAAAACAGTAATTTTGAAGATAGACAATAGAAAATATTCAACCTGAAAAGGAGAAAAATATATTGAAAAAAAAAAATAGACTCAATGACCTCGTGGGACCATATTTAAATGATTTAAGTTATATTTGAAAATGGGGCAGAAAAGTTTTTAGAAAATAATGGCTAAATTTTTCCTAACCTGCTGAAAAATGTAAACTTAGAGGTCCAACAAGAACAATGAATTTCAATTAAGATAAATACAGAGAAAACCATGCTTAGGGTGCCTGAGGGGTTCAGTTGATTAAGTATCTGCCTTCAGCTCATGATCCCAGAGTCCTGGGACTGAGCCCCACATCAGGCTCCCTCTTCATTGGGGGGGATCTGCTTCTCCCTCTGCCCCTCACCCTGCTCTCATGTCTTTCTCACTCTCTCTCAAATAAATAAATAAAATCTTAAAAAAGAAAAGAAAAGAAAAGAAAACCATGCTTAGGCACATATTTATGAAATGATGGAAAACAGAGAAAAAGAGAAAATCAGCCAGTGAGAAAAAACTCCATTACAAATAGGGGCAGGGGGTGGGGGATGGGGAATGATATATATTACAACTGACTTATCAGCAGAAACAATGGAATGTGGGAGAGAATAGAACATCTTTAAAGTGGTGGGGGAATGGGAACTGTCAAATGAGATTTCTATATCTGGGAAAAATTATCTTAAAAAATAAAAGCAAAATAAATACATTTTTAGGGGCACCTGGGTGGCTCAGAGGGTTAGGCTTCTGCCTTCAGCTCAGGTCATGGTCTCAGGGTCCTGGGATCAAGTCCTGCTTTGGACTCTCTGCTTAGCGGGGAGCCTGCTTCCCCACTCTCTGCCTGCCTCTCTGCCTACTTGTGATCTCTCTCTCTGTGTCAAATAAATAAATAAAAACTTAAAAAAATAAAAACATTTTTAGAAAAACAAAATCAAGAGAACCTGTTGTCAGCAGAGCAGTACTCTAAGAAATTCTAAAGGAAATTCTTTAGGTTAAGGAAACTTAGATGGAAACATATATATAAGAAGAAATTATGAGAACCACAAGTAGCAAAGGCCAAAGTAAATATAAAAGAGAATATACTTGCCTTTTCTAAATATTTAAAAGAATGTGACTATTTAAGGGAAATTAATAAAAATTAAATGTTGGGTTGATGCATACAGATGTACTACATATGAAAATATTATTATAAAGGAAAAGACAGTAAGTGGAAGTAGACTGGTGCTAGGCTCTCATTTTTTAAAAAACAGCTTCATTGAGATTTAATTCACCTAGCATACAACTCACCCATTTAAAGCATACAATCCAATGGCTTCAATTACATTCATAGTAGAGTGGCATAGCTATTTTTAAGAGTAGAGGTGTCTAATATTGAATTGAAGTTGCCATGATATAAACACGTGCTCTGATTCACTGATCCAAATCTTTTGCAAAACTGGCCTGTGAAATATGGATTACTTATTGAGTATAATTTATTATTATAAAGTAATTTCTACTTCAGCCGAGCCTCTTAATAATCTAACCTTAGAAATTCAGTTTAGTCTAAACTAAAATTAAACTAAATTTTAAACTAAATTTTAGTCTAAACTAAAATTAAACTAAAGTTTAATCTAAACTTAGGAATTCAGAATTATAAACTGTTAACATGAAAACACAGTAAAGGATAGAATGGTTGCAATTTCTATAATAAGGATGTATACAAGAAGAATGACCAGGTATAAAAATTTTTCAACTGAACTGTAATTTCTGAAATGACAACATAAGTTCAAGAACATAAGTTCAATCTGATCAGTTCAAATAATCACTACTTGCTGACAGTGTTAAAAATGGGAACTAGAAGGATATAGATTATATTTTTTATAGAAAACAATAGCCTGCCAGACGGTAACCAGGCAGCAAACATGTAAGAAATATGCAAACCTCTTAAAATATAACCCCACAAAATCTTAATGTTTTATTACTTACATATGTATAAATATAATATCATAAAATTAGATATAACATTTTCTTAAGCTAATATGACTACAAAACTAAAACAAATTTATAAACTCAAAATGTTTTAAAAACCAACATTTAAATAAACACAATTTAATATTAAATCATTTTGTTTCACTAAAACTAAATTGCTAATGTTGGGTTTAATAGAGGGTGATGTTTCTTCATGTCTGGTTCTATATTTAATGTGTTTCTATATTTTTAAATTTTAGTGTCACTAATGTGGACACTGCCTTTTCACATAAGTATACTGTATAAAATGACCTTTATGTTCACTGAGTCTCACACTAAACATTTCTGTACTTTAACATATATAAGCTAACCTTTATTTTTTTTTCACAATTTAAAGGCTTTGCTTGATACTACAGTATGATCAGATTTATACTTAACTCCTGTTTATATAAATATCTTTGAGTGCCTATTTGAATAAGGTATAATTAGCATTGTAGAGATTACTTTTTAATTTGAAAATACATTTAAATATTTCTATTATTTAAATCTACACTAAATAATCTTATGGGACTTAGAACAGGGTATTGAACACCCTAGAATTATTTCAAAGAGACACAAAGATAGGGTCTGTATGATATGATAATAATACAAATTCAATATGGAACCAAATGCTGCAATTTTGGATTCATGGTACCTTTACTACCATGCTATTATGAATCAATCCTTTATGAACCACTACGACAACTTCACTTTTGAATTGCACCATGACATTTCTTCACATTCACTAACCAAGAATGTGAGAAAACACAAATATACATAATTGTCCTGAAATCACAAGTCAGTACTTCGTTATAGGATATCATTAGGATTATTCAGGATATCATTATATTAAATATTTACAATCAATTAGATGAAAGCAGAATTTAAAATGACCAGAATTTTCTTTTTTTTTTTCCACAGCACTTATCACCGTCTAACATATATACTTTACCTCTTTGTTCATTGTCTATAATCTCCAACCCCACGAGAATGTAAACTCATTAGGGCAGCAACATTTTCTTTTTCTCCTCCATAATGTATTTCAAGTGCCTAGAATAGCATCCAACACATAATAAGCACTCAGTAAATGTGCTGAAGGAATGAAAAATCTTTTCATAAGATGACATCTGGGGACACTCCAATCTCTCACGATTCCCAGATTGAGAAATACTGGCATGGAAGAAAAAGTTTTGGCCCAGGAACCAGAGAGACCAGAGTTTGAAACTATTTTGTAGCTACTAAGTCTTATTCTGCTGCTTAGCTATTTGAATGACTTTAGGCAAGTCACTTAAATTTAGGGAGTCTGCTTTTTTCTCTAGCAAAATGTAAAGTCTGTTAAAAATGAGGAAAAAGGCTAACACAAAAAGCATATTAAACTACCAGCATATAAAGTTATCATCATCATAATTATTAGAGAGGCCATAGCAAAAGTATTTAATCAAGTAAAACTAGACTTTTCCACATTATCTTGATTTTCCTTTCCTTAATTCATCTTATTCATAAAAAGGCAAAATAGGAAAAGCTTTGGAATAAAAGAAAAAAACAAAAAGAAATAGGATCTAGAACTTCCACTAAAACAAATGTGTGAAAATACTGCAAGATGTTTTCATAATAATCATTTATCAGATGTTGAAAGAGGTTGGTTATAATACAGCTGTAAAATAAACCAAAAACAAAGTATCAACAAGAAATCAGAAATAGATGATATACATGAAGTAGAATAAAGATCATCTTGTGATCTCAGCTGCATGAGAGTGGTTTTCTTCCCCAGCTCTCATATACTTTAACTACAAACTTACCTACCCATTTCTGGTACACAGGTTCTACTCAGTTTGGCAGGAACTTTAACCCTCAGGCTAACCCTGACGGAAGAATTAACCTACATAATTATTGAACCCTCAGGCAGTGTGCCTGGCCAGGAAGCTGGGTATGTGGGGTACACACTGCAATCATCTCAGCATTTTACTGTAATATCCCACAACCATTGGAGGGAGAGGTTAAAAGTGATTTAACTATATGAAGAAGAAAAAGCAGTGTAAATTTATTCCTTGATTTAAGTTTTGCTGCCAAATGGAATTCTCAGAATACTTCGGAAGTGCAAATGGATTTAAGGTCTGTTTTAAGTAAACGTTATCTGTAGTATAAAAGGATGATAAAATATTACATAGTTTTAGGCAAGGGACATACAGTATTCACAGTTTAGCACATAAAAAAAGCAATTTTGGATGGCTAAATTCAGTCTTAATCCAAACCATGTTCCAACAATACAAATAAGTACTGGTGGATTAAATGGGTCTGTCCTCCAACATCCATAACACTAAAGAAAACAGTCAGATGTGAAATATTCCCCTAAAAATAATTTGGGTTTTAACAGCCAAACACAAGTCCTTAAGGTGGTATATGCCAGGATTCCCCATAGAAAGTAGTAGTTTTCCCTTTGTAATTAATTCGTATCTTAAAGGGGAGATACTTTGAGTTGGGATAAGGGAGGAAGTAAAGGATAGTCTCTTTCTTATCATACTTCTACCCAGCAATTTTAGCATCTATGGATGAAAAATTATTTTCTGCAATAATTATTTCTGTAGTATTTGCCAGGTAGTGATTTTCTATTTTCATTACTCTTTATGCATTTATTTATTAGAATTTTACTACATAGAAGAAGCTGTCTTTTTGCCCAAGAGTATTCAATTTTTTATATCAGTATAGCTTCATAGATATTTATTTAATGCTATGGTTTATAATCCATTACTTGAATTATATATTCTATTCACATGGGATCTTAAATATTACTTTTTATGGTTGATTTTGAACATGGTTGTGTATTGCTGAGAAAACACTATGTGAATAACATCATTTTTTGATGTTTATTGAAATTTCCTTTGTAACAAAGCATGTGGCTAATTTTTAAAAATATTTTTTGTATGCATGACATAATGAACATTCTTTTTTGCTTCTGATTTTTTTCATTTGAGCTAGAAAACATATAGAAGTGCACCATATATAATTATATGCTTAGCGAATTATTATAAAGGAGACATCTGTATTACCAACCAATTGTGAAAAAAATACAGTCTTGCTAGGACAGAAAAACATCCTAAGTGCTATGCTCCAATTATCACCCTTGCTTAACAATCAACCTTTCCCAAACAAAACTAACACCTTGATTTTTGAGTTATCTAGTTATCAGCTTCCCCTAATAAATTTACCACTGAAGTATGTGTAACTAAAAACTATGCTTTAGTGAAACAATTTATATTATGGAAACATGATTAATCAATTAATATTAATATCACACAAAATAAACGTCAAAATAAGGAGTATTGCCAGAGACAAAAACATTTCAAACGATAAAAGGTTTAATTTACAAAGAACGCATTGCAGTCTTACACATGTATGCATCTAATAACAAAACTTCTAAAGTATATGAGACAAAAGTGACTGAAAGATAAATACAAAAAGTACCAACTCATAACTGAAGATCTTAATACTCCTTTCTCAGTAATTGATATAACAAGCAGAAAGCAAGTGAGAAAAGATATAGATGTGAATAAATATCAAATTAACCAATTAGAAACCTATATCTAACAACTGCAGGGCATACATTTTTTTTTTTCCAAATGCACGTGGAACATGTGGTATTTTATTTCCATAATTAATGAACATAAATACTTTTATATTTTTATTTGTTATTGGGCTATTATAGTTGCCATGAGGGCTCTGCTTAATAAAGGTTTTGCCTTTAGGGAACACTATCTAGGACAGTTGCTACCAGGACTGATAGAAGCATAGTCTAGGAAAGGTCCTAGAGTCTGGCAGGCTGTAGGAGTGCAGAGGTTAAGATGTTTTACCTATGGTGAATGAGATGTGATAAAGGTGGAAAGAAATGTACCAGCTTGTGTAATTTCTCTGGCATTTCAAAGCAATGATGAAGAGAGTTAAGTATTAGGACTGTGGAACTGGGTGGTTATTGCTGAACACCAGAGGTTTATTGAAGGAAAAGAATGACAGACTCAGGTCAATTAAATTAAATTTGTAAATTTAAAGCAAAGAATAAAAATCAAAGGGCAAACATGATTTAAGATTAGCAATGTGACTTAATTATAAGAGTAGCAGAGCTAAAGAGAAGGCTGATTGCTCATTCCAGTCAGGTCTTCTATGCCAATGTCAGGACCCTTTTGCAGAGGTGAGACCCTTAGCTCTGAGACAGATATATTAATGATGCAGTTGAGATCCTTGAAACCAAGATTATTCTCAATCCTTTGGCTCTGTGAATGGGACCCACTTCCAGTTGTTGGGGATAGGAGTTTGATGACCACATAGAGGTTTCAAATGAAGTAGGTATCTTATAATGCTTTCCTTTCTCAGAACCTAACTTCATGGGCACCAAAGCAATGACTGTCAAGTCTCAGAATAGCCCCAATGGAGAAATCTTGGGTCTGCTAAGGGAAGAGATTTAATGTCAAAAGACAGTGGAAGCACCTGGCTAAAAAGTACTATAGGAACTGCCAGAACATGCCCAAAAGTAAATCCTGAGCAAGTTGAACCAGGGAATTGGAATACAAATTGCCTAATGGGAGATCTTTTCCATGACTCAGATTTAATGCCCCGACAAGGACTCTTGGAGTCCATTTTTAATATACTGATGGGGTAGTTCTTGGAAATGTGAAAGAGTGATGGACTATATTAAATAGAGATTTGATAACTGGTGTTACAAACTATTCAGAAAGTAATAAAAAAAACCTCAGAGAAGTGGGTATGCTGGAGTGGACATGATACATATCCAGCTTACTACATTCCCTGGAAGGATTTGGAAGATGTTTCATTTATTAGCATTACTGGGTAGCTTAGTGGTAACTGTCCTTTGTAGGTGGGGACTTCAAAAGTGATGATAATGTTATAGAAATGGAATCTCTCCTATAACTGTGGACAATATGATCCAGGAAAAGCAGAGATTAGATGGCAGCACTTAATTATCAGGAGGATGGTGGAAATTAGTACTATAATAGGCAGCAAGCTTCAAATGGAAACCAGGGGGTGCCTGACCCACAGAGATTTATGGATGTGGCTCATAGAACTTGATGTTACCAGACACAAGATAAATGGGCAGCAAATAAAGGTGTTTTATAATTCTAACATATATTCAAAGAGATCAAGACTGAATGAGCAAAGATAAAGTCAGTCACTATAGGGGCACCTGGGTGGCTCAGTTGGTTAAGTGGTTCCCTTCAGCTCAGGTCATGATTCCAGGGTCCTGGGATTGAGCCCTGCATCAGGCTCCCTGCTTAGCAGAGAGCCTGCTTTTCTCTCTCTCCCTCTGCCTGCTGCTCTGCTTACTTGTGCTCTCTGTCAAATAAATAAATAAAATCTTTAAAAAAAAAAAAAGTCAGCCACTTCAATGGAAAGTCATAATCCCTTGCTATTTCCAGACCAGAGCCAATTCTCAGATCCAGAATCCATCAGTCAAAGGAGAAGCTACGGTCTACTTATTGCCACAGACAGCAAAAGGATACAGTAGTAACAGACTTCATCTTTCTAGCATCTGGTTCTATGAGCAATGAAATATACTATCTTATATTAATACATATACTTCAGTCTTCATTTGATTAGTGTGACTATGGCATATCTAGTCCCATCCTTTAACTTCTAAACTATTTGAATATTTATATTTGAAGTGGTGTCATTGTAGACAGCATATATTTGGGTCTTGCTGTTTTCTATGCAACCTGGCAATCTCTGTCTTTTAATTAGGATATTTAGGCCATTTACATTTGATGTGATTAGAGAAGATGATATTTAAGTCTATCATCTTGCTAAATGTTTTGAATTAATTAAGCATTTTTTGATAACTCCACTCTTTTGTTAGCTTATTAACTATACCTCTTTTTAAATGTCATTTTTGCTTTTTAAAAAGAGTTTATAGCATACAATTTTATCAGTCTACCTTTGAGTGATATTATACCACTTCATGTACATTGTAAGAACTTTATAACAATTCTTTCATTTTTCCATTTTCTTCAATGGCTTCTGTGCTGTCATGGATTTTACTTTCATGTGTTATAAAAACAATCCACTGCTATTATTTTTGCTTCAAATAATCAATTACCTATAACCATATTTATTAAAAAAATTTTTAGAATTTACCAACATAATGACCATTTCCAAAGCTTTTCATTATGTGGTATAATTTTCCATTTGTCTAAAGTTTCCTTCAAAATTTTTGTCTTGCAGGTCTGCTAATGATAAATTCTTTCAGCTTTTTCGTACATCTGAAAAAGTTTGTATTTCATCTTTGCTTTTGAAATGTATTTCTGCTGTTTATAGAATTTCAGTTTAACTTTTTTCCCCCCTCAATGTAAAGATGTTTCTCCACTGTCTTTTAGCTTGCATTGATTCCAATGAGAAATCTGCTGTGATTGTTATCGTTGTTACTCTATACATAATGTGTCTTCTTTTCTTTAGAGGTTTTTAAATTGTTTTGCTTCACAGTGATTTTAAGCAATTTGAGTATAATTGTGCTTAGTGTAGTTTTCTTCATATTTTTTGTGCTTGGGGTTTGTTGAGATAGTTGGACCTTTGGGTTTATAATTTTCACCAAATTTGGAAAAAAATCAGCTATTTCTTGGAAAAAAAATTTTTTTGTTCTCCTATCTATCCTTCAGAGGGCTTCAATTACACAAAAATTAGGCCACAAAAAGTTACCCCACAACTTACAGATGCTTTGGTCATTATTTTTCTGTTACTTTTTTTCTGAAATATCTAATCTCTGAATCCCTTCCTGACATGATATTCTTCACCCCAGACATGGTGGTCTTAGCCTTTACACGTTTAATTAGAGTATTTTTTTAAATCTTTCATGTGCCTATTTAATATATTCCTGATTTCTTCTAACTTTGTGAATATATGAAATCCACTTGTGATAGCTGTCTTCATTCACTAATTCTATCTTCTGTATCATTTTTGGGTTGGTTTAGATTGATTAATTATTCTCCTCACTCTCGGTTGCAAATATTTGGTCCAAGTCTGTAGCTTGCTTTTTCACTCATTTAACAATGTCATTCATATAGCAGAAGTTGTCCGTTTTGTTGAAGTCCACCTTTTCTTTTTCATTTATGGTTCAGATTTCGTTCACCCATCTATAAAATCTTTCATTTGGCCCAAGGTCACAAAGATTTTATATTTTCTTCAAGAACTTGTAGAGTTCTAGGTTTGTATTTAATACCAATTTAAAATTAATATTTGTATATATTGAAATATGTGTAAAGGTATTTACTTATTTACTTGGTTCCAGAACTATGTATTGAAAAGGCACTTCTCTCTCCATTGGATAGTTTTTGACCCTTTGTCAAAAACAGTGCTTAAAAAAATAGTGTTTATTTTTGGGCTTTCTATTCTGTTCCATTAATCTTTCAGTCTATCCTCACATAATTATCACACTGTTTTGATACTGCAACTTATCCCCACCAACATCCATTGAATTGATGATTAAAAATATATAGTGATATGGTGAATCCTCCTGATTTTAGAAAGTTGAACCAACCTTACATTCTTGGAATAATACGACTTGGTCATGAAGTATCATTCCTTTTACATATCATTCAACTCAGTTTGCTAATATTTTGTTAGGGATTTTTGTGTTTATGAGAGTTATAGGTCTATAGTTCTTTGCTCTTACACTGCCTTTGTCTGATTTTAGCATCAAAGTAATGCTGACCTCATAAAATGAGTGGAAAACTATTTCTTCATTTTCTATTTCCTAAAAGAGATTGTTTAGGATTGGCATGATTTCTTCCTTAAATTTTGGTAAAACTTGCCAGTGATGCCATCTGTGCTGGGTGTTTTCTTTATAGGAAGGTATTTTAACTACTACATTCAACTTCTTTAACAGATAAAAAACTAAGAAGGTTATTTCCTCTTCACTGAATTTTGGTTGTTATTTAAGGAACTTTTCCATTTAGGTTATATTTATTGACAAAATTATTATTTTCTTATCACTTAATATTCATATTATATCTGTCAGATCTTTAGTAATGTCCCTTCTTTCATTCTTGGTTGTGATAATTTGTGTCTTCTCACTTTTTTTCTTGTTCAGTCTGACTAAAGGCTTATCAATTTTTGTTTTTCAAAGAACCAAATTTTAGGCATGTTGATTTTCCCCACTATCTTAAATTTCATTGGTTTATGCTTTTATCTTTATTATTTCCTTACTTCTTGTTTTGTTTTCTTAAAACAGATTATTGATCCAAAACTTTTGGTTTCTAAAATATGGCATTAAACCTGATTTCTCTGTAGGTACTTCTTTAGCTGTATCTTACAAATTTTGTAGTGCATTTTCATTGTCATTCAATTCAAAACATTTTCTAATTTACCTGTGACTGCTTCTTTGACCTATGTGTTATTTAGAAATCTACTTAATTTCCAAAAAATTGGGATTTTTCCTAATTTTTCTTACTGATTTCAAGTTCAGTTTGTTGGCCAGATAATATATTTTGTCTGACTTCAATATTTTTGATTTTTTTTTTTTTAAGACCAGAAAGTGATCTGTTTTTGTGAATGTTCCAAGTATACTTGAAAAGAACCTATTTTGCTCTTGGTAGGTGGAATGTTCCTCTTATTTTCATTTTCCTAAATGGCTATTAACTTTTTGGAAATAAAACTTCACAAAGAGAAGGATAGGTCACATAATGTTGGATTCAGAAATCTGATGGTTCATTGCTTAAATCTGAAAAATTAAAAAAATTATTTTATAAAAAGTATTATGATCATATGTAGTAAACAAAGTACATGGAAATACAATTAATAATGATATAAAAGACCATGTACCAGCACATAAATACAGATAATGTATAAGTTATCTCTTCACATGCTTACCTTCTAATCTGTTCCCAGTATGATCCAGTGACCCATTGTCCCTAGCCACACTGGTTTTTGTTCTTCCAAGCAGCTTGTTCTAACCTCTTGTTGTCTTAGGATTTACTGAATATACTCTCTACATGGAAAATATTTTCTCCCTCTTTTTGTCTAATTTCTTTTCAACTTTCAGCATTCACCTTGAATTCACTTTCTTCAGGAAGTCTTTTCTGACATGCTCTCCAAAGATCAGTTCCTCCTGGTACACATTTTCATGGCACCCTATATATCTCTTTCACAGGACTTATTATGATTAAAATGAAAAATATAAGAGTAGATTAGGGCAGATCATCAAAGATGTTATGACTTCTCAAAAGGTTCAAAATCATCAACTCAAAAAAGTTACCAAAATGAGACATGAAGCAGCCAACTAAGCTGACTTAATGAACTTAAACCTGGTTTTTAATGAATAGCATTTCTCTTTTGAAGACATCTATGAAAGGAGAATTATACCTTCAGAAGAATTTTAAATGCATCTGACTTCCATATTATATGTCTAACACATCCAAGAGAACGTAATTTATAAAATGTTGCACATAGCAGGACACACACAAAACCAACCAAAATGAGAAGTCCCATTTTATTGCATTCAAATATCCAGACAAATGGATAAGGTGTCTGTTTCCGTAAGACATTCCTTGCTTTAGGAGGGAAAATCCATATACAAATACCAAATTTGGCTCAACTAACTTTTTTTTTCCAAATTGAATCCAAAAATTAATGCCTTAGATTCTATTAATTTTGTAAAATTTTAGGCAAAGATGCCTAAAATTTTACAAAATTAATAGAATATGGGTGAAGAGAGTGAGGGGAAATCTTTGTCTTTCATGAATATTTGGAACCTTAATTTCTTTTAAATAGCACTTGACACTGTTACCAGGGAGCACTTGCAGGAAAATACACAGAGATTCCTTGGCAGTGGGGTTGGAAGAACTGCCTTCCCCATGTCTTTCAGACTCACTTTGTAAATTATGTGAAACACTTTTAGACAGACACTGGCACTCATAAATTATACAGCCCATTTGCATATTCCAGTCATGAGACATTATGCAAAGTGACATGATTTGCATAATGGATTCCTCTTGTCGCTTCAGTTGCTGCATGCTTTTAAAAAAACAAAATGAAATAAAATGAAAGCATGAAAAGGTGAAAGCAGCAAATTTCCAGCTTTGCCTGTCTCCTTCCCAACTACAGTATCAGTTGCTTTCATTTTCTACAGGGGGAGAGATAAGGACAGAAAGCAAAATTCTACAAACATACAAACAAACCAAAAGAACTTTCACATGAATTTTGTTTTTAATTAAAACGTACCTACTTTCTTAGTGAAATCCATTATAAATAACCCATGCGAGTCAAGAGAAATGGGGACAAATTAAAACAGTAATATACAGAGAAAGAAACTTCATGGAACTTTTTTCCTTAAAAAAAAAAAAATCTTCTTTAGGTGTGATATTTAGGGAAGCGGTCGCCTTCCTCCTTGTAACTTAAAAAAGGCTTCAGGTATTTTCTTATTATTGGAAAAGGGCATATTATGGATGAGATAAATGGGCTAGGGGAGGGATTCCCCCCCCCCCCATAAGAACTTGTGAAGGGTTTTCCTGTTTTCAAAGACGAAGGGAGAAGAGAGGGTGTGCTTTGATTATTTAACAAAATATAGAATGGCTATATATACCGTAAGGACGAGGCAGTATCACGTCGACTTCTATCGGCTCTACTCCAATAAGCAGGCAACGTTCCCTCAGCAGTTGCCAGTTTTGCTGCGGGCTTTCCCTGCCCCCCTGCACCAGTGCGGAAGGCAGAGTGTGCCAAGCGGCTGGCGTCTGTACCCTGTGGGAAAAGTTAACTGTAATTCTTTGGCTTTTAAAATCAATTAACCCGTGTGTTAATTAACGTCAAGTCGACGGGAGGAGGAGGAGAAGAAGGGGAGGGAGGGAGGAAAGAAAAAAGCTGCAAGGGCGGATGGCAGAAGAGTTGGCACAGTGCCATCCATTCAGGGGCAACGCCACAGTTTCGTGCGATAGCAGCAGCGGGTATATGTTACGAGGGCCCTGTATGCGGGCCAGACAGTGCGGTAAAGCCAAGGGAGATTATCCAGACCCCCAGGAGCGAACAGAAAGCAGCAACCGAAGGCGCAAGTGCCAGGATTACAGCCTAGGCTGCTCCAACTATGAGCCCTTCCTCGGACCCAGAGACTCGGCTACTTGGGGTTTGGGGTTCTTCCACACCAAAGAGGCACAAAGCTGACTTTAATCACTTTCTTCCTTTAAACTTGATTCTGCCGCAGTGGAGCAAGCACAGCGGATGCTTTCACACCCAGCAAGACAAAGGCCGTCGTCTCCGCCATGACACTGTTCCGTTCCAAGCAGAGGCCGGGATCTTGGACTCCTTGAAAAATCAAAGGAAACAAGGAAAACAAACAACAAATACAGCAACAAACTGAAAAAATTAACTACCACCAAAATTGTGTGCCCATTTGCCCATGCCAGGGGTGATCTGGGCATCTGTTGCAGCAGAAGGCGCTTGTGTGGGGCTTTTTTTTCCTTCTTTTTTCTTTTTGGGCAAGCTGTTGGTTTGTTTGCTATTCAACTTCATTTATAATTAACTTAAAAAAAAAAAAACACCCCACCATTCAGCCTAGTCAACAACAAACAAAGAGCAAAAGCAGACTTCGGAAGAGAAATGCCATAGGAAGCGGCATGAATACATGCCACAGCCGGTGCCACTTGCCATTTGGAAAACCTCAGGGAACGATGCCAATTCTACAGCTCCGAAGAAGGCAGAGAAGGGAGCATAAAGGTCTACAAATAGAAATCATAAGGAAAGAATACTGCTTATACAATACTGGATTGCAATTGCACACAACTGCTGGGAGAAGAGAGGGAATTTTAAATGGAGACCTAGAAGGGTATAAATTAAAAGATAGGCACCTATCGATTGCATTTAGACACATTTGTAAGGCTGTATGTGTATATAAATACACATTATTTTCAGACAAATGAAACATTTAGGTATGTGTCTATTTTTGTGTTATAGGTATGGCTATGTATATAGGTGTATATGTTTATGCATATATACACATAATGTGGGATGTATGCATGTGTGAGGAAAAGGAGAGGAGGACAGAGAAGGAGAGAGAGGGAAATGTGTGTAAGTGCATGTATGTGTGTGCATCCAATCCCACTTTTTGACCCAGGTATACACAGAAGACAAAATAAAAATCATACTCCAGCAGCAAGCAGGCAGTCAGAGATTTATCTACATTCACTGCTATCACCAGGGAGATGAATGGGGCCGATCTGAAGCCCTTTTACAAGATCCACTATGGGAGTGAAGGAGGAGGAGGGATGCCACACAGACATGCACAAACTTGAAGGCAGAGGGATTTGGAAGGTGCTACTTAGGAAACCCTGGTGGCATAATGCAGGGGAGAAGAAGGGGAAAGAAGGGGGAAGAGGTTTGTCTCTATGTTTTAGGTGGTCGTTTTAAAAAAGAAAATCTGAAAAAGGGTTTCAGGAAACGGCTGGTACTTACGTTGTCTGCGCGTTGCTGTGGATCCTGAAAGGTGTTCTGTTGGCACCAGGCACTGAGCCAGGGGCAGTCGCTGGAAACAAAGGGGAGAGACAAAAAAAAAAAAAAAAAAAAAAGAAGTAATTAAAAAAAATAAAGTCATTCTATGGGAATATTAATTGCTGCTCTTGTGGATTTTACAAAACACACAAACTGTTTTCTTTTTCTTTCTTTCTTTTTTTTTTTTAATGTGGATTGGCGCGTGTCCCTTTTGCATGGAATATACAAGTAGTATGGGATTTACAGCCCAGTACGGGACTCAGGATGAACTGCGCTGGCATCTTTTGGGCATATTCTCCTCTTAATGAATGAGCTTTCGCTGTTAATGAGGAATAATCGTTTGGCTAATGAGCTTTGAAACATTAAGAGAAAAGAGTTTTTTTTCCGTTAATCGCTCTGGTGCGACTGCATGGATGGATTACAAAAGACAGCAATAGGAACGCAGTACAAAGGGGGGGAACCTCTCCTGGAGTGGGAGAAACACCGAGATGGGTGATGTGTCCTGCATCTTTCCTTCCTTCTTGCTCTTTCACTCTCTCTGCCAACTGCTATGGGTTTCCATAACTCCGCAATCAAAGTGGATGGTCGGGAAGGATTATTACAAAGAGTGAAGCCTCCGCTGTTAATGTCTCCAGTGTTTAATCATCATACAGTAGAATGGTTTTATGCATATTTCATTTGCATATCATTAAACCGTGTTAGCGAGGGGCATTCAGAGCCAGGAGAAGTACAAAGTTGGGGAGAGAGGGAAGAAAAAAAGGTCCCTATGATGCTTATCTTCAAACAGGGACTTGTTCCATGATCTGTCTTCTACTTTTGCTAAAATCATTATGACTTGGAAATCTTTGAAGTTGGATACAACCTTGGATTCTTCTAATTCCTGCAGAGCGGTATATTTTTAAAAACAGCAGAAATGTTCCTGCACTAGACAATTAAAGGAATATAAACTCCAGTGGGTTGAAACTAGTAGCTCTTTGGGGAATGCAGTGGCAGAGGCTTCTACAAATACCAACAGTTAAAAAAAAATAATAAAGAGCATCATATTAAAACAAAAGAAAACGAAGACAAGAAATATTAACATGTGGATTATATTGTTTCTTTTGGGGGGTAATGAACTAAAGAGAATGAAGAAGCCATCGGTAATTTATCCCTTCATTAATGAACAGTCACCTTTTTGTATGTGTTTGTTTTTGTCCTTTATTTTAAGGGGGATGTTGTCATTTTCGAAGCGATTAGTCAATTATTTTGTAGCTCTGATCTTTTTCTCCTGCATCCGACAGGAAAGAAAGGTGGTGGTTAGGGAATATGTGTGTATTGGGGGGATTTGTGGGGAAAGAGGAATACAGTGAGTTCTTTGTAGATCTAATACATGCACAACATATTAAATGGGAGCTTTTAAATCTCCCTCAATAGGCTATTTCATTCCTGGTAAAACAGCAGCTGGTTAGCCACTGTTGGTGACTCTTCAAATATCACTTTAAGTATTTTTATTCTGTCGCTGTTGTTGTTGTTGTTGTTTTGTTTTTCCTTGATCAAGAATGAGAATATAATGTCATCTCTTCTTTATCAAGTCTCTTCTCTCTTCCATCTTCTCCACTTCCAATTTCCAAACTGTAAAACAATGTTGGTTTAATATTGAATCCTGGTGCACACAGTCTTAACTGGCACAACTTGATTTGGAAATGAGATGCTGTTTTATATTTAAATTATCCCCACTCCTCCCTTATCCTCCAAAGCTTTGTCTCTGTTATGAATATTCAGATGAGGCATGATGTGATTACACTGTACAATTACTCCTATCCATAGTGGTGGCAGGGGCTGCTGGGGAGACAGAGAGCCAGACAGCCTCCAAGCCAATATGGGTTTGTTTTTGGTATTTTTCCTATCTCCTAGGCGCTGCGGCACATGCAGATGTCGCTGTTGTTCTTTAAAAGCCCTAATGATATGCAAAAGCATAACGACTCGGTTTGGATGCAAAGCATCAACGAAATATTATGAATGTCTTTAAGAAAAGGGGAGAGAAAATCCTGACTGAAGGAATGTCCACATAAATTATTTTTATTTAAATGAATTCAAAGGATGGGGTGAGGGCAAGTCAGAAGGAGTCACATGGAAAACATGCATAATATTAATATGCATAAAGAGTTCTCACCGAGGAGGAGAAGAAGCTCCTCAGTACAGCTCATGGGACAAACTGGTTCATTAGGAAATAGCTCTGAGCGACTACAGCATTTTGCTATTTCAATTTTTTCCTTATTTTAAATGAAGAGTCAGACAGATGTGTTTTCTTTGCATGGCAGCATCGAGATGGATCCAATCTGTGAAATTTGCTGCCCAAATAGCATTTCTAATGGAAACTGGAACTAAACAAGGGCACGGATGTGGAAGGGAGAGGAGAAGAGAGAATATATGAAGAGGAGTATGTTCAGAGCCACAGCATAATGTTTTGTAGTACAGGAGGTTTTCAGAAACCATCTTTACTTCATTAGTTTCAGATGGGGCTCCTGTTGCAGGGAGCTATCAGGGTTTACCAAGATGAGCACCGAAACAGGCCCTTCTAGGTCTGAGGCTGAGGAAAGCAGCAGCAACTTGGTGCCTGTCCCCCACCAAGCTGTCTACAGCTCGGAAGCCAAAAGCACAGCTACTCCTAATTTGGGGCTGCAGTAGAGTGCCTCCTGGTCCAGGTATTTGTGACAGAGGGAATTCTTGGTGCTGTCATAGTATACATTGCTAAAGGGCAGATGGAATCATCTGGGTGCTTAAGCAGGCCTGATAATGTCATTGCTGGTTAATTCTCAGGGTAAAGCTTACTGTGTTTTTTCTAACATTTTCGGAATGCTGAAATTACCAGTGGGGATTACTGCATGTTTACGAGGAACAGGGATGAACAAATAGTGAATGAGCCTACTGGGTGGATTCAAAACTGGTAAAATATTTGGAATATTACTAGCAGCCTTAAAAGATTAATAAGGAAAACTGAAGCAAGAAGCAGCAGTCAGAAAAAAAAAGAGAGAGGATTCATTACTTCCTTGGTCAGGTGTACATAATTCAAATTATTTTAATAATTTAGGTTAAAACAATTCTATACTTCCATTTAAATTACCTAAAGACAAAAACAATTTTGCTTTGGTCTGTGTACATGTACAAATTTCTATTGAATGCAAAATGTTAACCTGGAACTGGTCTTTATTTATATATGAGTATGTAAGCCTGTTCTAAATTCTGCTGCTCTTCACCAATTAATCTCCAATATTTCCATTTATGAGTTTCCCTTGTAACATACATGCATGCACATGTGCACATACAGACACACTTCTCAACTGCTATGTGATTCTCAACAGGTAAACTGTACCAAACTGTAGAGTACAATGACTTAATGATTATGTGGAGAATGGCTATTTAATCTGAATCAGAATCAGGCCTTTAACCTCTTATTTTTTCCCATCTTTGTTGACAGAATTATGGCTGTTCAATATTGAAACAATGCATGTAAAGAATTTAACATAGTATTTGCTCATAAACACTAAATAATGTTATATTTTATTGTTGCTGTATTATTGCTACTTCAGTGTATTGGTTAGTATTTGAGAGAAACAGGGAGAGGGAAATAACATTCAATCTTTACTAAGGAGCAATTCATGGAAAAGGTTTAATGAGAAAGCAGCAAATAGGTTTCCGTGGTGGATAGACAGTGAATGATCAATAACCAAAAGTCAAACTATAGCTTATATTAATGCAGTTCATAAAAGACACTTGAAAACTTTCCTTTAAAAATGGATGTGTAATTCTGAACTGATGAGTATGCTGCATGGAATCCACAGTCCGATAAGAGTTCTAGCATGGTTGGTGTGGACCACGGTAACTAAGGGATGCTCATTATTTATCACATTATTTACCACATGACAGGGTAATGCCAACTTTAAGTACTTTTTTTTCAAAAAAATATTTTTGAAGAGGTAAAATGTTAACTACTTTAAAATAATAATTTAAATCACGTAGAAAGCAAAAAGTCTCTCTTTAGTCCCTTCTCAAGCCATGAGTTTTAACCTCACCTCCAAACTGGTAATCACTTTTATTGGTCTCTCGTTTATCCTTCCAGAAATGATGTTATACCCAGATATTAATGAGACATTAATATATTTTCTTTACCTTTTTTTTGTACACAAATGATAGTTTTAAAAAAACAGCATTTTTTACAAATGCAGTAATTTCACCGTGAATAGATTACTTAGCCTCTTCATTTGCAATAATAATGTCCATTAATTTTTGTCTTTAACTTGTCTTATTTTATTTGTGAGGACTTCCAGTACCATGTTGAATAGAAGTGGTGTGTGGTGAGAATGAACATTTTTGCTTTGCTTCCAATCTTAGGGGATATCATTGTCTTGTTTCTTAGCTTATGGGAGAAAAAATTCAGTCTTTCATCATTATGAAAATTGCCTTTATCAAGTGGAAGAGGTTTCCTTTTTGCTCAGTTGCCAAGAATTTTTTTAAAATCATGATGGTCGTTAAATTTTGTCAAATGTCTTTTCTGCCTCTATTGAAACAAATAATAGCTTAGAGTTGCTACCATGGTAAATTTCCATGACTGATTTTCATGTTAAACCAACCTTGCAATCCTGGGATAAAAGCTACTCGGTCATGATCAATTGACCTATCAATCATATATATATGTGAGAAGTATGTGTATATGAATATATTACATATTTGGCCTGTTAGTATTTTTTGTTAATGATTTTTGAATCCATGTTCATGAGAGCTATTGATCTATAATTTTCTTTTCTTGAAATAACATTGGTGTTGTTATCAGGGTCTTGTTGACTTTATGAAATAAGTTGGAAAGTGTCTTCCTCCTCTATATGCTGAAAAAATTTGTGTAAGATTGTTATTATTTTGTCCTTAAATGTTGGATAGAATATACCAGTCAAGCTATTGGGCCTATAAATTGTGGGCAATTTTCCAATCATAAATTTGATTTTTAAGAAAATGATCTAGAACTTCAGATTTTCAGTTTTTTGTGTCAATGTTTGCAACCTTTGTTTTTCAAGGATTTTATCCATCTCATCTTAGTTATCAGATTGATTGAAACAAAGTTGTTCATAATATCCTGTTATTATCCTACCTTTTTTGCCCATCAAAACTTTAGTAATGTCCCTCTTTCATTTGTGATATGGGTGATTTCTATTTTTTCTTTTTTGGGGGTCAGTCTCTTAAAAATCAATTTTATTAATCTTTACAAGGAATCAACTTCTGTCTGTTGAATTTCCTTTGATTTCTAATGTTAATTTTTAAATTTTCTTTCTTGTATTTACTTTGGGTTTAATTTGCTTCTCTTTTTCTAGATTTACAACATCAAATCTTAGATAATTAATTTTGCACCTTTCTTTTTTTCTAATACAGATGTGTAGAGCTACATCCTTTCTTCTAAGAATTGCTTTAGTTGCATCCCACATAATTTAATAGGATGTGAATTCATTATCACTTATTAGATATTTAAAACACAGTTTCTCTTGCAATTTCTAATCTGGCACATATATGTTATTTAGGAGTATGTTGCTTATTTCAAAGTATTTGCTTATTTTCTAGGCATCTTATTACTATGGATTTCTAACTTAACACTACTGTATTCAGGGAATATATTCTGTATAATTTAAACTCAAGACTTGTTTTATAGCCTGATATACAGTCTACCTTTTTGAAATTTCATATGCTTTGAGAAGATATTTTGCTGTTGATTTCCTCTGTTATACAGTTGATTTCTATTATCTTCTATTCTTACCCTCTGCCTTCTACTTTCTTGGGGTTTCCTTTCTATTCTATTTCTAATTTCCTAAGAAGGTATTTATATGATTGATTTTCAGTTGATTTTTCTTTTTTAAATGTTTGTTTAAAGGCTCTTCTTTACCCTCGAAGTATAGTTTTAGATATAATTCCCAAGTTTTCATATGTCATATTTTCATCATCACTTGGTTCAAAATATTTCCTAATTTACCTCATAATTTCCTCTTTAGCCTATAGGTTATTCAGAAGTGTAGGGCTTTAAGTTTTACACCTTTGAGCATTCACAAAATTTATAGTTCTCTTACTGTTATTGATTTTTAGTTTCTTGTTCTTGCTTTCCAGATTTCTGTCATCAGAGTCTATTTGAATGATTTAAGCCTTTTGACTGTTTTTCAGATTTGTTTTATCTGACATTTATAAATGTCTACTTGAATAAAATGAATCTTGCCATTGTTAGATGCAGTGTTCTTCATATAACTTATTTATATTGAGTAATTTTGTTGTTTTGTTCACCTGTATTCTTACTGATTTTTCTTTTCCTTGTATATTGTAAATTCATGTTATTACATAATCAGATATACTCTGATTATGGAGTTATTTATTGGTTACTATAACAAAGATGTGCTAACGTCTTATACCAAGATGGGGATTTGTGTACATATTTTTTTAGTTTTGTCAGTTTTGCTTCATATATTTTCTGACTATGTTATCAGATGCAAACAAATTAAGAATGATGATATTTTGTTTAACTGATCCTTTAAGAATTATACCATTTATATCTTTATCTCTTGCCTTAAAATCTATTTTGTCTAATGTTCATATAGCTATTCTAGTTGTATTTTGGTACAGCTTGATATCTTCAACTTTTTCATTTTTTTTTCTTAGTTGGATTTTATCCCTTTTTCTTTTTTAACATTCTCTTAAAATTTTTTTTTCAGTATAGTTCACACACAATGTTATGTTAGCTTCAGGTGTACAACATAGTGATTCATCTTCTCTATGTGTTATGATATTATCTTTTATCCAATCTAACAATTTTGTCTTTTAACAGAATTGAGTCCATTTACATTTAATGTAATTATGGATATATTTTAAATTATATACATAACAGCTTATTATTTGTTTATTTGTTCTACCTGATTCATGTTCTTTCATTCCTTTTTTGTGTTAAGATTAATAAAAACATTTTTTCTTATTCCATTTTCTCTTTTAGCTTATTAGTAATACATTATTTTGCTATTAAGTGTTACCCTAAACATTAGAACATGCATCTGTGAACTTACTATTACATTTATTTATTTATTTACATTACGATATCTACTTATTATAAATTAGTGCTTTTATCACTTCCCAGACAATATCAGAACTTTAGTCTCATTTTTTTATCCTCCCTTTCATTTATGCTTATTGTTAACATGAATTTCAATTGTTCATGTATTTTAAATCTCACATATTTTAATTTTTTTTTATTGTGCAGTCAAAATTCATTCAGACTTAACAATATATATACTTTGTACATTGCTCTCTGTTCACTCCTACATTTCCATGTTCCTTTCCTTCTATGTAAAGAACTCCCTTTGGTTTTTTGGGGCAGGTCTGCTGCTCATCACTTCTCTCTGTTCTTGTTTATTTATAAAGTTAATTCATCTTCAGTTTTGAAGAATATTTTAAATGAGTATAGAATTCTAGATTGGTGGGTCTTTTCTTTTAGTACTTTAAAGATGGCATTCCATTAGCTTTGGATCTCCATCACTTCTGAAAAGAAGTCAACTGTCAGTCTTATTGTTGCTTCTATGAAATAGTCTTTCTTTACCTTCATTTAAGGTTTTTCTCCTCATCTTTTATTTTCAGCATTTTTACTGATGTACTTTGGTGTGCTTTTTTTGTGTGTTTATTGTGACTGGGCTATCTGTGGCTTGATATCTTTTCTCTCTTTTGGAAACTGTTGATTCTTACAGTTTAAATATTCCTTTTACTACAATCTCTCTTTTCCTTGTTGGATTCCAACATTATGTTAGACATTTTCAATATGTTTCATATGTAGTTTATACTCTTTATTTTCCATTATCTCTTTATGCTTTGGCTTGAATATTTTTTATGGATCTATCATAAAACAATCCTCTCTTTATCTGTTTCCTATCTGGTGTTAAACCTACTTATTGGTGCTTTAATTTCAGTTATTGTGTTTTCTCAGTTCTAGATTTTTTTTTGTGTGTGTGTGTGAGTTGCAGTTCTTTTTTCTCTCTAAAATATTATCATTATGGAGGTAAATAGCTATTTCTGATAACTCCAATATCTGGTTTTCTGTGAGTATTTTTCTACTATTATCTGCTCCCCAACCCCACTTTTGGTTCTGATTCTTGATATTCCTGGAAAGTATTAAATTGATGCCAGATATTGTGTGTGAAAATTTTACAGGCTCTGGATGATAATATCTTCCTCTGACGAAAATGTACTGTATCATTCAAGGCAGAAAGGCAGAACAAGGCAGACCACCTCAATCCAGTCAGTGAGTAGGTAGATTTAAAGCTATACTGTAGCTTTGTAAAGCTCAGATTACATCTGGTTCACTTCATCTCCTAAGTCCCATTTCCTTGACAGCTCTTGAACTCCAATTTTTGTCTTCCTAGTACTGTCTGATCTGCTTCTTAGCATCTTGTCTTAAATAAGAAAAATTGAAAATTTGTGATATACTCTGATTATGGAATTCTTTTAAAATAATGCCATCAAAAAAGGAAGGGAGGATGTTTGTTCTCTGAGAATCTATGTTTATTCCTAGTGATCAAAATCCCCCTTTCCAAATGTATGCAAAAAGTAACTCTTATTTATTTTTAAAGATTTTATTTATTTATTTGACAGACAGAGATCACAAGTAGGCAGAGAGGCAAGCAGAGAGAGAGGAAGGCAGGCTCCCCGCCAAGCAGAGAGCCCAACGTGGGGTTTGATCCCAGGACCCCAGGGTCATGACCCGAGCTGAAGGCAGAGGCCTCAACCCACTGAGCCACCCAGGAACCCCCCAAAATAACTTTTAAATAACTGACTTCACAATTAACACAAAATTTCTGAAAATTGGGAATGACTTTTTTCTCTTGTTCAGGCTTTTGGCACATCTCCCCATCTCCTTTATTTTCTTAAAAATGTGTAATTCCTCAAGGCAACAGCAGATGTAGTTCCACAAGCTCACTGCAAAATGTCACAGTACCTTTGAAAGTAATGTATCTGGGATAGGAGACTTGAATTCCAACAATTAGTTGTTCTCTTTTAATCTTTCTACCCGATCTTGGGCTATAACAAATCTTATTCTTCTCCTTTTTTATCTGAAGTTCATTCTTATTGACAGAAAAAACTGAAGAATAATTCATTCTCTCTCTTCCTCAGTTCCTCCTATTCTTTTAGTAATTTCTAAACAGAACATCAAAATTCTGTAGCAAGTCTCTTTTACTTTTCCCCCAAAACAGTTCCCAAATTCTCTCTCATATGTTCCTCCTTATAGCTTTTATATTCATTTATTATCTAAAATTAACCAAATAGATGCTTAGAAAACACATTGTTCTTCTTCACCTTATCCCCCTTGCCTTTTCTCTGACAATTTTTTACTTTACTCATCAATTATTAAGTTCCTATAAATGTCAGACTCAGTGAAACAGAAAAACATATTCCTCCTTAAAGATTGGTATACAATATAGCAATAAGTCAATTATATTACAATGTGATATGTGTAGGTGCAATTTTAGTGTTGTTTTGGAGGTCCTCCTATTTTTCTTGAGCTACCTTTCTAGAGATGATATCCTTAAAGTTACATTTATCCTTAATCTGAATACTTAAAAATCTGTCTTTCTGAAGTCCAGGAAATCAATGTCAAAAGAACTTACTGCAATGATGGAAATGTGAGTGGGTAGCCTCTAGCTAGTACAAGTGAAAAACTGAATCTTTAATTTTATTTAATTTTAATTAAAGCGGCCAACTTATTGGATAGGTAGCTGTAGGGTAGATGTCTGTTTATGTCCAATATCCATCATTCCTGGATATTTTAAGCTCTAAGATTAAAGAACTATTTTTTTTTACAGGGTTCTAAGTTTTTTCTATGTCTCTGAGAAGTTCTCACCTCTTGATCAAAATTAGGTTCATATAATTAGTCTCCCAAACATTTCTTTCATCTACTGAGGAAACAGATTATTAGGAAGATAAACCATGAATCTATCAGAAATTCTACTTTCAGTATAATGAGACTTTGAGCATGCATTTGAATAGTTGACTCTATATGATCATTATATCATGAGCTTGTACTTTTTTCAGGATCTGAATCAGGATTGCTAGATACATAATCTTTACTTAGCCAAGAAAATTGTAGAGTATCTACCCTAAACAATACCTATTTTTATGTTACTTCTGATATTTATTTTTATGCTTAACCAGATGCTCTCTACCACGTTTCCACTCAAATTTTGCCCCTTATTGACATAACAGTAATTAATGAATATTATGTCTAAAGTTAGGAACGTAGTTTGTGATAAAAAATACATTACAACCAATTGGCCAATTTAGGGATTAACAACATGACTTTTAACTCATTATCACAAAGCTTGTATGTGCTTCTTTATGTGTAGAAATATGTACATAAATAATACATATCTTTCATAACTTTGCATGAAGAAGAAATAGTGTTTTTCAGAAGGTTAAAATATATAATTAATGAATGTAGTACAGGGAATTTAGTCTTGTGAAGTGACGCATGTCTTACCTTGAGAATTAATTACCAAAGAAGATTTAAAAGTTTTTATTGGGTTTTTAGAAAATAATAAAAAATATACTGTTTTAATAGAATTAGATGTTATGTTTTCTGAAAAATGAATGAGAGGTAATAGAGAAATCATCTGGCCTCTCATAATATCTTTCAAATCAAAATATCATGCATGTTCACAGCATACGTGAAATGTTTGAACTGATTTATTGACAGGGACTTAATTTTTTCCTAATGAAATATAGACAGGGATTTAATTTTTTCCTAATGAAATAGGTCTGGCTGTCGATATTTTAGTGGACATCAATGTGTAGGGATAATAGTTCAGGCTATGGATTAACATAAAGCTAAGAATTCTGTAATGTGTAGCTCTAAATTATGATGGTTTCTGACCTCAAAAATACGTTAGCAGCTTTCCCATGGTCTTTTTGGCAATTAGAGATTCCAGGTGTCAGTCAACGTTATTTAAGACAACCTTAAAAATTTTAATGCTAAAAAAAAAATTAAGATTCAAAGCAGATAATTAGAGAATTAGTCACATTACAAATTAATTCTTCACTTTTTTATGGCTTCACCAGAAATAATAAGCTCTTTTATACATTTAAAATAGTATAATGTTTTTAAAAATTTTAAAAATATAATATTTCAGGAAAACATTTGTTACATAGAGTAAATATACCTATATTTGGGATAAAATCCATAATTATTGACAAGGGTATATAAAGGTGCTTCAAGTTCATTACTACTATTATAATTTGCCTTATATTTATCTAGGACTTTACAATGTACAAAGAACTTCCATACACACTATTTCCTTTAAAAGAAAGGCATCACAAGAATACAAACTGACATTAAAATTTTATTCTATGAATAATGACACTTTTAAAATGAAGAAAGAAACTATGCCTATCACTTTACAATATAATAACAGCACTTGTTTTGCAGAGCTTCTCAAAAGGCAATATGGTCAACCACAGGCTTTGGTGTCATTGAGTCCTATGTTAGAATCCTAGTTTTATTTACTTACTAGCTATGTGTCCTTGAGCAAGTTACTTAACTTATACATGCCTTATTTTCCTCATCTGTGAACCTGAAATTTTAACCTGAGTAAGGGAAAAAATTTATATATCCTAAAGCAATATCTAGCATACAGTAGGAGCTCAATCATTAATAATAATAATAGTTGCTATTACTACTAACATTATCTATTTTTTCTCATTGACCTTTATAACATTTCAATAAAACTGAATATGCAAAGGAAATAATTAGATATGAGACAATGACTGGTCAAATACAGATCAAGTCAGGAAGAGAGTTAGAAGTAAAAATCAGTTTCAGAAGCAAATTAGGCACTACAACCACAGAATGGAACTCATTAGAGAATGTGATATGACACCTACACAGGTTTGAATTTATGATGTTTCAATAGGATAGAAAGTTATATTGATGGCATCACAGGTAATTTTATCTTAGGAGGAGTAAAATTGAAGCACATGTGTGATGTCAATGTTGAATGAAAGAAAATGAGGTAATATTTGCGAAATAAGTAATAGTATATAAAATGCGGCAGGGTGCATGGAACATGAGACTGGAATAATTTGACTTGTATAAGTAAATTTTCCCACTTAGATTTATCATATGGATATGAGAATGAGGATAAAAGCTTGACCTACACAATTTTGCATAAAAAACTATTCCAGAGTAAAAGACCCTAATGGGTCTTCTCATAAATATATGTTGTCAATTAAACAGGGAGCCTCAATTTAAAATATTTATTGCTTGAAGTAACCTATCATCATTATTATATAAATAACTGAAATTTTATGTCCTATTTGTATAAAATCAATGCCATCTTTGCATTAACAACACTTGTTTTGATTTTGCTTGATGTTTTCTTTAGAATGTTTAGACAGAGAATTAACTTTATTTAATATATATATATATATATATATATATATATATAAGATCCATTATATAGGTGTTTATATAAACTATATATTTTTATTATGTTTATATTATAGACATGAAAGACCAGTTGAAAAGTCTAGAATAATATCTAATACATGATGGAAGTAGCATATAAACAAAACTTCTTTTTAACTTGTAAGCAAATGTTCTACTCCCATTCTCCTCATGCTTTTTCCAGATTAAATATACTAGGTTCTAGTAGAAAATTCAGAATGCATACTAAGTGAAGGCAGTGTGTGAAAGAAATGCAGAACTGAGTTAGTGCCACAGGATAATGCATGTATCTGATTATTGGTAGGCACTGAAGAAACATTATTTGTTTAGGCATTCCCTAATTCATCCTCTTTGCCCTCCCCCAAAGGAGTTCACAATTTTTAAGGGTTCATAAATTATATTGAAATATCAAGGAAGAATAATAGTAGCTTGCTTGAAAACATTCTAACAGCTGTACAGGGCACACAATAAGTACTCAATAAATGTCTGACTTATCAGATTTAAAAAATGAGTCATTAAATATTGAAAATCATTTCATGGCACAGAAAGCAAACCAGCCAACATTCAAAAATAAAGTACACAGTTATAAAGAAGACAAGAACAGTAAGGTGTTGCTATATTATCCCTATCTTTTATGATTCCCCTAGACAAAGAGCATCAAAGCAAAGAGGGAACCATATTTGCTCACTGTAAGCGCACATTTAGCCTACAGATCTAAAGGCTGTTTTGCACACTTGGTCTGCAGAGAGACAGGTGATTGCTCTCAGTTACAATTCCAAAGTCCATCTTCTTTACCTCATCAATTTGCAGCTTGGTAGGTGTGAGGGTCAGGGAAGAGTTATACTAGACTCCCAGGAGCAAGGGTCTGTTTTTCTGCCTGTCATTCTACCAATCTCCCAGAATAAATTGCTACTTAGAAAAAGGAAAGTCAAACATTTGTGAAACATACCACTATTTAGAAAAAAAACTAAGAATTGTTTTGCAAATAGTAGTACTATTAAAAGAGAGAAGAGAGAATAGCATCAGTCATTTTATATTACATATAAGCAGTTTATTAAAGAATTAAATATTTATAGACTATAAAGCAAGGCAGGCGATGAGTCGCAAACAGCTTGCTGAGAAGTACATTATAAAACAATGAGTCTGTCAGTGATTGATAAAGAATGGGGCGTGCAAATGCTTTATAAAATCCCTAAGTTAGCTATGAATTTCCAGACTAGCAAAACAGGATATGGTAGCCAGCAATGTGTCACGCCAACTCAAGCTATTGTATTTGCTAAAGGCCTTCAGTGAATAAAATGTATACAACTGCTTTGATCCTTCCACCACTGTCTAATATAGGGGAAACTCCTGGTCAAGACAAGGACTTTATGGATGAAGTTCCACATTAATAAGTATTAGATCTAAGATCCCCATATAACCTACCTCATTTTTTCCTTTTTCCCATTAAATAAGGCTATGGAATTTTGATGAAAGATATCCATCCCTTCCTTACAGAATTACATACATTGGAGATCAGATCACCTTACCTAATCCCTTTAGTTCAGGAGGAGGCAAATGAGCTAAAAGTGGTTAAGTGATTCATTCACATTCACACAGCTACTTAATAAGGGGACCAAGATTAAAAGTTGGGTCTCCTCTTTCCTAGATCAATATTCTTTCCATAGCTTCACCTTCTTTCCTCAATCCCTTTTTAAAATCAGAATTCTGAGTTTTCTGTCCACAAAATCATTCCTTAGTTAGAAACTGTGAATTATTTCCTCATAAAATTTTATTTCAATCCAGTTTGGAAAATGGTTTTGTGAAGAGAGATAAAAGCTGTAAGTGGATAAAACTTTAGTCCATATATTCTCTAGAGAAATGGAGAATATAATTTGCCTATCCAAAGTCATTCTAGAGTTTGAGATAATAGGATGCTATTAGTGAAATGTTGGCTCTTTCTTGGATAAATTGATGATATAGCTTTCCTCCATGCACTAACTAGCTGGAAGGATTGAGTTTTTTTCATCTTCTATGAGAATGAGTGGTTAAGACCCTAAAGGTGTTCATAATTTTAAATGCCAGAAGTCATCTCTTCCTGACTTTGTGAGAGTCATAAGCATCTATATGTTCTGGATACACGAATTTGGAATTCTATTCCTTTCTGTTCTCTGCCTTCAAATTTAAATGGTCATTTTGTTTCTACATAATTGAGCTTGAAATTCCACTTGCTGCCTGTAAATTGAGCAATGTACACATTGTGAGTCAAGTAACGTTATATATCAAATCCTCTCTGCCTATTCAGAAGTGAAAGCACTATGTAGTTTGTTTGTAAAAAACCAACCACTGATGCTCCTGCCCATAACCTCACCACTATTTTTTAAAAAGATCCATTTATTTGAGAGAGAGAGTGTGCATGTGTGGGATGGGGGCAGGGGGCAAAGGGAGATGGAGATAGGTCTCAAGCAGATTCCCCACTCAGTACACAGCCCTACATGGTGCTTGATCTCATGACCCTGAGATCACGACCTGAGCTGAAACCAGGAGTCAGACACTTAATGGACTGTACCACCCAGGCACCCTTTATGACCATTTTTTAAGTATAGCAATTCCTATAAAATTTCTATAAAATTATATCACAGAGAGAAAATCCATTCGAATATATTCAGATGCTTTCTTTCTAGAGCATGATTCAGAGGCTTCTTCATGAGAAAGAATAACAGCTATTTTTGGTGTGTGTTTCCTCATTCCCCCAATTCTCAACAATACAGAAAGGCGGTTACTTGTGTCTCAAAATTCAGCATTGCCAGTATAATAAAAATGAATGATATAGAGGGTAAAATGAACACTTCGTTGGTATTGTGACTGAACATAATTAAAGATAATAATGGTTGGTTAATAGTTGGGAATAACTTTATCTTTTGAGTAGAAAGAAAGATATCCATATATTAAGGCAAATCACTCTATAAAACAACAAAAGCCACTATTCTCTGAAATAAAGTTTTCCTAAAATGGGAGGTATCAAGGAAATTCAATTTACTTTATATATATTATGTTTGAGTAAATATATAGTTAGAATGCCATTTTATTTATTTTTAAAAGATTTTATTTATTTATTTATTTGAGAGAGAGAGAGCGAGAGAGAGAGATCACGAGCAGAGGAGAAGGGTAGAGGGAGAAGTAGACTCCCTGCTGAGCAGGGACCCTGATATGGGACTCGATTCCAGGACTCTCAGATCATGACCTGAACTGAAGGCAGACGCTTAACCCACTGAGGCACCCAGGTACCCCAGAATGCTATTTTAACATCTTGTCTAAAAAGTTATCTCAAATGTGGGGCCCCTCAGTGGATCGTTCTGTTAAGCATCTGACACTTGATTTCATTTCAGGTCATGATCTCAGGGTCGTGAGATCAAGCCCCACAACAGGCTCTGCACTGAGCTTGCAGTCCTCTTAAGATTCTCTCTCTGTCTCCTTTTGCCCCTCTACCATACTCACGTGCACTCTCTCTCTCTCAAAACAAACAAAAAAAAACCCAAAAAACACCTCAATTGGCTAAAATAAAAATGTAAAAATTCAAAGTTAACTTCTGTCAGAAATGAATCTACAGGCCGAAGACACAAAAAATGAGTATCAGAAACAGCACTGACAAAAACATTAACTAATTAAGGTGATTCAACATTTAGAAGCCAAAAAATATATGTTAATGAGTCCGTTTCTTCCTAAGTGTTTCCTGAAGAGTTTAGCTCTGTGTTGCAGCAGCCACACTTGTAATTAAAAATAAAATGCTGGAACCATTGAAAAGGCATTCTATATGAGAACGAATCCACAAAACAATTTCTTATATGAAACAATGATACACTCATGCTTATAGTCCTGAAACCTTAAAACTACAACGCTAGGGGCACCTGGGTGGCATAATCAGTTAAGCATCTGTCTTCAGCTTAGGTCATGATCTTGGGGTCCTGGGATGGAGCCCTGTGTGAGGCTCTCTGGTCAGTGGGTATCTGCTTCTTCTTCTCCCTCTGCCCACCCTTGCTTGTGTTTGCTCCCTCTGTCCCTTCTCTCAAAATAAAATCTTTAAAAGAAAAAACAACACTAAATATCAGTAAAGTCAACGGGGCTGGTGAATTGGAGACATACTTGAAATGTTAGGATGCTTCAGTCTGGAGAATGAGAATAATAAAGGTTCTAGATAGGAAGAAAGCTAATTTACCAAATCCTAGAATTAGGGACATCTCTTGAAGCTTAGAATTGGTAAACCTAGAACACACATGATGAAATGAAACCTAGAGTACTTGATATAACAAGGAAAATTTCAGGAATTTCTACTTCAAGAAAAAAAATAGGTTTTAAAGCAATTTAAATACATAAAAGGATGTCAAACTTACGCTATTAAAGGGAGACTTGGCATGTCTTCTGGATTGACAACATAGCCACAATGCATTCTTCAATCCTGCTGCTAAGAGGAGTTATACTAATAGGATATTTTCAGTGCGGCAACTGTGTATTGTTATAGATGTTATCTTTAATTCTATTTAATTTTCAATAGGGTAAAAGTATGCATGAGTAAGTGCATTTAATCACTGCAAAATTTAACAGCTTTAAAAAAAAACAAAGTCAAAGATTAGGATGGTCCTACTTTGTGACTTAAACAACAACAAGCCACAATGTCAAGATCTCTTCCAGTAATCTTATAAATAAAAATTCTATTGCAGAAAATGACAGCTAAAAGTTGTTGCTATTTGGTACTGTTCTGAAGGAATTTTTTAGGACTCAGTTTCTGTATTTTCATACTTCAGAACCACAGTTCCACAGGGTAACTAATACAGATTTGTGTGTAGTATAGAAAAATAAACCCAAAATGTTAACAGGACTGAAAACCAGCTCTTTTACCATCTTGGACCTAAGGTATAAAGATCCTTTATGAAAGGAGATGTGTTAATGAAGATAGTAAATTAGTAGGTCTGAGAATCAATTTCTTGGGTCTTAAGGGTTTTCAACTCAATCTGATAAAGATAAATTCACTTCTGTGGACATAAAAAGCACAAACCAAACCTGTAATTCTTGGGGCTGTTATTATGAGCTCTCAAAGCCAATTGTTAACAACTAGATAAGCCAAAAGTCCATACACAACTAAAGACTGCAGAATTTTTTTTCCTGTGCTTTCTATTTTGTTTTGTTTTGCTTTCATCTTGCCCTTTAAAGCAAGGCCGTACTTGATTGTCTCTAGAAAAAATTAAGTATCTGGATAAAGCTATTGTCTCTAAAGAATGACCAGCAATGTCAGGTTTCTCTCTGTAAATCGAAACAGAAGGAGCTGTCTCATTCCCAGTAGGTCTTAGAAAAGGCTATAGCTTTAAGGCAGTTAATTCTCATGTACACATGGTAAGAAGGGACAAGCTGTGTTCCATAGAGTTAATCTCAGAGAAAGATATGGATCCTCAGGCAATGTTTGCAAACAATAGATTCCAAGAGGTGTGTGGATCAGCCAAAATGGCCTATGTATAAAGTGAGGACCAGCATATGATTAACTGTTTGTGGATGACAGTGTAATCAAACTCCTGTGTGCGTGTGCATGTGTGTGTGTGGCCATTTATTTTTAAATACATCAAATTTGTAAAATATTAAGAAAGAGCAAAATAATACCTGACATAAAGGATTTAAAAAACTATCTTGTTTATTGATACATAGCATATGATGAGGAAAAGTATAATCTGAGGAATTTAATACAAATGACAACAAAAGTAATTTAACTATCATCCTGATGATTATTATTGCTACTGTTATTCTTATGAAGAAGAAAACAAGCCACTTTACGCTATCTCCATTTTTGTTATCAGGGTTTAACTGGATTATTACAATAGTCTCTTAAGTGGTCTCCTTGTTCTCATTCTTGCTTTCCTACAGTGTATTTTTTAGCATAACAGCCATAGAAATCTGATCGTATCACTGCCCTGCTTAAGAACCTCTAGTAAGGTCTCATCTCATGCAGAGTGAAAAAACAAAGATTTTACACAGCTCTATACAATTGGGCCCTCCATTACTTCAAAGATCTCACCTGTGACTTCTCTCTCCCTTGCATGCTCTACTCCGTATGCTGGCCTCTTCAAAGTTGCCTCAAACTCCTACCTCATAGCTTTGCCAAAGCCATGTCCTCTTCTTGGTATACCATTAGATATCATTAGGATTTATTCTTCACCTCCTTCAACAACATCTTCTCAGTAAAGCTTTTCCTTCATACCCTATTTTAAATTGACAACACTCCCCATCTCAGCATCATTCTATATCCTCCTCAATTGCTTACTTTTTCTCCAGAATACTTACCTAACAGAAATATGATTTATTTATCTAACTTACATCTCATTTCTCCTTACTAGGATATCAAATGACAGTGACAAAAGTTTTGCCTATTTTGTTTACTGCTCTGTTCCCTGATATTTTGACTGTGCCTAGCATATAATATGCACTTGATAAATATTAGTTTAATCAATGGAAGAAACTGCAGTGTAGAGCTTAAGTCTTTGAAATTTGAATGCCAGGGCTCAGGATCTGGCTGAAGAACAATCTGCTTTCATAAAACTTTCTTTTCTGTTCCATTAAAAAGGGAAAAATTATGATTTCCATCTGTAGTGCTTTTGTGAGAATTAAATTAGATGGTTCATCTAAAATCATTTAATGACTTCCTTAGATGACCAATAAAGTTACTGGTATCAGATTTGCCTTATATGTTCATATTCTGCTTCTTTCCTCTGCTCAGGTTGTGGTCTAAAAAGTACCTCCAGAGAGAAAGCTGGGGTGATTGTGGAAAACTGGATAAAATATTGGAAACAACTTGTTTTAGACACTGGACAAATGGCAGCACAGAATTATGATCCCCAAGAGAAAGAACAGAAGGAAATAAATAAGACAAGCCCCACAATCACCCCAACTTTCTATCTGGAGGCATTTTCCAGACCAGAGCCTCAGGAGGAGGAACCAAGCAAAGCCTGACAATTTCATGTAGTTGGGGAAACAAATAAACAAACAAAAAAAAGTTTAGGGAAGCCAAAGTGCCTGGAAGTTTTGCAGGGTATTCAAGAGGAGAATGAGCCAATGAAAAACAAATTTTAAAAGCTGCCTACTTATTCCCTAGAGCAATGGTTCTCAAACTTTTTGGTCTCAGAGCCTCTTTAACTCTCTTAAAAATTGAGGACCTCAAAGAAATTTTAAGAGATATGTGGATTATATCTATCAATATTAGTTTATTAAAAATTAAAATGTAAGTTTTTGAATATTATCAATGTCATATAAACATAAAAGCTGTATATGACATATTACTATGACAAATAACTCTAACTTGTAAAAACAACAAAAAAAAACAAGAACAGTAGCAATGTTCTATTTCTACTTTTTTTTTTTTTTTTTTTTTTGTAATTTTCTATTTTCTGGCTTACGAAAAGACATTGGGTTTTCAGATCTGCTCCTGAGTTCAATTTGTTTTCAGTATTCCATACCATGTAGCCTCTGGAAAAAATCTACTATATAACCTGAATCAATGAGAATAGAAAAACAACATCATCTTAGTATAATATAAACATAGTTTTGAACTCATGGGCCTTAGTATGATTATACAGTACTTTTAACTTACAGACTCCTGAAAGATATTAAAGACTCACAGGGAACCTCTCTTGCACTTTTTTCCTAGAGTGTTGGTGAAATACTAAGCTGTTTAGGTGTAGGGTGAAACTCCATTGGAGCAGGAAAAGTAATACCAGGAAACTGTAATTCAATAATTCTCAGAGCTCACACAAGATTGAAGACATCAAAATTCTAACAGCTAGCATGGAGAGACTTGCTGACCATGCAGGACATTCAGTAAGGCTCTCAGAAGGATCAGCTTTAGGTAGTAGAGGGATACTTAACTCTTAAGTGAAGACTACTTTAGATTGACCAAAACAGCCTTTAAAAACAAGCCTCAAAAGCATCAAACTAACGCATAAGTAATTAAGTTGCCTGATAATACATGTTTAACAAACTCTAACAGAAGACAACACAATCCAGACTCTAGTATATACACATTCAATTAAAAAAAACAACACTAGAGATGTGACCTCACACCTAGAGAAATATCAGTAAGTATAAGAAGACCTAGAAAACAAAAGAGGTGATGGCAATACATGAACCTTAAAACACTTATTGTTAATGTGTACAAAGAAAGTACATGAACATAATGAGGAAAGAAATGGAAGACATAAAAAAATAACCAAATAGAAGCCCCTTGGTGGCTCAGTCTGTTAAGCACCCAACTCTGATTTCAGCCCTGAGATTGAGCCTCACATTGGGCTCCATGCTTAGAGCCTGGCTTAGGATTCTCTCTCTCCCTCTCCTCTGAGCCCTCCTCTAAAAAAAATTCTAGAGTTCAAGGATCTATTATTCAAAATGAAAAATTCACTAGATGGGCTTTAAAGGGGAGCAACTAAAGATACAGCAGTAGAAACTATCCACCTGATGCGTGAAAAGAAACAGAAATGAGAAAAATGATTTGAGCCTCATGACAAGTTAGACGATAGTAATTGATCCAACCTATGTGTAGTTAGAATCCCTGGAAAATGAAGAGAGGCATGAAAATGTTTGTTTGAGTACTGGTTGAAAATTTCCACAGTTGATGAAAGTGCAAAGTCACGGATTTAAGAACCTCAATAAGTTTAAGGAAGATGAATCCAAAGAAAACCATACCAAGAGAAAACATAACCAAGCTATTGAAAATAATAATAATAAGAAAATCTTAAAAGTAACAGAAGATATATTACAGACAAGCAGATAGAGAAGCAAAAATTCCTGATTTCTCTTCAAAATCAGTGAAGACACAACACAACAAACACACACATACACGCACAGGGTTATCTTTGAATGTGCTGTAGGGTACGGGATGGGGAAAACTGTAAACTTGAATTCTATATCCATCAAAAATAACCTTTACATATAAAAGTGAAATAAAAACATTGCAGTATAAACTAAAGTTAAGGAATTCATTCCCAGAAGACCTAAACCTAAAAAAAAAATTGTTAAAGCAAGTTCTCAGGAGAAGAAAAATGACAGCAGATGTAACAGGTATCTATGGAAGAAAATGGAGAGTAAAAGACAGTTTAAAATGTAAACGAATATAAAAATTGTTTTCTTATTTTGTTACCCTCTTATAACATAATTGTTCAGAGAAATAGCAAACTAGGGCTCCAGAACTGGAATGGCCCCTGTTTTGGAAAATAAATTATTAGTGAAAACTAGCTAAGCTCATTCTTTCATGCATTGTGTATGGCTGATGACTGAGTTTAGTAGTTGAACCAAGCCAATAATATTACTGCCTTTATAGAAAATGCTTGCGGTCTCTAGTTTAAAGCAAAAATAATGCCATTGTATTGTGGAGTTTGTAGCTATATAGAAGTAAAATGTTTGATAACAGTAGCACAAGGCTTAGGAAGGAGAAATAAAAGTACACTTCTGCAAAATAGTTCTATTACACAGGATGAGGCAAACTATTATTTCATAGTAGACTGTAAGAAGTTAAAATGTGTAATGTAACCCTAGACCAATCACTAAAAATGTTAAACATACAGGTTCGGCTAATGAGACAACAAAGGAGGTAAAATACAAATATTCAAGTAATTCAAAACATTAGGCAGAAGAGAAAAAAAGAAACATGAGACAAAGAGAAAATAAACTACAAGAGAGATGATTTTAATCACCTATATTTATAATATAAAATGAATGCAGTGTAAAATCAAATGCAAACTGTTAAACAATTACAAGTCAGAGATTGTTAGAATTAATAAAAAAGAAAGCCTAACTGTATGCTGTCTATGACAAATCTAATTTAAATACAAAGACGCAGGTTAAAAGTAAAAGGATGGGAAAATATATAATAGTTTAAACAAATAATGAGAATACTGGCATAGTTATATTAATTATAAGACAAAAATGATGCCAGGATAAGGAATATTATCAGAGACAAAGAGGGCCATTTCATAATGATGAAAGGCAAAATTCATCAAGACCTACACATCCTAAATATATATGTACCGAATAACACAGCTTCAAAATACAGGACCAAAAAAATGATAGGCCTGAAAGGAAAAAAGACAAATCTGCAAGTATAAATTGATTTCCACACTCTTATCTGAATATATAGACAGAACAAGTAGACTGAAGATCAGCAAAGATATAGAAGAATAAAGAAGTACTTAAAACACAGAAGTGCTCAATAAATATTATTGCATTATAAATGTAATTATAGCTATTAAACATTTGAAACATGGTGCAAACTCCTATTACCTAAATAGATATAATATGAGCCACTGTCAGTGTGTCAGGGATACAATTTTTTTTTAACGATTTTATTTATTTATTTGACAGAGAGAGAAATCACAAGTAGGCAGAGCAGCAGGCAGAGAGAGGGGGAAGCAGGATCCCTGCCGAGCAGAGAGCCCGATGCAGGGCTCGATCCCAGGACCCTGAGATCATGATCTGAGCCGAAGGTAGAGGCTTAACCCACTGAGCCACAAGGCACCCCATGGGATACAATTTTTTAAAAAAATTTTACTTATTTGAGACAGAGAGCATGAGCAGGGTGAGAGGCAGAGGGAGGAGGAGAAGCAGACTCCCCACTAACCCAGGGATCATGACCTGAGCCGAAGGCACTTAACAGACAGAACCACCCAGGTGCCCCAGGGATGTAAATTGTTAAAGAATTAAATAGTCCACCAAAAGAGAAACTGTATCACATTTGGGGTTGGAAATAGCAGGATCAATGAGTCATAGAGATACCTTCAATCATAACACAGACTATATAAAATTACAGAAGTAAAACCTATATATGATACTTTTATAATATTTGAGGTGATAGAACTGAATCTTAGAAGCTAGAGTTGAAAAATGTACTCAAATTTATAGATTAGAGATTATACAGCATGGATTTTTACTCTGATGATATTCAAAATTTCAATAGTCAATTTTTTTTAAATAAAGATTTTTATTTATTTATTTGACAGACAGAGATCACAAGTAGGCAGGTAGAGAGAGAGAGAGGAGAAAGCAGGCTCCCCACCGAGCAGGAAGCCCCATGCGGGGCTTGATCCCAGGACCCTGGGATCATGACCTGAGCTGACGGCAGAGGCTTTAACCCACTGAGCCACCCAGGCGCCCCTCAATAGTCAATTTTTTTTTTTTTTTTTTTTTTGACAGAGAGATCACAAGCAGGCAGAGAGGCAGGCAGAGAGAGAGGAGGAAGCAGGCTCCCTGCTGAGCAGAGAGCCCGATGCGGGGCTCGATCCCAGGACTCCGAGATCATGACCTGAGCCGAAGGCAGCGGCTTAACCCACTGAGCCACCCAGGCGCCCAATAGTCAATTTTTTATATGAAGTTTTTAGCCAATGTCATAATCGTGTATTATATGTTTTTAATAAAAAAAATCAGCTTTGAGACATAATTTACATACTATAAATTCATACGTTTTTCCAGTTTTTATTTTTGACACATAAAAATTATCTATTTAAGGTGTACAACATGTTTTGACACCTGTATACATTAAGAAACGATTATCAAAATCAAACTAACATATTTATCACCAACCATAGTTATTGCTGGTGTGTGTACGTGTCTGTGTTTGTGGTGAGAACACTTGCTATCTATTCTTTTTAGCAGATTTCAAGCATATCATTATTAACTATAGTCACTATGCTGTATATTTGATCTCCAGAACTTACTTATCTTATAATTGAAAGTTTGTTGCCTTGAAATGCAATTTTGTACGCTTTGATAAAGGGTACAAATTTTCCCCTTCTCCGCCAATCCTCCAGCCTCTGGTAACTACCATTCTACTCTCCATTACTCTGTTAACATGATTTTGACTTTTTTTTAAGATTCCATATGTAAGTGAGATCATGTGATATTTGTCTTCTTGTGTCTTAATTATTTCACTTAATACAATATCCTCCAGATTTATCCATATTATCATAAATGGCAGCATTTGTCTTTTTTAAGGAAAATAAAATTCACCCTTCTTAAGTATACAGTTCTATAAGTTTTGACAAATATATTGACAAATATATACCATTTCCACAATCAAGGTACAAAATATTTTCACCACCCCTAAAGTTCCTCATTACCCTCTACTACGATCTCCTACTTCCAGCTTCTGGCAACAACTGATCTGATTTCTATCCCTATAGTTTTGTCTTTTCTGGGTTTTCACATCTTTTGTGTAAATACTGACAAGTAGGATATCTAGGTCATCTGTTAAAATGAATCCTTATAAATATTAAATTATTCTCCAAAAATGGCTGTACTATTCCTTCAATAATATATGGCAGTTCCAGTTGCTATCCATCCTTTGAGCAGTTAGAATTATAATGGTTTGGAAAACATTTCAGACATTTTATTAGACATAGTAGTATCTTACTGTGGGTTTAACTGACATTTTCTGAAGGACTAATAAGGTTAAACATTTTTTTTTTCTATACCTATTTTCCAACAGACTACTTTAATGAAATGTCTACTCAAATCAGTTTGCCATTCTAAAGTTTGTTTTTTGTCTTTTTTATCATTGAGTGTAAGAGTTTTTATATGTTCTACATAGAAATCCTTTATCAGCTATGTGTTTTGAAAAGATTTTCTCTGTCTGTAGCTTTTCTCTTTTAACACTTTGAAGAACAAGTTTTTTTTTTTTTCAAAGATTTTATTTATTTATTTGACAGACAGAGATCACAAGTAGGCAGAGAGGCAGGCAGAGAGAGAGGAAGGGAAGCAGGCTCCCTGCTGAGCAGAGAGCCCGATGCGGGACTCGATCCCAGGACCCTGAGATCATGACCTGAGCCGAAGGCAGCGGCTTAACCCACTGAGCCACCCAGGTGCCCTGAAGAACAAGTTTTTAAAAATTTTGATGAAACCCAATTCATCAATTTTTTTTGATGGTTAATGCCTTTGTTTTTTTTCAAGGAAATCTTTGCCCATATAAGGTCACAAAGATTTTCTTCTACATATTCCTCTATAGATTTTATAGGAATTCAGGTGAGAAAATTTTTGTAGTACAATGTACAAGGTATGGGTCATGGTTTAAGTTACACTGCCTTCCCCCATTTTATTTTTGCATATGGACATACAGTTGTTTTAGCTTCATTTGTTGAAGGTTATCCTTTCTCCATTTGACTCAACTTTGCATCTCTGTCAATTATCAATTGGCCATATTTATGTGGGTCTTTTTTTGTACTCTGTTTTGTTCCACTTCCATTCATCTGTAGATCTAACTGAATGCAAATACCACACTGTCTTGAATACTAATATTAGTGGGTCTTGAAATAAACTGGTGTAAGCCATCCAAACGTTGTTCTTTGTTTCCTTGCTTTCCACATATATTTGTCAATTTCTATGTTTAACAAGTCTGCTGGAATTCTTATTGGAATTACACTAGATCTATAGGTAAATCTGGGAGATCTTACATCTTAACAGTACTGAAAATTCCAATCAGTAAATATGGTATATCTCTATATTTAGTTTGTCTTCTTTAATTTCCTTCAGCAGCATCTTTAACTTTCATTGTAAAAATCTTGCAAATGTTTTGTTAAATTTATCCCTCTTATTTCATGGTTTTTGGTGCTACTGTAGTTGGCATTTTTTAAAATTTTGATTTCCAAATTTTCATTGCTACTATAGAGAAATATAATTGGTTTTTGTATACTGACTGTATCTAATGGACTTGCTGAATGCACTTAGTTTTGTAGATCCTTCAGGATTTTCTACATAGACAATTATGTTGTTTGGTTTATACTTACCATTTTGTAGTTAGTTTTTACTTTGTCCCCTCCCCACCCACCCACCTATATTATATTGTTTTCTATTTAACTGTGTATTCATTTATGGTTCCATTTAATTTCTACTATTGCTTAATAACTGTGCCTCCTCTTTGAAAATGTAATGATTACTGTAGAGTTTATAATATACACATATACTTGGCTTATCATAGTCTTCCTTCAAAACAGTATATCACTTCATACACAAAGTACAAACTTAGGACAGTAGACTTCAATTTCATTCTCTCCATCCTTCTTCGTGCTATTGTTATAATAGTAAATATTTTAGGCTTTAGGGGCTACATATGATTTGTTTAATATATTCTTTTTTATTTTTTTTTAATCATTTTTTAAATTTATTTTCAGCATAACAATATTCATTGTTTTTTGTACCACACCCAGTGCTCCATGCAATCTGTGCCCTCTCTAATACCCACCACCTGGTTCCCCCAACCTCCCCCCCCCACCTCTTCAAACCCTTCAGATTGTTTTTCAGAGTCCATAGTCTCTCATTGTTCACCTCCCCTTCCAATTTCCCCCAACTCCCTTCTCCTAACTCCCCATGTCCTCCATGCTATTTGTTATGCTCCACAAATAAGTGAAACCATATGATAATTTACTCTCTCTGCTTGACTTATTTCACTCAGCATAATCTCTTCCAGTCCCATCCATGTTGCTACAAAAGTTGGGTATTCATCCTTTCTGATGGAGGCATAATACTCCATAGTGTATATGGACCACATCTTCCTTATCCATTAGTCAGCTGAAGGGCATCTTGGTTCTTTCCACAGTTTGGCAATCGTGGCCATTGCTGCCATAAACATTGGGGTACAGATGGCCCTTCTTTTCACTACATCTGTATCTTTGGGGTAAATACCCAGTAGTGCAATTGCAGGGTCATAGGGAAGTTCTATTTTTAATTTCTTGAGGAATCTCCACACTGTTCTCCAAAGAGGCTGCACCAACTTGCATTCCCACCAACAGTGTAAGAGGGTTCCCCTTTCTCCACAACCCCTCCAACACATGTTGTTTCCTGTCTTGCTAATTTTGGCCATTATAACTGGTGTAAGATGATATCTCAATGTGGTTTTAATTTGGATCTCCCTGATGGCTAGTGATGATGAACATTTTTTCATGTGTCTGATAGCCATTTGTATGTTTTCATTCGAGAAGTGTCTGTTCATATCTTCTGCCCATTTTTTGATATGATTATCTGTTTTGTGTGTTTTGAGTTTGAGGAGTTCTTTATAGATCCTGGATATCAATCTTTTGTCTATAATGTCATTTGCAAATATCTTCTCCTATTCCGTGGGTTGCCTCTTTGTTTTCTTGACTGTTTCCTTTGCCGTGCAGAAGCTTTTGATTTTGATGAAGTCCCAAAAGTTTATTTTGGCTTTTGTTTCCTTTGCCTTTGGAGACATATCTTGAAAGAAGTTGCTATGGCTGATATTGAAGAGATTACTGCCTATGTTCTCCTCTAGGATTCTGATGGATTCCTGTCTCACGTTGAGGTCTTTTATCCATTTTGAGTTTATCTTTGTGTATGGTGTAAGAGAATGGTCGAGTTTCATTCTTCTACATATAGCTGCCCAGTTTTCCCAGGACCATTCCATGTTCTTGGATCGGTAGAATAAACATTGTTAAAATGTCTATACTGCCTAGAGCAATCTATACTTTTAATGCCCTTCCAATCAAAATTCCACCGGTATTCTTCAAAGAGCTGGAGCAAATAATCCAAAAATTTGTATGGAACCAGAAGAGACCCAGAATCGCTAAGGAAATGTTGAAAAACAAAAATAAAACTGGGGGCATCACGTTACCTGATTTCAAGCTTTACTACAAAGCTGTGATCACCAAGACAGCATGGTACTGGCAGAAAAACAGACACACAGACCAGTGGAACAGAGTAGAGAGCCCAGATATGGACCCTCAACTCTATGGTCAGTTAATCTTTGACAAAAGAGGAAAAAATATACAGTGGAAAAAAGACAGTCTCTTCAATAATATATTCTTTTTATTTCTTCTTATAATCCTTTAAAAATCCAGAAAAAAACCTTTACTCACAGGCTGTATATAACCAGGCCATGGGTCAAATTTGGTACATGGACTGTAATTTGCTGACCCTTGCTTTGCATGGCCATTTACATAAAGAGATTAAAAATAAGAAAAAAGTATCTCTATATTTACCAGCATTTCCCCATATTTGCTACTCTTTCTATTTCTTTGTGTAGTCCAAATTTCCATTGGGTACCTGCCTCTGCTTCATCAACTTTCTCTAATATTTTTGTATAGAATTCTTTCAGCTTTTGTTCACTGAAACATCTTTATTTTTCCTTAAACTCCCCTAGACACAAAATTCTGGGAGGATAGCTTATTTTAGCACTTTAAAGGTGTTGGTACATTTTCTTCAAACTTGGACACTTTTGGATGAGAAATCGGCTGTAATTTTGATCTTCGTTTCTTTATAATATTCCTTTTCCCTCTGGCTGTTCCAAGATTTTATTTATTTTTTTTTAGCAGTTTAAATATAAGGTCCCTTGGGCAATGTATCTATGTTTTACCTTACTTATCCTCTTGAATTTGTGCTATTTGTTTTTACTTAATTTTGGAAAATACTCAACTTTGTATTTTCAAGTTTTTCCTCTCTCTAGTTCTCTTTCTCCTCTTTCTGGGACTCCAATTACACATAAATTGGATTGTTTGATATTGTCCCACAGTTCTTGGATACTCTGTTCAGTTTTTTACCCCTACTTTGTTTTGCTCTCTGTTTTCTTTGTCTTTATTTTATTTGTTTGATAGAGAGAGACACAGTGAGAGAGGGAACACAAGCAGGGGCAGTGGGAGAGGGAGAAGCTAAGCTTCTGGCTGAGCAGGGAGCCGATGGGGGCTCGATCCCAGGGGCCTGGGATTATGACGTGAGCCAAAGCCAGCCGTTTAATGGACTGAGCCACCCAGGTGCCCCTGCTCTCTGTTTTCTACTCCAGATAATTCCTAATGATCTATCTTCAGGTTCACTGACTATTTCCTTAGGTGTGTATTATCTGTTGATAAACCAATAAAAGGAATTCTTTATCTGTGATATTTTTTCCCTACCATATCTGTTGATATTTTTATTTTACTTTATTTTATTTTTATTACATTTTATATTTATTTTATTATTTTTTATAGTTTTCATCTACTCTGAAATTCCCTACATCTGTCCTTTTCACTAGATCCTTAAACTTATTAATCAAGGTTATTTTATAGTTCTTGTATAAATTTTTCAACATCTGTATCATCTCTTAGTCTAGCTCTGTTAATAGCTTTTCTTCTTTGAAATTGTTTTTCCTTGAGTTTCTATGTCTCATAATTATTATTTTTTTTTTTACTGAATCCTCAACATTGTGTATGGTAAAGACTGAGATAAATTTTTTTTGTCTTCAACTATTGACTAAATTGAATCAACTCCTCAATAATGATAGCTCTTATCCTACGGGGGTGATGGATTTGATGTCTACCCCTTCTCCAGACACAGCAAATCTTTGCTTGAATCCTAGGTGAGAGTTTCTAGTCACCCACCCCAGTGGCTTAAGATTTTTGCTCTGTATGAGAAAAGTGTTCAGAAACTAAGTAGAATTTCACACCTGAGTGTAACCAAGAGAAGCTCTCTTCCACCTACTGATCTGCCCTCAATCTTTTTCTTAAGCATGTAGCAGAAGTCTATGGATAAGAGCTTACAAATAAGTGCAGAGACCCTGGGACACTCAGGGATTCTAAAATGTCATATTGACCCATCTTGGCCTTAAAGAAGTTGGTAAGATTTTAGTTTACTTTTATATAATTTAATGGAGGCCATGTCTTCTTTATTATGACAAAGTTAAAACAACTTGTGTCCCGTTTCTTTGGTGAAGTTTGTCACTCTAGAATTCAGTTTACCTAGTTGCCTCACAAACTCAACTCTCTGATGGTTCAAGAAAGATATGATTTTGTAGGTTGTTTGGCTTTAACTCATTGTTAAAACAGTGTGATGTCTCTTTGACTCCTATATTGTCCTCTAATTAATTTATTAAAGCAGTTTGTAACACTTTCTCCTTGTGAACATTTTGTCTTTTGATTTTGCTTTCCCAGTTTTATAGTATAGAATAGTCTCTCTCAAACTTCAGCCTGCATCTTATTCCTATTATCTTTTATACCATACCTCAAAGTATGGGGAAAAGGGAAGGAAGGAAAGAACATATATTCATACATACATGCATATACATCCAATTACATATATATACAATTATGTGTGTAAAACTATTTCAGAATGCCATGGAGGAATAGGGCAATTGAAGAATAGATAATAAATAAGTTATTAGCTACTAAAGCTATTTGGACACAGAGTAATTACAATAACTCTTAATGGTTCATTAAATAGAAATTATGGAAACACAACTGCTTAGTTCATAGGTTGTGGCTGCTTACTCAAAGAGATTGGCCTTGCCTTTCATTTCATTATGATCTAGTCAAAGCTTTTTCTAAGACAAAATTTCTATCAAAGGAAGGTATATTTCTGTATGTTGTCTCCTAATCTATAAAACATGTGATTACATGTTTTCTGTTTCTTTAGATCTGAAGATCTAGAATACTGCCATTGTTTTATCAAGTGTGATTACTTTCCTCCTCTCATGTGACAATATTTATTATGTTCTAGCCATCTTTGTAGGTACAGATGATTCAACTGGGAGCAAAACTAGACATAGATTCCACTCCCATAGTTTATAGGCTTTAATCAAATAACTACATAAGTATATTGTCAAAAAATTACATAAGCGGTATAAAAAACATAGAGATCTATGAAATCACAGAAGAAAGGAAACTGATTCATAAAAGGAATGACAGTATGGGAAGATCTGAGGAATTCAATGCTAAGCTGGGATCTAAAGAATGATTAGAAGTTACTTAGGGAAAATGGAGATGGGAGAAAAAGCTCATTTTAGACAGAAAGAAAGATTTGGGCAAAGATCCTATTTAATAGGCAAGTTACTGAAATAAGAAGTAAAGGGAAGAATGTGATATAAGGTAGTTGGAGAGTGAGACAAAGTCCAGATCATGCTCAGCTTGGAATACCATGTTTGGGATGTTAAATCTTCATTTTAGGAGAAATGCAAAGTCTTTGGAGAGTTTCATGAATAGGAGAGAAATAACCAGATTTGTATTTTTAGAAAAGGTTACCCCGGTTTTAATGTGAGAAGTGACTTTCAGAAGCAAAAATGGATGTGGGAAAAACAGGCGGCTTCAGTGGTAAGCCAGGTGAAAGATGACAGTAACTTGGCTTCGTATGGCAGCAGGAATATGGACAGAATGGTTGAATTTAAAAGATATTTGTGGGGCGCCTGGGTGGCTCAGTGCGTTAAAGCCTCTGCCTTCAGCTCAGGTTATGATCCCAGGGTCCTGGGATCGAGCCCTGCGTCGGGCTCGGCAGGGAGCCTGCTTCCTCCTCTCTCTCTGCCTGCCTCTCTGCCTACTTGTGATCTCTGTCTGTCAAATAAAAAAATAGAACCTTTAAAAAAATAAAAGATATGGGGCGCCTGGGTGGCTCAGTGGGTTAAAGCCTCTGCCTTCAGCTCAGGTCATGATCCCAGGGTCCTGGGATCGAGCCCCGCATCGGGCTCTCTGCTCTGCAGGGAGCCTGCTTCCTCCTCTCTCTCTCTCTGCCTGCCTCTCTGCCTACTTGTGATCTCTCTCTGTCAAATAAATAAATAAAATCTTAAAAAAAAAATAAAAGATATTTGTAAAGTAAAATTAATGGAATTTGATGAACTGGACATGGTGAGGGATATTAAAAAAATGATTTTTATTTTTCTACAACTGGACAGATAGTGAAGTCATTTACAGAAGGTAAGGAATAGAAGACAAAGAACAGATTTTTGTTTTTATTTTTCAAGGTGGGGGTTTGAAGATCTCGAGTGTAGTTCTGGACATGTTGATTTTGGGCTATGTTTAGAGATGTCAAGCAGAACAAAAATCTGGACTAAAGATAGGAATTTAAGAACCAAAAATAAAAATAATACAAAAAGAATTAAGGTAGATAATTTGAAGCCTGGCTATGGATGAGATCTCCTACAAGACAGAATATTCTCCCATTATTTAAAATAAATATTAAAACCCAAGTTATTTTAGTATTTTTGGAGAAAGGGACATGTACTGTATCAAATTCTCATGAGCCTTCCCATATCAAATAATAATAAGCACTTAAATGTTTTATCTTAACTTTTATAGTCACTTTATGGGATAGGTGCTATCATTATTCTCACATTACATATGACAAACTAAGACTTTGCGAAGTAATTAAGTCATTCAAGAGCCACAGTTCGAATGTAGGACTGTACTCCTAACCATTCTATTAGATTATTTTTTCAGTACATCTTACATTAAACATCCCTCTCAGAAATAATAGCAACTATAGCAGTCAAAGTCTTTTGAAGACTTATTGTGTAGAGGATAAACATTGCATATTTATAGTAATAATGTAAAAACAAATGATGACAGCTTTACTCTAATACAAACTATGAGAAGAACAAAGATTTTAGGAATACCAAATGAGTTTACTGGTTTGTTCAAATGACACAGAAATTAGTCTCCTGCTTAGTTACCTTAAATTGCTTCATGTTATATAACTATGAAAAATATCATCCACAACAATATATTATCCAACAGTAACTCTGTTTAGGAACAAGTTTTAGTTTTGACTTTCAGGAAGGAACACTTCCTCAAAAGTCATCAATGCCAAAAGACTTAGTATTCTTAGGCTATATGAAAATCTAACTCAGATTATTAGAACCAAAAAGGATCATAGCCAAAGAAGAAAATTTACTAAGTGACAGGAATTTGCAAATCAAGAGAATCTAGGAAAAAATTCTAAGTAGATAGTTTTGCGTATTATCATTTAATCAAGAAATTTTGTTTTATACCTATAATCTTTTTTACACATACACTCTTATGTTTGTAATTATTGATACACTGAGGTCCCCTGAAAGTATGAAAATAGGATCAAATTAGACAAATACGTGAGTTTCAACAGGTTTGATTTAAAATGAAAGTAACGAACAGAGTAAGTGTTTCCACTATTAGTACAAGGAATTCTTTGGATCTGAGTGCAATGTGGAGGATACAATGTCTCTGAAGAGCAGGAATGTTGGTTCTTTGATCAGATATAAATGTTTAGTCTGGCAAGAAAACACAAGAAGATAATCTTTCTTTCCTTATGGATGTATATCTCTCAATGATGACCAAAACAAACACTTAGCATTGTCACTTTACTAAACTGCAATGCAGCTATTTACATCTAAACTTGCATGTAATTTTAGCTTCTGGATATCACACTGGTGATTGTTATTTTACTTTAGTCATTTTTCAACTGAAATGACTTATGTGTAATAAGAATGATTGGTAACCTTACTAGAATGCTTTAAAACATGTTGTTGTCAAAGATAAATTTAATTTCCCAAAGGATTTAATGGCTAAAGTTGGATTTTTAGGTCATAATATGCCTGTAATAAATAAAACAGTTATGTCATATTTAGTATTCAAGATATTTAAGGCATTTTATTACTAGGAGTTAAAAACCCATCTGAATGACAAAGATACTTTGAATCTTCAAGTCAGTCCATAGATTGTAAGGTCTTGGATAAATAAGCTTCTTTCAACTTTTCTATGTCCAGGTCCTGCATATAGACTAAACAATATGCAAATTATCTTTTTTGATAAGCACTGATTCCATGAACTTAAAGCAAAAGCCAAAGTGAAAATTTATCAGGGCCAGGACTAGAGTGAGGAAAGAAAAATGCTTACGACCTACAATTCAAGGAGGCGCCCATGCAACCACAGGGCTGGCATGTAAGATCAAGTACATCCTTAAATATTGTGACATAGTCACCTTGTTACTGCCACTCTGGCCCTGGCCCTGGTCCTGACCCTGGTTTTTATTCCGAAAGGTCTTTTAGGAATCAAGACAATGCAATCTCTAGTTTCACACTGTTTTGTTGTTACTTAAAAGTTAACAAAAATCAAGTAATCTTAAGACTTTATAACAAAAAGGTATTTCATAAAAATAGGGCAATATTAAATATTAAAGATTACATCTAAGTACAAATAGTAATTAATTACAAATATTTTCTTAGTGTTTATTATGTGATATATGAATTTCTCCCCCAGTCCTCTTCAAGTATTATTATTATTCCCCTTTTACATATAGAGAAACTAAGGCATATAGACCTTAAATAATTTGCTCACATTCATAGTCAGTAGGAGCTCAAGTTGATCTAACTCCAAAGCCTGATCTCTTAACTGCTATGCTCTGCTTCCTCCTAATCATAACCATTCATGGAAATGAATGGTTTCATTCATTTCCATAATGAAATGGATTCACTGGAAATAGTAGAAATTTCATATGGAAATACTAGAAATACAGTATTTCTATTGTATGTAGACATCTAAATGCAATTGTTGACCAAGATTGAGAATTCTTGTTAGAAAAACTAAGCTAATAACCTTTAGATACTACTCTCATTCCTGCAGCCTTATAGCTTGGTGTATTAAGAAAGAGAAAATGAAAATATAAGAGAATAAAAAGGGAAGAAAAAGTATAAAGGATTATAATAGATTTAGAGATCACATCGGTTTGTGGACTAGAATAAAATGGTAAGAACAGGGATCAGAATAGTATGCACAAGTTGCTTCAAAGCAAACTCTAAAGGGAAAAAGAAGATTTTCACTTATACTGGATACAAATGCAGGAAAAACGTTGATCAGAGAGGACTAAAAATGCTAATTTGGTTTAATTTCAGCCTTTTTAAATTAAGAGGAGAAAAAAATACATTTTTTTCCAGAAATGAAGTACCAATAGTTATTTTTTTCTATTCACCTACTGTAGAAAAAGAATATTGACATAAACAGAAACATGGGGAACAACCTTACTATACTTAATTTTAAAAAAGTCACCTTTCATTATTCTTGTAGAAAGGAGAGACTCTAGGATGAAATTGAGATTATGAATTTTTAAGAGATGAATGCTTCATGGAGTATTCTAAGAATGTGTTTTAAGAAATATAATATTGTATTATATTTGGCAGCGATTGTGATTTTCTAGTCTTTTGGGAAGAGTAGATCTTCTAAGAGGTTAAATGACGACCCTGTTTCCCTTCCTCCAAGCTCCTCAAGCCTCCATTACCAAGTCAGGCTCTGATACCAGTAAGAAAGGTCTTATCTTGCAACCTGCTGAAGAGCGCCCTCTAGTGCTCTCTTGCAAACGAAATGCGCTCAGACCATTTTTTTTTTCATGAATTGCTCTGGGTTATACTGGATCTTAGGTTTTCTTTGAAACCTTAGCCAAAAGAGAAAGAAAAATGATACTTCAGAACAATTTTCTGGCTTGTAATGCTAGCCAAATAAGACTACCACCATATATTAAAGAACGAGAGGATTTTGTTTTTTTTTTAAACTTTTATGAAATGAGGTACATCTATTTTTAAAACAACAGGCTTTTTGTTGAAAGCCTAGTTTTTAAAGAATATAATCTCCAAACATTTTAGTGTGCTTCATAGTACTGAAAAAAACCCAGGGGTTTTCTTAATAAAAAAAGTAGTGACAGTAATTGCTTCTCTCAACCTTTCAATCTCTGGAAATTTGTCTACTTAGACTTGGGATACTAAGAAAATTTTTAAAAACTTATTTATATTAAAATTTTAATTTCTAGGGACATATAATAAAAATTTTGTTCATGCTTAATCAAAATCCAGAATGGAGAACACAGAAAAACAAATTGCCTGACTAGAAGGAAGTATACCTTTAAATTCCAGGAAAAAGAAAACGTAATATATTCCAAAGGCTGTATTACATAATGGCAATGTATTCTTTTGAACAGTTTTTGACACTGGTACAAAGAAATTTAAAGGAGTGTTCTTGGAAACCAGTGTTTTCATTGTTTAATACACACACATGAATTTGAACCATAAGACTGGTATAACTTCATAAACTACCACTTTACCTTAGATATAATTTTTTCCCTTTCAAAAGACCTCATGTACAATGAATTAAAGCCAGAGTGTGATAAAGTTAGGAAAAGCTGAATATTAAAAAAGGACCATTCATGTTAATGTGTGTGTGTGTGTGTGTGTGTTGTGTCTGCACATGTGTGCACATTTATGTATTGCTGTCATTGCCTTTAATAATTAAAGTGAGGATCAGTCAGACAGTTGGTCCAGAACATGTGCAAATATAAGATCTCTGAAATAGTGTTCTGACAAATGAGGAAACTAAGAACACTGAAGGAAGAATTCAAATGCATAGATCTTTTAGTTTTGTTTCTTTTTTTTTTTTTTTTTTTTTTTTGTTTAGTTTGTTTTTGGGAGGGTGGGCAGGATATGTTATTCTGCACTGTGTACCTTAAGTAAAGTTAAATGTGCCCAATCTAGGAAAAAACAATTAAACAAAATGTTAATAATGCCAATCCAAAAATATAAGGTGTACAAATAGAAGGTAACATGGCCTAAGGCTTCAAGAATAGGACAATGTTTAGAGATGGCATGTTCTTCAAACATGGCAAAGTATTTGTGTTATCTAAATCCTTCAATGGTGTTCAAATAGAACAGGGGCTCTAGCAAATTGACAGCAATAGTAGACAGAGAGGGGTATAAAAGGGCCACGATACTTGAAGTAAAAACATCTGGGTTCTATTTCCTTCTCTGACTCATCACTGACCTTGAAAAAGCCAGTCATTGCCACTGTGATTCAGCTTCCCCATCAAACAGGGGCAGTAACTCTTGCCAGAAACCACACAGGAGTGTTGATAATGGGGGGGATTAGTGTGATAATGTACAGAGCTTATAGAAATTTTACTGTGCTATAAACACCTTTGGAAAAGATCTTTCTCTTTTGCTATCCCACAAAAGCTTAAGAAGATAATGGATGTGTAAAATATAAAACATTAGGTTAAATTCTGTTTAGTATCTTTATTTCCATTTATTCTGACACTCCTGGACATATTATAATTTTGCCTATTTTTTAGCAAATAATAGTATTGATATTTCAGAAAAATTTCTAAGTTACAAAATATATATTTACCCCAATTTATAGAATGAGATATCATACATTTATATTTTATAGAATCTTAGGGTAAGAAAAATAAAAATGCTTCGCAATTCTATTTTCAGTTCTATTGCTTTTGGTTGGATAACAGTAGAAATCACTTAACATATGTAAAATATGGAAACGACTACCTCATTGTGCTCTTGGAATGATTAATTATGCTTTTACTTCAGAACAAAGGCTGTGTGAACATACAGTATTATTACTTTAATACATGTAATTCATTGTAGTATGAAACAGCCATATATAGACTGAACAATAATCACTTACTATATATGATAAATAAAACCCCCACTAAAAAATGGAGAAATGCCTCTTTCTGTCCCTAATTAGTTTTTAATAAATGATACATAATAAATGGCAACATTCTAATTTATCACAGTTTAGGCATAGTCCTTGAATGGGAGATGGGAGTGTATGAACTCTGACAGCTGTTTACATAGCCTGTGAAACCTTTTCTGTTAAAGGGCATTGTTCTCAAAGTCTGAAAAGGTACCAGCTCTCATCAAGTCCTTTCAGGTAGGTGATATGGCTAATAGTAAGTAGTCCCTAAAGAGCTCAAGTTCTAACTGCAGATAAATTGTCTCTGTTCTTGGTCCACATCTCTATAAACATCCATAATCATTTACTATTGATTTTAGGCCCCCCCACAGAGTTTAATACCTAGAGTAGGACACAGCCCTTTTTATCTCAAATGTGAGACACACATTTATTTTAATAGTTCTGATTTTCTTTTCAAAGCAAGATTTTGGGTCCTTGACATTAAATTCTATAAACTAGGTCTAATTTTTTCATGTCTGTTTCCACAGACTAGAAAACCTGGCAGTATTTTTCTTTAAGAAACCAGATGGTATTTATTTTCCATACCTGGTCCCTGCTTAAGTTCAATGGTGTATTGTATTTTTTTTAAAGATTTATTTATTTGTGACAGAACGAGAGGAGGGGGAGGAGCAGAGGGAGAGGGACAAGAAGACTCTGTACTAAGCATGGAGCCCCTTGTGGGGCTTGACCTCAGGACCCTGAGATCATGACCTGAGCTGAAACCAAGAGTCAGACACTTAACTGAGCCATGCAGGCAACCTTCAACAGTGTATTTTAATGTTTCTTATTCTTCCTCAGCTAGTAAAGATAAAGGGATACATTATAACCATAAATATTTAGCAAACATCCATTTGAAAATTTGTGCTCTTCTTACTAAAAGTCTCATCTAGACTTGCCTGAGAAATAAAACAGGTGGGAAAGTGGGTTTTATCCCATCTAATGTGTTCCTTGAATGCATTCCTCCTTTATAAAAGCCCGCATCTGCCATATCCATTGTTTTAATATCATACTGCCTGCATGTATGTGCTTCTGCATGCAAGACAAGGACTCTAATGCCTTGCATAATCTTGGAATAAAAGAACCTGGAAGGAAAGCAATTGTTTCCTCTTAAAAAAGTAGAAAAATTGTACTGATACTGCAACCCAACCATTTCCCATATAACCATAGCTAACACATTCTAAAGAAAATTTCATGTAGATTTTTCTATGGAGAAATTTTTTTTTTCTCCACTGGTCCATACTATGAGTGAGTGCCTGTTGTTTCTCAAACAGTACGCTTTTCCCTATGCTGAAAATTTTGTGTAAAGTTCTGGTATGACCAATTAGATTTACAGGGTTTAATTTTCTTAATCATCAGTATAAATATACCTGTTTCTGTGTGTCCTTTATGGAGTTAAACACACACACACACACACACACACACACACACACACACACACAATGTATCCCCTTTATAAAATGGACATTAACATAAAGCTAGACCACCTTCTATCATATATGGAATGGAAACCATCACATCCTTACAAAATGCAGGTGTATCTTTATATAGCAAGTGTACTGATAGCATTATGCCTTGACACTCCTTCACCCTGCTCTTCGTGTGTTCAGACACACACATGCATGCCACATACACAAACTCCATTTCTATAAAGTCAATTCATCTAACATTACATAGTCTGCTGATATTTCTATATCTTTTCCTCCTTTAAATGTGACTAGCTATTTACACCCTAACAATTCTGGTACAGAGCTGATTTAGCATTTTTATTGGAATGTGAAAGCTCTTAAAAGAAGAAAAAATCTAATCAGGCAGAAGAGATAGAAAACTTGCTGAATTTTCTCTCCCCCCTTAAAGACCCCCCTGAATCCTATCAAAAGCACATCTTCCATTCATTGCTTCCCGGTGTCATTATGACAAGCGGCTCACAAATCAATAGCAGAGGGAAAGGCAGGACCAACTCGCACCTCACCAAGTGATAAAGATTCACTCTCAGCCCTGATTTGACTAATAGCCCATCATAGGCAGCCATTGGCGCCCTGCATTAAATCATACATTTCACTCTGCGTTTATTATGGGATTTTTAAAACTCCTCACCAAATTGGATTTTCTCGATGGTCTCTAATTTCCACATTTATCATTTAAAATTAAAATCCTCTGTGGAGAGGGGGATAGAGAAGGAGGAGAAGGTTAGAGAGAGGCCAGAGGAGTACTGTATTTTTTCTTCTCTCACCTCCCTCTTTTTTTATGAAAACCCATAAATAATAGCAGGTATCATAGCCATAAGCAGCAGGGCTTTTTGTTGTTGTTGTTAACTATAAAAAAAATTCTAGAAATCAGGCTGGAATGGCTTGTATGTGATGGTCGAAAATGAAGATGACAATCAAGAGGATAAACTATATATAAATAAGTAGGTTTAAACAAAAGAAATTTGGCAAAAAAAATTTCTCAGTAATATTATAAAGAAGGTGAATTGCAAAAGCAATGGAAAATAAGTTAATGTTACATTATGCAATACTCAAGGAGATGTAAAGAGAGTTTCAGCAAGTACATAGTATTCAGCTTTAAAAACTACATTTATCCTTATTCCAAAGCTCAGTGACAGATGAAAAGTAAAAAATCTTTTATTGGTTTTCTAATTATGTAACAGCTTCCTTTCCCCCTATATACAGTCTTAGTTTAAAAATTTATTTTAAAATTGCATGGAATTCTTTGGATAAAGCTGCGCGGTTGGCTGCCACAGCAACCCTGAGACAAATTCTTAAATCTGTCACACCTACCACTGAAACAATGTAACTGACCCACAGGAACTTAAATCACTGCAAGTTTATATACAGTATGTCTTTTTGGACAAATTTTAAAATTCTCTGGGTATAAAAACTGAAAAGTAAATTCTGGAACTAGAGCATAAATGAAAAACACTGTATTTTCTCAAGGCTGCATGGCGGGACTTTAGTATGACCTACTTATAACTGCAGTACTATCAGGATCCAAAGCCATCAGATGGGACCTAATCAGTCCATATTCGGAGATGCTTGAAAGGCTGGAGGTTTAATGAAACGTCAAATGATTCCCTTATTTTTTCTTCCCTTTTGGAGATTCCTCAGCAATGAGGTCCATCTATATCATTTTCCTTAAGAAATAGAGAAATGACCTTTTAAACAGTTGCTTGAGGAGGAATTAAAAACTTCGGCCATTTTTATAATAATTCATTGCATATTCACCAGTTCTCCTTTGTTTTGGAATTTTGTTTGTCATTGATATAATGATTTAACTTTTTCACTGATCTTTAAAAAAGTTGTGCCATTGATTCTGTGCCTTTTATGTCACATCCCTCCACCGCGCCCCCCGTAGAAAACTACTGTTGTATATCCTCTTTTCCTCTCTCCAATTCCACGTGACCAATCGCCTCCCATTTTATTTATTTATTTATTTTTTATTAAAGATTTTATTTATTTATTTGACAGGACAGAGATCACAAGTAGGCAAAAAAGCGCGAACAGAACGAGAGAGGGGAGGCAGGCTCCCCGCTGAGCAGAGAGCCCGATGCGGGGCTCCAATCCAGGACTCTGAAGATCATGACCTGAGCCGAAGGCAGAGGGTTTAAACCACCTGAGCCACCCAAGAGCCCCTCGCCTCCCATTTTAATATTGCTTTGATTCAAGTAGCATACATACTGAAAAGAGCTTAAATCAGAACTGTAATCTATGAATTTTCACTAAGTGTACACACTTGTTTAACCAGCATTCAGACCAAGAAACAGAACACTTTATAATGTCCCAGAAGCCCTTCTTAAGTAATCACTAGCAACTACCCCAAGGATAGTCTCTGTCTTGACTTTGAATGGCATAGATGAAGTCTGCCTACCTCTGAACTTCATATAAATGGCATCTACCAGTATGTACTATTCTTGCATCCACATTTTTTTCTCAGAATTATGTGAGATTAATTCACATTGCTGTACATAGTTGTAATTCGTTCATTCTTTGCAGTTTGGCAAACTATGGCCACTGGGCCAAGTGTGGCCTTGTTTCCTTTTTGTTTTTAATGGTCCTGAGCTAAAGTAGATTTTTATATATTTAAGTGGGTTTAAAAAAAATCAAAAGAAAGATGATGTTCATGACATGTGAAAATTAAATAAAATTCAAATTCCAGTGTCCACAAATAAAGTATTATAGTTTTGTATTTAAAAAAAAAATACAGTCAAGATCTTTTGTTTAAGTATTGTTTGTGGCTGCTTTCATACTATAACGACAGAACTGAGTACTTAGGGTAGAAATTTGTACAGCACACAAATCTGAAATATTCACTATTCAGGTATCACAGCGAAAGTCTATTGAACTCTGGTGTAAAGTGTTCCATTATGTGACTTACACCACATACTCTCCATCTCCTGTTGAAGAACATTGCATGTTATAATATATCTGGTATATATCTGGTATCAGGTTATTATAAATACATGCTATAGACATTCTAGAACATGCATTTCTTGAACATATCTGGAGTGGAACTGCCGGGTGTAGATAATGTGTATGTTCAGTGTTGTAGCTGTCATAGCACTTTTTATTAATTTATACTCCCACCAGCAGTGCATGAGAATTCCAATCAAATTTTTCTGTTGGTATTTTAGCTATTCTTATTATTTTAATATGCATTTCCTTTATGTCTAATAAGGCTGAAAGCAGTTTTTTCCTATGTTTATTGCCATTTAGGTATTGTCTTTTGTGAAGCATACTTAAGACTTTTTGTTTATTTCTATTGAGTTAACCTTTTTCTTACTGATTTGTAGGAGTTATTTGTATATTATAGATCCAAGTCTATTGCTGGCACATCTTTTGTAATTATCTTCTAGGTTGTGGTATGCCTTTTTGCTCTTTTAAAGGGTGTCTTCTGATGAACAGAAATTCTTAATTTTAATGTGGTTCAATGAACTCATTTTTTTCTTTGTAGTTAACACTCTGTGACCTGTTTAAGAAATACACCCTATCCCAAAGACATGAAGATTGTCAATTCATTTGGGTTTTTCATGTATACTAATGTCACTTGTGAATAATGACAATTTTTTCTTTCTTTTTTGATTTTGATTTCTTGTCTTATTGTATAGTATAGTAAGTGATGATAGCAGGCATCTTTGTGATGATAGCAGGCATCTTTGTCTTGTTTTGAAGTCTGGTCTGGATTTTGTTGATCCTCTTAATTAGGTTAAGGAAGTTCCTTTCTACTCCTAATTTTATTATAAAATTTATCAAAGATAAAAAAATTACAGAGATGAACATGTAATTCTCTTTGTTAATATAGTGAATTAATTGATTTTAAAATGTTAACGCATCCATGCATTCCAGAATAAATTCCATGGGGCGATAATTTCTTTATATTTTTTTTTTTAAAGATTGATTTATTTGTTTGGCCAGAGAGAGACACAGTGAGAGAGAGAACAACAAGCAGAGGGCTGAGTGGGAAGGGAGAAGCAGGCTTCCCACCAAGCAGGGAGCCTGATGTGGGGCTTGATCCCAGGACCTGGGACCATGACCTGAGCCGATGGCAGATGATTAACAACTGAGCCACCCAGGCGTCATTCTAATAATTTCTATATATTCCTGAATTCAATTTGCCAGCATTTTGTTAAGGATTTTTCTATCTTTTCTTTCTATCTTTCATAAGAAAGATCAGTTTGTATTTTTTTTTTTTTTTTGTAGTAATCTTGTTCAATTTTGCTATCACCTCCTGTATATTTTTAGAAAGTCTCTGGTGAAATCACAAGAGTTACTTTTAGCAAACTGCAAATTTTGGAGGAAACTGAAGTTGCTGTACTTTTATAATAATGGCATAGGCAGCTCTGGTACTTATGGGTTTTTCTTATTCTGCTCTAATATTCCTTATTTTTTAATGACACATGATTCCTCAGTACTTGCTTCTCCGTACCCGCTTTGGAAGATTTTAAATTTTATCCTACTTCTCCCTCTGGTGAATTCAACAGTTCCAGCAAGGGTTTGTTTGTTTCGTTTTTTGTTAATGATTACATATTAGATTGCAATATCTGTCAGAATATATACAGTGGGGAAGTTCTAAGGATACCATATATTCTCTGCCCTCCACCGGTTTATAATGCACTAAGTTATAGCAGTCCTTTTAAAAAATTATAACTCAATTATGGAATAATATTTAATTAAATTTCTTCATTCAAACTCAAGAAGCTTTTAAAAAGTGACTTCTAGTATAATGGGAGAAAAAGTTAATGAAAGAAACATTGGAAATCAAGAAAAGCAGAAAGAAGGTGCAAAATCACTCAGAGACACACCAAAAAACACAACCGTTACTAACTTTTTAAAATTTTGTTGTAAATTAGATAATCTTCAATGTGTTCATTCTCATATTATATTTATAATAGATACCTCCATAGTTGGTGTCTCCTATTTTCTCATCTCTGCATACCAATCCATTTTATGAAGGAGTCTCCGAAATCTGTTTTTAAAGATAAACTTAGAAAATAGCGTCTATAGTTTCTATCAACACAAAACAAGTATAGAAATTAGGAAAACTTTTGAATATATTCGATGAAACTCACTTCTCTTTTCAAACAATCAAGTATGATACTGTACCAAGGTTCCCAACTCAGAAAGCTTCTAGTACATGCTTGGTAGGTCCTGAGCTTAGCACATTTCTATCTTTAGACTATCCTCATTTCTGATACACAACAAAATAAGACTTATGCAAAAAATACTTTCAAATTTGCTACTTAACATTAAAGTACAGGATTACAATCTTAAGAGTTGATTTAGCCTAGTGGTTAAGGGTAGAGCCTCCAGTGCTAGATGGTCTGAGTTTGAAACCTGGTATCAACACTCACAAGGTATATAACCTTGGTCACATTCCTTGTCTTCTCCACGCCTCACATACTCATCCATAAAATAGGAGAAACAATGGTAATGACCTCATATTATTATTGTGAGGATTAAATAAATTGAGATAAGTACTGTTGGGTACACGGTGGGTGCTCAGTCGATTTTAGCTTTATACAGGCAAGCTGAAGGGATGCTTATTTTAAATAAACACAAGGAGCAGCTATACTTACTGTTTTCATATTGAGAGACCTCCTTCAATTTGCTCCCATCAACATCCCTCTTCTCTCTAATCCTGAAGACTGTGTCTTTTTAAACCACTTAGTTCATCTTCATTCTTACTGTCTCCTGCCTACTGTCATATTTTGTTTCACTCCTGAAACAATGAAAAAGTCCTCTGCTTTTAAAATTCATTTCTAAAAGCTTATTTCTATTACGAAGTCTCTATCTAAGCTAACACCACTCGATTTAAGTGGATAAAAGCTGGAATTGAAGAAATGAAGACAAGTGACATGTTAAAACTGTAAGCATTGTCAGGGCTTTCCTAGTTTTCTCTTTTGTTTGGCTAATCTAGAATTGACAGAGTACAGCGTATATCTGTTCAATTAAAGGATCCATTAAAGACCTGGCAACTAAAATTCAAATCTGAGTTATACAATTAAGTATGAAGAAATTACAATGAACTTTAAAAATCAGGCCAGGGGCAAGAAAGAATTTTAATAAAAATACGAAATATAAATCTTAAACAGTTTTTTTTTGAGGTTGTGATGGTTTAGGTAATCACAAGAGATTGGAGAGATTAGAATGAACAGGTTTAAGGTCTTAAAATCTGGGCCTAGAGGCTCTGTTTAATCTGCTCGCAAAGCTTTGTAACATCGTAGCAGTAACAATTTACATACTACACAGCATGTGTTTATTTCTTTACTAAACTGCATTGTTATTTTATAAAACATCAATTTTGTAAAAAATTCAGATATGGTCAAGGTTATGGATTCTCTGAGGATGCCTCTGTAGAAGGAGTTATAATGGGATAGAGAAGCTTTAATTATGGGCTGGGTCCTTGCACTCTGAATACCAGCAGCTTTAGACAATCACTCTTTCTGTGGACTCCACAGAGTGCTCTCACCTTTTTTTCACTGTTTCAGAATCTGAAGCATCCTGTGGTTTATTGATTCTCATAACCACACACTCTGCCACTAATGTTCATCACTCATGTTTCTCCTGACTCCTGCCTCTTGAGGAGAACGAAAGGTGGAAAATGTGACACAAAAGTCTCAAATTGGATGACTCAGTTTAAATACCAAACAGGACAAAAGTGTCTTAAACCACCACTAGAAACATTTTCATTTCAAATGGAACTGATCTTAAAACCCAGTTCAATCCAGCATATAGGTAAAGAATTATTGAAGTAGGTACTTTCAGAACATATTGTGGCATGTCAGAAGATCATTCTTCTATAGGATGACAAAAACTTCTACTTCTTTAGTTTTTTTTTTTTGTGATACTTGCTGATCTTATTCAAATATAATCTTATCCACCAATAATCCTCACCCAGCCTAAATATTGTTACTTAGATTATAATCCTTTCCTGTCCTTTAAACTAGCCTTTTAATTATGTAGAGAAATGTTCTCCTTCAATAAAAATTATCTTCACACACCACACATACTTTTTACCAAGCATTTTCCCCCTCAAGTCAACGATCTACCACAAGTTCTATCCTCTGCCCTAAAATCTACTTATAGAATTTATTTGAATATTTATAGAATTTATAGATTGTAATAATCCTGTTTTTTCCTATTACTTCATTGGTTTTATATACTTGGTGAGTTTAGCATTTTAAAGCTATATATACCCATACATTCTTCAAAAAACCACCAAGAAGTACAAGATGCAGTTGGGCATTTTTGTTAATTAAGAGTGGAAGCAAACAAACAAACAAACAAACAAAAAAAAGTGGAAGCAACAAAGTTAGACTGCCTGAGTTGGAATCCAAGCTCTGACATTTAGTGGCTGTGTAGATTTGGGTGATGTACTGAACCTCTTTGTGTTTTACTTTCCTCATTAGTTAAATGGGAAATAATTAGGACCCTATTTCATGGTGTTGTGGTTATTATTAAATAAAAGAGTATTTGGAAAATTTAGTATAATTAATATTTATTAATATTTATAAATATTAACTGTTATTACTTCACTAAAATTTCCTAAATTAAAAAGGAAGAATCTAATAGGCATCTTCTCTTCTCTGTAGCCAAAGTGGTCCCTTTAAAAACATAAATTATATCAGGTCCTTCCTTTGATTAAAATCCTTCAGTTGCTTTCTTTATGATTCAGTCAAAGCCAAAGTCCTTACCTTGACTCCCTGGGCCTTACTTGATTTGACCACCATCCATCCCAACACTATGACGTTATTTGCTATTATTCTTCATCCCCTTCATTCACTCTATTCCAGCTTCCACTGGTTTCCTTGTTCTTGAATGTGTCAAGTACATTTTCACTTTCAGTGCCCTATAACTGCAGCTCCCTCTAACTGAAATATTATTTCCCCAGAATCACATGCCTCCCTTTCTTACTTATTTCAGGTATCGTCCCCTATCACCCATACAAAAGAGCAGTCACTCCCAGCCTTTGGCACTCTCTATCTCCTTTACCTTAATTTGTTTTTCTCTATAGCATTTATTACCACCTAATATAAATAACCTAGATTTGTCTCTTGGTGGTAACAGAATCTATAGGGCTTAACTAAACATGATTGCCAACTGAAAATTTCTCCTATTACTTTATTATGCTGGCTTAGAGAGCCATGACATATATTAACAAAGTCCTTCAATTTTTAAAATGAATCAGGTAGAATCCTCATAGAATCAGATTCTGTGTACATTTACATTAAATGGGTCTGATCCTTTCTGATAGGAATTAACAAGGGATTTTTTTTGTGTGCATGTTTAAGACAGATATTATCAAATTAGTAGCTCTTTAATAGGTAACAAACACTTGACACACATACCTGTCCTGGTAGTGAACTTCAATAAAGAGAGCTTTCTAGGGACGCCTGGGTGGCTCAGTCGGTTAAGCCACTGCCTTCAGCTCAGGTCATGATCCCAGGATCCTGGGATCGAGTCCCATGTGGGGTTCCTTGCTCAGCAGGGAGCCTGCTTCTCTCTCTGCCTCTGCCTGCTTGTGCTTTCTCTCTCTCTCTCTCTGACAAATAAATAAATACATAAAATCTTAAAAAAAAAAAGAGAGCTTTCTATGTAAGGAAGGCTAGAGATAAAAAGAAAAAGAGAACTGGCTTCTACAGGAGGACCCTGAAAATGTTACCTCCCACTTTAAAAAAAAAAAAAAACCTCTGAGGATTTTTATAGGCATAGAGACTTGGTTTAAGTCTCTCGTGTGTGTGCCCTTTGACTTGGAAAAGGGATCAAGTGAAATAAAGACATATTTCCTGCTTCTCATCAAATGAAAGGACAAAACATTAGACTAGCATCACATCAAGGAAAGAAGGAAGTAAAAGACATTGGAACATAGATAAAGAGAGAGAAACAGCAAAAGAGAAGAAATAGTTATAATGTGAGGCTCAGCCTGTGGACTCCACAGGTACACGGCACCTCAAACACAGATAAGATAAGATAAACATACAAGAATCAGTTGTACTTCTATATACAAGTAATGAACACATGGCACCAAAAAAAAAAAAAAGTCAATACCATTTACAATGAGTTCAAAAAGTTAATTACTTAGGAGTAAATCTAAGAACACATAAAGAGGACTTAAATGCTGAAAACTACACAATGACAAAAAAAAATCAAAGAAGATACAAATAAATACAGAAACATACTGTATTCATGGAATGGAAGACTCAACACAATAAGGAGGTCAGTTCTCCCCAGTTAATATACAGTTTTACCTATAAAAATCCCACAAAAAGTTTTTATATAGACAAGATTATTCCAAAATTGATCTGGAAAGGCAAAGAACTAGAAGAGCTAAAACAACTTTGAAAAAAATGAAGTGTGAAGAATCAGTCTCTCCTGTTTCAAGACTTAACTTATACTTACAGTATATAGTTGTGCAGTATTCATGGAAGGATAAACATATAAATTAGTGGAGGAGAAGAAAGAACCCAGAAATAGATCCACACAATAATGCCCAAATTATTTTTTTTTATTGCCATATGGAGGGAAGATAGCCTTTCAATAAATGGTGCTAGAGAAACTGGGCATCCATAGGCAAAAGAATGAACTTTAATCTAAGGCTTGTCATACCTTACCTAAAAATTCAAAATATATCACAGACTTAAATAGAAAATGTAAACCTCAAAAACTTTTTAGAAAAATACAGGAAGAGTTCTTAGACTTGACACCAAAAACATGATTCATGAAAGGAAAAACTGCTCACCTGAATCTCATAAAAATTAAAAACATTTGTAAATGAAAATGGAGAGGGAAAGGTATGACAAAGCATTAGTATCCAGACTATATAAATAACTCTTAAAACTCAACAGTAAAAAAAAAAAAAAAAAAAAAGCAAACAGTTCTCTTAGAACATAGGCAACGGACATGAAGAGATATTTACCCAAAGAAGATCTATAGGTGGCAAATAAGCACACAAAAAAGATGTTCAGCATCATTAACCATTAAAGAAATGGAAATTAAAGTGAATAAAACATCACTGTACACCTATCAGGATGACTAAAATAAAAAATACAGCAACACCATCAAATGTTGGTTGGGAAGGAGAGAAACTGTATTGCTCATACAATGCTAGTGGGAATGTAAAATGACAGAGTAACTCTGGAAAATAGGTTGGCATTTTCTTAAAAACAAAAACAAAGAAATACCCAAAAACCTAAACATGCAGTTACCATATAACCCAGCAATCACATTCCAAGTCATACGTCACAATGAAACAAAGACTTAATTGCAAACAAAAATAGACACATGAATGTTTAGAGCAGTGCAGTAGGTTGAATAATGGCTCCCCAAAATATATGTCCATGTCCTACTTCCTGAACCTGTGAATGTTACTGTGCTTGGAAAAACAGGTTTTGCAGATGTAATGGAAGATCTTGATATGAAGAGATCACTCTGGATTATCCATGTGGGCCCTAGATCCAAACAAAGTGTCCTTACAGGAGACACACAGGAAATAATTTGATAGAAGAAAGGAAGGCAATGTGAAGCTTACAAGCAGAGGCAGAAACTGGTTATAAGCTGAGGAAGCCAGCAAAGCTGGAAGAAATGGAGAATGGATTCTTCCCTGGAGCCCTCAGAGGGAGTGGGGTCCTGCCACATTTCAGACTCTAAGCCTCAAAGAACTGTGAGAGAATAAATTTCTATTGTTTTAAGCCCTAGTTTGCAGTAATTTATTGTGGCAGCCACTGGAAACTAAGACGAGTAACTTTATTCATAAATAGCTCAAAATGGAACAACCCAGATATTCTTCAAAAGGTAAATAGCTAAACGCTGGTACATCCACACCACTGAATATGACTCAGCAATAAAATGAAAATAAGCTAGTGATACATGCAAAAACAAGCAAAAATCACCAGGTAATTATGCTGAGATTAAAAAAAAAAAAAGCCACCCTAAAAGATTATATACTACCAGTTCCTTTTATATAACATTCTTTTTTTATATCTTGCTTTTTTAACACTACTTCATTCATTTAACATTCAACCAATATTAATAGACTGTTATAAATCAGAACTGCACTTATCTCTGAATATTATAAGCATTTTCTGACGACATTAATTACTCTTCAAAAACATGATTTCTAAAAACTACAGTGTTTAAATTTTACTTTTATGTAACAAAATTAAATCACTTTAATTTTTGAATGCACCTATTATTTTTGTTTTAACAGCTTTATTAAAGTATAATAAACTGCACATATTTAAAGTGTACCATTTGTAAGTTATGACCTATGGATATACCTGTGAAACTATCATCAAAATCAAGATAATGAATATATGCCTCACCCAGAAAATAAGAGTTTTCCTTGCTCTTTGGTAATCCCTCCCTCCTGGCCTTCCCTGCCCCCCACCCTCTTCCCCAGGCAACCTTAGATCTGTTTTCTGTCACTATAGATTGGTTTAGATTTTCTAGACTATTTTATGAATGAAACAATACTTTGTGTATTCTTTTTTCTGACTTCTTTCACTCATCATAATTATACTTCTATGTTGCTGTTCAAGCAGTAGTTTATTTCCTTTTATTGCCTCATAGTATTTTACTGTATGGACATAACATAATGTATTTATCCATTCACCTGTTGATGGATATTTCTAAATTTCCATTTGTTAATTATTACAAATATAAGCGCTATGAACTGTATCTTTGCATGGCCATATATTTCTTTCTCTCTTAGGTAGTCTATACAAAGACTTATATGCACATGTTTATAGTATCTGAGAATAAATGTCTTGATCATATGATGTAGGGGGTGTGTGTTTTTAAGAAACTTCCAAACTGTTTCCCAAAGTAATTGAACGATTTTCATTCCCGCCAGCAATTCCAGGGGTTCAGGAAGGTTGGAGGCAGGAGGGAAGTATGTATAACTATACAAGGTAACAGGAGGGCTCCTTGTGGTAATGGAAATGTTCTGTGTTGAGTGTTTCAATGTCAGCATCCTGGTTGTGATGATACTCTAGTTATGCAAGATATGACCACTGGTAGAAAGAGTAGAAAGGGTATCTGGGATCTCTTTATATTATTTCTTGCCACTGAATGTGAATCTATGATTATCTCAAAATAAAAATGATTAATTAAAAAATGCGATTAGCTTGGGTAGAAAGAAGAAAAAAAATAAACAAAAATCAAATTAGAAGAATTATCTTAAGGATTCCAAGGTACCCCAAAATAACATTTAATCAATTTAAAATTATGGTTTCCGTTTTGACAAAGTGGTTTTTTTTTTTGTTTGTTTGTTTGTTTGTTTAAAGTGAAATAGCTTTGGTGTTAAAAGGTAACATCACCTTCTTGTTTTTATTCTTTTCTACTCTTCTGCACTATTAAGAAACAAAATCATCAGCATGCTGACTGATACAAAATTTCCCCCCCTGTAAACTGCTTCAGACTAAGTTCTATAATTGATACCATGGTTGTTTTGTCTTTTCTCTCAGAAATCTGTTTTTAACTTTTATTTCCTATTGAATTAGAAAAATGCTTTGTACTTTTTTTTTTTTAAGATTTTATTTATTTATTTGACAGAGATCACAAGTAGGCAGAGAGGCAGCCAGAGAGAGAGGAAGGGAAGCAGGCTCCCTGCTGAGCAGAGAGCCTGATGTGGGGCTCGATCCCAGGACCCTGAGATCATGACCTGAGCCGAAGGCAGAGGCTTTAACCCACTGAGCCACCCAGGCGCCCCGCTTTGTACTTTTTATTACTGCATTTTACTCTAAAGTGCAGGCTACTCTAATACCATAACCCGATTTCCATCCAGTTCACATTTATTGCTTTACTTGCCCTTACTTAATCAATGACCAACAAGTATCTATACACAGTCTATTTAACTTTGCTAATTTTCAATATCCATATCCATGATGCCACCATTTGCCAAATTACCTGTTTCTAAATTTATTTTCATCTTAGGACCCCAAATACCTTAGTAAATGCCCTCATGCTTTCAGTATTTTTCTTAAAAATCACTGGTGTTTTCTTTAACATAAAGTCAGACCACCAACCTCATATATGGGTCAAAATTTGTCCCTTTACATTGTATCATGAGAAATCAAATACCTTAGGACAAAGACCAGATGCCTTCTTCTTCCATTTTTGTTAAAGTTTCTAATACCCTTGGTAATAAAGACTTATTTGGATTCAAAAAGTTGTAAAGGTCTGCTAATTCTTCCTTCACAACTCTCTCAACTCATTTTCAACTGATAAGACTGTCATGTATAAGCCATATGCAACAGCTTCTTATTTGGTCTCCTTAAGTCCAGAATCTTTTCCCTTTAAAATAGACTGCAAACTATGGTGAGATATATGTTTGTTTTTGTTTTTGTTTGTTTGCATTTCACATTACTCTTTGAAGGCATTCAATTGCTTCCCATTTGCTAAGAACAGCGTTCTTAAGCAGTGCATAATCTTTTATGAAACCTTTTTCCCCAGTCATGTTTTGTCAGAATGTAAGTGTATTCTATTTTATCACAATGTAAATGAATCATAGCTAAACAAAGATTGGAAAAACAAAAGACTAAAGAATAGGTCTAAATTTTTATACTAGACTTTCAGGACCTATAACAATCTTATCCCTATATATCCTATTGTCCGCTATTTGCTTCACAAATTCATTGCCCCTCTTAAATTAAGCTACTTGCGTTGCCTTAAAACACACCCTATGTTTTGCCAACTAAATCTTTTTGTGGATATGCCACAGGGATTTCACTAAATATGTAATGAAAGGAAAAGGACATAATAGAACCTGAAAAACAAGTCAATCAGAATTTTACCCAGATGTAATGCCTCCCTACCCATGAAACTGTTTTATCACATTAACCTAGGTGGCATTGTCCACTTACCCGAAATCTTATAAGAGCTGTTCTTTTTACTATTCTTATGGTGATTATGTAATGACTTTTAATACAATTTGTTATCATCTTAGAGCCCTTGCTGTAATATAAATATGTTACAATTGATATTTCAACTTACGTATCTCTCTTTAATAAAATATTTAAGGCTTCCAAAAAGTTAAGATAAATTTAACCAGCACTCAGCTGAAGAAATAAAACTGAAGCACTCTTCTCTGCATTCCATCCATTCCCCTAGTAGAAGTAATCATTATCCTAAATTTCCATGCATGTTTTTGCACTTTTATTACCTATATAACTATCTCTACATTTAAAACATTACTGACATCCCAAGGTACACAGTATATTTTGACTTACTTTGTCCTATATTGTTTACCATACTTGTTCATATTGATGCAAAGAGTTATAGTTTATTCATTATCTGGCTATGTAATGTTCTTTTACATTAATCCATCATGGATTTGTTTATTCTCTTTCTGATGGATAGTTTCTAATTATTCACTCTTGTAATGATGTAATGAACATTTTTATGCACCCCAATGTTCATAGCAGCAATGTCCACAATAGACAAAATGTGTAAAGAGCCAAGATGCCCTTCAACAGACAAATGGATAAAGAAGATGTGGTCGATATACACAATGGAATATTAGCCATCAGAAAGGATGAATTTCCAACTTTTGAGTCAACATGAATGGGACTGGAGGAGATTATGCTATGAAATAAGTCAAACAGAAAGTCAATTATCATATGGATTCACTTATTTGTGGAACACAAGGAATAGCATGGAAGACATTAAGAGAAGGGAAAAATGAAGGGGGAAAAATCGGAGTGGGAGATGAGCCATGAGAGACTATGGACTCAGGAAACAAATTGAGGGTTTTAGAAGGGAGGGGAGAGGGGGGCACCTGGGTGGCTCAGTGGTTTAAGCCTCTCCCTTCAGCTCAGGTCATGATCTCATGGTCCTGGGATCGAGCCCCACATTGGGCTCTCTGCTGAGTGGAGAGCCTGCTTCCCCCACTCTCTCCCTGCCTTCTGCTCTGCCTACTTGTGATCTCTCTCTCTCTGTGTCAAATAAATAAAATCTTAAAAAAAAAAAAAAAAAGGGGAGGGGTGTGGGGGTGGGTTAGTCTGGTGATGGGTATTGAAGAGGACATGGATTGCACGGAGCACTGGGTGTTATACGCAAACAATGAATCGTGGAACTCTACAACAAAAACTGATGGTATAGGGGCTCCTGGGTGGCTCAGTAGGTTAAGCCTCTGCCTTCAGCTCAGGTCATGATCTCAGGATCCTGGGATCAGTCCCACACCGGGCTCTCTGCTCAGCAGGAAGACTGCTTTCCTCTCTCTCTCTGCCTGCCTCTCTGCCTACTTGTGATCTGTCAAACAAATAAAACCTTTAAAAACAAATAAACAAAAACTAAGGGTGCACTGTATGGTGACTAACATAACACAAAAAAATAAGAAAAAACAAACAAATAAAATTATGTAATGAACATTCTTATACATATCTCTGTGCTTATGTATGAGAGTTTCCTTAGGGTAGTACCTATAAGTGGATTTGCTCTACCATGACCATTTCTGCCTTTATCATGTTATCAAAATGATTTCTCTGTCTCTGGATTATATTTTCACTCCTTATCATTTCTTTCAGTGAACAAAAAGTTTTAAATTCTTAAAAAGTTACAGGTAATTAATTTCTTACAGAGTTACACCTCTATTTGTGTTTCCTAATTGCTCCCGAGTCAATTTGGACAAGTTTTATTTTTCTGGGAAATGTCCATTTCAGTAGGTTTTCAAATTTATTGGCATAATTTATGCCCATAAGGGGAAGTTTCTTGAGCTTAACTTTCTTAACTAACAATTAGATTCACATAACTATTATAGACCATTCTTGACATAAATTCTTTTTAGCAGAGTTCAGCACAGCATATTGGCAGGGCAATGTCAGGCGTTTTTCTTCAGGCCTCATCACAATAGGCCACCAAACAAAAAGAAGCTAATCTCAGATATGAAGGAACAAAATCATACTGGATGGGTGCAGGGGTCATTAATATTTCCCTTCATAATCCTATTAAGCACAGCTTAAAATCACCACACTCAGGGAAGTTTAAAGCTATGGTTTTCTAATAGCTTATTTACAGCCCTTCCAGACCAATGTGATTTACTCATTGTCACTTTTTTTTTAATTTAAAGATTTTATTATTTATTTGACAGACAGAGATCACAAGTAGGCAGAGAGGCAGGCAGAGAGAGAGAGACAGGGAAGCAGGCTCACTGCCAAGCAGAGAGCCCAATGCGGGGCTCGATCCCAGGACCCTGGGATCATGACCTGAGCCGAAGGCAGAGGCTTTAACCCACTGAGCCACCCAGGCGCCCCATTAAGTGTCACTTTTTTTTTTTTTTAAGATTTTATTTATTTATTTGACAGATAGAGATCACAAGTAGGCAGAGAGGCAGGCAGAGAGAGAGGAGGAAGCAGGCTCCCTGCCGAGCAGAGAGCCCGATGCGGGGTTCGATCCCAGAACCCTGAGATCATGACCTGAGCCAAAGGCAGAGGCTTAACCCACTGAGCCACCCAGGTGCCCCTAAGTGTCACTTTTAACATAGGCAATGGTGCCTGGTATAAACATAGCTCACATTCTAAAAGTCAACTGTGATTTTTATTTGCCTTTCTAGGGGAAACAGAGGGAACAGCTTTCCAGGGTAGGTAGGTAACTTTCCAGAGCTAGGTAACTCTTGACTTACCAATTGTCTTCCCTTATGTATTTAAATATTAATACACTTATAGCTATTGACTGGTTTTTCATTCCTAATAATTTCTTAGTTTTGTTTTTTCATTCCTAGTAGCTTTCTTAGTTTTGTTTCATGTTTGCCTATTAGTCTCTTCAAAGAACAATATTTTTATTCTATCTTTATTCTTTAATTCATCGATTTCTGCTCTTTATTTCCTTCCTTTCACTTTCTTTTGGTTTATTTCATTTTTTTTAAAGTTGAATATTTAGCTATAACTTTTCCTATAAGTACTTCCTTAGTTTCATCTCACAAGCTTTGAAATGGCACATATTTATTATTGTGCCCTTCTAAATATTTTCAAAATTCTATTGCAATTTTTATTTCTAAGCCATGACTTTAATAAGTTTATTTTTTAATTTCCAAGGTTAAGGGATGTTTTGAAATATCTTTTTTATTTCTAATTTTGGGGGTTGTAGAATACAGTTAGTGTGATACTCTTTGTTTTTTTTTTTTAATCTTAAGACTTGCTTTGTGCCCTAGTATATGGTGAGTCCATACAAATGTTATGTATTTATTTGAAAAATAATTTATTGCACAAATCTACCCATTAGATTACACTGTTAATTTTCTTCAAATTATTTCTAGCCATGCTTCAGCAATTATTTAGAGAAAGTTATTATGTCTCCCATCATAACTGTAGATTTGTCATTTTATTGTAATTCTGTCAATTTTTGCTTATGTAATTTGTGGCTTTGTTAATAGGTGCACACCAACTTTTCTTATACATATTTGGAGTTTTTCATTTTATAATTTGTAGTATAACAAAGCTTATGCCTTAAAAAATATTGGATCTGATATCAATATATCATATTAGTTTTCTTTTTATTAGTGTTTGCCTCATACATTTTTTTAATTTAAATTCGATTTCCCATCATTAGTTTTTGATGTAGTGTTCAATGATTCATTAGTTGCATATAACACTCTGTGCTCAATACATCACATGTCCTCCTTAGTTTTACTTCTAATCTGTGTCTTTTTTTTTTTTTAAGATTCATTTATTTGACAGACAGAGATCACAAGCAGGCAGAGAGGCAGGCAGAGGGAGAGGGAGAAGCAGGCTCCCCGCTGAGCAGTGAGCCCGACATGGGGCTCGATCCCAGGACTCTGGAATCATGACCTGAGCAAAAGGCAGAGGCTTTAATGCACTGAGCCACCCAGGCGCCCCTAATCTGTGTCTTAATGTGTCAGGTAGTCCTCTTATAGTAAAATGTAGGTAAATTTTTTAAAAACTCTGATAATATTGCTTACTGACCTACGATTACTGTATAATACATCTCTGAAAACTAATACTTGAGTATATTTCTATATTATCTTGTATTTAATATTTTTATTTGCTCTTTCTTAGGATTTATCTTTTTCTGCCTGCTGTTAACTTGACAAAGTTTTTTTTAATTACAAAACTGTTTATATTAAATATTGAGGGAATAAAAGGAGTATCTATAAAATATTTATAAGGTATGACTAGCTCGATTTTAATGTGTGGATACAGTAATCAGCTTATTAATATTAGATAGATCTTGCAAAAACTGAGAGATATGTTAAACACTTCTGAAATAGGCTGATGAATTTACCTATTTCTCTTTATAGGTCTGTCAGTTTTATTTTATTTACTTTTACACCCTCTTATTATGTTCCTTAGAATGTATCTTCTTAGTGAGCTGAAAATTTTATACTTATGTAGTAGCTTGTCTTTATTTCTAATACAGCTTTTCCCTTAAAGTTCTTTGTGAAACTTATACAGTTCTTCAACTTTAAAAAATATTTTATTACCTACCATTATCTTTCTTTTAGTAATTCCATATAAATTTTTGCATACATACCTATCTCATCACAGCTGAAATGTAATAAATATCTAAATACCCAATAATTCTTTCTGAAAATTAGAGGGAACTTAACTTTTAATTTTAGTCACTTTTACTCTTCTTATAGTTTTAAGTATGTGTTCTCAGCTTGAAGGAGATAGTTACTTGGGCAATTTCTGAATTTTGACTACTATTCCTTCTACTTTGGAAACTCGCAAAAACCAAAGGTTCAACTCAATTCAGTGACTGCTTCAAGGTGAAAGCTGACTCCTTACTTGACCTGGGTTCTTGCTTTATTTAGTCTTAAGCTTGAATTTCCCTTAGTTTGTTACCAATTCATGGATAGAATTAAATTAAGTTTTATTCAGCATTTTAATTGTTTTTGGTGAGAAGTTTGTGTTAGTGTTTAGTTGAAGAGACTGCCAGAAATAAAATTCATCTCCTAAGTTTTATTTACTCTGACCTTTTTCCTTTCTTTATATGTTTGGAGGTAACATATTGTAATTTTACATTTTTAATGGATACATCTAAGTTTTACTATAAAAAACGGACTTAAAATCTAACAGCAATTCAATCTATCTTCTTCACAAATAATACAAGGAATTTAGCATATGACATTATTGTCCAGTATTTCAGTTCATTCTTATATTTTTCCTTTTTAAAAAACTTTTTTCCCTCCTTTGGAAGTCACAGATTCAAAGAAGTTGCAAGATAATACAGGGAGTCCCATGTTACCTTCAATCAGTTTCTCCTAAATGGTTACATCTTAAAATAACTATGGCAGAAATACCAAAGCCAGAAAATTTGTACTGGTACAATGTGTGTCTATAGTTCTATGTCATTTTATCACGTGTAGATTCGGGTAACCATCACTGCAATCAAGATATGGAGTTTTTCATCACACCAAGTTCTCTCTCATGCTTTACAGTCACCCCCTTTTTGGCTCTCCCATCTACCATTTTTACCCCCTGACAAACATAAATATGCTCTCCTTCACCATAATCTTATAATTTTGAAGATGGTCTACAAATGGAATCACACCTTACATGACCTTTCGAGATTGGTTTTTTTCCACTTGGCATAATGCCCTCTTCCTTCTTGGCTCATTGTCCTATTACTTGAAATATTCTTTAGTAATTCTTTCAATGTCTATAAGTGAGCAAAATCTTTCACTTCTTGTTTTCAAAATAGCTTTATTATACTCTCATTCTTAAATAATAGCTTAGATGGCATTATGTAACAATCATAGGTCAGTCAGGAAGAGAGAAGCCATTTCAGATACTTAAAGGATTTCACACAGAAATTTAGGTGCTTAACTGTTGGGAAAACATCTTCATCAAATATTATCTCTCCTTCATTCTTCCATGGTCTCCTTCTGGTACTCCTATTATATGTATGTTGGATCTTCTCATTTTATTTGTCATATCTTTGAAACTCCACAGTTTCTATCTGCATAACTCTGCACTGCTTCTAGGGTAATTTCCTTAGATCTATCTTCTGATTGTAATATTCCTTAGCTGGCCAAGTTTTTCATTTTAGGTATTCTGCTTTATGTTTTAGTGTTTTGGTGGAAACATTCTAGACTTTTCTATTTATATTCTCTCTTTAGTTTTCTGAAGTTGATAAGGGCTAATCCTGGTGTATATTGGTTCTAATGACTCTTGTTCACATTGGCTGTTTCCTTGCATATTTTGTACCTTTTGGAAAATGAGTCTGTGTTAATAGTGCATTTTCTGGGAAAATACAGTATAGCCTGAGTTGAAGGCGCATCCTTCTAGAATGGCTTATTCATGTTCACTTAGGACTTTTATGTTGCTTTCTCAGTATACTGAGTGTAAGAAGTATAAATTTAAACCTGAAATCTAAAAATGTATGCATCTAGTTAGAAATTCTCAAGGAAAACTTTTTTGTCCACTCAGACACACAATCCAGGGTGGAGAAAAAATCTTCTGCATTCGCCTATGCTAGATATATATATATATATTTAATATCCTGTTCTTTGATTAAACTCCTAGGGTTCTTGCAAACTGATGTCTCAGTTCTAACTCCCTTCATTGTGTAGGCCCCAAATCTTGTCTCCTAATTTTGACTTATTATTAAATGTATAACCCTGGACCAGGATATTCCCCCACTCATTCCCATATACCCACCATTCCCAGGGTAGCCCATGTCACCCCTCCTGCTTACAACCCTATTTTTTAAAAAAGATTTTATTTATTTATTTTACAGAGAAAGAAAGATCACAAGTAGGCAGAGAGTCAGGCAGAGGGGGGGGGCAGGCTCCCTGCTGAGCAGAGCACCTGATGCAGGCCTCGATCCCATGACCCTGAGATCATGACCTGAGCTGAAGGCAGAGGCTTAACCCTCTGAGCCACCCAGGCACTCCAACCGTATTTTTTAAGCCCTCTACATTCTTAGGTCTTATGGATTTTCCTTACTTTCTCACAAGCAAAGCTATACATTCTAAAGGAAATCTATCGCTTTTTTTTTTTTTTTTTTTTTCTAAACCATTTCTAGATGTTTAGTAATGGGAGAGTTTTCAAGTTAATTCTAGGTTGCTTGTCCAGGAATTATCTTATAAATCCTTTTATTCTTCATATATCTCCTAGCACAGTATTGTGGGATGGGGAAAAGAATGTTACATAATAAATGTGTGGAATGACTGCTTGAATGAATGATTATTTTTTATCAGCATTCCTTTCCTTTGTTCTTTTTCTCAATTTTTTATTTCTGCAATCTCTCATATAAATTTATTTTATGGACTCCATTTAGGTTAGTATAATTTCTCACATACTACTATAGTAGTCATGGTAATCTTCCCCTCAGTTTTTTTCTACTTGCTTATGTGGATTTGCCAGTCATCTACTTAACATGAAACTCTTCTTATGTCATTTTATGGTCAATGACCTTTAAATTCTTATTTTTTATCATTTTAACATCTTAAATTCTTTTCTTCTTTCAATAGTTATACTTAACTATATCTTCTATTATAGGAGGCAGTGTCAAATGTGTGTAGCACATAAGATGATTCTTAATCATTTGCTGCTATTATATTCTGCTTTATTCTTGATAACTCATTAACTTGAGGAAGATTTTTTTTTCACTTTTATTTTATTTTATTTATTTTATTTTTAAATTTTATTTTTTATAATTGAGGAAGATTTTATATGAAGATTTGTTTCAGTTTCCAGCAGTAAATATGAAAATTTCTCATATACATCTCTTTCATTTTATTTCTGCCTTGTTCACATGCACTAAAGTATATCATATATTTGCTAAAATATGCACACACAAACCTATTATGTCATGATTTTCTTCATACTTATATATATATATGAAATTACAGTCACATGAATCTTCTTTTACACTTAGCCCACCCCTCAATGTTACATACCATTATCTATCTTCAGTGGAATCTTTGCAAAACCTAGTATAATATAAAGAACCCAAGAGGCATTTAATAAATATTCACTTGTGACAATCATGATCTCACACAAGCTTTTTAAAGGTGAATTCTGGAAATCATCAGGTAGATGAAGAAACCTCCCAGAAGAGATGACTACCTTTCAATCAGAAAAGCAACGAAATGCAGCAAAATAAGTGCTATCAGTCCTTTTTAAAATTTTTATTTTTAGCTAAGATTCAGTATAATATAGCATTAAGTACCACAAACATTTTGGATAAACAAAACAGTACGGAAACTCAACTTAGTGACATAAAATTATACACGATTTAAAATTTTTTCCACATACTGTGGTATGCACTATGAATTTCAGACTTGTGGTTTTAAATACACTAGCTTCTAGGAACTGGTACAGAGCTGCAATTATGTCCATGGACATTCTATGAACATTAGTACTGAAGATAGAAAACCACCGCAGTAAGCTGATTAGCATTGCTAATATGCACACTATTCAGTCATATAATTAGAAAGAGTTTTACTCACAGTGATGTTGAGGTTATGGGGTTAGGACAGTTTCCATTTCAAAAGATGTAAGAATCTAGGTTACTATGACGGGAAAAAGTAAATCAACTAATTTAAGCCGTTGGAAAAATGATGGCTTATTTAAATAAAAACAACTTTTACCTTTCCTTGTGAAAATTAAGGTAAACTATGAGTTAATTCTTCCCCAGATAAAGGAGATTTTTTTTTAAAAGCAGACTTTTTATAGTCATGACAGCTCAAGAATGTTCACTGTGTAAGACTATATTAGTACAACTATGTTGTCACCTCATTGTTCACTTAATAGAAAATGGAGCTTGATTAGAGAAAAAAATCATGAAAATATTCACTCCTTCTCCTGAAATGGAAACATGTACAGAGAAATACGGAGGTGGAGAAGAGAAGGCAGTGAGAAACAAACAGTTGGTTATAATGGTGAGAATCCATTTCCTTTGTACAATTTTGATAGTGTTCCTTCTTTATATTCCTTCTCAGCTATAATAATCTATAAACTTTCCCTAGGTTTGGCAGCCTATAATTAGCTAGAGTTATCTCTGCTTTTAATGGAGAACATGTTAGCCAATCACTTATAATATTTGCAAACAATTCCCACTGTCTCAAAATTTAGGTGTAAATACATGTAAACTTTCGAGACAAATTATTTTATTTCTGACAAGCTGTATCACAACTGGAATATCTCACCCTCATCATGATACTTTGTGGTGGAATAAAGATGTGTTATTACTCTGCTTTAGAATAAGAAATTGGATCATTTAAGTCTTGCGATATGTGAATTTTATATACATGCCCTGAAATGAAAAAGCATTCTCACAAATCCTTACTTTACATAGAAAAATGTCAACTGCAACTTTAAATAACATTCCTAGCAACAAAAGGAAGCCCAAATTATCTGCTCTTTAGAAAACTAAAGGCTAACACACACACGGACACATACACACACCCCTCTCGCCTCCTTAGAGAACTATTTCTATTTTCATAGTAAAGTTGGATTACCCAAAGAAAAAATTTCAAAGGATTTATTACTTAACACTTCAGTGGAGTTACTAATAGGAATTATATTGAAGTAGGTCATGCCAAAATCAACCCTCAAACTACAGGAGATCCTACATAAGTCAGCAACCATTTCAAACACAATAGCCACAGAAAACCACAATTACCAGTGTTATGTGGCCTAGTATATTGAGGACTAGAGATGTGAAATGTAACCCAGACTTCAATTACAATGCTACTAATATCTCAGTTAATCACTTCTAATATTAGTACATTGTTTATATCATAAAGGTTAGTGTAATCATGTTAACAAAGTAAAAACTTGCTTTTCTCTCAGTCCATGATATATCCTCCTACAAAATAAATCAAAGCTAGAGAAATATGAGTTCAAGCTAAAGACATTAAACAATGGGAGTATCTCTTATCTAAATGAAACACAGAAATAATTTCCCAAGTTGCAAGTCTTGTTGTTCATGGAACACATTTGTCTTATCCTTTGGAACATGCTTTCTAAATCATTCACAAAGATGATAAAGTATTAATTAATAGTAATGATGAAATAGTTTTTAAAATCTGAAGAGGATTACTTATCAGGTTTTCCTCATTGACCTGTACATACACACCCTAAGTTACTTTGTGGAGGAAAAAAGTCTATAAGCCTATATTATTTTCCAGTGAGGCACAGAGCATTATAAATAGCGTATATGCTAAGGAAATAAATATATATAATGCTTTTTATTAAAAATTTTGTTTTTGAGCTATGATAGATATCAGATGGTCCTTGCCTTGTTTCCTAACTTCACATCAAAATTCTACCAGGTAGAATGGGTAGAAATATTGTCTCCAAAGATAGAGATAATAAGCTAGGGATCATGGATAATATGATTTCACAACATGCAACTCTTCTGCATCTTTTTTAAGATCACAATTTTGCCACACACACACACACACACACACACACACACACACACGTAAAATCATTAAGTTGAGCAAGTATAACACTAATGAAAATTTTTTGTCAGTTTGACATTTAATTTATTTCATGGGGCTTCCCATGCCTATGCATGAAATATAGGGCAGATTTCATGTTTCTGTTCAGTTACAAGTACTTAAAATACTCAACAATTAATATATCTCATCTAGTAACAAAAACTTTAAATTTCAAACTTATGATTACTTTTGCTTCCCACTTCAGTCCTGCTATATATAGGCTGGCCACTTGCAGTGGGAAAGAGGGTGTCCTGACTCTCACTTGCAGATCCTTTGATTTAGGTGGGGCTCTCTTTCTGCTCACTGCTCCTGAAAAGATGGCAATTCACTTCACCATTTAGATCACTGGGCCCCTCTAGGAAGTCTGTGAGTCTACGTCAACCTTACATCATCTCTCTTGTGCATATGCCTACCTTTAATCCTTGCCATAAATTCAAGCAACATTTGCTCCAAAAAAACCCTCAGAATGTAGGTCACCTAAAAGAGCTTCATCACCATAATACCTTCAAAGGAGCTGCAATCAATTTTCAAGCTCTAGATTTTTCACGGCATGCATCAGAAGCAGTTCTTAAGTGGCAGGGGTCAGTTATTAAGCTTTCCAAGTCATCTCCTTCAAGCCTCTCTCTCTCTTAATGAAGGGAGATGCATCCTACCCCTTACCTTTGGAGGTGTGATGGGACACCCTGCATACCAACTCTCTCCAAAATCTTCTTTCCCTTAAATTTTGGCTCCCAATTTGTTTTTATCTTTGAGGTGATTAACCAGCTTAAGAATCATGTAACTGGGCCGCCTGGGGGCTCAGTGGGTTAAGCCGCTGCCTTCGGCTCAGGTCATGATCTCAGGGTCCTGGGATCAAGTCCCACATCGGGCTCTCTGCTCAGCAGGAAGCCTGCTTCCCTCTCTCTCTCTCTCTGCCTGCCTCTCCGTCTACTTGTGATCTCTCTCTGTCAAATAAATAAATAAAATCTTTAAAAAAAAAAAAAGAATCATGTAACTGGTTTTCTCTTTCCACTTCATATATAAACTGGAGGGTGTTTTCATATATTACTTTGAAATCTTTTTTCTTAGGGCTTCAGCTAAGACAAACTGGGAGAGCCCCATTTTAAGATCCTGTTACACATGGTTCCAAAACTGCACCAAATTTAGGAGTTGAGGGAAAAGAATCACTTTTTCATCAAATAATAGCAAATGCTAGCAGATGATTTGAAAATGTTTATAGCTGGACTGAGATCACCAAGAGAATGGCATTTACGTACCACTGTGTTTTCATTTGCCAACTATAGGCTTATCTTCATAACAATTAAATAAAAATGAGGAGTTACTGGTGATTTTCACGCACCAAGGATAAATTAAGTCTCAAATCCTAAGAAAATAGGCAACTTTGTGTACAAAACTGCTATTATTTCCACAGAACATTCCTTCTAAGACATAAACAAGAGCCCAATGAAAGAAAAATGTCTTCTCTCTTGGCTATGTAAGTTTAGGGAACTTATAAGCTCTTAAGAAACAACTAACATTAAAAGAGGTCAATTAGGAATTTTATAGCAAAGATATAGGCCCTAGAAAAGCCCCCATTGAATTGATTCTATATAGAATGAATAATTAGGAGCTGAGTTTAAGTCAACAATTTTATCATAAAGAGAATTTCCTTTTTTTTTTTTTTTTAAAGATTTTATTTATTTATTTGACACAGAGAGAGAGAGATCACAAGTAGGCAGAGAGGCAGGCAAAGGGTGGAGGGAAAGCAGGCTTCCTGCTGAGCAGAGAGCCCGATGCAGGCCTCGATCCAGGACCCTGAGATCATGACCTGAGCTGAAGGCAGAGGCTTAACCGACTGAGTCACCCAGGCATCACAAAGAGAATTTCTAGTGAACTTTCTTAAGTTTTAAAATTTTTAAGAATTTTCATTGGTACTTGATGAGGATGAAGCTTTTGACTACTGTGGTGTTTGGGTTTAAAAATTCTTCTTGGAACATCAGAAATCTTACTATTTCAACATGACCCTTTCCCATTTTTCTAAACATCTAAGGTATACTAGCTAGACCTCTATGGAATGTTTTCCCTACAACTTGCCATTTTAATGAGGCTTTGTTTGGCCTTTTCAAATTTTACTTGGTCTTTTACCATTATTTGTTTTTAAGGTAGCTTTAATTAGTTTGAATTTTAAGTATTTGTGCAAATTTATCCAGGATGAAAGAATAATCTCTAGGAAAAAATAATAAAAACAATAATTAAAACTGCACTTTAGTAAATTTCACAAAAACTCAGCGAAGTTTACTTTCAAATGAAGCCCATTCTGAAGCTAGTTTTTGAGCACCTGTTTTTGGCTGCTTGATAGTTCTTTAGACATAGAGAAAGAATTGTGAAAAATACAACTCGGACACACAGGTGTGTTAAACTAAGAGGCAGCATCAACTTGAAATACTTGGCCAAAGTCAAACCTTTAATCATTATTTGAATATAGTTTTTCATACCTACTTTCAAGAAGGCTCTTGTTTATTTTTATTCATTTTCCAATTTGCCAGTCTCACAGGCCAATATTACTTGCTTCTGCATTTACTATTGCTTTGGCAAGATAATGACAGGCAGATACTTACAAGCTATACATTTGTCAAACATTTGATCTAATCAAATGATCAGTACGTATATTCTTATTGCTATTTTTCTATCTCTTTTGAAAATGCATTAGAAACTTTCATTTTGTTAATTTTCAAATCAGCCAGTTTCTTAGAACGAATTGGGGTTCTGGTCCCCAGCCGAAAGCTGAAGGAACCTAACACTGCTTCCTTTCCTTCTTCTTTCCTCCCTTGTATACATATGTGTGTGCATATATGTCTGTGTGTGTGTGCATGAGTGTAAAGAAAACATTAGTTTTGCAGCTTTGCCTGAATATTTGTCACTCTATTTGCTGTAATTCAATTTACCCCCTTACAAAAGATTCAGTTGGAATCCCTACCTTTTTAGAATCTTCATGCAGGCAAGCATAGCTAATAAATTTTGATTAACGTAGCCAAATACCAACTCCCACCTCAAGTCCCCTTTACTTGGAATACTATCATCAGGTTTACAGAAAGGAGGAAATAACAATAAGTTGGGAGGGATGGAGATAGGGTAAGACAGCAATAAAAAGTAATTATATAAAAATGCTAAAGATATAACATCTGTTTTTTTGCTAAGCCCACTGATCTTGGCAGTTCTAGATATATGCTATTGTGTGTTTAAACAGATACAGAAAATGGAAAAGGAAAAAATGTTTATGTGATATTATTAAATACTGTAGGAAAAATAAGAGTCATTATTACACTGGTGAGGAAAAGAGAAACTCAGTGAAATTTCTTTCCACAGATTTGCCTTTGTGATCTGCAAGGTGCTGGTTCCCCTGCTTACATCCCGTTACCCTGGCAACTCACTCCTGTAAAATAAAGATTATTAAAGCGCATATGATTATTTTGCTGCTGAGTGAATAAGACAAGCTGCTTCTGAAATGCCTTATCAGAGAAATTCAATTTTAGGCCAAATTGTGTTTTTGCCTCCTTCTAGCTTTCTCCTCCCTGCCCCCACTTCAAATAAAACCATCATCTCCCCAGTTACTACATGATATTTTCTTACTCACTCACACTTTTAGTATTTTAAACTAGTGTTATTTTAACTTCATGAAAGCATTCTCCTTAGTTTTCTTTTATAGCTCCTGTCTATTTTCCAGCTATCTACCATATGTTTGCAAATCAAAATTAGAAGGCAATGTGTCCTTGTCTTGATTTTATTACATAGTACTAATAGAAATATTGGGTTCTGTACCAAATATAAATGCATACATTATATACTGAGTAAGCAATATTTGACCGAAGAATGATGCAACAAGCTAAGATAAGCCATGCGGTGCCATTTTAAAGGCTGCATATCCAACTGTACCAGTCGTCCTCGCTCTTAAATTTAGTGTCTTGTGCTTTCTGATTTGACACTGCCCTACGGGAATGCAACAGAGATGGGTAGTAGTTTCATAGCCAATTTGACAGTTAGTCACACCTTTGTTGCTTGATACTTCTACATTTGATCTTCAGTTATGGAAGATAGTAAAGATTGTTGAGATCTCTGAATTATTTAATAACAAACTTCACAAGGTTTGCTAGAACTGCAAAGTGATTAGAAACTACAGCTGTATCATGTTCACTGTCCAAAGGTCAATAAAAAAAAATAAGTAAGTACGTTGATAATGGTAAATTTTTAATGTATTCATGCTGTGTAGGAGAAAGCTTTATTTAAAATCTTTTAATACAAGAGTTAAAATTAGCTTTGAAGTAGTGGTGGAAGGAATGAAGTCTCATCAGAAAAAAAGCAAGGTTCCCACAAAGGCTACCAGGAGACTCCTTACATGTTTCTTAAAACTGATGAGACGTATGGGTGGACAAGAATGGCTCTGGAGAAGCCTCTATCCTACATGGTCCCAACAGTGGATGGTCTTGACAGAAGACACTGTTTCTACTTAAATCTTTTTATAGGACATTTTCCCACTGCTATAAAGCACTGGAATGTAACCAGATACTGTTGTATCAGAGCATGGCAAAAAGACAATAGTGTATGGTGCTGATACTCTAATAACATGCAACTGTTAATTTTTTCCTCTGCCAACATTCATTCTCAGTCCCAACCAAGTACCATATCCTTTACATTGATGAAACAGGCGGGTCCACTGGCTTTTTATTTAGCTAAGTACAAATCTCTGCTCGTTGGTAAGAAATGATACCAATATTAAACAACTTTTAGAAACTCTGAGCAGAAGCAGAATGCTATATGGGTTCATTTGATGAAGCAAACTAAATTTGGTAGTACAAACCAAATCTTTGGTATGCATAACACCACCAAGCAATTTATGGCTGTAATTCACTCCCATCACTGCCCAGAAGGTGTCACCACAGCCTCATTGGCTTGAAGGACTTGGGGACATGTGGGGGAGTAGAAAGCAAAGGGAGAAAAAACAGACACCAAAGAGAAAAAAATCTTCATGCAGACAAAGGAAAATAAGACAACTATCAGGCAGTAATATTTTCAAATGTAGAAACCCAATCATTCACCCCATGCTAAAACTACAAATCACTACAAGTGAAAGTGGACTTCTACTTATCTGTAAGAACAGAAAATAGGAGATTCAAGGAAGGTGCTACTACCTCACGTAAAAAGCAGGTGATGAATAGGAAATATCTGTGCACTGAGCCTGGTCCAAGCTTCTCACGTTAACTGGTTTACCTGATTATCACACCAAGTTGTATAAGCTGCCAGTGGACCTCATGAAAGGGATGATAAAAGGACAGGTGAGAGAGCTCTAATAAGGTTTCAAAAACACATCATGGAATGATGGTTAAGATGCATGATGGATACTTTGGATACATCTCCAAAGCAACTAAAATACAGTTTTTAAAAATATTTATTTTATGTAAGGTTTCATTTGGAGAAATAAAAATCATCTCACTACCAACAAATAAAGGGAACTAACAGGTTGCCAAAACAACATCAACAACAACAAAACAACAACAAAACCCCAAACAACAACAACAACAAAAAAACACCCACAGCTGAGAAAAGATCTAGGAAGAATCAAAGAATATAAAACACAAACTCTTTTACTGAGAAGCTGCACAAATTAACTCCAAATTACTGCCACAGTCAGACAGGAGGAAGCTTCAAGGCACGAAACTTGTTGCTGCACTCCATCTTGCTTTATTGTGGTGTCTTCACTCATGTACTAGTAGCTAAAAGCCATCCCCTTTATAGTACTACATCTTTTAATCTCTGCTCTTCCCCACTGTAGTTTAATTAAAAGACAATGAACCTTTTAGAGTAGTGAAATGGAAAATATAAAATTGCACCATTCTATCAAAGCTTAAGATATTCCTGTTCTCAGAGCCTGAGAAGAATTCAAAATAACACACTTGGTATTTTATTATATTCCTCTGTGCCATTTTCTCATCAGAAGGCTCTTGGTTGGAACCAGACACAATTCTACCCAGACTGCTAAACAGAGGCAAAAATTTTAAAAACAATGAATAAGTTAGAACAATTTGATCTGTTCTCTAGATCATTGTACTTGATTTTTAATTTCTAAAATAATACCGTTATTACTTTATTTCTCCTATGTTTAACTGACAAAGGTCTAAAAATTATTGGCTTTTCTTATTTAAGTATTATTTACTCAATGTGTTTTGAGTCTTAAGGCTTCTGGGCTAAAATAAGATAGATGTAGTAAAATATCAGTGGATGCTAAGGAGGCCAGAATGCTTAGCTATTCCCCAAGTCTGCAGCCCAAATCTATTAATTTGGGCAAAGGGCACCAAGACAAATCCACGCTGTTTGAAATGTTCCATGGGAGTCTTTAAAAATGAAGGTCTCGTCTACTCTTTATGGACATTAAAATGCTTCATCCCAAGGACCCCTTTATGGCAAATTGCAGGCTGTTCTGTTTTATCTGCTTTGACAGGATGAAGGGCTGAGCTGGCCCTAGAGGGATGGGATACAGAGTCTGAGTAGTTCAAACTTGAGATTTCCAATAAACCATCTCCCACAATTAGAGAAAGGCGTGGAGGAGATTCATTTCAGCAGATACAAGATTCACCCACTACTGGAAAGTAAAACGCTCCCGTGGAAACTTTCATAAACCAAAATAGCATAAAGCAAAGAAGCAATTACCATTAATTTATATGGAAAAATTTTTGAGCATTTCCAGAGTCAAAAAAATAACCTCTCTTAGGCTTTTCTGATACTTAAGACACATCTTGCTAACAGATGCACAAAATAAATCAAGATAAAGCACACATGCTCACAGATGCAGTTCAAAGCTAATGGTGGCTTAATGCTGAGATGCTGAATGTAGTTCCCAGGGAAGGAGCTTGGTGGTGCCACTCTTGTTGCTTAGGGGTATGTGCAGGCTGCAGAAAAAATGCTGAACGCCATTTCTGTGTTTTCCCTTTTTTCATAAAAGCAAATATTCTCTTCATATTCTTTCAGTTAGTGAAAGAGGCACTAATCCCAAGTCTGCTGTAAAATCGAAGTGGCGTAACACAAACTTTAGAAAAACAGTTTCAGTCTATTAAGAATTATTCTATTCCTTCTTCATCACTAAAAATCTAACTAAAATCATGGTCCTCTAATTCTCCACTCCAAACTAGGACTAAAGCACTTATTATACACACAGACACACACACACACACACACACACACACACAATATATATAAATATATAATCAGCACAGAGCCGTGACCTACATATTTGTCCTTCTTAGTCACTTGATTCTGATGCCTGCTATCTTAATTCTTCATTTTTTACAAATTAAAATCTTTTATAATACTACCGTTGCCCAGTCATTATTATTCTTTAAGTTCAATTAGCCAGTACAGAGTGAAAATTTCTCTACCTTTTTTTTTTCTTACTGGATATGCCTGCATATTTCATTAGTTAATAAATGCTCAAGGGATATGAGATTTAGGCTTAATTCTTCACCTGTAGATTCCTACTACAGGCCTCTTGCTAAAAACTTCCAAAGACATCACTGTATTCATTACTGCCAACTCTACCTTACTTTTGTCTATTTATTTGTACTTCCCTTAGAATATAAAAATGTAAGAATTAGCCCTATACCAAAAAATAAAGTTACCAAAGACACATGACCACAGTATCCTTCTATGTAAGTGATCTTATAATGTAAAAGTAATGAAAATGGACAGATGGGGGGAAAATGACAATCACCTTTGAAAGTTTAAATATAATAATAGTAATAATATGTCAGGGAAGATACCACCAGTTTAGGAAACATCCTTCAAACATATTCTGAAATTCCACACTATATCAAATAGCTAAAGCTCTGACCAAATGCTGAAAGCATCTACTCTGTTCCCTTCTCAGATAGTTTCTCAATTTTCTGTACCAACATATCATTAAAATTGTACTAATTGATCAAAAGGGAGAAGAGAATGTGAACCTCTCAACAATTAAGATATAAACACTTAAAAAACTAAAGTATAAACTTTCAAATCAGACTTGATTATTGGTTTTACTGACTACTTATAAGTTCTTGAAAAGCCTAAAAGTCAGTTTATTATTCTATAATAATGACAACTTCTACTTTGTAGGGTTGTTCTGATTGAATAAAATGTCATAGGTAAAACGCTCAGCACAGTGCTTGTCATAGAGCAAATAAAGATTCAAGTGATGGTTATTACTGAAAAGATTTTCTTTTAATAGCAGGGTCTATCTGATAATGTAAATATGATATTCATTTTATATGACTTATTTTATAATAATAAAAGAACATCCCATATGGGAGAGTAAATACATTACTTTCAACCTTTTGACAATTTAAAAATTAACCTAAAGAATAAATAGTATTGGGCTTTCAGTACTGAAGGTGTAGTGACTTCATAATTTTTTTTTAAAAGATTTTATTATTTATTTGACAGAGAGAGAGATCACAAGTAGGCAGAGAGGCAGGCAGAGAGAGAGAGGGGGAAGCAGACTCCCCACCAAGCAGAGAGCAGGATGTGGGGCTCGATCCCAGGACCCCGGGATCATGACCTGAGCTGAAGGCAGAGGATTTAACCCACTGAGCCACCCAGGCGCCCTGTGACTTCATAATTTGATATGAAATTTCACAGACACCCTCTGCTCAAAATAGAAAACATGGTAGATGAAACATAAATATGGATAACTAAAAATAAAAGATATAAATAAGCTTAGAAGCCATGGAGCAGAATGGAAAGAGAAATGCAAAACAGTGTGCAGGGCTGAGGCTATTGGACTCTAGAGAGAAACAGTGGTAGCAAGAGGTCAGTCTACTGCGGGGTACATAGGTTTGACAGAAACAAGGAAGACAAAGGCTTATGGCTTGACACTGGGGAGATGGTATAGGGTTTCCTGATCCCCATGAAAGGTGGTTCAGTGGCTAAAACTATTTAACTCCTAAATAACACTCTGGGCTGAACACCAAACTATCCTCATAAGATCTATGTCTGGACAGGAGCTTTGGGGAGCCAGATGCAAGTAAATGAAAGATCATCAAACGGAAGAATGAACAGAGTCAAATAAAAGGAACAAAACACTCATAAAACCTCTCACTCAGGGAGGAGTCAATATGGCAGAGGAATAGCAGGCTGAGATGACATCAGGTAGCAGGAGTTCAGCTAGATAGTTAACATATCATTCTGAACACCTACAAATCCAACAGGAGATCGAAGAGAAGAAGAGCAGCAATTCTAGAAACGGAAAATCTGAAAGGTAGGAACTGTGGAGAAGTGAATCCGCGGAGATAGACCGTGGAGGGAGGGGCCAGCTCCTGGCAAGCGGTGGAGCAACAGAGCACAAAATCAGAACTCTTAGAAGTCTGCTCCACTGAGGGACATTGCTCTAGAAGCTAAGCTGGGATGGAGCCCTTGTGAGGACAGCATGGTCTCAGGTCCTGCAGGGTCACCAAAGGATTGCGGGTGTCTGAGTGTAGCAGAGATCGCAGGTATCAGAGCAGGGAAGCCGGCTACAGAGATGGAGCAGAGGAATGAGCTCTCAGCTTGGGGTTACCTTAAACTGTGATCCATGGCACAGTCATACCACTGCTCTTTGAGCAGGGACCCCACAAGTGGCAGATCTGGGGAGACCCCCCTGGAAGAGTGGCAAGGATCTGCTGGGTTTGGAGACTCCAAAGGGGGCTGTGTGCCAGAGACAGGTCACAGGCCGAGTGAGCTTGGAGCGCAGTGGGAGACCAGGGAGACAGGAGTGATTAAGCGCTTTTCTCTGAGGGCACACTGAGGAGTGGGGCCCCCAAGCTCTTTGGTCCTCTGGCCGGAGACTGGGAGGCTGCCATTTTCATTCCCATCCTCCAGAGCTCTACGGAAAGTGTTCAGGGAACAAAAGCTCCCAAGAGGGAATGGGAGCAGATTACATAGCCTGGCCCCTGGCAAGGGTGGCACAATTCTGTCTCAGGCAAAGACAATTGAGAATTGCCACAACAGGCCCCTCCCCCAGAAGATCAGCAAGAACATACAGTCAAGACCAAGCTCACTGATCAAGGAGAACAGCGGAATTCTAGAGGAGGGAAAAGCAAAGCATGGAATTCATGGCTTTCTCCCCATGATTCTTTAGTCTTGCAAAGTTAATTAAATTTTTCTTAATTTTATCTTTTTCTTATTCTAACTCTTTAAACTTTTACTCTTTCCTCTTTTAACATTTTTTAACTAGTTTATCTTAACAATAACTTTCTTTAAAAAAATCCTTTTTGAACCTTTATTATAGTCATATTTTAATCTTCATTATATATAACTTTAACTTTTGTATACACATAGGGTTTTTTCTTCTAAAAATTTGGGATACAACTTCTTCTAATAGATCAAAATATACTCTAAATCTAGCCCAGGATTTGTTCTAGTCTCCAGCCTGAGCAAATTCTCTCCACTTTCTTTTTCTTTCTTTTCTCAACCAAGTTATTTTATCGACTCCTTTTTTAGAATTTTTAAAAATTTATCATCTTTACAGTCATATTCCATCCCTTCATCATGTTTACCTTTATTATTGTGTGTGTGTGTGTATACATATATATATATATATATATATATTTTCTTTCTTTAAAATTTTGGGAGGTAGTTTCTTCTAAGAGATCAAAATACACCCAAAATCAACTGGGCGACTCCATTCTATTCACCAGTCAAATATATATATTTTCTTTTACCTTTTTCTTATTTTTGTAAATTCTTTTTTTTTTTTTAACTTCTTTTTACACTCTTTCTTCTCCCCACGATTTGGGGTCTTTTCTGATTTGGTTAATGCACATTTTTCTGGGGTATTTTCCAACCTTTTAGCATTTTATTCCCTTGTTCATATATTCTTATCTGGATAAAATGACAAGGCGGAAAAACTCACCACAAAAAAAAGAACAAGAGGCAGTACCAAAGGCTAGGGACCTAATCAATACGGACGTTGGTAATATGTCAGAACTACAGTTCAGAATGACAATTCTCAAGGTGCTAGCGGGGCTTGAAAAAGACATAGAAGATATTAGAGAAACCCTGTCTGGAGAAATAAAAGCCCATTCTGGAGAAATAAAAGAACTAAAATCTAAGCAAATTCAAATAAAAAAAGCTATTAACAAGGTGCAATAAAAAATGGAGGTTCTTACTGCTAGGATAAATGAGGCAGAAGAGAGAATTAGTGATATAGAAGACCAAATGACAGAGAATAAAGAAGCTGAGCAAAAGAGAGACAAACAACTACTGGACCACGAGGGGAGAATACAAAAGATAAGTAATACCATGAGACAAAACGATATTAGAATAATTGGGATTCTAGAAGGAGAAGAAAGAGAGAGAGGGGCAGAGGTATATTTGAGTGAATTATTGTAGAGAATTTCCCTAATAAGGCAAAGGGAACAAACATCAAAATCCAGGAGGCACAGAGAACCCCTCTCAAAATCAATAAAAATAGGTCCACACCCCGTCATCTAATAGCAAAACTTATAAGTCTTAGTGACAAAGAGAAAATTCTGAGCAACTCGGGACAAGAAGTCTGTAATATACAATGGTAAAAATATTAGATTGGCAGCAGACTTATCCAAAGAGACCTGGCAGGCCAGAATGAACTGGCATGATATATTCAGAGCACTAAATGAGAAAAACATGCAGCCAAGAATACTATATCCAGGTAGGTTATCACTGAAAATAGAAGGAAAGATAAAAAGTTTCCAGGGTGAACAAAAACTAAAAGAGTTTGTAAACACCAAACCAGCTCTACAGGAAATATTGAAAGGAGGCCTCTAAGTAAAGAGAGAGCCTAAAAGTAGTAGACCAGAAAGGAATAGAGACAATATACAGTCACAGTCACCTTACAGGCACTACAATAAATTCATATCTCTCAATAGTTACCCTAAATGTAAATGGGCTAAATGTCTCAATCAAAAGACACACAGTATCAGAATGGATTAAAAAACAAAACAAAACCCATAATATGCTGTCTACAAGAAACTCATTTTAGACGCAAAGACACCTCCAGATTTAAATGAGGGGATGAAAAACAATTTATCATGCTAAAGGACATCAAAAGAGCTGGGATGGCAATCCTTATATCAGATCAATTAGATTTTAAGCCAAAGACTACAATAAGAGATGAGGAAGAACACTATATCATACTCAAAGGGTCTGAAGATCTAACAATTTTAAATATCTATGCCCCTAACATGGGAGCAGCCGACTACATAAACCAATTAATAAGATAATCAAAGAAACAAATCAACAGTAATACAATAATAGCAGGGGACTTTAACACCCCCTTCACTGAAATGGACAGATAATCCAAGCAAAAGATCAACAAGGAAATAAAGGCCTTAAATGACTGCACCATATGGACATTATAGATATATTCAGACCATTCTATCCCAAAGCAACAGAATACATATTCTTCTCTAGTGCACACGGAACATTCTCCAGAACAGATCACATCCGGGGTCACATATCAGGTCTCAACTGGTACCAAAAGATTGGGATCACTCCCTGCATATTTTCAGACCACAACGCTCTGAGGCTAGAACTCAATCACAAGAGGAAATCTGGAAAGAACCCAATTACATGGAGGCTGAAGAGCATCCTACTAAAGAATGAATGGGTCAACCAGGAAATTAAAGAAGAATTAAAAAAATTCATGGAAACAAATGATAATGAAAACACAACTGTTCTAAATCTGTGGGACAAAGCAAAGACAGTCCTGAGGGGAAAATATATAGTGATACAAGCCTTTCTCAAGAAACAAGGAAGGTCTCAAATACACAACCTAAAGGAGCTGGAGAAAGAACAACAAAGAAAGCCTAAACCCAGCAGGAGGAGAGAAATAATGAAGATCAGAGCAGAAATCAATGAAGTCGAAACCAAAAGAACAGCAGTACAAACCAACAAAACTAGGAGCTGGTTCTTTGAAAGAATTAATGATTGATAAACCCCCGGCCAGATTTATCAAAAAGGAAAGAGAAAGGACCCAAGTAAATAAAATCATGAATGAAAGAGGAGAGATCACAACCAACACCAAAGAAATACAAACAATTATAAGAACATATTATGAGCAACCATACGCCAGCAAATTTGACAATCTGGAAGAAATTGATGCATTCTTAGAGATGTATAAACTACTACAACAGAACCAGGAAGAAATAGAAAACTTGAACAGACCCATAACCAGTAAGGAGATTGAAGCAGTCATCAAAAATCTCCCAACAAACAAGAGCCCAGCGTCAGAGAGCTTCCCAGGGGAATGCTACCAAACATTTAAAGAAGAATTAATTCCTATTCTCCTGAAACTGTTCCAAAAAATAGAAATGGAAGGAAAAATTCCAAACTCATTTTATGAAGCCAGCATTACCTTGCTTCCCAAACCAGACAAAGACTTCATCAAAAAAGAGAATTACAGACCTATATCCTTGATGAACACGGATGCAAAAATTCTCACCAAAATACTAGCCAATAGGATGCAACAGTACATTAAACGAATTATTCACCATGACTAGTGGGATTTATTCCAGGGCTGCAAGGTTGGTTCAACATCTGCAAATCAATATGTGCGATGCAATACATTAATAAAAGAAAGAACAAGAACCATATCATACTCTCAATAGATGCTGAAAAAGCATTTGACAAAGTACAGCATCCTTTCTTGATCAAAACTCTTCATTGTGTAGGGATAGAGGGTACATACCTCAATATCATCAAAGCCATCTATGAAAAACCCACAGTGAATATAGTTCTCAATGGAGAAAAACTGAGGGCTTTTCCGCTAAGGTCAGGAACACGGCAGGGATGTCCATTATCACCACTGCTATTCAACATAGAACTAGAAGTCCTATCCTGAGCAATCAGACAACAAAAAGAAATTAAAGTCATCCAAATTGGCAAGGAACAAGTTAAACTATCACTCTTTGCAGTTGATATGATACTTTATGTGGAAAACCCAAAAGCATCCACTCCAAATCTGCTAGAACTTATACAGGAATTCAGTAAAGTGTCAGGATATAAAAATCAATGCACAGAAATCAGTTGCATTTCTATACACCAACAATAGGACAGAAGAAAGAGAAATTAAGGAGCCAATCCCATTTAAAATTGTACCCAAAACCATAAGATAGCTAGGAATAAACCTAACCAAGGAGGCAAAGAATCTGTACTCAGAAAACTATAAGGTACTCATGAAATAAATTGAGGAAAACACAGAGACATGGAAAAATGTTCCATGCTCATGGATTGAAAGAACGAATACTGTGAAAATGTCTATGCTACCTAAAGCAATCAACACGTTTAATGCAATCCCTATCAAACTACCATCCATTTTTTTCAAAGAAATAGAAGAAATAATCCTAAAACTTATATGGAACCAGAAAAGACCTCGAATAGCCAGAGGAATGTTGAAAAAGAAAGCCAAAGTTGGTGGCATCACAATTCCAGATTTCAAGCTCTATTACAAAGCTGTCATCATCAAGACAGTATGGTACTAGCACAAAAAACAGCCACATAGATCAGTGGAACAGAATAGCGAGCCCAGAAACAGACCCTCAACTCTATGGCCAACTAATCTTTAACAAAGCAGGAAAGAATGTCCAATGGAAAAGAGACAGTCTCTTCAACAAATGGTGTTGGGAAAATTGGACAGCCACATGCAGAAAAAAACTGGACCATTTCCTTACACCACACACAAAATAGACTCCAAATGGATGAAAGACCTCAATGTGAGAAAGGAATCCATTGAAATCCTTGAGAAGAACACAGGCAGCAACCTCTTCGAGCTCAGTTGCAGCAACTTCTTCCTAGAAACATCGCCAAAGGCAAGGGAACAAGGGGAAAAATGAACTATTGGAACTTCATCAAGATCAAAAGCTTCTGCACAGCAAAGGAAATAGTCAACAAAAGCAAAAGACGACTGACAGAATGGGAGAAGATATTTGCAAACGACATATCAGATAAAGGGCTAGTATCCGAAATTTATAAGGAACTTCTCAAACTCAACACCCAAAGAACAAATAATCCAATCAAGAAATGGGCAAAGGACATGAACAGACATTTCTGCAAAGAAGACATCCAGATGGCCAACAGATACAGGAAAAAGTGCTCCACATCACTTGGCATCAAGGAATTATAAATCAGAACCACAATGAGACACCACCTCACACCAGTCAGAATGGCTAAAATTCACAAGACAGGAAATGACAGATGCTGGCAAGGATGCGGAGAAAGGGGAACCCTCCTACACTGTTGGTGGGAATGCAAGCTGGTGCAGCCACTCTGGAAAACAGCATGGAGGTTCCTCAAAAAGTTGAAAATAGAGCCACCCTATGACCCAGCAATCCCACTACTGGGTATTTACCCTAAAGATACAAATGTAGTGATCCGAAGGGGCACGTGCACCCGGGTGTTCATGTAGCAATGTCCACAATAGCCAAATTATGGAAAGAACTGAGATTCCATCAACAGATGAATGGATAAAGAAGAGGTGGTATATATATACAATAGAATACTATGCAGCCATCATAAGAAATGAAATCTTGCCATTTGTGACAACGTGGATGGAACTAGATGGTATTATGCTAAGTGAAATAAGTCAATCAGAGAAAGACAATTATCATATGATCTCACTGATCTGAGAAATTTGAGAAACAAGATACAGGATCATAAGGGAAGGGAGGGAAAAATGAAACAAGATGAAACCAGAGGGAGACAAACCATAAGAGACTCTGGTTTTTTTGTGTGTTTTTTTTTTTAAGATTTTATTTGTTTATTTGACAGAGAGAGATCACAAGTAGGCACAGAGAGGCAGGCAGAGAGAGAGAGAGAGAGAGGGAAGCAGGCTCCCTGCTGAGCAGAGAGCCCGACACGGGACTCGATCCCAGGACCCTGAGATCATGACCTGAGCCGAAGGCAGAGGCTTAACCCACTGAGCCACCCAGGTGCCCCATAAGAGACTCTTAATCTCAGGAAAAAAACTGAGGTTGCTGTAGGGGAGGGAGGTGGGAAGGATGGGGTGGCTGAGTGATGGACACTGGGGAGGGTATGTGCTATGTTGAGCCCTGTGAATTGTGTAAGACTGATGAATCACAGACCTGTACTCCTGATACAAATAATACATTATATGTTAGTAAAAAAAAATAGTTAAAAAATAGAAACTATCAAAATGTTTATGAAGAGATGGACGGATAAAATGGGGCACAGTCTTACAAAATGAAATACTATATAAAATATATCCGTGAAATCAAATGTCAAAAATAGGATGCTGAGGAAGAAAGCAAACTGGAGAATAACATGCTCTGATACCATTTATAGTTCAAAAGCATGCTACATGATATCATGTCTCACTTTTAGATACATAAATATATAATAATAATGTTAAAATTTCTTTGGCATAAAGCCCACTAACTTCAAGGTATGAATTACTTTTGAGAAAGAACATAATGGGATTTGGGATACATGGATTGTATCTATAATGTGTCATTATTACTATTTAATACTTCTACAGCAATCATACAAGATGAGAAGAACTTATTAACCTGTATAATAGGCATAAGGGTATTACTTTTATTAGTGTTTGTTTTTGAAAATGGGTTTAAAACACATTTTAACACACAAAAATGCCATGATCCCATAAATTTTAAGTTTCCCCAAGTAGTAAATTTCCTCAAAAGGATTTTTTTTTGTTTTTCAATCAATATATCAAGGGCAAATATTACTTACTTGAACCAGCATTAAGTACTACTAAAAGTCAAAGAATTCATTTAGTCAAAATGTTAAATTTTTTAAAAAGGTGAAATTACTATGCATGAATTCAAACACTTTGAAAATCAGATGCTCTCTGGCCTTCCCACTAAGTGTCACCTGACAAGGTCATTGTTTCAAAAAATATAATAATTATTCAGGAATGAGAGAGAACATTCAGTGGGGTATTCTCCCTACTGTTTCCTCAGTAGAAATCACAAAATGACAACTGTAATTAAATCTTTTTTAAAAATTACCTATGAGTTTAAGTCAGGATGAAAATTACTTCTAACCTTATGAACTTTCACACTGCACTGCACTAAAAGAAATTCTTGCAGTTTTCCTTTTTATCAGCAATGCTTATGACAGCTAAATAAATAGGAACTCTTCACTTTCGACCTTTTATAGCTGTTCAAAAGAAATAATTCTGTTTGCCATTATTCCACTTACCAAAGATACAAATGAAGCAAGTATAATATTTAACACCAAGTCATCTCTTATCCAAAGGGACTGAATGCTTTAAGAAAAAACATTGCTACATATAAAGGGAGTCATACAATATATGGCCTTTTGTGACTGTCATCTTTCACTTAACATAAGGCTTTCACTATTTCATTCCTTTTTAGGGTCAAGTAATTTTTCATTGTATGGATATATCACAGTTTATTTTTCCATTCATCAGCTCACTGACCTCTGGGTTATTTTCATTTTTTTTAAAATAAAATATTTTATTGGATGTATTATATAAGATAATTCTCTATTTTATCTTAGTATTTCAAGGCACTTGATAATTGATACCTATATCACCTATGTAACTGACATTACTAGAGTGTTTTATAGTTGTTGGAAATGACGGAGAAAGAAAAATCTATTCTGATTTCTAGGGGTAAAACTTAAAAAGAATCCAGAATTACTGAAACTAAATTTCCTTGCTAAGTCACCCCTAAAAAATTAAAACAGAATCATTTTGCAGGTATTTCATCTTTCATAATGTTACTTAAGAGATTTTTAAGAAGTTCAGAATCTGTTTCAGTACATAAATATGGCCAAACAGCCTCTGTAAAGAATTGCTCAAAGTATAGAGAGGCCTATTATTCATATTATTTTTTTAAGATTTTTTTTTTATTTTTTTTAAGATTTTTAAAATTTTTTAAATTTATTTATTTGCATATTATTTTTTAAAAAGATTTTATTTATTTATTTGACAGATAGATATCACAAGTATGCAGGGAGGCAGGCAGAGAGAGAGAGGAGGAAACAGGCTCCCTGCTGAGCAGAGAGCCTGATGTGGGGCTCGATCCCAGGACCCTGAGATCATGACCTGAGCCAAAGGCAGAGGCTTAACCCACTGAGCCACCCAGGGGCCCCTATTATTCATATTATAAAAGGAAACCTCACCCTATTCATAGTCCAGAAAAACACCAGTCTTATTGGGACTTACTACTGGCAGAAAGTGGGTTCTCCTAGGGCCCAATACAATATAACTGCTCTCAATATAATGCCCAGTTGCCCAGAATACACTCAGAAATAATAGCTGATTCCACCACTTCCTAGGAAGACAGTTTTGGTACATTTTCAATGTCTACCCAGGCTTATTTTCCACTTCTGCCTTTCAATGTTTTTTCACTTTTGACACCATTAGAAATGTTAGTATGAATGTGGCATTTTATGTGGACATATTTTCATTTCTCTTGGATATATTCCTAGGAGTAAAATTGCTGGGTTATATGACAATTCTGTATAACATTTCGTGAAACTGCTTTCCAAAGTGGTTATGCCATTTATATTCACACTAGTAATACATGAGGGTTCTTATTACTCAACATCCTTGATAACACTTGTTATGTCTATTTTCTTTTAGATTTATTTATAGTAGGAATGAAGTGGTATTTTATTGTGATTACAATTTGAATCGTCTTAATTACTTATAATATTGAGTATCTTTTCAGAGACCATTTATGTACCTTCTTTTGAAAAACTTCAAATCTTTTGGAGATTTTTTTAATGGGGTGGTTTGGTACTCTTTATTACGATACGAGAGGGTTTTTTTCCCCCAAATATATTATACATCTCCCTTATGGGTGTATGTGGTTTGCAAATAATTTCTCCCGTTCTGCGAGTGTTTTTCACTTTCTTAGCACAAACATTTAAAGCACAAAAGGTTTAGTTTTAAGGAAGTCTATTTTCATCTTTTTCTTTTGTCACTACAGTTTTGGTGACTAAGAAACCATTGCCTAGTCCAAGGTCATCAATTTTTACTCCTGTTTTCTGCAAGAGTTCTAGCTCTTGACATTTAGGCATCATCTACTTTGAGTTATTTTTTATATATGGTTTGAGGTAGGGGTCAAATTTTATTCTTTTCCATGTGACATCTACTTCTCTTGGCATGATTTGTTGAAAATACTACTGCCCTGCTCCAGTGAATTGTCTTCATCACAGTCAAAAATCAATTGGTCATAAATGCCAGAGTTTGTGTCTGGGATTTCAATTCTATTCATTTTTTGTGTATCCTTATCAGTACTACAGAGTCTTGATTACCATAGCTTTGAGTGAGTTTTAAATTGAACCCACACTATAAGAACAAGAGTATAGAAATACAATTTATTTTTGCATATTCACCTTTTATCCTGTAACCTTGATGAACTCATTTAATAGATCTAATAGGTTCTTTCTGTGGATTCTTTAGGATTTTCTATATACAAGATCATGCCATTTGCAAAATAGTTTTATATCTTTGCTTTTTCTAATGTGAACACCTTTTCTTTTTCTTTCTTAACCTTGCTAGAATTTCCAGTACAACGTTAAATAGGAATACTGAGAGTAGACAACCTCATCTTGTTCCTGATCTTAGGTGGAAAGTATTTAGTCTTTCATCATTAAGTATGATGTTAGTTTTAACATCATTTAAATGTTAAGTTTAACATTTAACATCAAGTATGACACTAGTTTTAGTCTTTCTAGGAATTTTTCCATTTCACCTTTGTTGTCTAATTCATTGATGTACAGTAGTTTATAATGCTACCTTAGATTACCTTTTCATTTCATTTCTGTAGGTTCAATTAGTGTTGTTTCCTCTTTCATTCATGATTTTAGTCATTTGAATCTTCTTTTTCTTTTGTTAGTCCAGCTGAACTTTTGTTAATTTTGTTAATCCTTTTGAAGAATCAAATTTTGGTTTTGTTGATTTTCTCTATTGTTTTTCTGTTCTGTATTTTTATTTATTTCTGCTTTACTCTTCATTATATTTTTTTCTTCTTTCTCATTGTATTTAGTTTGTTCTTTTTATCACTTCTTATGATGAAGTTATTTACTTCAGCTCATTCTTTTTTTTTTTTTTTTTTAAAGTAAACTGTAAGCCCAATGTGGGCTTGAACTCTTGACCCCAAGATCAAGAGTCACATGTGCCACTGATGGAGCCAGCCAGGCATCCCTCTTTCTTTTTTTTTTTTTTTAAAGATTTTATTTATTTATTTGACAGAGAGAGATCACAAGTAGATGGAGAGGAAGGCAGAGAGAGAGAGAGAGAGAGCGAGGGAAGCAGGCTTCTTGCTGAGCAGAGAGCCCGATGTGGGACTCGATCCCAGGACCCTGAGATCATGACCTGAGCCAAAGGCAGCGGCTTAACCCACTGAGCCACCCAGGCGCCCCATCCCTCTTTCTTTTTTTAAAAACAGGCAACATACTCTAAGTTTCCACTGTAAGCACTGCTTTAGCATATACTTTCTATGTCTTTTTTTTTCATTTTCATTCATCTGAAAGTATTTCATAATTTCTTTTTTTTCTTCAATTCATTGGTTGCTTAAGAGTGTGTTGGGAGCACCTGGATGGCTCAGTCATTAAGTGTCTGCCTTTGGCTCAGGTCACGATGCCAGGGTCCTGGGATTGAGCCCTCCAGCCGGCTCCCTGCTCAGCAGGAAGCCTGGTTCTCCCTCTCACACTCCCTCTGCTTGTGTTCCCTCTCTCACTGTGTCTCTCTCTGTCAAATAAACAAATAAAATCTTTAAAAAAGTGTGTTGTTTATTTTTCACGTATTTCTGAATCTCTCAAACTCTTTGACTTCTTTTAAATTTCATTCCAATGTGTTGAAACACATACTTCACATGGTTTCAATCATTTAAATTTATTGGGACTTGTTTTGTGGCATAGCATATGGCCTACCCTAGAGAATATTCCATATACATTTGAGAAGAATGCATATTTGGCTGTCATTGAGTGGAATGATTATAGATGTCAGTACTTGTTATTTGATGTTGTCATTAGCTCTTCCATTTCCTTGTTGATCTTCCTAGTTGTCTTATCAGTTACTAAGAGTGGGATTCTAAGTCTGTTATTTTTGAATTGTCTATTTCTTCAATTCTATTAGTTGTTGCTTTGTGTATTTTCGGATGGGTTATTAGTGCATATGTGTTTATAATTTTTATATCTTCATAATGGATTGACATTTTATTATAAATTGTTCTGCTTTGACTCTAGTAACCATTTTTGTCTGAAAGTCTATTTTGTTGTTAATATAGCTACTTCAGCTCTATTTTGTTACTGTTTCCATGGTATATATTTTTCCCATACTTTCCTCCCCGCCCCCATTTTACCCATCATCCTACCAAGTTCCCTTCTGGCAACCACCAGTTTCTGTATTTTAGAGTTTTAGAGTCTGGATTTTGTCTTTTTTTTTTCTTTGTTCATTTTTTGGTATCTTAAATTCCACATATGAATGAAATCATATGGTATTTGTCTTTCTCTAACTTACTATTTCACTTAGCATTAAATCCTTCAGATTCATCCATACTGCTACAAATGGCAAGATTTCATTCTTTTTTTATGGCTGAGTAACATATATACCACATCATTACCCCTTTATCTACTGACAGATACTTGGGTTGCTTTCATAGCTTGGCTATTGTAAATAATGGTGCAATAAATATATCGGTGCATTTATCTTTTCAAATTAGTGTTTTGTTTTCTTTGGATAAATGCGCTGTAGTGGAATTTACTAGGTCATTTGGTATTTCCGTTGTTAATTTTTTTGAGAAACCTCCATACCTTCATACTGATATCCAAATTGGTTGTACCAATTTGCATTTCCATCAACAGTGCAAGAAGGTTCCTTTTCTTCCACATCCTCACCAACTCTTGTTATTTCTTGTTTTTGATTTCAGCTATTTTGAGATATAAAGTGGTAACTCATTGTGGTTTTAATTTGCACACCCCTGATGATTAGTGATGTTGAGCATCTTTTCATGTGTCTATTGGCCATCTGTATGTCTTCATTGGAAAAATGTCTGTTCATGTCTTCTGCCCTTTTCTTAAAGTTTATTTCTTCTTCTTTTTTTTTTAAGTCATCTCTACACCCAATGTGGGGCTCAAACTCATGACCCTAAGATTAAGGGTTACATGCTCTTCTGACTGAGCTAGTGAGGTGCACCTCTTCTGCTCATTTTTTTTTTTTTTTAAAGATTTTATTTATTTATTTGACAGAGAGATCACAAGTAGGCAGAGAGGCAGGCAGAGAGAGAGGAGGAAGCAGGCCCCCTGCCGAGCAGAGAGCCCGATGCGGGGCTCGATCCCAGGACTCTGAGATCATGACCTGAGCCGAAGGCAGCGGCTTAACCCACTGAGCCACCCAGGCGCCCCAAGAAATACAGTCTTCTGCTCATTTTTAAACTGAATTATTTGGGGTTTTGGTGTTGAGTTGAATAAATTCTTTATATATTTTGGATATTAATCCCTTATTGAATATATCATTTGCAAATATATTCTCCCACACAGTAGGTTGCTTTTGGGTTTTGTCAATGCTTTCCTTTACTGTGTAGAACCTTCTTATTTTGGTATAGTCCCAATCAAAGAATTAACAAGATTTTTCATGGAATTAGCACAAATAATCCTTAAATTTGTATGGAACCAAAAATACCCCAAATAGCCAAAGAAATCTTGAAAAAGAACAAAAGTGAAGGTATCACAATTCCAGACTTCAAGTTATATTACAAAACTGTAGTAATCAAAAAACTGTAGTAATCAAAACAGTATGGTACTGGCACAAAAATAGAAACAGATCAATGGAACAGAATAGAGCCCACAAATAATACCATGATTTTATAGTCAATTTTTGACAAAGGAGAAAAGAATATGTAATGGGAAAATGATAGTCTCTTCAACAAATGATCTTAGGAAAACTGGACAGCTACATGCAAAAGAATGGAACTGGACCATTTTCTTACACCAGACACAGTATAAACTCAAAATGGATTAAAGATCTAAATATAACAGATGAAACCATAAAACTCTAAAAAGAAAACATGGGGAGTAATTTCCTCAACACCAGCTATAGTATCATTTTTTTAAATAGGTTTCCTCTGGCAAGGGAAACAAAAGCAAAATTAACAACAAAATATAAAGTTCCGTCTTTTACTTTTAACCCATTTGTGTCTTTGAATCCAAAGTATGTCTCCTGAAGAGAAGGCCTTTAAAGAGTTAATGAAGATAAAACAAGTTCATGTGTTTGGGCCCTAATCAACATGACTGGTGTCTTTGTAAAACAAGATTAGGACACAGACAGGCACAGAACATGTGAACATGAAGATGACCAGGTTCAAGAAGAGAGGTTTATGAAGGAACCAACCCTGCCAAAACTTTGATCTCAAATTTCTAGCTTCAAGAACTGTGAGAAAATAAATTTCCATTTTTGAAGCCAAAATAAATAATAAATTTATCTCCTGTAGATATTATGTGGTGGGATTATGTTTTTTTAATCCATTCTGCAAATCTCTGTTGGGAGTGTTTAATTTCTTATGTTTCAAGTAACTACCAATAACAGTATTTACATTCAACATTTGCCCATTTGCTTTCAATAGGTCACATAGCTCTTTTGTTCTGTATTCCTCTACTACTATCTTCTTTACTTCCTGTTCATACAAAGTATCAAGACCAAACAGACAAAATCTTAAGATTTGCTTAGGTATTTCTGGGGCCTGCCAAAAGCCTGTATATGCAGGTAGCCTTCTGGGTTTACGGGAGCATATTCAAGATTTTCAAAGTCTCCTACAGACATCTCATTCCTCAGATTCAGCTGTTTTTCTTTATTAAGTGTTGCTCAGATTGTGACAAATCTTTGGTTAAACTCCCAAGTCTCAAAAAGTTGATCTTTTTGCCCGAGTTTTACTGAGTTAATGGAGGACTACGTTTTTGGACATCCTTACTTTGCCATTTAAAAAGTGCTTTAGGGGCGCCTGGGTGGCTCAGTGGATTAAGCCGCTGCCTTCGGCTCAGGTCATGATCTCAGGGTCCTGGGATCGAGTCCCGCATCGGGCTCTCTGCTCAGCAGGGTGCCTGCTTCCCTCTCTCTCTCTCTGCCTGCCTCTCCATCTACTTGTGATCTCTCTCTGTCAAATGAATAAATAAAATCTTTAAAAAAAAAAATAAAAAAAAAATAAAAAAAAAAGTGCTTTACATGTTCTTCACAATACAGAAAGATAATGAAATTCATACCTGATACTGTGCATATTATCATTTCATACTGCATACAGACATGTTCCCTGAATTCATTATGTATGTATTTAAAAGGTAGTTTTTAAAAGGCTTTATGTTTTGCACATATCCTTAGTGGATTACTATATAATGGCTATACTTTTTCACACTTAAAATAACATGTTTTTTGTCAATTATATCTTAATAAAATAGGAAAAATTTTAAAAAGGTGCAATGTAGTCTCCTATGAACCCAAAAATCTATTGTTCAATATGCTTTGAGAAATGAAACCAGTGAGTACACAGTGCTATGGGAACTAAAAGTTGAGGAAACTCCGCAGCCATGGTGGTAACGGGGAGAAAGCCCACGGATAGCGGAAGGTAGTCAGGGAAATCTTTCTAGTAGAGGTGGTTTGTAAGCTGTCTTGAAGTTAGTCAAGTAAATATCGCCTGGAATAAAACAAGGGAGATCCTAGGAATCAGGTGTTCCTCAGAGAGCAAAGAGTAAAAAGAGTAAAAGAGCACAGTCTATTTGGGGCACTAAGTGTAGTTTCTGTATTGGTACAGCAGAAAATGGTGGTAGTGAGGTATGGTTTAAGTTATCATACATGCATCATAGTTAAAACTATTAAAACTATTACAGTTTGGGTCAGTATAAGGAATAACAAAAGATAAAGGACTTCATCTTAATATTTGTTCTCTATTTTAAGAAATAGTAACTATGAAGTAACCGTTAGATTCTAAAAAACAATGAAAATTGAAAACCTGAACATTCCCCTAAGAAAATTTTTTGTACTAAGACAATTCAATCTTGTTTATGGTTTTATATGTCCAAGTTGAAATATCCACTAGTAATCACTGAAAAGTTTGGAGGAGTAACAAACATATACTAGTCTTCTGAGAATAGCTGCTCATGTTGCCACAAGTTTATGCCATGTTGCAATCTCTTTTTACAGTAGCAGTAACTATTTAATATCATTTAGCTGCATACCTAAAGGTGTCATACAATTATTCATTAATCTTTACTATGCTGCTCAGGAAATATAGAATATAAAAATACCTTAACTCACTTATTTTTAAAAACTATAAGAATATATATGAAATCCCAATGCAGTTATTACATAATTCTCATATGACAGCTACCTCAGTTCCCTTCCATTGTTTTGCCTCTCTGCCTATAGAAAACAACAACAACAACATCAAAAAGCTTTTGGCCATCCATCACAATTTTATATTTTCTGTATTCCTTATTTCTAAAGTGCACACACACGTGCACACACATGCACATACTCTACCCACTCACCCCAAGAACATACATTCTTTTAAGATAAACCATGAAATGAGAAGAAAGAGAAATATCTGATTCATGTTGGCAATCATTTTATAATTTAGGATTGTTCTTTTTCTTCCCCCTGGTTCAAATAATCATGGGAAAAGGTTATGAAATATAGAGAGTTATGCTGAAGGAAAAGGTCCTTCTTCAGCCCTGCTCTTTGCAATAGTATATGTGACTAGCCACCATCATAGTTGTCCTGGCTTGCCTTCTGTTTCCCTATCCAAAACACTGAACAAACTGCTGATATGGCAGGGTAGAAGTGATTATTAGTGACAATAATAGTAGTTCCATAAGTGACTGCTTCTGTATTTTGAATATAGAATGGTTCCTAACTATTGGAGAATAAGAAAATATGACAGTTGTGACTGCAAAAGCAGTCAACTTTCTGTCTTCCTGAACTTGAGACTCAATTTGAACACTTCTACATTGCAAGTATGAACGAGGTGCAAATCTAATTTACAAGAACATTCTCTTCCTCTCTATGCTAAATTGCATGAGTTCTATTATTGTATTAAATCCAATATTCTGCTATTCTTCCTGTTTCTCACTTTCATCCTGTACTCTTAAAGTAGCAAAGTATAAAATACTTTAATAGTAGACCTGAGGAAATTTAGTAATAAGGCAGGTATAGGATTAACCTAGAATAAATGGCTTTCACAAATTATTTGTCTTTATCTAACAACTCTGATCTAAGTATTGTTAACTCAAGTTTTTATCAACTCAGAACATCCTACAGCTGAAAAGTTAACTCCAGTTTTTTGCTGCTGTTGTTGTTGTTCCCATGACTAAAAGTTACTACACTCCATATTTTTTCCTGCTCTTGGGGAATGCTCAGGAACATTTCATTACCAATGAATCTAGAAGTGTATCTTATAAAGGGAGAAAAGCATTATAATTCAACTCAACAAATACTTCTTGAATATAATGTTCAACACTGTGCTAAGTATTAATATAATTGTTCATAAAGCAATAGCTATGTTTAAATGTATGTTATGTGTCACATGAAGATGACCAGTTTTACTAAATCCACTAAATCCACACAACAACCTAATGAGGTATATATGCTCATCTCCAAGTGGCAGGTAAATAAAATAAAATAAAATTATAAAACTAGTAGCTGGTGGTAGTAAAATTGAATGCAGAGTTAACCAGCTCCAAAGTCTGCATCCTCAAGTGTTATATTAAATCTTCCTAATGGTGTACTCACTGGCTTTACAATCTTTTTTGTGACATCAGGTGTATTTGAGGTCTAAATTTTTAAATTACAATTTTTAAAGGGTAATACACATACGTGATTCAAAAGTCAACACTGGGCCTAGAAGAACTGAAAATTGTACAATAATAAATAGGTTTAGTATGCAGATCTTGATTTCAAGTATTTCAAGAAACTTTCCTTGGCAAAATGGCTTATGGTAGGACTGAGGGAAGGAATGTATAAGATGAACCTGGAATGTCTTGTTATATCAGAAAGCAAGGAAGCGATAAAAAGAAAAAGTGCTGGACACACTAAAGGAGACACAAGAGCCAGCTTGAAGAGGGGTCTACTGGCAAAATTTGGGACAGTATAAGCACTGAAATAATGAGAAATATAAGCCTATATAAACTGATATAAATTTATTTTTTACTTTGGAGAGAAGTTTTTCTTTAGAGTAGAACACCAACTAATAAATACAGAAGGAATAACAGAGTTAGAATGTCACTGTTTGGCAAACAGCATAGCAATAACAGATTCAGGCAAAAAATATCAATATATGTTATAATTAGGTGAAAGCTTTGTAAGGAATAAGGTATCTCTCTGGCCTCAAATTGTCTCCCCTCAGAATTCTTATTAATTACATGGGAGAAAAAAGTAACTTTACAATGGAGAAACCTACCAGCTACTACCTAAACCAAATAAAGATAACATCAACAGTAACAGAATAACAAGACATCGAGTGCCTCCAAAGACAATTCACTTAGAAAAATATATCACTTTTGTGATATCTCTGCCAAAAGTTTGTAACCTGAATCTAATCATGAGAAACACTGGACAAACCCAACTGAGGGATATCATTCAAAATATCTAGCCTATACTCCTTAAAAAACATCAAACACATGACAGAGAAATAATTCCAGATTAAATGATCTAAGAGATATGACAAAAAAAAAAATACAATGTATGATCCTGGTTTGAGGTAATGTTTAAAAAAAATGTACTCTAATTAGATGTTCTTTAAATTTCCTTTATATATAAGAAATTATAATTTTTAGTGTGATAATGACTTAAAAATAGTTTCTATGTTAAAGATACACACTGAAATATACATGGATATTTACAAATGAAATGATAAGAATGAGATTGACTTTAAAATAACCTAGTGAGGGGTTAGGGGCATCTATGATTAAATGGGTCATCTATAATTGTTGGAGCTGGGTGATAAGTCTTAAGTTTCATTATTCTACTCTCTATTCCTGTATATAACAAAAAGTTTTAAACAGTCAATCCTATATAAAAATACATAATAGAGAAATCTCATTCCCATTCTTGATATTTCCATATTTCTTATCAACTCACCCCCTTATAGGTAACCATTTTTTTTAAAGATTTTATTTATTTATTTGAGAGAGAGAGAACACAAGCAGAGAGAGTGACAGAGGGAGAGGGATAAGCAGGCTCATGGGGCTTGATCCCAGGACTCTTAAGATCATGACCTGAGCCAAAGGCAGATACTTAACTGAATGAGATATCCAGGCACCCTGGTAACCATTTTGTTACGAGTTTATTATTTATTTTTCTGGTTTCCTCACAAAAATACAATGATGGGAGCCTGGGTGGCTCAGTGGGTTAAGCCGCTGCCTTCGGCTCAGGTCATGATCTCGGGATCCTGGGATCGAGTCCCGCATCGGGCTCTCTGCTCAGCGGGGAGTCTGCTTCCCTCTCTCTCTCTGCCTGCATCTCTGCCTACTTGTGATCTGTCAAATAAATAAATAAATAAAAATCTAAAAAAAAAAAAATACAATGAAACACATTATATATAGGTCTTCCTGTTTTTCCACTCTTTCTACAAAAAGTAACATACAATACACAGTCCTCTATACTTTGTGCCTCCTTTTCCCCCACTGCCCTCCCTTTTCCCCCACTGCCATCTTTGTATCTCTGTACTGGTATATGGGGTTTTATTTGTGTGTGTGTCTATGTGTGTTTCATTGTTTACTCAACGAATCCCTTATTATTGGACCATTGAGTTATTTCCAGTTTTGTATTTCCAAAAATGCTACAAAAAATAACCTTGCATATTTTGCCATTTTGTATCTTTGTAGGTTTACCTGTAAAATAGATTACCAGAAGGGAAACTGTTTGTTCACCTGCTTGGTACAATTTACCAGATTCTTCTTCCTCTCATGATTGATATATGAGAGTGTCTATTTCCCCATAGCCTTGCCAACTGAGTTATCAAACTTTTGGTCTTTTGTTCATCTGAAAGTGATAAATTGTATCTCAGTACCGTTTTCACTTGCATTTTTCTTGTTATGGACAATATAAACTGCTATTTCTGCTACTTTCCATGTCAGATGATAAGGAATTGTTACTGATTTATGTTTCCAGTGTTTCCAAGCTGTCAACTTATACACCTTAGACTCAGTTTTCTCCTTATGCATCTAGGAACTTACTTTTTCAAAACTTGCTTATTCTTCCAGTGGCCTTAATATTCCCACCACTGTTTTCTTTCTTTCTAAGTTCAAATATTCATCTTTTCCTTATTTTTTGGTTAGTTATTTCATACAAACAATATGATATAAAGGGGAGAACATGAAAAGTAACTCTCCTTCATATGCTGAATCTGATCATCCACCTCCAAAATGAACCACCATTCCTAGTTCCTTATGTATTCTTTCAGTCACATTCTGTACATAAGGAACCATATATTTACCTATTCAATTTTAGAGATACATTCAAATGGCAAAACACTATTCAGTTAAGGTAACAGTAGCTGCTTCAATAATTAAACCCTGAAATCTCGGTGGTTTAACAAAACGAAAGGTTTGTTTACTTACATCTAACAGTCCTGTGTTCACTGAGTAGCCTTCCATGTGTGCCTCAAGAACCCAAGTTCTGCCACAGTCCAGGGTTTCAAAGTCTTCACTTCAGAAGCAAATGAGGAAAAATAAGACAGAAGACATAACTGCTTTTTAACCTTGCCCAGAAGTCAGATCACTCTGCACATACTCCAGTGGAAATAACAGTCACGTGGTCCTTTTAGATGCAAGGGAGGTTTGGCACTTACTCATTTATTCTTATGGAAGGATAGCATAAGTCTTTAGAGACAGTAACCTGTCTCTTGAGCATATTTGTCACATTATTTTACTCCATGGTGTGTGTGTTTCATTTATCTTAGAAATGTTTCCAATAACTGATACAAGGCTGATCCATTTAAAAACCTTTTTAACAGCTGCATAGTACAGGCACTTCTCAGCCTCACATCTTTCACTTAAGCAGCATGACTACAACAAATACAGTATTTCTGCTACGACAGTTCTGTGTGAAAACACTCGAGTCTCTGCAAAATTAGGCTGCTGAGAAATATGTTGGAGAATTATCCTTAAGAAAGAGAGCTTGCAGACTTGAAGACTAAGTTAGCTCCCTCTCTCCGAGTCCTTTTGGCTTTTGTTACCCCTTATAGTTTATAGTACATTTCATCCCATCTTATAGCCTACAGAGTGGATATCATCCTTCTCTTCTGCCTTCCTGTCCCTTCTACACCATACATCCCACCTTCTTGCTTGTAGCAGGGGGCTTAGCAGAGCCTGAGGACTTTGTCCTAAGCCACTCTGCCCTTGTACACAACAGGCCAGAAGGGTGGAGAGATCAAGAACAAAAAGTAAAAGCTGTCAACCAAAGACTGATGGGTTTCAGTGTGAATCTACCCTGTATTTAAGTTGGATAACTCAAGCATCTATATTTCACTGTTATGCAGAGTTTATACATAGTACTCCTAACTTGATTTTTCATTCTTTATTGAGTAGTGACCTGAACTTTTATTGCACTACCCTCTAGCAGAGTTTCTTGGGATCACCTCCAAAATAAAGTACTCAGATTCTTATTTGAGGGTCTTCTCTGGGGAAACCAACTAAGACATTCCTCTTCCCAGTTTCCAGCTTGTAGGTCCCTCAATAGTCAGGGTGGTTGGAGGCTGCCAGGCAATGTTCAAGCTGCAGTCATTAACAATGGGGTAGGTAGCACAAAGAAGCTCTTGAAGCCACCATTACCTGGTGCAAAGCGCATTAACATGTGAGGGAAAATTACATTGAAATCACCATGACCTCTGTGTTATAATGATAATACTTCTTTACTTACAAATTATACACAGAATTATATCAGAGTTTCTTTAAATAGTCCTCTCCTGGTGGGGATTTAACTTATTTTCACTCTTGGTATTTACAGACAACAATGCCAGTACTCCTCTTGTACACATAACATTTCGTGTGTGGGTAGGTGTGTCTTTGGGATACATTTCTAAAAGTAGAATTGCTGGATCAGAAAGCACATTTACGGCAACTTTGAGAAGTACTAACAATTTGCTTTCTTGAGGTTTTATCAACTTTGACTCCAATTTATGAGAATTCTTTTCCTCCTCACTTACTGACAACACTATCAGTATTTTTACCTTTGCCTATCTAATGAGCGAAAAATGGTATCTCAGTGTAGTTTTAACTCAAACTTCCCTTTTAAGAAAAACAGCATCTGTTCAGGATTTTGGGAGTCAATGTATTTCCTTTCTCATCACCTATTTATATTCTTCAGCTTGTTGGTATTTCTCTTAATTGATTTGTAAGAGCTCTTTATGTATTAACATTATCTTTTATCTGTAATATAGAATTATAAATACTTTTCCACAGTTTAGAGTTGGTCTTTTTACTCTGTTTATGTGTTTTTTTTTTTGTTGTTGTTGTTCTTTTTTTTTTTTTTTTTTAAAGGGCAAAGACAGAAGGGGACAGGCAGAGAATGTTAAGCAGGCTCCATGCCCAGCACAGAGCCCAGTGCCTGGCTCCATCTCACAACCCTGAGATCATGGTCTGAGCCAAAATCAAGAGACAGACTCTTAACCAACTGAGCCACCCAGGCACCCCTTATGGTGTCATGGAATTTTTTCTTTTCTTTTTTATTTAGTCAATAATCTTTTCCATTATGACTTTTGAGGTCTGTGTCCTTGTTTCTGTAATTTTTTTTTTAAAGATTTTATTTATTTATTTGACAGAGAGAGATCACAAGCAGGCAGAGAGGCAGGCAGAGAGAGAAGAGGAAGCAGGTTCTCTGCTGAGCAGAGAGCCCGATGCGGGGCTCAATCCCAGGACACTGAGATCATGACCCGAGCCGAAGGGCAGCGGATTAACCCGCTGAGCCACCCAGGCGCCCCCTTGTTTCTGTAATTTAAAAAGAAAAAAATTCCAGAGTTTTTTCTAGTACTTTTATGTTTTCATTTTTTCATGATTAAATCTTTGCTCTATAAGGTGTGAGATATGAGGAAGAATCCAATATTTCATATGTATACAAAGGGCTAACCAGCTGTCACAACATCATTTATTATAGAATAATCCACTTTTCTCAAATTAATTCAAAACAACGCCTTTATTATATGCTAAATTTCCAGAAGTATTTGAGACTATTTCTATACTTTCCATTTAATCAATTGCTCTGCTTGTCTATTCATGTGTTCTTACCCCACTATTTAAATCAAGTTAGATTTATACTATCTTTAACGTCTGAGCAGGATTGTCTCTCCTCATCATGCTACTTTTGAAGAATTTTCTGGATTATTACTTGTTTGTTTTCTCATATAAACTATAGAGAATAGAAGCAGCTTGGCTAATTCCAAAAATTACCTAAAAAATATCTGTATGTATCTCTTACTGTCTCTTCTTTATCCTCTTTCTGTTCATAATAAGATTTCTTTTTTTTAAAGATTTTTTTATTTGAGAGAGAGCACGCGGACCAACGTGGGATGGGGGAGAGGGAAAAGCGGACTCCCCACTGAACAGGAAGCCTGGTGCAGGACTCGATCCTAGGACCCTGGGATCATGACCTGAACCAAAGACAGACACTTAACTGATAGAGTCACCCAGGTGCCCCATAATAAGACTTCTATTTTCCTCTTCTTAACACTAAGACTTTAAACTTTTTATTTATTTATTTAAAAAGTTATTTTGAGAGAGAGCGAGAGAGCATGGGAACACAGAGGGGCAGAGAGAGAGTGTGTCCTAAGTATACTCCCTGCTGAGTGTAGAGCCTAATCTCAGGACCCTGAGATCATAACCTGAGCCAAAAGGAAGAGTTGGACACTTAACCACGCAGGCACCCCTAAAACTCTAATCTTTTATTTAAAGATTGTATTTACTAATCAGAGAGAGAGAGAGAGAGACAGAAAAGCACGGGGAGTGGCTGGGAGAGGGAGAAGCAGGCTCCTCACTGAGCAAGAGGCTGGATGCAGGAATTGATCCCAGGACCCTGGGATCACGACCTGAGCTGAAGGCAGGCACCTAACAGACTGAGCCACCCAGGCACCCGAAAACTTTAGTCTTTTAAAAGCTTGATATCACTATCATTAAACAGAATAGTAATCAAGACTCTCTTAATGCTATATCCAGTAGCCTCTGTCTCTTTGAAGTTTCAGTTATTGTAATAACCATTTACTCTTTCTTGAAATTCTCTCCTTTGTTTCTATATCTGCTTCATTTAGATACTTAGCATCCCTCTCTCACTACTTTTCTCTATCTCTCTCATAGCAGAAGAGTCACCAAAAAACATCTGTGTTTCTATTTCCCTTGATATACTATTTCTCTTAAAGATATATAAAGATATATACATGTATAGTCAATTCTTATCTAGCTCTCTCTAAGGCCAATTACCACTAAAATTCTGTCTCTAGTTCTGAGCACCTAAAAAGTACATGCCATATGGTAGATATGAAATAAATACTTAATAAATGAACAAAAGAGCAACAATGCTAAATTTCCAAATTCTGGTTAAAAATTTCAGCTGAGAAGCCCTTTAATTATCAACATATCAACATATAAAATGCTTGTATATGTAGAAGAAATAGTTGCCCTGAATCCTACATTGGTCAAACCATACCAGGAACACTAATTTATTCTGGGCACAATATTTTTCAGGAGAGGCAGTTACCAATTAAAGTGAATCCAAGGAAGGGAACTAGTACAAGACTTACATTATAAGAGGACCATGTTGAAGTTAGGATGCTTAGTCATCAGAAGAGATGATAAAAGACATAAAGGTCTTAAAATATGTGAAGAGCCTTGAGGGCTGGTAAGAGGGAAGAGGATATGGCACCATTTAGTTACTTCACAGAAGAACTAATGACAAAGTTATAGAAAAACAAAGTTCAAGAAGAATTTTTTAAAATTAGAGTTGTACCAACAAAAAAATAATAGGCAGATTCTAAAAAGTAGTGGGTTCCCTCCCACTAATCTCTCTCAATTTCAATTTTCTGATCTATAAAATATGGATAATCACTATATACCTACATTAAAGTTATAGTGAGTATTAAAAAGGATAAACTATATTACCACTCCATATAGTTCTTGGTTCAAGACAGACATTCAAATAATATTAGCTCTTTTAAAACTAGATCATCATTTTTATGAATTAGTTAATTTCACCATTGAGACAGAAGCAGATTATTCCCAATTAAGATTTTGTTTGTGGTCTAAAATAGAACTTATCGGATTTTATTCTGAAGTGTCCATATTATTGCTTGTTCTTATAGGCTCCACACCTCAGTCCTTTTTAGTTTCTTGTTTCCTCATTCTCCAAACCCAGTCATTCATCAAGTCTTTTCCATTCCAATCAATCGCCCTGGTTCTTCTTTCATATTCTTTTAAACCCTCCTTTCTTTTCCTGTGTCATTACTACAATTCAGGCTGTTGACTATCTGAACCTGACCTGTAGCAACCCTCTCACTAAGACTTCTGGTCTGTGATCCATCTAACCATTTTGTCACATCAAACTTTTCTAACATATCCTTTCCCTTCTCAAAATCTGATGACTTCCAATGTTGACTTAAAGCATAAAAAATTTTGCATAATGAAAAACCTTCTATAATCCCTAATTCATTAGTATTATTTTCATTATTCTCCCATTAATCCTTTTCTTCATTTAAATGAACTGTGCTTTGGTATATACACACCAAATCTGATACTACTAAATAATCCCTTTTTCTGTGTATACCTGTATTTCGAGATCTAGCTCAAGTAGCATCTCCTCCACAGGCTTTGACCATTAAAGAAGGAAGAAATCCCAACCCACTCTGAGGATATGTGATACTGTCAAGATCACTCCCTCAGAATTTTCATCTGTGTTTGGCAGTTATGTAAATGTCCTATGATAATTTTGCATTTTAAGATCCTATAGCAGTGTTGTTGGGGCACCTGGGTGGCTCAGGGGGTTAAAGCCTCTGTCTTCGGCTCAGGTCATGATCCCAAAGTCCTGGGATGGAGCCCAGGGTCCCAGGATAGAGCCCCGCATCAGGCTCTCTGCTCAGCAGGGAGCCTGCTTCCCTGTCTCTCTCTCTGCCTGCCTCTCTGCCTACTTGTGATCTCTGTCAAATAAATAAATACAATCTTTTTTTTTTTTTAAAAAGACCCTATAGCAGTGTTACAGAATTTATAAAAGTTGAAAGTTGTATAGGACTTTCTACAATGATAGAAATGTTCTATATCTGTGCTGTCCAATAGAATGGCCGCTAGTCCCATGTGACTACTGAGCATCTAAAATGTGGGTAATGGCTATATTAAAAAGTGTGGTCCTGGAGGGCAATAAATTTGTTTCCTGGTCTTAGAAGATTTACTGAGAGGGGCGCCTGGGTGGCTCAGTGGGTTAAGCCGCTGCCTTTGGCTCAGGTCATGATCCCAGGTCCTGGGTTCGAGCCCCGCATCGGGCTTTCTGCTCAGCAGGGAGCCTGCTTCCTCCTCTCTCTCTGCCTGCCTCTCTGCCTACTTGTGATTTCTCTCTGTCAAATAAATAAATAAAATCTTTAAAAAAAAAGAAGATTTACTGAGAAATAACTATGCTTCAGGCCCCATTTAAACAATTTATATGTATTATTTCATTTATACTTTTCTATTATTATCATTCTGTTTTTCAGATAAGTAAATTGAGTCCCGGAAAGGGTAAGTAACTTGCTTAAAGCCCTAATTCTTTGGGATTAAGAAATAATGAGGCTTATCCACAGAATACTGAAGTTAGAATATTAGAAAATATGGGAAGGAGCTTAGTAAACCATACTTTACCTTCTTTTGGTCTCCCTTATGATACCTAGCATATCACTTTGTACATAGTAAATATATCTCAATCAGTTGAAAATTTTACATGGTTTACATGTAATCTGTCCTTGTACATAATGTGTTTCTAAAAATTGGAATCTACATTAAATATGCAAAAATGGTACCGTAAAAGCAAACTGTGATAATATACACACAATGGAGTATTACCCAAGAATAAAAATGAAGTACTGATGCATGTTACAATACAGCTGACCAATAAACATTATGCTTTGTGAAAGAAGCCAGTCACAAAAGACTGCATATCATATGATTCCTTTTATATGAAACATCTAGAATAGATAAATCCATAGAGACAAAAAGTATATTAGGGCTAAGAGGCCTGGGAGAGTCAGGGGGAAATGGGGAGTGTTTTTTTTTTTTTTTCTGGGGCAATACAAACATCCTAAGATTGATTGTGGTGATAATTGCATAACTGATTATAATCAAAACCACTGAATTATATATGGAAAATGGGAGAATTTCATGGTATAAGAATGATATCTCAATAATTCTGTTTAAAAGAGTGGAACCATTGTTTTGTGTTTATAAAAGGGGTTTATTCCTAAGAGCTAAATACAGGCTATGAAATATCTAGACTATAGCTTTGCTTTTTAGTATAATCTTTGACAGATACTTCTAATACATTTAAGAGTAAAGTGAAATAAAAATGTGGTTTTCAAAATTGTTTTTTCAGGAATGGACAAAAGAAATCTTTTTTAGAAACTCAATAAAACAAAAATAATCTGGAGCTGCCCTGATTGAAGCCGAGTGGAGATTCAGACCTCTTCCACTCAGACTCCTGAACTTTCTTCAATATTGGCATCTAAGGAACCTCTACAGGGTTTGGGAAAGAAGAATTTGAAAGTTGCAGCAAAAGTAACACAAATAATTGAATAAATACTCAATGAAGTAAAAACTCTGCAAGTTGAAGTATTGCTGCCCAGCAGGGTACCACCATGTCATTAATAGCTCAGAATTGTCTTATGTTTGTAATACACAAACGTAAGAATTCTATTTAGTAAATTTGAGTTCTGCTTCTGAGATTAGATTTAGGGCATGTTGTTTAAAAGTGTGACTTGGTCTAAAGTCAAGATTTACCTCTAATTTATGTTTGTTTTTTCTTACCTACTTGGATTTTGAATTTTGTTTGTAACAAAAAGAAAAAAATATGTAAACATCCCCAAACTAAAAAACAGATGTCCTACTTCTGTGACAGCAGGAAGGCTGCATTCCTAGAGCAATACTACTTACTCAGTCAGTAAGAAAAAAAGGGCAGTTTTTAACTCCATGTACTTATGTAATTATGTAACTCACTTCTTCTTGGATGGCTTGTTAACACCTAAAATTTATTATTATTTAATTATATATGACATATTATACTTAATTATACCAAAATCAGAACTGATAATTTATTTCCCTCAAATTAAATATATCTTAAATACATTTAAAGGTGAAGAGGAATGAAACTGTGGTTTTTCCAAGTTGTGTTTTCAGGGGTGGACAAATAAGTCATTTTGGCAAGAAAATAAAGCAGAGAAATCTTCTCAATGTCCACAATTTCTACTGAATTCTAAATCACCAGATTGCTATCTTTAAAAACAAATCATAGACTCTCTACATTTATAGTTCCTGTACAAGACATGATCCTTTCCTCCTCAGAAATGTCTTTGGGATCTCTTCCTTTCTTTTTCCAAAGCTACCAAATTTCTCTTGAATCAAGCCTGCTTCTCCCATCTTTTCTAGTTACTGCTATTAGAAGAGTTCTCAAGTGCTATTTCTATTGTTATTTTCTTACCCAAAAACTTAAAATTGTTCTCTATAAATCAAATTCTTCTCAATCTCTGTGACAGTTAATTTTATATGTCAACTTGACTGGGCCATGGGTACCCAAATTATGTGGTCAAACATTCTCTCAGTGTTTCTATGAGGCAGTTTTGGATGAGATTAATATTTAATCAGTAAACTGAATAAAGCAAATTGGACTCCAAAATGTGGGTGACCTTATCTAACTAGTTGCAGGTCTGAAGGGAACAGAATCTGACTCTCCCCCAGTAAGAGAATTCTGCCTGCTGGCCCTCAAACTGTAATATCAGGTCTTCCTGATTAAAAACCTTTGAATTAGAACAACAGCTCTGCAGATTTTAGACTTGCCAGGCTTCATAATCACAAGGAACACAGATAAATCAATGTAAATCTTTCAATCAATCAATCAATCAATTATCTATCTAACATGATTCTATCCTATTGGTTCTGTTTCTCTGGAGAACCCTAATACACTATTAAAATTCTGTAGTCTCATTTCACCAGCTCATTTCTTATTCGACATCAACAGACTCTCCACTCCACTGAATCAAATCTATTTGTCATTTTCTACATAATTTGTACAATTCCATCTAAATGCTTTTATTAAGTAACTGACATATCTCTGCACCACCTATATTTGCTTTTCACATATTTCTCTCCAGCTAGGCTATTAAGCACTTGAGAATAGGAGCCTCTACAGGGTGGGGAGTTTTGGGGGGTAGGGAGGGAAAAAAAGAAGCAAGATAGGATCGGGAGGGAGACAATCCATAAGAGACTCTTAATCTCATGAAACAAACTGAGGATTGCTGGGGGATGGGGGTTAGGGATAGGGTGGCTTGGTTATAGACATTGGGGAGGGTATGTGCTATGGTGAGTGCTGTGAATTGTGTAAACCTGATGATTCACAGACCTGTGCCCTTGGGGCAAATAATACATTATATGTTAATAAAAAAAAAGAATAGAAGCCTCTATTTTCTTTACTTTTTTTCTACAGAAATATTAACAAGGACTAATCATATGAAGTGCAGTGTGTATACATATACATACACATATATATACCTTAAAACATAAATATATCTATATATAAAATTTATCTCTTCAAGTTTGGCACAAAATTTAATTTGCTTTTGGCTTAGAAAAATCACACTTCGGGTTAAAACTGATGGTCATTTATAAGTATTCTTCTTCCATATTCATTTCACTCTGTTGTAACACAGAACAAAGTTATAGGAAAATTTTAGCCTAGATAATTTTAGACTACAATGACGGAATGTTTAATGTGGGATGAAACTGCATACTTTACTCTGTATTTTCAAACTCAGTTTATATTGCTTTGCTAAAAGTAAATAGTACCTCCAGGACACCATCTGGTAAAAATCTCTGCGGATTAACCCAGCAAAGGAATGTGAATGAATTTTTATATATTGAATAGTTGTTGGTTGCAAAACTGCAGTAAAAATATGTTTTTCAATGCACTAGTGTAAGTGAGACTTTAGCTACTTCATCTGATTTGATCCAAAAGGCTTGGAATATTTAAGGCCGTATCTCATCAACAGGGGAGAGAAGGGGTGTTTTCTTTTCTAGCATTCCTAGGACTTGGAAGAAAACAAATCCAGGAAATTGAAGTCCATAAGCTAGAAAATATAAATTGGGTCTTTTAGAAATCATTCATTAAAAACTAACATGCAGTTCCTTAATAATAAGATATTTCCGAAAAGTCTGAGACTGTCTACAACAATTAGATGAGACCCAACAATGTTATTGTGTGCATTTCTGCCAATGCCAAATGGTCAATTTAGTTTTTTACCTTTTTTTTTTTTTTTTTTAATAATGTGATGTCCAAATCTTGATCTAGTACAATGACTAGAGCAATGGAACTTCCCCTCACTCCTCTAGGGAATCCATTCCAGAGACTAATAGATTTCACTGTCAGGAAAACATTTCCAGATTCAGTCTTAAATTTCCGTTACTTAATTTCATCCCATTACTTGACTATAAACCACTTATTGTACCCTTAAAAAGACTTGGCTTCCATGAGTTTACATCTTTCAAATATTTGTGAATGTTATCATAACTGGACTCAAAGATGGACAAATATATATGTTTATTATTTTAATATTTTTCTTCAAGTTAAAGTCTAAAGTCTATTATGAATTTAATTTCTAGTTTGGGTGCTATTCAATTTACTTGAGGTATTTACACCTTAAACTGGTATTCATGTTATGATCTCAGCAGCACCATTTAAGTGACTTTTATCTTCGAGCCATATGACATAAAGCTTTTGCATATACAGACTAAAATCTCATTGACTGATTTTACTCTCATATTGCATTACAAGATCATATATAATATGCTACCACTATCATCTCAAAGTCTCTTGGTATTACTGCTTTCCAAGTACTATATATCCTGCCAATTGAATGGTTGTGTTTCTGATTATTTTTCCCCAGATGTATTAGCTACATTTTTCCAGGTTGAATCACATTTCATTTCCTGCCCATATTTCTAACTACTTTAGGTCCCTTTTATCTGCCCTCACTAGTTTTGTCAACACTATTCAATTTAGTATCATCTGTAAATTTAATTAACATGATGTGTATCCTCTCTTATAAATCATTAATGAAGTTTTTCTATAATGACTTATTTTTAAAAATTCTGATGCTGCTTCATGTCTATAGTCTTGCTATAGTCTTAAGACTGTCCCACTTTTTGCCACTTGATATTTATTTCATTATTTTAGGACTGGCTGATGGTAGACTAACAACAGAATCATACCCAGGGTCACTGCTTTTTTTTAATATTAATGTTAAATTACCATTTTGGTCATTTTTCTAAAGATTAACAATGCTTTTGCAGCCACTTTTCTACCCTTCCGTAGTTGCTACATTTCCTAAATGTGGTCTAACACCATGGAAGCCTCATTATGATGTTCTCATGTCCACAATGTAAAATTATCAAAGATCTCTTATTCCAAATTCTGTTGTGCAAGGGGTTTTAAATTTTAGATACTAATTATCATGGCAATATTCTATTAAATTATAAAAATTAATTTAGAATGTTTCTATTTTAAGTATTTTGGAATTGCTAACTTGAGCCAGTTCATGGTTCATATGAACTGAGCAACACTATTTTGTTCCTCCTTTACATTTATAACTGATTTCTTTTTAATTTATTGGTTATTTAAAATGATTTTGTTGTATTAAAACCTATTTTTAATTATATTTTTAGGAGGAAATATATCAGACTTTGTGTTTTAAATACATAATATTAGAAACAACATGTACAACATACCCACTACCCAGATTAAAAAAAGCTACTACCGGGAATACTAACAGTTATTTGTATACAGTTTTTTTCCTTCTCCCTTAGGGTAACTACTTCTGTGAATTTTATGAAAAGGTTTTATCTTTTTTGTTTATACAATTATATATGTATCCTTATAGCTAAAAGATATTTTTCTTCAAAAACTGAACACCGCAGGCATTTTAGTTATAAATTTTCGTCTTATATTAATTCATTCTTTTTTTTCCCGCCTAAGTATGTCACTTCTCCCACATGGATATCTTATCATACATCTTCAAAAATCTTGGAAGAAAGCCTACATTTCTTTCCTTCTTTTTCTCCTTAACCTAAATCCCTAGTGTTAGCTTTGCACACAACTTTCTTTTCCTTCTTTTTTAATCCATCCCCCTTAACTTACTTATTTTTGGACAGGTGTGTGTTTGTGTGTGATGCCTCTTTTTCATTGTAGGCGGTATCCACATTCTTATATTACTTTTATGGCCTATTAGGGCATATAGGTCTGATTTTAACACTTGAGCTAATAAGAGTATCCCTCAACCTGTTGTTTCAGCCAAGTCTATATTTCAATATATTTAAGGGATTAGAAAATTCATGTGGATACTAGCGTAAGAACTGTGTTTATTCCCTAACAAATTTAAACTTCCACTCTTTTTTAGTTATCAAAATTTTCTTTCCATCCATATTGTTCCATCTTAATTTATACTTCTCAACTCTATATCTATGTAATAACTTTAACATATTTCTATCTTTTAAACCAAAATTTAACTCAATCATCCTTAATTGTATTAGTATGACATAGTAAAAAGTTGATGATCTAGGGTTTTGTCATACTTGTTAATTATTCTTGTTAGTGCTTAAAACTGATGTGCTCAATTATTTAGAAAATGATTTGTATTGTAAACATTTGGTTTACAACAGAAAAAAATTGGAAACTAATAATTATGATTCTAGCTAAATGAAATATAAGTGTAATCTTACAGTGAAATACTTGGAACTGAATTAAAATTTGTGATTACCAATTTTACTCCCTGTGAGAGCCTCTTTGCCCAATAATACCTGGGTTATAGAATCAACCACCTTGGGAGGTCCACACAGTTGAGTAACAAATACAAGTTTACAAAAACCAAGCTATCACAATTTCATCTCACAGAGGGATTGTCCCATAAGAGGGATAATTCTGTGGTACCATTAGCTACCCATGGGATCAAGCTAAGGCTAGACTTCCTTTGAAACCATACTTTGCCTATGTTCTTCCTCTGCCATTTTCTGCTTTCCTCCCATTCTTTTGAAAAGTACTCTCTTAATAAATCACTCACTAATCTCTTTCTTAAGCTCTACTTTCTTGAGGTGCTTCTCTTCTCATCTAAGAGAACTGATGACAGAAGTGGTCCCAGAAAGTACCTCTGAGGGGAAGATTCTAGAGTTGATTCACTCACCATTGGCAGGCTATTAATAAGGACAAAATTAGTAGTCAGTGATTTCTAGTATACTGTAGTAGTGTAACTGCTAAGACTTCCACCTGGGTGAACTGAGATGGAATTCATGCAGAAAATAAATGACTGGCTGGCTTGTACAGTATCTTCAGATATTGTACAATATCAGATGAGATTTCAGGGATGGAGCCATCGAGACACAGAAGATAACTGAAGTTAAGGGTCTCAAGAAACTACGTGATTATGTTATCAGAGAAGGCATCTCCAATGAATATATTGATGGCATCTAAAATAAGAAAATAATATGAAATTAGGGGGAAAAGGCCATCAGCCTGGTATAAACCATTAGTTAACATAGAAAACTAACTTAGAGACTGGTAGATAACAACAAGGAAGCAAGATAGAATGTTCAAAGATAACTGTGTTACAGGATTATTTTCAGCAGAAGTCAGAAGAGTGATGGGTTATAAGTAGTAAAAAGGAACCTGAACAATACTGAACAACCAATATTCCAGAAATGTGGATGTATAATGAAGAAGACAAAGTAGTTTTCACTCAGGAGGGTTCTAGGGGTAATCAAATTCTTAGGGTAGCTCCAAACGTGAAACCAGTGCAAGAATAACTCTATGAAAAGGCTGTAGACCTAAGGTAATTTTTTCTTATAGGACAAGTTCTACAGGGTACAATGGAAAGGTTGTGGAGGAGCAAAAGCATTGAAAGATCATGAGACCAAGCACAGAGCATTAGTTATATGAAAGTTTAAGATAAAAGAAAGGACTATGATAGGGGTTAGTATTGGGGTTCATGACCATGGATGACAAAAATATAGAAAATGATGGAATTAAGGAATGTTTGGGAAAATAAAAATGCCTGGTATTACAGAAGGTAGTTCAGATTTAATATCCCATTACAATTCTTTGTGGTGGATAAAAAAAAGCAAGACTGAAAAGCTAAATATTTTTCTCAAGGATGTACAGATATTAAAGGTAGGAGTAATGATTTTTACTTAATTCTGCCTCGATCTACACTCTGTACTTTTATTATTAGACCCAACAGATGTTTATGCTTCCTTAAGCAAATTTAGTAGGAATTGTTTAGGTTGAGTCCTCAAGTTAATTGAGGAGAATCTGATTAGCAGACAAGAATATCCACATGGATTGTGTTGGCTCCCCCAACAAAGGAATGTAAGTCCTGATATACTAGAAAAGAACAGTTCATTTCCTAGACTTTTCTGTCTTGGTAGAAGTAACAACAGGGGTGCCTGGGTGGCTCAGTCATTAAGCGTCTGCCTTGGGCTCAGGTCATTATCCCAGGGTCCTGGGATCTAGTCCCAGATCCCTCTCCTTGCTCGGAGGGGAGTCTGTTCTCCTTCTCCATCTCCCCCTGCTTGTGTTCCTTCTCTCATTGTGTCTCTCTGTCAAATAAATAAAATCTTAAAAAAAAAAATAGCAATAGTACCTAAAGGGTAGAAGAGCTTTCTTAATGGAGCTGGTTGTCATGTAGATTGGGAGCTTGGAACATTAATCCCAGAGAGGTCAAAAGTCATTGGCTCTCAAGAAAGACCCTTAGTCACCTTGTGGCATCAAACTAATATTGAAGCTACAAGAAATATGTGCTTTGACTTTTTAGTTAATTGAAAAACTGAAAAATTAAAATTTCACTTTGTGTGTTATTAAGACTACTTTGTATTCTCTGCTGTTTCATTTGTACATCCATTTGAAGTTGCCAAGGGCTTAGGAAAGCAGATAAAAACCAAATTAATCAGTTTTCCTACATCCAGCATCTTTGTTTTGGGAAAAAATGTAAAACATTTGCTCTGTGATCACTTATTATGTTTTATTTGAAAAATTCCTCTCATATATAAAATTCTTATATTATTTAGCATAGATTATGTACACACACACACACACACACACACAACTTAAAAATGCAGCTAGTCACAGTATCATTTAGAACAAATAATTTCTACCTTCTTTAAGAACAAACTAAGAGTTGAGACAAGTATGCAGGCTTCTTTTTATCTGGTCAATGGCAAAAGGGCAAACCCCAGCACACTGTTTCACCATATTAATTTTTAAAGTCCAATTAAAGGTAACATCTACAACCTTTCTTCTGTTGTGTTTGCCAAATATTTTTAAACATTAAACAAAGTGCTGATTGCAAGAGAAGACCAAAGCTCTTGCTGCTACACTCTGCCAGTGATAAAATCTTTGTCCCCAGGGGACTTGGTAAACATTTAGACATACGAAACAATGTATATTGCATAAAAAGTTCATTATTCCAAGGACTTTTTAATCCAAATATAGCCTGATATTATTATTAGCTCTGATTTCATTGCCTCCTATAAAAGCACAGGCATCAGATTCTGAAATAAGAATTTTAAACAAAAAACCTGAAATAGTTTAAAACTGAAGAAAACTGCTTTAATGAAAATTGTTACATATTCTTAACTATTCATCAATTTGTATATCCTCATAATTTATTTCTAGGAACAAGAGCTTTGTATACTTGGTTCAGGTAGGGTAAGGCTATGGATGGATTCTACTATACCCACATATACATCTTACTATCTACCTTATCAACTCTTACGGGGATGTTAACATTTCTAATTATGATTGTGGATTTGTTTATATCTTTAACTATGTCACTTGGGGCTCTTCTAGTTAGAAGTGACCAAAACTACCTCAAATTAGCTTAGCAAAATGAGGAATTTACTAAAATGATACTGGGGTATCTTACTGAGTCCAAGAAAGAATTGTATAAAATGAAGGACAAAGACACAGTTAGAACTTGTACAGGTTTTTTTTCTCACATCCCATCTTTCATCATGGGCCAGCTTAATCCTCTGTATCACTGTGGTCTGACTTTTCCCACATAAAGTAAAACATAGCTGTGTAGAGCAAGGGAATTTTATGTTTCACAGCTTCAATCTTAGTCTTTCAGTCTCAAACCTGAAATTCTTAGGGAAGATTCTCACTGGTCCAACTAACGAGCCATGTGCCTATTCTTGGGTATATTAAGTCTGCTGAGGTATGTGAGACCTATGTCCAGGTTGGGAAAATAGTTAAATATCCCTAATGTGCCCATCTGGGACCAAGAGATGTGTTGAACATTAGAATGGAAAGAGAAAGTTCCAGAAAAGATATACTAGACACACTACACCATAGATATTCCCTACCCTGAAAAATTAAATTCTCTTCTATAAGTTCATATATTAAAATTTACCAATGTCACTATACATTTTTTTTCTATTGAACTAAAAACAGTAACTATATGAAAGATAGAACTGATCTAATTTTGTTTGGCAATTCTACAGCTTACACTTCTGTAGGCAAGCCTGTAACTTTGAGGTTTATTTATTTATAACTTGTCTTGTTCCAGAAAGAATACAAGACAGCTTGGAAAATAAATACATTAAATAATACCAGAACATAAATTAAATGTGAAACAAAAGAAGGAAAAACAGGGTGGAGACAGAATGAAATAATAAATAATGTATTCTATAATGCAGGCATACACATTCCCTATAGGTAGGCTACAAAGTTATCTAGTAATTTTTCTAATCACTGGCTAAGTTTTCTAATAACTTTGTCAGTTGCATAATTTATAATGTATATTAGAAAGTAGACTAATTGCTTAGGAAGCATATAATACACACATAGAAATGTATACATGACTAGAAAATACCTTCTGGTAAAAAATCCTTACTTAGCCTGAATTATATTCTCGATGTCACACTTCATTCATTAGAGACAAAGAGATAAAAAAGTAACAATGCTAGCAAGGGGACAAAGTAGCAGAGTTCCTTCTTTAGAAGTGTTCTGTGATACAAATTTGAGCAAAAGCTTGAACAAACAGATGGTGCCAACTTTGAGATTATCTGAGAGAACATTCAGGCAGAGGAAACAGTAAGCATAAAGTTCAGAATATGGAGCATACTTGGCATGTTCAAGGAAAAGCAAGGAGGCCAGTGTGTCCAGAGCAGAATCAGGGAGGGGCAAAGTGGAAGGCAATGAGAGGCAGACCATATTATGTGGGGCACTGTATGCCATGGTGAAGACTGGATGCTGTTCTAAGTGTAAAGGTAAATGATTAGCAGGTTTTGAGCAAAGAAGTGTTATGATATGGTTCTAAGAAGATGACTCTAGCTGTTGTGGAGAGAACAGACTTTGAGGATACAATAATAGTAAATATGTCCCCAACTGATAACAAAGCTTCAAAGTTCATATCCAAATACTGACAGAAATAAAGGAAGATATAAACAAATCCACAATCATAATTAGAAATGTTAACATCCCCTTAAGAGTTGATAAGAAAATAAACAAAAAAAGTAGAGAATTGAAGAACTAGAACACATGATTCCAAAATTTGTATGGAACTACAAAAGACCCCATATAGCCAAACCAATCTTGAAAAAGAAAAAAATTGCGGGTATCACAGTTCCAGATTCAAGTTTTATTACAGAAGTGTAGCAATCAAGACAGTATGGTACTGGTACAAAATAGACACATATATCAATGGAACAGAACAGAAAACCCAGAAATAAGCTCATAACCATTATTAATCTTCAACAAAGTAGGCAAGAATATGCAGTGGGAAAAAGACAGTCTCTTCAACAAATGGTGTTGGGAAAACTGGATAGCATCATGCAAATGAATGAAACTGGACAACTTTCTTTCACCATACACAGAAATAAGCTCTAAATGAATTAAAGACCTAAATGTGAGACCAGAAGCCATAAAAATTCCAGAAGAGAGCACAGGGATTAACTTCTCTGACATTGACTATAACAACTTTTTTTTAGATATGTCTTCTAAGGCAAGAAAACAAGTGAAAAAATAAACTGTTGGGACTACATCACAGTGAAGGAAACAATCAACAAAACTAAAAGGCAACCTATAGAATGGGAGAAGATTTTTGCATATGACATTTCTGAAAAAGGGTTAGCATCCAATATACATAAAGAAGTTATAAAACACAATACTCAAAAAACAATCTAATTAAGAAATGGCAGAAAACATTAACAGACATTTCTTCAAAGACATTCAGATGGCCAACCGACACATGAAAAGATACTCAACATCAATCATCATTATCAGGAAAATACAAATCAAAACTACAATGATAAAAAACAAAACAAATAAAAACTATAAAATGAGTTACCATCTCACATCTGTCAGAATGGCTAAAATCAAAAACACAAGAAATAACAAGTGTTTGGTGAGGATGTGGAGAAAAAAGAACCCTTGGACAGTACTGGTGAGACTGCAAACTGGTGCAGCCACTGTGGACAACAGTATGGAGTTTTCTCAAAAAGTTAAAAATAGAACTACCCTATGCAATCCAGTAACTGCACTGCTAGGTATTTTCCCCAAAAATGCAAGAACACTAATTCAAAGGGATACACACACCCTTATTTTACAGTAGCATTATTTACAACAGCCATATTATGGAAGCAACCCAAGTGCCCACTGACAGATGAATGGATAAAGAAGATGTGGAACATTACTCAACCATAAAAAAGAATGAAATCTTGCCATTTGCAATGACATGGATGGAGCTAGAGTATAATGTTGAGTGAAATTAAGTCGGTGAAAGAAAAATACCACATGATTTCACTCATGTGGAATTTAAGAAACAAAACAAATAAACAAAGAAAAAGAAGAGACAAATAAAAAAACAGATTAACTATAGAGAATAAATCAATGATTACCAGAATGAAGGTGAGTGGGAGAATGGGTGAAATAGGTGATGGAGATTAGGGAGGGCATTTGTCATGAATAGCACTGGGTAATGCATGGAATTGTTAAGTCACTATATCATACACCTGAAACTAATATAACCCTGTGTGTTAACTATACTGGAATTAAGATTTTAAGAAAAGTAGAGAATAGAAAACTTGAACAATCAACTTGACCAAGTCAATAGTTATAGAAGAGAGAAACCATATATTCTTCTCAAGTTCAGAAACATTCAACAATTCATAGGCTGCATCTCAAGCGAACGATTACAAATTAAAATGACATTTTAAAAGACTGAAATCATATGGTTTGTGTTGTGACCAAAACAGAATCAAACTAGAAACCAAGTACAGAAAATATCTAGAAAATTCCTAAGTGTTTGTCACTAAAACAAAATATTTCTAAATAACACATAGGTTAAGTAAGAAACTACAGGAAAGGGTGCCTGGGTGGCTCAGTCAGTTAAGTGCTCGATTCTTGATTTTGGCTCAGGTTATGATCTCAGAGCCATGAGATCAAGCCCCGCATTGGGTTTCAAATTCAGGCTTCACTCACCTTCGTCTCCTTCTGCCCCTCCTCGTGTTCACCCTCTTTCTCAAATAAATAAATAACATCTTTAAAAAGATAGTACAGAAACGACAGGAAAACCATTAAATGTACTGAAAAGAGTAATAGCAAAAACACACATTTGAATAATTTAGAATGCAACTAAAGTAGTGTTTGAAGGGAAATCTAGACACTAAAACCTTTTATTGGGGGGGAAAAAAGGTTTAAAATCAACTATTTAAGCTTCTATACAAAAAGTAAGAAAAACCTGGGGTACCTGGCTGGCTCAGTTGGTAGAGAATGTGACTCTTGATCCCAGGGTTGTGAGTTTATTTTATTATTATTTTTTTAATATTTTATTTATTTGACAGAGAGAAATAGAGATCACAAGTAGGCAGAGAGGTAGGCAGAGAGAGAGGGAGAAGCAGGCTCCCTGTTGAGCAGAGAGCCCCATGTGGGGCTCAATCCCAGGACCCTGAGATCATGACCTGAGCTGAAGGCAGAGGCTTAACCCACTGAGCCACCCAGACACCCCAGGGTTATGGGTTTAAGCACCACAATGAGTATAGAGCTTACTTTAAAAATATATATATATTTGGGGCGCCTGGGTGGCTCAGTGGGTTAAGCCGCTGCCTTCGGCTCAGGTCATGATCCCAGGTCCTGGGTTCGAGCCCCACATCGGGCTTTCTGCTCAGCAGGGAGCTTGCTTCCTCCTCTCTCTCTGCCTGCCTCTCTGCCTACTTGTGATTTCTCTCTGTCAAATAAATAAATAAAATCTTTAAAAAAAATATATATATATATATATTTTGGGGTGCATAACAGTATATAAAGGATACTATCATAAGTGAAGGTGTGTGCTTTCTAAAGAAACTATGTGTATGTTATGTATTTTTATATATTCACATATACATAAAACAACTCTGGAAAAATATACCAGAAACTGGTGATAGTGGTTGCTTCTAGAGAAGAGACCTATGTGGTTTAGATATAAAAGTAGTATTACATTTCAGTGAATACTCTTTTGCCCTTTAGAATACAGTATAAACATTCCCTATTAAAAAAATATTTTAAGCATAAGAAATAAAGGTAACAAATATCATAAAAGAAGAAATCGGGATAATAATACAAAAAGGATTGGAGTCAAAGTCCTTGATAGGTTATACAGACAGCTTGGCTTCCTGTATCTGCAGCTTCCTTTGAGGCTGCAGGCCCTTGTTTATCTAGATAGGACAGCCAAGAAACAAAGAGATTCTGCGGCCTTTTTCTCTTTACCCTTACAGTTGTGTCTAAAGCAAACATGGCAGGAGTCCTTTGCTATATACCTAAAGGGATTAAAAAGGTACAGATGGAGAAGCTCACAGGAATCCCCATTTATTGCTAAAGTAGCCCAAACTAAGGCATCTTTTTTTGAGCTTGCAGATTCTATCTAAACTACTGTGTATCCTTTGTTCTTTATCTATGATGGAGAAAAAAAGAAATGGTGCAGTAATTGCTTCATGACCACATACATACCCAGGGTAGTCACAAAAGCTAGCAGTCAAAAATTGCTATTGTGGTGTTTTCCCTGTGTCAAGAATCCAGGGAAAGGCAATTTTCAGGAAGTAAAATAAAAATATTTACCTTTCCTTGTATAAAATATTGAATTCTCAAGATTTAAAAATTAAAGTTACCTTCTATGTTCAGAACTACAGGAACAGTATGACTCTACTTACACCTCTCCGAACAGCCAGGTTCTATTTTATCTTCTAGAATAATTTTCCCTCTCTGATTTTATTACTTTCTTCTGAAACAACAGTAACTTTTGGGCGGCATGGCTTAAATTTCTTTTCTATTTTAATAAATAGAAATTGAAATTCTTTCACTCCTGGGTCAGCATATTTTACAAAAGGCTATAAAAACTCACTTCCTATTTAGATAAATATTTGTATAAAGCATCTAACTTGTCTTATAAAATCACTCATAAAACAAATAATTCTTATTTGACTCATTTGTTCTAACAGTACCATTAATGTAGAAAATTGATGTGACTAAAGTTAGGATTTGGAATTCATCTTATGAATTCTTAAGTATTTCATGAGGTACTCCATTTAAATGTCCATTGATTTCCCTTACCCATGGGTAAATCTTATGCTGTTTTTCAGGCAAACCAATAATTAGTTCCTTTTGGTATGTAAATAAGCATTATAGTACTAGAGAGCAAAAGCAGATATGCATCTGTGTATCATTTCTTGAAACATGGAGATGGGCTGATATTTAGCTCAAAGTAGGCAAAACATCACTGAATTAGTTTACACTTTGGGAAAGGTTAGTCTACAGCCATGGAAAGCTAAACCCAACTTCTAAATCAATCAAGAAAATTCTCTGGTTTACTTCCAGACAACAGTAACTAACCAACCAAAAAAGTGACTACCTTTCTTCTCTATCTTCAGTGTCAAAGCTAAAGAGAAAATTTTTATATAAATTTTTTTTATATAAAATCTTAGTTCAGGGGATTTGTAATATACTATACATGATTAAGGTTGTCTTTTGCTTGTTTATCAGTTATTTGTTTTGCCCAACTGTAGAAGTAACGCAGCTATGGGTGGATGAGGCAAGAGCTAAAAATGCAATAATGTCAATGGTAACAAAATTCTATCTAATTGAGTTACAGTTAAAGTAATTAACTCAAATATTCCTCATATGACATGAAAATGTCAGTGGGGAAACATAAATGATTACGCTCAAATATATTCTTTCATCTGAAAATTTTATACCTTCTTCTCTCTAGAGCTTTCTCAAAGAGAAAAATAGTATGAGTTCCAAAGATGGAATGTTTAGTATGAACCCAGAAGAAAGGTAAGAATTTGCCAATAATGTAGGCTTTCTTTAGAGACTACTTTCTACAAATACAAAAACCAACAAAAATAATAATTTGTCCTTTAATAAAGGACATAGATCCAGTCACATTATAAAACACATACAATTATGCTGAGCGAAATAAGTCATTCAGAGAAAGACAATTATCATATGATCTCTCTGATATGAAGAATTTGAGAGGCAACGTGGGGGGTTTAGGAGGTAGGGAAGGAAAAAAAGGAAACAAGATGGGATCAGGAGGGAGAAAAACCATAAGAGACTCTTAATCTCACAAAACAAACTGAGTGCTGCTGCGGGGAGGGGGATAGGGAGAGGGTGGTGGGGTTATGGACATTGGGGAAGGTATGTGCTATGGTGAGTGTTGTGAAGTGTGTAAACCTGGCAACTCACAGACCTGTACTGCTGGACCTAATACTACATTATATGTTAATAAAAAATAAAATATTAAAAAAATAAAACACATACAATAATTTATGTATTATATCTGCTCACAGATACATAAACATGTAGTGGAAATATAAAAACATGTACACTAATGAAAACACTGGATTTGTAAAACACCAAAGAAGGAGGGAGGGAAGAGAATGAGATAGGAGAGGTACACAGTGGGAACAGTAATTGTATTTATAGTATTTAATTGGAGGAGAAAGAGCAGCAGCAGGAAATGAGGTATGGTGCTAATATTTCAGGTGGGATTAATATTAAGGTGGGATTAAGTCCATAAGTGTTCATTATATTTTTCTCTATTCTCATCTGTATATTTAAAATATTTCACAATAAATAAATATCATTTACAATATCCAACAAAAACACATATGCTATAAATACAGCAAAAATATCCCAAAGATTTATGAAAAAAATTGTAAGACTTTATTAAAAGACAATAAGAAAGATATAGATAAGTGGAGAGATAATAATACATGCTTATGGATAGAAAGATTCTGTATTTTAAACAGAGCAGTTCTTCCCCAAATTAACCTATAAATTTAAAAATTTTAATAGAGTTTCCCTTGAATTTGACAAGTGATCATAAAATATATATGGAAAAGCAAAGAGCAAAGAATGGCCATTATACCCATGAAGAAGAATAAGTTGGGAGAATAATTCTACTGAAATTCTTCTCCAATAGCAACACTTACCAAAGCCAAGATAAAGACAAAGTGACAGTAGCACAGGGATCAACGAAAAAACAGAGAACACAGAAACAGACCCATCTATTATGAAAACTTCATTTACAACACAGCTGGCAGTAATGATCAATGAGGAAAGGTTAGGCTAATCAGTCCCATGGTGGGACAGTTGTGTTTCAACATGGAAAAAGATGAAACTGCTTCCCTATTTCTCACTATATAGCGAATCACTTTCAGGTGGATTGCAGTCTTAAATGTGACAAACTATAAAAGCTTTAGAACACAGTATGAAATAAAATTTTTTAAATATTATAGCAGGGAAGGATTTCTTCAACAAAAGACCAAAAGCATTATTTAAAAAAAACTCGAAGATAGATAACGGAATCATATTAAAATTATGAACATTTGTAAAACAAAACATGGTAAAAACAAAACAAAACAACTTAACGATATGTCACAACCTTAGAAAAGATGTTTGCAATATGTACACATCCAATAAAGGATTCATATCCAGAATATTTAAGTAAATCCCCAAATCAATAGGAAATGACAAACATAGAGAAAAGCCGGCGAAAGAGAAGAGCTCTTCAGAGAAAACACAAATGGCTCATAAACATATGACAGTCTTATTATTATGAGATAATTGCAAATTAAAACCAAAAGATACCATTTCAGACCAATAAGACCCATAAAATATTGACAACATTAAAAAAGTCCTAGCAAATCTAAGTTTTGCCAAAATGTGAAACAAGAGGAATTCATGCATACACTTAGTGAAACCCCAAATTGGTACCAGCACTTTGGAAAGTTTGGTGTTTCTAAGAAAGCTGAACATGCACATATCCTCTGACCCAGTAATTCCACTCCCAGGTGAACACAGCCTAGAAAATACAGCCTAGATGTGTGTGTACATTAGATACACATAGGAAAATTTTCTTAGTAGCACTGTTTCTAATGGCATAAACGATAAAAGAGCCTCATTTCCCACTAAGAGTGAAATGGATAAATGTTATACAGCAGTGGCAATAAAAAGAAAACTGTAGTTTACATTTATCATGACTGATATTTACAAACCTAATTGTATACTAAAGAAGCAAGCACAGAATACCATGGCTGTCAAGTTTAAAACCAAGCAAAACTGAAGACTGTATCATTTAGGAATCCATACAGAGCTGGAAAACTTATAAAGGAAAGCAAAATACAACAAAATTCAGGGTGGTAGTAAAGTCTGAAGAAAGCAAGGGTGATGGCACACAGGTGCTTTTACTATACTGGTGTGTCCAGAAATCAGGTCAATTTCTATGTAATAACAATGAGACAGAAGAAAAAGAAAGTAAGAATTCATCCCATTAACAATTGCAAAAAAAAAAACCTGTAAGATACCTAGGAATAAACCTAACCAAAGAGGCAAAAGATCTGTACTCTAAAAACTACAGAACACTTATGAAAGAAATTAAGGAAGACACAAAGAAATGGAAAAACATTCCATGCTCATGTATTAGAAGAACAAATATTATTAATGTCTATGCTACCCAAGGCAATCTACACATTCAGTGCCATCCCTAACAAAATACCATTGACATTTTTCACAGAGCTGGAAGAAATAATCCTAAAATTTGTACTGAACCAGAAAAGACCATGAATAGCCAAAGGAATGTTGAAAAAGAAAACCAAAGCTGGGGGCATCACAATGAAAGACTTGAAGCTCTATTCCAAAGCTATAATCATTAAGACCGTATGGTACTAGCACAAAAACAGACACATAGATCAAAGAAACAGAATAGAGAACCCAGAAACAGACCCTCAACTCTATGATCAACTAATCTTAGACAAAGCAGAAAAGTATAACCAATGGAAGCAAGACAGTCTCTTCAACAAATGGTGTTGGGAAAATTGGACAGCCACACAAAGAAGAAATGAAGCTAGACCATTGTCTTACACCATACACAAAGATAAACTCAAAATGGGTGAAAGACCTAAATGTGAGATGGGAATCCATCAATATCCTAGAGAAGAACACAGGCAGCATCCTCTTTGACTTTGGCCACAACTTCTAGCTAGACAGGTCTCCAAAGGCAAGGAAAACAAAAGCAAAAATGAACTATTGGGACTTCATCAAGATAAAAAGCTTTGCACAGCAAAGCAGTCAACAAAACTAAAAGGCAACCTGTGGATGGGAGAAGATATTTACAAATGACATATCAGATAAAGGGTTAGTATCCAAGATCTATAAAGAACTTATCAAACTCAACCCCCCCCCAAAAAATAATCCAGTCAAAAAATGGGCAGAAAACATGAGCAGACATTTCCCCAAAGAAGATGTACAGATGGCCAATAGAAACATAAAAAAATTCCAACATTACTTGGAATCCAGGAAATACAAATCAAAACTACAATAAGATACCACTTCACACCAGGCAGAATGGCTAGAATTAACAAGTCAGGAAATGAGAGATATTGGCGAGGATGTGGAGAAAGGGGAACGCTCCTATACTAATAGTAGGAATACAAGCTGGTACAGCCATTCTCGAAAATAGTGTGGCGTTTTCTTAAGAAGTTAAAAATAGAGCTACCCTATAACCCAGCAATTACACCTCTAGGTATTTACCCGAAAGATACAAATGTAGAATGTAGTGATCCAAAGAGGTACCTGTACCCCAGTGTTTATAGCTGCAATGTCCACAATAGCCGAACTATGGAAAGAGCCCAGATATCCATCCACAGATGAATGGATAAACATGTGGTGTGTGTGTGTGTGTGTATGTATGTGTATGTATATATATCTATATCTATATCTATCTATCTATCTATCTATCTATATATGATATTAGTCATCAGAAAGGATGAAATCTTACCATTTACACTGATGTGGATAGAACTGGAGGGTATTAGGCTGAGTGAAATAAGTCAATCAGAGACAATTATTATATTGTTTTATTCATGTGGAATATAAGAAACAGCACAGAAGATCATAGGGGAAGGGAGGAAAAACAGAATAGAAGGAAATCAGAGAGGGAGACAAACCATGAGAGACACTTAACTAGAGGAGACAAACTGAGGGTTACTGGAAAGGGAGGTGGGCAGGGGAATAGGGTAACTGGGTGATTACATGAGGTGTTATATGCAACTGATGAATTACTGAACTTTACATCTGAAACTAATGATGTACTATATATTGGCAAACTGAATTTAAATAAAAAAATAGTAAGTTGCTTAAAAATAAAGATCATGGTGTCCCCTATTAAGTTGTGTAGTATATACATGTACATGGATGTTGTTCCATTACTCTTATAGCCACCTACCCTTGGTTTTTTTTTTTTAAGATTTTATTTTTTATTTATTTGACAGACAGAGATCACAAGTAGGCAGAGAGGCAGACAGATAGAGAGAGAGAGGGAAGCAGGCTCCCTGCAGAGCACAGAGCCCGACGTGGGGCTCGATCCCAGGACACCGGGACCATGACCTGAGACGAAGGCAGAGGCTTTAACCCACTGAGCCACCCAGGTGCCCCCACCTACCCTTGTTTTATTCTCTTTTATATGAATATGTTTTACCATTTTAAAAATGACTTAAAAAAAAAAGTCTGATGTTAATTAAGACAACTTAAAGGCATTCACCCTAGGAGTTAGTGGTAGCAGAAATTTAAATGGAGTTTTTTTTTTTTTAAAGATTTTATTTATTTATTTGACAGAGATCGCAGGTAGGCAGAGAGAGAGAAAGAGGAGGAAGCAGGCTCCCTGTGGAGCAGAGAGCCCGATGCAGGGCTCGATCCCAGAACCCTGGGATCATGATCTGAGCTGAAGGCAGAGGCTTTAACCCACTGAGCCACCCATGCGCCCCTAAATAGAGTTTTAAGTAGGTCATAAATGTCCAAAGAGCCAATGGGAAGAAAGAGCACTAATAAAATAAGAATGAGAGATCATAAAATAGGAAAATATTAAAATGAACATTTGGGCATGAAAAACAGATGTTGTAATTTCAACATCCATTTATATGAGTAAATAGTTCACTAGACAAAGCTAACAATAGAATTAGTGAAATGCACAGTAAGGGGAAAGAAATCTCCCAAAGTTCAATGAAAGAAATAAAAGATGGAGGTTGTGAATGAGAAGTTAGTAGAAATGGAAGATAAAATACAGAGCTCTAACATAATAGGCAGCACCAGGAAAAAACTAAGCAGAAACAAAGGGAAAACTAAGGAAGCAGTATTTGAACAAGTTATGCTGAGGATTTCCTACAACTACTAATTGCCAGATTAGATCACCAAACATCATGCAGGAGTGAAAAAAAAAAATCACACTTTGACCCACATTATAATAAAGCCATAGAACCTTTTTTTTAAAATTTATTTGAGAGAGAGAGAATGTGAGAGAGCATGAGAGTGGAGAAGGTCAGAGGGAGAAGCAGACTCCCCATGAAGCTAGGAGCCTGATGTGAGACTCAAACCCAGGACTCCTGGATTATAACCTGAGCTGAAGGCAGTCACTCAAGCAACTGAGCCACCCAGGTGCCCAAAGCCATAGAACAATAAGGAAAAGAGAGAAAAATGTAAGAGCTACTTCCCAGGAAATATAGTATCTTAAAAAACAAACAAACAAACAAAAAAACACAAAAAAAAAAAACAAGCAGATTGACAGCAGATTTCTCATTAGTAACAAAATATGAACAAAATGTAGAGCGAAGAATCAATGTAAACCTAAAATTTTATTACATAGGATAGTGAAAAAAAGGTATTTTCAGACATATAAAAACTAAAATTTTACTATCCACAACCTTTGTCAGAAGCAATATCTATGATGTACTCTAACAAGAAGAAAATGAAACCCAGTGAAGCAGTGAACAAAGCCAAAATGAGAAACGATATTAACGTGGCATGGTAGTGAATATGGTTAACTACTGATGGTAAAAGATGTGTAATAAAAATTGTGTGTTTAAAAACTTGTGTGATGAATACTACAGTGTACAGAGTATAGAATCTGAGACCAGACTGAGTTTGAATATGAACCAAAGTTCTCCCCAAAACTAAATTTAACTTGACTAAAGAACACTTAGGACATCAAAGAAATCTGATTTATATTGTTTGTTTTTGTTGACCAACTGTCGTTTCTTTTTTTTTTTTCCCCAACTGTTGTTTCTTAAAAGACAAACAAAGAAGAGCAATACAGCTGAGAAGAAAAGAAAACCGAGATTTTCAGACCAGTTTAACTTTTGTTAAAAATCTTTAGGAGAAGATATTCAGAAAAATAATCTTCATACAGCTCGAGAAAACTTTTCATGGATTCAACCAGAAAGTAAATATGTAATGTCTTTCTAGCTCTTCAAATGTTCTCATAGAAATGCTATCAGACAAGAGATAGATAAAAGAATAAAACTGTTTTGGAGACAGCTGGCCCATTAGGCCAGGAAGAGAACTAAAACCATGGGTTGGTAAAGGTGACAAATTTCTTTTAATTGCGTATATAATAGGAGATATAGAGCAGGATTAAGTCTTGCCTGATTTCTTGGGTCAGAGCTGAAAACTATGCAATTCAATTACATTCTTAGTTCTGTAAATATTTAAGTGCTTTCTATATGTGCAGACCTTTAACAATTTACAGTGAACTGTTCTTATCTAAAATCACCTCCCTCCCATCATTTGACAAGCCCTCTAACCCCTTTAGATTCCTAATGGATGGTCACCAAGCTCAATCCTGTACTTTCTTCTTATTTTTTTTTTAAGATTTTATTTATTTGACACAGAGAGAGAGAGAAAGAGAACAGAGCAATAGAGAGAGAGAGGGAGAAGCAGGGGCCCGATCCCAGGACCATAGGTTCATGACCATAGTTGAAGGCACACACTTAAGCAACCGAGCCACCCAGGTGCCCCTCAATCTTGTACTTTCCAGATAACAAGCACAATTTCTAACACAATGGGTGTTTCATTGGGTTCCACCCCAAAGGATTTCATCAAAGGTTTTCACTTGGCAAGCAATACCTTACTTCTTTCTCACTAGGATCTCTCCTTTGTATGTGTCATTTCTATCTTATTGTTAGTAACTATTCTTCCTAAGGCTTTGGTTATTTTATTCCATCCCCACTCTAAGTATTTCTCTCTTCTGTTATTTTGGGAAGGTTTACTGAAGTCAAAGTATTTTCATCACACATTCATTTAACAAATATATACTGGGCAATTAACCTGTGTCAGGTCCTGTCCTGGTCAGATCAAAACCTGAGTTTTTGCTCAAAACCTTCTCATGGCTTCCCATCACATTCTGAGTCCTGGTCAGATCAAAACCTGAGTTTCTGCTCAAAACCTTCTCATGGCTTCCCATCACATTCTGAGAAAAGCCCAAGTCTTTAGTTGATCTACAAACTCACCTTCCCTCATTCTCCACAATCTCTTCAGCCTTCTTGGGGTTACTCTCATTCACTTCACTCTGTACATTGGCCTCATTCTTGCTGTTCCTCGTATAGACCATATTCCCACCTCGGAAACTTTGTATTTACTGTTCCAGCTACCTGGATCACTCTTTCCCCAAACAACCACATGGCTCCCTCTTTTGCATCTCACTTTACTCAAATGACAGTAAGGATCCTTTGATCTTACATTAGATTACATTTTCCTCTCCATTTTTCACTTTTATGCACTAGTATTACATATCCATACTCTAGCCTCATGGTGGCCAGAATATAGATCCTTGCCCTTAGACTTTAGGTTTGACCATGTGATTTGTTTGGGCCACTGGAAAGTCAGGAGACATGGTTCAAGCCAACTTAAAACGGCTTGCACTGCTAGGCCTGGTCTCTTGTCCTCCTGCCTTTTGCCATGTAATATAAAATGATTTGGTATTCCACTGGTGCCAGAAAGTTGAGAGATGCATGGAACATACCTGTAACTGAGTCATAAACTGCGACCAAGTCTAGCCCGGATTATTTGAACACCAGGAAACCCAGAGATAATGTCTGGTGTCATGCATCACTAATTTTAGGTGGTTTCTTATATAAATTATTGTGAAAATAGCAGATAGAAATTGAAAACTGCCAACATCCAGATTATCCTCATCCCCTTTCCTTATTTTTCTTTATAGCACATAAAGTACTATGTAAATTTTATTACTTCTTTGTGTATTGTCCATCCTCCCATACACACAAATGTACACACATATACACATTACAAATAACAGCTCCTTGAAGGAAGTTATTTTTGTCCATTCTATTTACTGTTATTATCCCTATAGAGCAAAATAGGATCTGACACAAAGCAAGTGCTCAATAAATGTTTGCTGAATGGATAAATAAATAAGACAAAGTCCCTGAACTCAGGAACTTACATTTTAGTGGGAAAAGCCAGAGAATTAACAAGTACACAAATCACAATATTTAGATAGCATGAGTGTCATGAGGAAAATAAAACAGAGGAATGGAATAGAAAATGTTGGAGTACAGTTGGAAGGGTTAGAACAGATGCTAAAAAAAATTGCCATGAGGAGGTATTATGTAAGCTGAGTCCGGAATAGAGCCCTGCATGTATTTGAGAGAAGACCATCTAGGCAAAATTCAAGGTCACCGAGGCAGGAGCAATATTTCCGTCCAACAATCTTCAGCAGAAAGAAAGCCAAGAGTGGCAGGAGATCAAGAAGAAGTAGACAAACATCTGATCACCTAGGGTTTCACTGGCCTCAGGATAGTCTTTGGATTTCATCCTAATTATAGCTAGAAGCTTTTGGAGAAGTTTATGCAGGGAAATACTTGGTTTTCAATGTCATTTAGTTTATTATGTGAATTGAAAGGGGCAATAAGGGAAGTAGGGAGACGAGCATGGAGGTCAGGTCTATGATAGAGGTAGTGGCAGAGTGGGTGAAATATTAGGGATATCTTTTGAAGGTAAAACCAGCAGGATTTACTGATTGAATAGATGTGATGTATAAGAGGAGAGAGGCATCTGGATGGTGGGGAGAGAGGAATCATAGAAGACCCACTTGTTTCTGGTTTGAACAATTTACCAAACAGTAGTTTTGTTAATTGAGTTGAAGATGAACAGTTATGGGGGAAAAGGCATCATGAGCTCCATTTTGTTACATGTATTGATCAATTTCTCTATATAAGGCACTGTTACACAGATGATTCAGGTATCTGTTCTGAAGAACACTCATGCCTTCGTCAGTTGCTAAATGGAATCAATAGTTTCACTGTTACCTAAATACTGGACTCCACTCAGACCAAAAATAAATAAATAAATAAATAAATAAATAAAACAGGCCATGGCAGATGTTATTGGTCTCCCTTCCTTCTGATTAAGAGAATTCTGGTTTAAGTGTTTGATTTAGTCTGGGGGGGGGGAGGGGAGCTATATGAACAGTTAAATAAACATATCATACACCAATTATCTTTTTAAAAAAGGAGAAGGGAGAATACATATGTGAATCAGCTTGAGTGTACTTTAAAATAATTTTTCTAGAAGGATAAAAAAGAGACTAATACCAATGGTTACCTGTTTTGTGTTAGTGGGGCAGGGAGGCATGGCAGAGAGACTTGATAGACATGAAAGAGATTTGATAGACAATGGAGATTTTCACTATATACAGCTTTACACTTTGATGTTTTAAGTTTGAGAATGTATTGGCTATTAAAAATAAAAGGAAAAATTAATTGTTAAGAAAATTCTCACCTTCCTAGATTTCCTCACAACTAGGAGTGATGAGGTGACAGTCCTAGCCAATAAGATATAAATAAAAGTCCCTGAAGTAGTCTTCTCTTTCCTGATAAACACAAGTCCAGCAAGATGAATTTTGTTCTTTGCCATTTCTCCCTTCTGCTTACCTGGGACACAGATATAAAGTCTGTAGTTCTAGTAACAATTTTGACTAAAAAAACAAAGCTGCACACTAAAGATGGAAGAATCGGAAGTTGCCAGAAGGAACATGGGTCCTTGATGACTTCCTGAAGTAGGTGAACAAGCTCTGAATTGCTGACTTTTGGGCTACTTATTTTATGAGAAAATACTGGCTTAATCTACTGTATTTCAGATAAAGTTATAATTGATATAGCCTTAGAATCCACATTAAAGTCTGTACTATAATATGAAGGAGGCAAATGGGCGCTCATAATGACAGTAAAAGGTGTCATAAGGAATATAATGTCACTAAGGCACTTTTAAATTAACTTCTAAGAACAGAATAGTATTAAGAAGTAATCATAATCTCCAAGTATCATAATTATCCATTCTGAGATATGTTTGGATTGCTGGGTTCCTCATATAAGTAATGTGAAGGTGTCCCCTATTAATTTATTAATTTATATAAGTCATTAGGTAATTACTGTGAAAAGCACAGGGCTGAACATCTAAAGAGAATTCTAGTTCTTGGTCATGTCTAACCATAACTATCATTCAGGATTTGGTATAAAATCACTGTTAACAGTGTAATTTTAAAATACGAGTTACAAAATAGACTAAAAAATTATGAACTTACAAGTCCTATTATTATAACTAAAAAGGAATATTATAAGATGATGAAATATACTTTAAGATAAAGATGACATTTTAAGAATTACGCTCACAATATGAATTATTCCTACGTTCATGTTTCATTGACTGTTTTGTTTTACAAGATGCTCTTTTCCTAATGTACTTATAAGAAGAGAAAACATTTATGTTAAAGACATCCTTTCAACTATACTCTGCCTTGGAATGAGGTATGTCATTCAGTGTAACATGTAGTTTGGCTCTTCTATTTATAACACTATAGATAGAAAAAGACACATTTTGAGAAATAGAGCTAGTGTAAAATCAAATATTATAGTGGTAATGCAGCACATTTCTTTTCAGCCAAAAACAGAAATAAATTTTATTTCAAATATTTTGAGTCCTCTTCCTAAATCAGACTATCACATGGGCCAGAATATTGTAAAAAACTGATGTAGAAAATTTTTTCAAATATTTGGATAGGGAAGAAAAGTAGGATTCCTATTCTGCTCTAAGTATACTTACTTATAATATGTTGATCTGAACCATTAAGACTTGTCTGTAAAATTAATTTCCATGAAATTGACCAGATAGTGGCAAAAAGTTTTGAATAAGCAAAAACTCTTGCTTATCCAGGATGATTTATTATTTCTGTACGACAAGTAGCCAGGTCAAATGGTTAACCAACTGATTGACAATTCTGGAAAAGATTTCTTTTTTCTTTATTTTTTTATTATGTTATGTTAGTCAACATAGAGTACATAATTAGTTTTTGATGTAGTGTTCCATGATTCATGGTTTGTGTATAATACCCAGTGTTCCATGTAATATGTGCCCTCCCTAATACCCATCACTGGGCTAACCCATTCCCTTACCGTCCCTTCTGAAACCCTCAGTTCGTTTCCTCGAGTCCATAGTCTCTCATGGTTTGTCTCCTCCTCTGATTCCCCACCCCTTCAGTTTTTTTCCTTCCTTCTCCTAATGTCCTCCATGCTATTCCTTATGTTTCACAAATAAGTGAAGCCATATGATAACTCACTTTCTCTTCTTGACTTATTTCACTTAGCATAATCTCCTCCAGTTCCATCCTAGTTTTAAAATTAGATGTTCTTGGAAGTTAGTAAAAATAGGTAGTCAAATCCAGGCAGGACTGCAACCCAGTAAATCATTTAATCAAAATTTAGTGATACAAAAGATATAGTCAACCCAAATTTTATCTCTTACAGGTAGGGAAAAGACTAAATTCAATACAAAATACTTTAAAATCTTGATCAAAAATCCCAGAAAGTAAAAGCTTATTAACTAAGAAATGAGTATTCTCTGAATAGTTGTTGGGGAAGATTTTTGTTTTGCCTTTTTTTTTTTTTTCTTCATGAGCTTTGTGGTTAGGAAGCTTGTCCTGGGCTGATCCAGTCACATATATACAGACTGATCATCAGCATCTAGAAAGAGCAGTACAAAATGCTCTAAGACTAATCAATTGCCATTTTGATGAGGCTATTTTTAAGAGAAGTGAGGTATAAGCTTTCGTGAAGTGAATAGCTACTGGGAAAAAAAGTGCATGCCCATAATTGTTACATCTATGTTGGTTGACAAATCCTGAAAATAATTTCATAAATGGCAATGCAATACATACTATATACCTAAGTAGTTCTGTATAATACACGTTTGTCATACATTTCGTTCTCCTTAGTGCACAGATTCTCAGATTTGGTAGTCAAAAGAAATATGCAATGATGCTAAAGAAAAAAAAAAAAAAAACAATACCAAAGAAACCTAACAACCCTGCTCCTCTACCTTTCCACAAAATTTCCAGTCCATAACCTCTGAAGCAAAAGTCCACATTTACTATCAGACTCAACTTCTACACTTCAGTTCTTAGTTTTTCATAGTTTAAACCCAAAGAATGGTCAATATCCATAAGATTTGTAGAGAAAGAAGCAATCAAAAAAGGTACTTTAAGTCCCAATTTCAGTTGCTTCTATGAGAATATATACAGAGATGCCACAAATTATGAATTAGTACTTTCACTATCCCCAGTGCTTAAGTCATTCCTGAGTAAAAAGTGAAAGGACACAGAAAGGTGCATTAACTCTTTCAAGTCACTTGGGAACTCTTTGATGTACAGCTATTGAAAGGCACTAAGTGTGCTCCTAAGTGCATGACTTACTATCTAAGGTCACTCAAGCACTAGGGAGAAAACACTCCATTGCTGTTTAACACTATATACTAGATTTTCCTGCTTTTTAAACTGGGTCTATGAAAGTTGTAGGAGTTGAAACTCAAATGGAAATATAAATCAAAGAAGTTACGAAGTCTCAGAAAATAATAAAACTATCAGGCAACCATGAAGCTCAAAATTGTATTACCTTGATAATGAAATCTTAGATGTTTGCATGTGAAATGAGACCATTTGTTTAAATTGATTGTGACACTAACTGTTTTTAAAACTGAAGAGGAGATATATCTATCTATATCTGACATACAGTATAATGTAGGAGAAATGGAATAAGTAAATATTTCATAAAGCATTGAGTGCATGTACAAATGTGATTAGAAGACACAGACTGTGAGATCAAATATCCATCTTAGAATTTCAGGGCTTTGGTGGTTAAAACAGTAAGAGAAAAACAACATTGTTTTGCTCTTAGAACCTGTTTCTAATCAACTGAGCTACTCCTATGGGGTCAAATAAAAATGATTAGCTTATTAAAAGCATAGCTTTGCTATTTAATAAGCAAAAATGATTGAAAATTCTGCTCCAGATCCTGATAATTTTAGTGTTTCTAGTTAAGCTTGCAAAATTGCATTCATTATTAGTGTCTAGATTCATTAACAATTCAATTTATAGATATTAATGCTTATAATGCATGCTTCACTTGCCAAAACTTGAAGAGAAATTGTTTCAATTAGCTTTCATGGATCATGAATCCTACCGGCTGGGTATTTTTAGACAAAAGATACAAACACATCCCCAAGCAATGCTAATGCACAGCTGGGACTCATGTGTAAGGTCACTTGAGCTAACAGTTTAAAAGGAAAAACAGTAAATGAGTTTTACTCAGATGAGCAAGATAGGAACACTCTTCTGTTTCCAACCAAATATTTGAAAGGCACATACACACCTTAAGGAAAATGGCAACAGAATTATTTGCTTATGCAATTTCTAGAAGATAAAATCACAAGATAGAAACTGGCAATCTAAACTCAGGAAGCAGTATTCAGCATAAGACAATGTGAGGACTCTCAGTGACAGATCTTATATTGTCCCTTTGTAGAAAAGAAAGGGGATTTCTTAGAAGTCTTAAGCTTAAGAGGAATGCAAATTCTATCACTTGCATAAAGGTCATGCTGTAGTGGTAGAAGAATAAAAAATAGACTGATGTCCCAGATCATCCAGATGACCAACCAGATTTACAGACAATTATTAATCTCCATTTCATTTTCCACTGCATAGAACTAGCTCAAAGTTGCTCTTTATTGTTAGTGGCAAAGGGTACTTTTGGGTAGAAGAGCTATTCTTTGGAGGATATCCATCTCTTTCAGGTACATTTTTCTCACACAAATCTTCATATAAACTGAGGACTGTAGCTCATTCTCACACTTTTCACTTAGTGCAGTGTATTTTAGCATAGAATAGTAAAGCATAGTATAGCATTGCATTTCCTTACCCAGTGTTCATAGGTTGGAATTTAGTGGCTTATCAAGAGAATTAGGTGATTTTTACCTTAAAACTAAGACATAATTTGTCTTCAGTAAAATGCTGGCAGTGTCACATACTCAAGAACAGAATGATAATTCTTGGTTGCCACCATTTCTACTCCTTCAAGGATCCTATGAGAGAATCTTAGACAATTTTAAAGTTAGTAGTATAAAATCAAAATAAAGTTTGAGAAGACCATAAGATTCTGGAAAGACATTAATGTCATAAAGGTACAATTGAAAAAGAGAGAGCATGAAGAGCATATAAAGTCTTCAGGAACACTTTAGATGAGGAAGTATGAGAAGATGTAAAATGTTACTTCTAAAACTAAAGTTTCAATTAAATCTTAGATATTAGTCAGAGGAACAACAAATACATGCCTTAAAAAACACTCATTTCATTATTGCTTTAGTAGTGGTGGGATAGCTCCCATTGATAACTAGGAGTCTATTATAAATCATAAGTGCTAAAAAAGGTATTTAACAAAACTCAGAAATATCAAGATTATAATCTTGATTTCTAAAAAAAAAAGAAATATGAACAAATAGAAATCTGATTGCCTTTAGAAGCTTACAAAAGTGACGCATGAGAATGAATTAAAACATGATGGGAGAAAAACGGAAAAAAAGTTTAGAGAGAAAAGTGAAAAATTCTCTTTTTGATATAATAATTTGAAGAAAGGTCTAAAAGACTGACAGAAAAAGGACTAGGCTAAAAGCTATATGTACATGAGACTAAACACAAAAATTAAAGATGTAACTTATTTGTTTACTCAGTCAGTATGACTACAGAGAAATATATACAGTGCATTTCTCACATTGCCAAATTCATGATGACCAAATAACTCTGGAAAAATGATAATTTATTTTTTCAGTCTTGTATGTTATTTAAAATGAAATCATCCCAACACACACACACACACACACACACACACACACACACACACACATATCTCCCTAAAAAGGAATGACAAGGGCCATGATCGCTGATGAAATCATTAGTACCACCACATTACTATTCAGGTCCATAATTCATTCTTTAGTACTAGAGTCCATAGGGGCCCAGTTTGCTTTGCTACACTGAAAATAGAGGACAGCGGGGATCCCTGCTATAAGAAGCTCATGTCCCCATTCTTTCATAAGCTTCCTTCAGCTTCTAAGTGCTCTGATTATTCTTTTGTCTCTGTGGCCAACCTATCACTTAAGGTACTTCTCCCTCCCTGCTCCTCCCATTCCTCTATAATAGATGTAAAGGTCAGTGAACCCCTCAGGAATAGTAGAATTTTCAGCAAGGGGTGTGGTGAGGTGGTCACGGGATTCCCATTACGGTTAACAGGAGTTGAGGTTATATTCCCTCACATAAAATCTAAACCACAGTTCTTATGATTCTGAGATCCAAAATAGTTTAAGTTATAACAAAGAATGTTTGGAGGGTGACAACATATAGCAATAAAATAACAGGGCATACAGATAACCAGAAATCCAAAGTGGCATATATTAACATTACAGAGCAGTTTGTGAAGTCGGCTAAGTGTACAGATGTGGAGCTAACTAGATCTCAGAGTTTTGAGGAAATGTTGGGTGGTAGGGGGATAGTCATATTATTTTACCCATAAGATAAACATCCCAGTGATTTTCCTATAATGACTTCCTAAAGGCACAAAAAAGAGAATTAGTTTGATACGGTATTATATAGAACAAATAATATTATAATCCCATAAAGACAAGCATACTGTCATACCATTATATGCCTATAGCCACTCTAAAATAATGCTATCACATAGTATGCCCTCAAATATTTGTTCAATTAATAGGTAAGTCATTTCTCACAAGGTGGGCTAAGGTTCTTCTTATGGAAAACAAAGTAACAGTGGCTTCCTTCAAGGGTTGTTTGTGAGAATTAAAAGAAAACAAGCAGTAATTTAAGATGATAACATGAGAAGAAAGTGAAATCTGGTATGGGATATAGAGCTTTTCTGTAAATCTAAACTTATTCCAAAATAAAAAGTTCATTTTCAAAATGGTATCAAAGCACTCACATGAGAATCTGATATGTGGCTGGTATAATCAACAAGTATTTCCTGACCATCCTCTCACAACATCACTCACAAACTCAGGACCTAAGGACACTAACCAGCTAACTGTAGTAAAGATTTGCTAGCCCCATTCCTAAAACTTGTAACTGCCCTAAATTATTTGGGATATTCTCACTGGATACCACCAAAGGACTCCACCACAAATACCCCTTATTTTCTCTCTTTTTCTCTTATACTTTTTTTTTACTTTGAAGTTTGTTGTCCTTCCAAATGGCACCCATTTACAGTTACTGTCATTTCTTGGTAATGACTCCCAACTTAACATATGGTCATTGAAGCTATTGCTTTTAGAAGAGGAGAATTTGACTTTATTTAAAATTTAACTGGTTCCCAAAAGTTTTCATGTCTTATGCTTAATATTCATGAATAAGATGCCTGCTTAGTTAAACTATAAAAGTATTAATTCTCTTGAATGGAAAGAAATATTTCCACAGATATTTTTCAATTAACAATGAAATAATTGTCAAATGTCTACATCTACCTAGGAGTATTTGTGAGATATTTATTCTTGTAACTGACAAGTGTATTTTTAAAGTTTTTTCTTTTTTATTCAGAAAAAAGGAATTGGGAATTCTTCCTAGAAAGAAATCTTTTATTTTCTTAGTATCAACCACTCGAAAAAAAGATTTAACCCAAAAGATCAATTATCTATTTCACTTTTGAAGAATACACAAAACAATTCTTGAAGGCTTAGAAACAAAACAAATATAAATACAATAATTCTCCCCATGACTTCCACTAAAAACTGGAAATGTGTTACCATTTAAAATAATTATTTTTTTAATATTTTATTTATTTGATAGAGAGAGATCATAAGTAGGCAGAGCAGCAGGCAGAGAGAGGGGGGAAGCAGGCTCCCTGCTGAGCAGAGAGCCCTATATGGGGCTCAATCCCAGGACCCTGAGACCATGACCTGAGATGAAGATAGAGGCTTAACCCACTGAGCCTCCCAGGTGCCCCTAAAATAATTATTTTTAAAAAGTATAATTTTTTTTAAAGATTTTTTTAATTTTTTACTTGACAGACAGAGATCACAAGTAGGCAGAGAGGCAGGCAGAGAGAGGGGGGGAGCAGATTCCCCAATGAGCAGAGAGCCCGATACGGGGCTCAATCCCAGGACCCTGGGATCATGACCTGAGCCAAAGGCAGAGGCTTTAACCCACTGAGTCACCCAGGTGGCCCTATTTCCTTAAAAATTAACTAAATTTTTAAAAAGAAAAATAAAAGGAGGGAATTGAAGTAAGATGGTGGAGGAGTAACAGACTGAAATGATATCAGGTCTGAGGAGTTCAGCTAGATAGTTATCAAACCAAACCAAACCAAACACCTACAAACTGAACAGGTGATAGAAGAGAAGAACAGCAATTCTAGGAATTGACCACTTTCTAGTAGGTAGGATGTGTGGAGAGGTGAATCTGAAATGATGGGAACATAGACCACGGGGGGAGGGGCCAGTTCTCAAAGTGGTTGAGCAGCAGAGCACAAAATCAGAACTTTTAGAAGTCTGCTCCACTGAGGGACATTGCTCCAGAGGCTAAGTGGGGGTGGAGTCCTCCTGGGGACTGTGTGGTATCAGGTCCCGCGGGGTCATGGAAAGACCAGGGGTGTCTGACTGTGGCAGAGTTCCCAGGTATTGGAGTGGGGAAGCCAACTACAGAGAGAGGGCCAAAGAGTGAGCTCTCATGTTGGAGTTACCTTAAATCATGATCCAAGGCACAGTTGGACCACTGCTCTTTGAGCAGGGACCCCACAAGTGGCAGATCCAGAGAGACCTCCTCCGTCCCCCATCGGGATGAGCGGCATGGGGACATGTCAGGAATCTGCTGGGTTTGGAGACTCCAAACGGAGCTGTGTGCCATTGAAAGGAGACAGAAAGGCTCGGTCAAAGGCTGAGTGAGTGCAGAGTGTGGCTGGAGACCAGGGACATGGGAGGGATTGACTGCTTTTCTCTGAGGGTGCACTGAGGAGTGGGGCCTTCAGCTATTAGCTCCTCTTGGCCAGAGAATGGGAGGCCGCCATTTTCATTCCCATCCTACAAAGCTGTATGGAAAGAGTGCAGGGAACAAAAGCTAACAAGAACAAACTGGAGCAGATTACTTAGCCTGGCTCCTGGCAAGGGCGATGTAATTCCACCTCGGGCAAAAACATGAGAATCACTGCAACAGGCCCCTCCCACATAAGATCAGCAAGAACACCCAGTCGAGAACAAGTTCACCAAAGAGAACTGCGGAACTCCGGAGCTAGGAGAAAGCAATGCATAGAATTCATGCCTTTTCCCCCATGATCCTTTAGTCTTGCAAAGTTAAATTTTTTAAATTTTATTTTTATATTTATTCTATTTTTATAACTTTTCCTCTTTCCTCTTTTAATGTTTTTTAAGTAATTTATCTTAACAATACCTTTAAAAAAAACCTTTCTAAATCTTCATTATTATAGTCATATATTATCCCTTCATTGTATTTAAACTTATTTTTTGTATACATATAGGGTTTTTTTCTTTAAAATTTTGGGATACAATTTCTTCTAATAGATCAAAATATACCCTAAGTCTAGCACATAGCTTTGTACTTGTCTCCAGCCTGATCATATTCTCTCCTTTTTTTCTCTTTCCAACTAATTTATCTTCTCAAATCCTTTTTTAGAATCTTTTCAAACTTTCATCTTTAAAGTCATATTCCATCCCTTCATTGAGTTTATTCTTATTTTTCTATATATATAAGCCTTTCTTTCTTTAAAATTTTGGGAGGTAGCCTCTTCTATGAGACCAGAATACACCCAAAATCAAGTTGAAGGCTCTGTTCTATGTACCAGTCTAATATAATATATATGTAAATATTTATTTTTTTAATATTTATTTCTTTATTTTTATTTCTTTTTCCCCCCTTCCATTTCCCCCAAGTTTTGGGTCTGTTCTGATTTGGTTGGCATATATTTTCTGGGGTTTTTGCCATCTTTTTAGTATTTTATTCTCTCGTCCATATTGTCTTATCTGGATAAAATGACAAGGCAGAAAAACTCACCAAAAAAAAAAAAAAAAAAACAAAAAAACAAGAAGCAGTATTGACAGCGAGGGACCTAATCAATACAAACATTGGTAATACGTTGGAACTACAGTTCAGAAGGACGATTATCAAGGTGCTAGCTGGGCTTGAAAAAGGCATGGGAGATATCAGAGATCCCCTTTCTGGAGAAATAAAAGAAATAAAGTCTAACCAAGTTGAAATAAAAAAAAGCTATTAATGAGGTGCAATAAAAAATGGAGGCTCTTTCTGTTAGGATAAATGAGGCAGAAGAGAGAATTGGTGATATAAAAGACCAAATGACAGAGAATAAAGAAGCTGAGCAAAAGAGAGACAAACAAGTACTGGACCACGAGGGGAGAATTCGAGAGATAAGTGATACCATATGATGAAACAATATTAGAATAATTGGGATCCCAGAAAAAGAAGAAAGAGAGAAAGGGGCAGGAGGTATATTGGAGAGTATTATAATAGAGAATTTACCTAATATGGCAGAGGGAACAAGCATCAAAATCCAGGAGGCACAGAGAACCCCCTCAAAAGCAATACAAATAGGTCCACATCTCGTCATCTAATAGCAAAACTTACAAGCCTTAGTGACAAAGAGAAAATCCTGAGAGCAACTAGGGACAAGAAGTCTGTAACATACAATGGTAAAAATATTAGATTGGCAGCAAACTTATCCACAGAGACCTGGCAGGCCAGAAAGAGCTGGAATGATATATTCAGAGCACTAAATGAGAAAAACATGCAGCCAAGAATACTATAACCAGCGAGGCTGCCATCGAAGGAGAGATGAAAAGCTTCCAGGACAAACAAAAACTAAAAGAATTTGTAAACACCAAACCAGCCTTACAGGAAATATTGAAAGGGGGTCCTCTAAGCAAAGAGAGAGCCTAAAAGTAACAGACCAAAAAGGAACAGAGACAATATACAGTAACAGTCACCTTAGGGCAATACAATGGCACTAAATTCATACCTCTCAATAGTTACCCTGAATGTAAATGGGCTAAATGTCCCAATCAAAAGACACAGGGTATCAGAATGGATAAAAAAACAAAACCCATCAATATGCTGTCTACAAGAAACGTATTTTAGACCCGAAGACACCTCCAGTGAGGGGGTGGAAAACAATTTACCATGCTAATGGACATCAAAAGAAAGCTGGGGTGGCAATCCTTATATCAGATCAATTAGATTCTAAGCCAAAGACTATAATAGGAGATAAGGACACTATATCATACTCAAAGGGTCTGTCCAACAAGAAGATCTAACAATTTTAAATATCTATGCGCCTAACATGGGAGCAGCCAACTATATAAACCAATTAATAACAAAACCAAAGAAATACATCGACAATAATACAATAATAGTAAAGGACTTTAACACTCCCCTCACTGATGGACAGATCATCCAAGCAAAAGATCAACAAGGAAATAGAGGCCTTAAATGACACACTGGACCATATGGACATCACAGATATATTCAGAACATTCCATCCGAAAGCAACAGAATTCACATTCCTCTCTAGTGCACATGGGACATTCTCCAGAATAGATCACATCCTGGGTCATAAAACAGGTCTCAACTGGTACCAAAAGATTGGGATCATTCCCTGCATATTTTCAGACCACAACGCTCTGAAGCTAGAACTCAATCACTAGAGGAAAGTTGGAAGGAACTCAAATACATGGAGGCTAAAGAGCATCCTACTAAAGAATGAATGGGTCAACCAGGAAATTAAAGAAGAATTGAAAAAAATTCATGGAAACAAATGAAAATAAACACAACTGGTCAAAATCTTTGGACATAGCAAAGACAGTCCTGAGAGGAAAGTATAAAGTGATACAAGCCTTTCTCAAGTGACAAGAAAGGTCTCAAGTATACAAACTAATCCTACACCTAAAGGAGCTGGAGAAAGAACAGCAAAGAAAGCCTAAACCCAGCAGGGGAAGAGAAATCATAAAGATCAGAGCAGAAATCAATGAAATAGAAACAAACAAACAAAAACCAATAGAAGAAATCAATGAAACTAGGAGCTGGCTCTTTGAAAGAATGAATAAGATTGACAAACCCTTGGCCAGACTTATCAAAAAGGAAAGAGAAAGGACCCAAATAAATAAAATCATGAATGAAAGAGGAGAGATCACAACCAACACCAAAGAAATACAAACAGTTATAAGAACATACTATGGGCAACTATAAGCCAGCAAATTTGACAATCTGGAAGAAATGGATACATTCCTAGAGAAGTATAAACTATCAAAACTGAACCAGGAAGAAACAGAAAACCTGAAAAGACCCATAACTGGTAAGGAGATTGAAGCAATGATCAAAAATCTCCCAACAAACAACAGCCCAGGGCCAGAGAGCTTTCCAGGGGAGTTCTACCGAACATTTAAAGAAGAATTAATACCTATTCTCCTGAAACTGTTCCAAAACATAGAAATGGAAGGAAAAGTTCCAAACTCATTTTATGAGGCCAGCATTACCTTGATCCCAAAACCAGACAAAGACCCCATCAAAAAGAATTACAAACCAATATTCTTGATGAACACAGATGCAAAAATTCTCATCAAAATACTTGCTAATAGGATCCAACAGTACATTAAAAGATTATTCACCAAGACCAAGTGGGATTTATCCCTGGGCTGCAAGGTTGGTTCAACAACTGCAAATCAATCAGTGTGATGCAATACATTAATAAAAGAAAGAAGAACCATATGATACTCTCAATAGAAGCTGAAAAACATTTGACACAGTACAGCATCCTTTCTTGATCAAAACTCTTCAAAGTGTAGAGATAGAGGATACATACCTCAATATCATCAAACCCATCTATGAAAAACCCACAACGAATATCATTCTCAATGGGGAAAAACTGAAAACTTTTCCCATAAGGTCAGGAACACAGCAGGGCTGTCCACTGTCACCACTGCTAATTGACATAGTACTAGAAGTCCTAGCCTCAGGAATCTGACAAAAAAAAAAAAAAAAAAAAAAAGAAATAAAAGGCATCTGAATCGGCAAAGAAGAATTCAAAATCTCACTCTTTGCAGATGATATAATACTTTATGTGGAAAATCCAAAAGATTCCACTCCAAATCTGTTAGAACTCATACAAAAATTAATTAATGTGTCAGGATATAAAAATCAATGCACAGAAATCAGCTACATTTCTATACAGCAAGACAGAAGAAAGTAAATTTAAGGACCATAAGATACCTTACATATCTTATGGTTACATAAGGTAAACATAAGATAACCTAGGAATAAACCAAACCAAAGAGGCAAAGAATCTGTACCCAGAAAACTATAAAGTACTCATGAAAGAAACTGAGGAAGACACAAAGAAATGGAAACATGTTCCATGCTCATGGATTAGAAGAATAAATACTGTGAAAATGGCTATGCTACCTAAAGCAATCTACACATTGAATGCAATCCATATCAAAATACCACCAATATTTTTCAAAGAAATGGAACAAATAATCCTAAAATTTATATGGAACCAGAAAAGACCTGAATAGCCAGAGGTATGTTGAAAAAGAAAGCCAAAGTTGCTGGTATCACAATTATAGACTTCAAGCTCTATTACAAAGTTGTCATCATCAAGACAGTATGGTACTGGCACAAAAACAGATACATAGATCAGTGGAACAGGAGAGAGTGCCCAGAAATAGACCCTCAGCTCTATGGTCAACTAATCTTCAACAAAGCAGTAGAGAATGTCCAATGGAAAAAAGACAGTCTCTTCAACAAATGTTTTTGGGAAAATTGGACAGCCACATGCAGCAGAATGAAACTAGACCATTTCCTTACACCACACACAGAAGTAGATTTAAAATGGATGAAAGACCTCATTGTGAGACAAGAATCCATCGAAATCCTAGTGGAGAACACAGGCATCAATCTCTTTGACCTCAGTCGCAGCAACTTCTTCCTAGAAACATCACCAAAGGCAAGGGAAGCAGGGGTAAGAATGAACTATTTGGACTTCATCAAGATCAAAAGCTTTTGCACAGCAAAGGAAACAGTCAACAAAACCAAAAGACAACTGGCAGAATGGGAGAAGATAATCGCAAATGACATATCAGATAAAGGGCTGGTATCCAAAATTTATAAAGAACTTCTCAAACTCAACACCCAAAGAACAAATAATCCAATCAAGAAATGGGCAGAAGACATAAACAGATATTTCTGCAAAGAAGTCATCTATATGGCCAACAGAATATGAAAAAGTGCTCAGCATCACTTGGCATCAAGGAATTATAAATCAGAACCACAATGAGACACCACCTCACACCAGTCAGAATGGCTAAAATTAACAAGTCAGGAAATGACAGATGCTGGCGAGGATGCAGAGAAAGGGGAATCCTCCTACACTGTTGGTGGGAATGCAAGCTGGTGCAGCCACTCTGGAATGAGGCATGAAGGTTCCCCAAAAAGCTGAAAATAGAGCTACCCTACAACCCAGCAATTGCACTACTGGGTATTTACCCTAAGATACAAATGTAGTGATCTGAAGGGGCATGTGCACCCGAATGTTTATAGAAGCAATGTCCACAATAGCCAAACTATGGAAAGAACCTAGATGTCCATCAACAGATGAATTGATAAAGAAGATGTGGTATATATATACAATGGAATACTATGCAGCCATCAAAAGAAACAAAATCTTGCCATTTGCAACAACATGGATAGAACTAGAGGGTATTATGCTGAGCGAAATAAGTCAATCAGAGAGAGACAATAATCATACGATCTCTCTGATATGAGGATTTTGAGAGGCAAAATGGGGGGCTTGAGGGGGTAGGGATGGAAAAAATGAAACAAGATGGGAATGGGAGGGAGACAAAGCATAAGAGACTCTTAATCTTACAAAACAAACCGAGGGTTGCTGGGGGGAGAGGAAGTAGGGAGGGTAATTGGGTTATGGACATTGGGGAGGGTATGTGATATGGTGAGTGGTGAAATCTGTAAGCCTGATGATTCACAGACCTGTACCCCTGGGGCAAATAATACATTATATGTTAATAAAAATAATTAATAAAAAAAGAAAAAGAAAACATTGACATACTCAAAATATACTTCTTTATTATAGCTTAAAATAGATAAAAATTACTAATTTCTGTCATAGGACCAAAAGATTTTTTTGATTTTTTCCATACTTTAATTATCTCCTTATAATTTTTCTTTTTTATAATTTTCCTCCTTACTCATTTTCCATTCCCAAACCAGGTCTTTACTTTATCTGAACTCATTGCAAAATTAAAAGAAAATAACAAGTAAAAATCAAACTGAAATAAAAAGCTATAAATATTTTTCTTTTTTTTTAAAAGATTTTATTTATTTATTTGACAGAGAGAGATCACAAGTAGGCAGAGAGGCAAGCAGAGAGAGAGAGAGAGAGGAGGAACCAGGCTCCCAGCGGAGCAGAGAGCCCGATGAGGGACTTGATCCCAGGACCCTGAGATCATGACCCAAGCCAAAGGCAGAGGCTCAACCCACTGAGCCACCCGGGTGCCCAAAAGCTATAAATATTTTTCATGGACATGATTGCAAAGATATAATTAAATGCCAGCTAAGTTAGGATAAAATAGTCTTTTACTTAGTCCATTGATACTCAGACTAAGTGGTCTCAAGTCTTCCTTTATGCTCTTAAAATTATGGAGAACTTCAAAGAGTTTGTTTATGTGTTAAAACAATATGTGCAATAATGGAGGAGTGCCTACATGGCTCAGTTTGTTAAGCATCTGAGTCTTGATTTCGGCACAAGTCATGATCTCAGGGTTGTAAGATTGAGAGCTGCATCAAGGCTCCATGCTGTGTGTCAAGCCTGGTTAAGCTTCTCTCTCCAAAAGGGGAACCCTCCTACACTGTTGGTGGGAATGCAAGCTGGTACAACCACTCTGGAAAACAGCATGGAGGTTCCTTAAAAAGTTGAAAATAGAGCTACCCTATGACCCAGCAATTGCACTACTGGGTATTTACCCTAAAGATACAAACGTAAGGATTCGGAGGGGCACGTGCACCCAAATGTTTATAGCAGCAATGTCCACAATAGCCAAATTGTGGAAAGAACCTAGATGTCCATCAACAGATGAATGGATAAAGAAGAGGTGGCATATATATACAATGGAATACTATGTAGCCATCAAAAGAAATGAAATCTTGCCATTTGTGATGACGTGGATGGAACTAGAGGGTATTATGCTGAGTGAAATAAGTCAATCGGAGATAGACAACTATCATATGATCTCCCTGATATGAGGAAGTGGAGATGCAACATGGGGGGTTTGAGGGGTAGGAAAAGAATAAATGAAACAAGATGGGATCAGGAGGGAGACAAACCATAAGAGACTCTTACTGTCACAAAACAAACTGAGGGGGGCCGGGGGAAGGGGGGTAGGGAGAGGATGGTGGGGTTATGGACATTGGGGAGGGTATGCGCTATGGTGAGTGCTATGAAGTGTGTAAACCTGGCGATTCACAGACCTGTACTCCTGGGGCTAATAATACATTATATGTTTATAAAAAAAATTAAAAAATTAAAAAAAAAGATTCTCGCTCTCCTTCCACCCCAACTCCTGCCTAAATAAATAAATAAATAAATGCAATAATGGAAATTAAAACAGGGAAAATATTAGAACATTTTCTAAATCCTTTTAAAATAGTAATAACTCATTATATATTAACAATACATTTTTATGAAAATTAATTAATTCCTAGCCTTTTCCCTTAGTTCAGAATATACCCTTGTTTCCATATGAAAATTAGGTTTTATATCATGAGCATGAAGGGGAAGTACTGCTTATTTCTTCAGGAAGAAGCGCCATGTGTATTCCCAGCTCAAGGGAGTGTCGTGTGGTAAAATGTACCAGATACCGGTATGACAAACACAGGATTTGAGAAAACAATTTTCTTACAGTTGAATATGATGTTTTATTTTTGGCAGCAGGTTTTCTAGTAAAATTTTATACTCCAGGAGACAAAATTGTCTAATTTCTTATTGTGATCAGAGTAACCATAGCATAGCTCTTATTCGCATGCATCAGTCCTGACTTAGAAGAACTCCATGTCATCTGTGGCCTCATAATTAAAACATTGCTTACCTTCCAGTCAGAGTTCTTGAGGTAGGTTGACCCTTTGGTAGGATATATTTGTTATTATATGTTTGAAAATATGGACTGGGGTTTCCTTCAAATTAACTAAACCTAAAGCTAATCCACAGTGTTCTTGGAGACTCTGGAGAAAAAGTGGGCCCTACAGACAGAAAAAAATACCTTTTATCTATTATCACCAATAACCTCACACAAAGATTCAGTCTACTGGCATCTGGGTATTTGATACCAGATATTACTGAAAGTACCAGGACTTTCACTTTGTAGGATACAGCTAGCAACTGGACATCAAAATAATTTTTTTTTTAAAACTTTGCAAGATACAACTAGCATACACCTCTACATAAAAGGCAAACTTTAAAGAAAGAAAGAATGATTTCTAGTCAGGGGGTAAAAGCTTCATGTCTATCAAGTAAAGTAGTATATACCAATCATACACATATTGATACTATGTACTATTGATTAACAAACTTTGACCAGATTCTCTATGGGTGGAGCCCAGAAATAAGAATTTATAGAAAACTTCACTGGTGTTTCTATTATAGCTTTTGGGTCTAAACAGTGCTGACTAGAGTTAATAGACATTGACTATAGCATAGATTTCTATATCAAAATGAGTTTTTCTTTTAAAAAAATTCTATTACAATAGCTAAACAAACATAACTGACAACCACTATGTGCCTTTTGACTTGTTTTTAGTGATTAAGTCAAGTTCATTCTTACATACTTGGTAAATGCTGTTGTCTCTGGCTGCCAATTCTTTTTCATCATACTCTCCCCTTTCCAGAGCTCACTCTTCCTCTCAGCCTAATGGTCTCAGGTCAGTCATTTCACTTTCTTAACCTTCCTTAAGGATCCCTTTCTCCTTATCTCCAACCTCCGTGTCTGTTTCCTTCATGCCACTGAATTGAATTGTATTTTTACTCACTGTTAGTCTCTCCCCACTAGACTTTGTCTTTCTTTTTGCTGCGATAATCCTACTGTCTAGAACATTTGGTAGAGAGTGGGCTGTATTAGTCAGGGATATTGAGGGCAACCAATAGACATAACCCCATTTAATTAAGCAGATAGCCTACCCAGTCAGAAAGAAAGCCCCAAGAAGCATGCAACAGAACCAGTCCAGTGAGAAAGCTACTGTCTTTGGCTCTGGATGTTTACACAGCTGACACCACCAAAATGGAGTTTAGTGATACAAAGGCTGCTGTGTCTGCAAAGTGGACGATTCTTTACTCGCTGTTTCTGCAGCCATAAACTATCATTAAAAAAAAAAAAAAAAGATTCTACTCCACTTACCAGACAAGTCTGATTCAAAATGTTGTCTGTCTGGCAGAACTCATGTTATGAGCCTACACTCCTTGCAAGGAGGTTGGAAATATAAGCAACTTGCATTTTCAGCTTCTACAGGGGCAGCTGAGCTTGACTTTATTCAGAGGACCCCAAATATAAGAAAAAGGTTTAACTTCTAGGTGGCCAAAATGAAAGATAAATGTGTCCATTTATAAAGACTCTCAAATACTTCTTGAATGAATAAATCATAAAATATTTTGAAAGATATTATTAGAGTAATTTTTAAGTAAGTATATGTAATGATAAATTTTCTAGTATTTAACTGCTATCAATTACTCTTTCTTCTAATTCTGGTTTCCTCCTTCCAGACCTGAATTAAAAAAAAAAATCTGTGCTTCCAAGAAGCTCTTGAATTTAACCATGATGTGAGAGACAATGTCAGGTACATTGAAGATTCTCCTCAGATAAAGGACTTGTTGGGTGGCTGCTGGGAAAGTGGTAGCCAGCATCTGACTTCTGTGGGTTAGACTTCTGTGGTCTCAGCTGCAGAGAACCACATTCCCCACGGTTAGACCCCCTTCTCAGGGTAGCCTGCATCCAATGGCTTATCAAAATGAGAATATAAAGACTTGAGCCCCTTGCCCTAGCTCCAGATAACTCTATAAAGTCAATCAATACCTGAAGTTCCCCATGGGGTCACTCCAGGCTGGCATTTGGCCTTCATGCAGCTTTACTTCTTCTGCTACCCAGTCCTGTTTTTTCCCCCTGCCTTCCACAAATGTTGACCCCAAGGGCAATCCTTAATAAACACTCTGCAAGCTAAACTCTCTTTCAGTCTATATCCTGGGGGATTCAGCCGGGGACAGCTAGTACCAGCAATGATCCAAGAAAGCAGACATTCACATGAGGTTTGGAACTGAAACACTCAACTCCTGGCTGAGAAGAAAGCGGCATAAGAGAGTTTATTGATGTGATATAAATATCCTATACTTAAATTGGGTTACTTTTCACATTTGTATATACTTAAAATTTCTGTTTAATAAAATAAATAATAATACTTTTAATTTAAAAAGTAATAAAATGAGTTTTTTAATAAAATGAAATACATTTTATTGTTTATAAATTATACCTCAATAATACATATATATAGAGAGAGAGAGTGGGAAGGCAGAAAAGAGTATTCTACTGACTAAGTGGCTTCTAGTTCCTTTCACACTGGACATTGACATATGATATAAAAAGATAGCAGATAAGGGACAAATAACAGCTAATAGCCAGTCAGTGATGCCTTCTGGTCTTCAATGGAAATATGTCAGTAATTTGGAAAGAAGACCTTTTGTGAGGCAGTTTCATGAATATATAATTGAGACAAAACCATGAAAGTTAAAGATAATTAGGTTCAACCAACAAATTGTTGAAATGAGATCATGTGTTAGTTGCCATATTCTACCAAAATAAGAAAATCAGGATCAAGATAGAACAGACAGAACAGGCTGATTACTAGGACATTTTAATTTTTTCCCTCAAGCTGAATAGCTTTTCAATATAAATAAAAATAGCAGGTACTGCTAGAGAAACTATTTAGTGTTCAGTATGCTTTTAATTTTGTTTTAAAATTCCAGCGAACAGGGGCGCCTGGGTGGCTCAGTGGGTTAAAGCCTCTGCCTTCGGCTCAGGTCATGGTCCCAGGGTCCTGGGATCGAGCCCCGCATCGGGCTCTCTGCTCAGCAGGGAGTCTGCTTCCACCTCTCTCTCTCTCTCTCTGCCTGCCTCTCTGCCTACTTGTGATCTCTGCCTGTCAAATAAATAAATAAAATCTTAAAAAAAAAAAAATTCCAGCGAACATAGACCAAATAATTAAATTTGAGGGTAATACATAACTAAGCCACAAATACTCTCACGGGTCAAAATTTGAACTCTTTGGTGCCTTTTATTTAAGAAATGCAAAGAAAGTGATGGAACATTCAATTTTTTCCAACCAAAAATTATGTAGAAACCTAGAAATATCACCCAGAACCCCCTTTGGTTTTATTTTTAAATGTTGCTACATAGGAGTCTGAATTACAAAAATTTTAAATTATGTTTTTAGGGGCACATGGGTGGCTCAGTGAGTTAAAGCCTCTGCCTTTGGATCGGGTCATGATCTCAGGGTCCTGGGATCGAGCCCTGCATCAGGCTTTCCTCAGCGGGGAGCCTGCTTACCCCCCTCTCTCTGCCTGCCTCTCTGCCTACTTCTGATCTCTCTGTCAAATAAATAAATAAAATCTTTAAATAAATAAATAAATAAATAAATTGTGTTTTTATTCTTTTTTTTCCAGAACCTTCTCCTTACCTCCAATGTCCTTGATTTTATATAAGCAGGATATAACACTGAAGTTATGTCATAGCTAATTATCAATTTCAGAGTAAATGTAGGAAAATGGAATTGAGAAATAGCTTGACCCTAGAACAGTTCAGGTTGTATAACACTAATCAACAAAAGCAGGAACTGTGAACTTTACTTTCCTACTAAAAGATTCCAGGCTGTACCCTGAAGAAAAAATAAGCACTTAAGAGTCCTGTGCTGAAAAATTACTTAGTTTAGAAAATAAGTTAAAACCCCTTCAGGCAAAAGCAGTTTTTTTTTTTTTTTTGGTGTGACCTGAAGTTAGTGAGAGGAAGGCACTCCCTTATTAAGACATATGCAACTATGGAAATAATGTGGAGCTACAAAATTATTAGCAGTTTTATTATTATCACACTGTAGAAATAAATTATGTTCCTTTGCTCTGTTACTAAATCTGTTAATTATACATGTAAAGTAAAGTTATTCCTCTCAACTCCAAAGCCAAAATTCTAACTTTAATACTGTTAGGATTAGAAAAGAGAAATATCTGCTAAAGGAAAAAAAAATGACCTGCATAATACATATGTTACACTTTACTGACTCAAAGAAATGTGATCTAACAACCTCTAACACCTAACACTCTAGTTTTTTTTTTCTTTCTTTCTTTTTTTTTTTTACTTTCTCTTGCTAATCAGACAACCTACATGATATGAGGCACAATGGCTTTGATCTGTAACAATGGCAGCATTCAAAATGCTAGACCAGGGACAGAAAGAATAAATTCGTAAAGTACTCCATGTGAAGCCTCCATGAGCATCATTATATTTGGGGGGTTTACTATGGCAATGAAACACAACCAACAATTTAACAGCACAACTGTACTATTACAATGACAATTGCAGAGATATCAAGCTGGATTAAAAAGAAAGAAGAGCCAGTTATCGCTCTCTACAGGAGATACACTTTAAATAGGTTGAAAGTAAAAGGACAGAGAAAGATATATCATTCACACAGCAACCATAAGAAAGCTAGAGTTGCTATATTAATACTAGACAAAATAGGTTTTAAAGTTAAAATGTTACTAGAGATGAATAGAAACATTTAATAATGGTAGAAAAGTCAATCCACTAGGAATATTTAACAATTATAAACATACATGCTCCTAATAATAGAGCCACAAAATACATGAGAAAAAAATGACAGAACTGAAGGAAGAAACAGACGATTAAAAAATAGTGTTTGGAGGGGCACCTGGGTGGCTCAGTGGGTTAAAGCCTCTGCCTTCGGCTCAGGTCATGATCCCAGGATCCTGGGATCGAGCCCCACATTGGGCTCTCTGCTTGGCAGGGAGTCTGCTTCCCTCTCTCTCTCTCTGCCTGCCTCTCTGCCTACTTGTGATCTCTCTGTCAAATAAATAAAATATTTAAAAAAAAATAGTGTTTGGAGACTTTAATATCTCATTTCAGTAATAGAGAGAACAACTACAAAGAACATTGACAAGGAAAAAGACCTGAACAACACTCAACTCACATGGCCTAACAGACATTTATAGAATACTCCACCCAACAGGAGCAGCATATGCATTATTCCCAAGTACACATGGAATGTGCTCCAGAACAGGCCACATATTAGAGCATGAAATAAGTTTCAATAATTTAAAATGACTGAAATTGTACAGAGCAGACTGAAATTAGAAATAAATAATAGAAATCCATTTTGAGAAATCCACAAATAAGTGAAAAATAACAACATAGCTAAACAGCCAATTAATCAAAGATGAAATAACAAAGGAAATTAGAAAATACTTTTAGATGAATGAAAATAAAAACAAAACATGGCAAATATGGAAAAATTATGGGATGTAGCTAAAGCAGCGCTAACAGAGAAATTTACAGCTCTGTGGAAGCAACCAAATGTCCATCAATAGATGAATGGATAAAGAAGACGTAGTATATATACACAATGGAATATTACTCAGTCATATAAAAGAACAAAGTCTTGTCATTTGCAACAACTTAGATGGACATAGAGGGTATTAGGCTAAGCAAAACAAGTCAAATAGAGAATGGCAAATACCATACGATTTCATTTTGTATGTGGAATCTAAAGAAACAAATAAATGAACAAACAAATGAAAACAGAACAGATTTATAAATATAGAGAACTGAAGGTTACCAGAGGGGTGGGAGTATGGTAGTGGGGAATATAGGTAGAGAGGATTTAAAGGTAAAAACTTCCAGTTGGAAAGTGAGTAAGTCAGGGGATGAGAAGTGCAGCATTGGGAATATAGTCAATAACACTGTAATAACTTTGTATGGTGACAGATGGTAATTACACTTATTGTGGTAAGCACTGTGTAACACATAGACTTGTTGAATCACTACATAGTACACCAGAAATTATTAGAACATTGTATGACAACTATGCTTCAGTATAAAAAGAAATTTGTAGCTGTAATGCCTATATTAAATAAGATCTTAAATCAATAGGTCAACTTTCTATATTAAAATTCTAGAAAAAGGAAGAGGAAACTAAATCTAGAGCCTGCAGAAAAAAGATTAGAGTAGAAAATAATAAAATAGAACATAGAAAGAGAAAAATCAACAAAACCAAAAGCAGGTTCTTTTGAAAAGATTAACAAAATTGTCAAATTTTTGGTTAGAATGATGAAGACAAAAAGAGAGAAGACTTGAATTACTACAACCGGGAATGAAAGAGGAGGTATCACCATTTAATGCACAGGAAAAAAAAAAAAAAAAAACAAAACCTAGAAGGAAATATTATTAACAATTGTATGCCAACAATTTATAAAATTTGGATGAAATGGACAAATTCCTAGAAAAGACATAAACTACTTCTTGAAACTGACTCAAGAAGAAACAGAAAATTTGAATAGCACTCTATAAGAGATTGAATTAGTAATTTAAAAACTTCCCACAGTCCCAGGCCTAGATGGTTCAGTAGTATAACAAAATTAATTCTATATCTTTACAAACTCTACCAAAATTCAGGAGCAGGGAATACTTTCACACTTGAGGCCAGTATTCTATGAGGCCAGTAACACCACAGCAACAAAACCAGACAAAGACATCATAAGAAAACTACAGACTCTTAGAATACCTCTTAGTAATATAGATGCAAGAATCCTTGACAAATACTAGCAAAATGAATCCAGATAAAAAATGAATCCACATAAAAAAAATTACACATGATCATCCAGTGATCTATATCCTATCAATGTAGGAATGGCTTGACATCCAAAAATCAATTTATGCAATACAGCTTATCAATAAAATAGAAGAAGAAAGAAGAAGAAGAAAAATCAAATAATTGTCTAAATAGAGAGAAAGAATTTGTTAAAACCCAACATCCTTTCATGATTAAAAAAAAATCATTCAACAAACGTGGAACAGACGAACTTGCTTCTACAGAAAAAGAGAATCTAAGAAAAATGCATAGTTCTTTCGTTCTTTCTTTTCTTTTGAAAATTTTTGTTTATTTATTTGAGAGAGAATGAGAGAGAGACGGTGGGGGGAGCATGAGATGGGGAGGGTCAGAAGGAGAAGCAGGCTCCCTGCTGAGCAGGTGGGATTCAATCCCGGGATTCCAGGATCATGACCTGAGCTGAAGGGAGTTGCACAACCAAATGAGCTATCCAGGCACCCAGAAAAATGCATAGTTAACATCATACATAATGAAATAAGAGATTGAACACATTCTTCCTTAAAAAACGTACAAGGATATCCACTCTAACTACTTTAACACTGTACTAGAAGCTCTAGCCAGCATAATTAGTCAAGAAAATAAAATAAGCACCCAGATTGAAAGTAAAAAAGTAAATCTATTCCAATTTGCAGATGACATGATCTTGTAGATCAAAAATTCTAAGGATCCATTAAAATCTCTTAGACCTAAAAAAAACCAGTTCAGGAGGATCAATATACAAAAATCTATTGTACTTCTAATATAAATGTGAAATGAATAGTCAAAAAAATGAAATTAATAACAAGATTCCATTTATAATACCAGCAAAAAGAATAAAATCCTTTGAAATAAAAAGAATATAAAACATACAGTTAAAGCATATAACCCTGTTGAAAAAAAATTAGAGAAGGCCTAATAAATGGAAACATCCCACATTAGTGGATCGAAGAACTTAATGTGAAGATGACAATTCTTCATAAATTGATTCAACTCATTCTGTATCAAAGTAACAGCTGCTTTTTCCCAGAAAATGAAAAGCTAGTTCAAACCTTCACATGGAAATGCAACGGACATTGAATAGACAAAAATACCTTTTTTTCTTCCTGAGATTTTGATAGGAATTGAGTTTCGTGGGGGGAAGGGCGAGAGGTGGGCAAAGGGAGAGGGGGAAAGAGAATCTTAAACAGGCTCCATGCCCAGTGTGGAGTCCAATGCAGGGCTCAATCTCAGGACCATGAGATCATGACCTGAGCTGAAATCCAGACTCTGACATTTAACCAACTGAGCCACCAGGCACCCCAACCAAAAATATCTTTGAAAAGAAGAATAAAATTAGAGGATTCATACCTCCAAATTTCACAACTTAATGTAAAGCTATGGTAATAAAGATAATGTGGTATCAGCATAGGATAGATATATAGATAGATTTATTGAATATAATTGAGTCCATAAATAAATTTTGACAAAGAATCAACAGACTTTTTTTTTTTTTCAAAGGCACCAAGACAATTCAGTGGGGGGTAATACAGTGTTTTCGACAAACAGTGCTGAAACAACTGGATATCCATATGCAGAAGTTTCCCTGATAGGACACCAAAAGTACATGGAACAAAAGAAAAAAACAGATATTTAGGGATTTATCAAAATTTAAAAATTTTATGCTTCAAAAGACACTATAAAGAAAGTGAGAAGACAATTCCATGGAAGGGATTATGCAAACCATATATCCAATATGGAACTTATATGCAGAATATAAAAAACTCTATGAACTCAAAATCATAGATAATTTTAAAAACTAGATCTGAGTGGACGTTCTTCCAAAGAAGATATGTAAATGCTAACAAGCACATAAAAAGATGATAACATTCTTAACCATCAGAGAAATGCAAATCTAATTCACCATAACACTTCAAATCCATTAGTACTAATATCACGAACTAGTATCCAAAAAAAAGGGGGGGGATAACAAATGTTGGCAAGAATGTGAGGTAATTGGAACCCTTATAAGTTGCTGGTGGGAATGTAAAATGGAGCAGCTGCTTTTGCAAACAGTCTGGCAGTTCCTCAAAGGATGTATGACTCAGCAATTGTACTCCTAAGTATATATCCAAGAGAAATGAAAAATTATGTCCAAACAAGTTCACATTTTACATGAAAGCACATAGCAGCATAATTAATAGCCAAAAAGTAGAAATCACCCAAATGTCCATGAATTGATGAATGGATAAATACAATGTGATATATGCATATGAGATATTATTTGATATTTATTTCTGTGAAGGGCATGATCAGACTGTCAAGCAGAAAGCTGTAGATCAAGAGAGAAGCTTGAAATAGAGTATCAGGACATAAGAGGTACAGGAAATAACTAAAATCTTGTACACATGGACCAGATTGCCCATAAAACATATAAAGCAGAAGCAGAGCCAGATAAAAACAATCTCAGAAATCTATAATTAGGAAGAGACAGAATAACTGGAATTCACAAAAGGAGTTTGAAGAGGGATTATAGGAGAAGAAATTAGAGAAAGTGACATCAAGGAAGTGTTGGAGGAGATAATCAAGAGGATGGGACTAGGGGCTGCCCCTTTAGTGGGACCTGGGCAATCAGATGGTCATTACCTCTTCTCCTGTCCTTGGAATGTACACACTGCCCACCATTCCTGCAGTGGAAGCTGTTCCAAGAACAAAGCCTTCAAAGAATTAGGTGTTGTTGAGACCATCTGGACTGAATATGTGACTGAACTCAGTTATGGTCTCCATATAACTTTAAGACTGGTGGACAGGTGTGGAGATCTACTCATCTTGTGGCTGCTCAAGCAAACCTCATAGGTCAGTTCCCTGCTTATTAAAACTGCCACCTACTAATCTGGTGTGGTCTGCTCTTTCTTTGGTTTCTTTCTACCCTCCTCTTAAGGTGGTCAGTTACAGATTACACCAGGAAAGCTCCAGAGTTTGTGAACCAACAGAAAGGAATTTTAAAAAAGGCAAAAAGGTATTCAAGAGGAGGCGCCTGGGTGGCTCACTAGCTTGAGTGTCAGGACTCTTGATCTCCACTCAGGTCATCATCTTAGGGTCCTGAGATCAAGCCCAATTTGGGCTCCAGGCTCAGCCACAGTCCTGATTGTCCCACTCCCTCTTCTCCCCCACACCCTCCTCATCATACTTGTGCTCTCTCTCTCTCTCTCCCCCTCTCAAATAAATAAATAAATGAGCAAATAAACAAATAAATAAATATTTTAAGGGGAAAAAAGGCATTTACTAGATTTGGCAAAAGTCTCGAGTGATTTTGGCAGAAGTGGTTTCAGTGGAGAAAGAGAGGTGAAAAGCCATACTGAGGTTGAAGAAGAGCAAATGAGAGATGGAGGACATGGAAACAGAAATCAAGAAGTTTGACCACCAGGGGAAGGATAATGGTTGGGTAGTAACTAGAGGATGATACAGGGTCAAAGCTAAACTTTGTATTATCTTTTTTTTTTTTAAATCAAGAACTCTCAATCATGCATATATTACTTAGAAAAGAAAATAGAGAAAGCTAAGAAGAAAAATGGGTATAAACTGATAAAGGCAATCGCTGAGAGATAAAAGGGATGAAAGCGCAGCTTCAGACAGGAAGGATAGATAAGAATATGATTTCAAAATGCAGTGGGAGCAATGAAAGAAGTTCTCATCCCACTGCCTTCATTTCTTGTAAAGTAAGAGGGTAACATCACAATAAAAGTAATATGGAAATAGGAAGAAAGAAGCCCTGAGGATAGTGCAAAGATTAAAAATAAATGTTGAAAGAATAGAAGAGGAAAGCTGACCTGGAAATACAGAGAAAACTGCCATGTGATATTAGGGGGTCCAAATGAGGCTGAAATCCAAGAATCTTCACTAAGTATAACAGTCTTCGAGATTATATGATTTATCCCTCCAGCTATACAGGATATAAGAGTAAAAGTTAAATAAAATGGAAGTGGAGAAGAAATAAGTATAAAAATTCATTAAGCTGTATCCTTCAGATTTATTTACATAACTGTAATTTATATCTTAATATCAATGTTAATTCATAAAAGAATTGTATTATATGTCTCATTTCAAGTGCCCTACACTCCCACCCCCAAATCAAGAGACTAAATAAAAAGGAACTCTAATGTCTGTTTAAAAACAATAGATATAAAAAAAAAAAAGACTGAAAATGAAAACAAACAGAAACCTGGGAAAAAAAACCTCTTTCTCCTCCAATGCATGTTTTTTATCTGGAGTAAATTACAGACCACCAAGTACAGTCTGACTTGGTTTATTCAGCACTAGTTCCCACATGAAAATTGTTATTGTTGGCTTTAGCACTTTAATCCAAAGAGGACACAAATTCTGCTCATGTTTGAATAACCCTTGCCAACAAATTGATCCCATAGCACCAGGGCTGTAGGGAGTAGTTTCAACGATTAAAAGGAAACATAATGGGGAGAAAAAACTCAGTGAATGTATTTCCTCCTACTTAGAACCTAGGATAGTTCACTTTAAAAAGAAAACAAACAAACAAACAAACAAAACTTTTCATCTTACCTCTTTTTCCAAATGTTCTCTAATGCCCTGTTGGGCTACATCTGTAATTTACATAAACGGGAGCAATGCCAAAGAAATGCAGATTCCCAGCTGTTAACCCAGGGGACAACTCAAATCAGGCAAATCTCTAAATAAGGTCTGAAAAGCAGATCCTCTGCTAGAGGGCAGCTAACTTCCAAAACCGGGAGTATAGAATGGGCACTAGAAATACTAATGTCTGCTTTTCTGGAAAGCTATCTTTGCCTTTATATGGACAAACCAGAATAACTGATAATTCCTTTGCCAATTAAGATATACCCAAAGATGACTAGAAATTTTGCCTTGCTATCCCTAACACATGAACATATGAAGAGATTTTCCTTGTCATTTTAAATCCTTATCTTCTTCATCTACTCAATATTACATGTTGGTTAATAATATTACCAGAGTAAAAGCTCCCAAACTGTACAATATCAAAGGTTAATGTACTTTTACAAACTCTCTAACAGAATAGGGCAGAGAACAAGATCCCCTGGATTCAAACTCAGCATCTCCATTTCCTGTGTTGCTTTGGGCAAGTTATTTTACTTTTACAGACCTCAGTTTCCCGTCTGTGAAATGAAGATAAAACTACCTCCTCATTCAGCTGTGAGGATTAGATAGTCAATATATTGATGCATATAGACGCAAATATTTCAGATACACTGTAAATGTTCCATAAGTTTTAGCTCCTGCTATTAAGTTCCTACCTTACCGATTTACATCAAATCCATCTCTTTACTATGACTTCCAAAATTTGCATGGCACCCAGCATTAACTGATGTAACTTATACCCTGTGAATGCCTGACAGGCAGAAAAGGGTCTCAGGCTGCAACATGATGAATTTGCTGGCCTTTTCACCAATAAAGAGCTAGCAAATATTAATGACTCCATTGTAAAAATAGATACATTCAGACTTAGGATTTGAAGGTTAAAGGCTCAATATACCAACTCCATTTCCCTTGACTAGTAGTCTTCCACATAATATATGTGTTTACTATAATGACTGACTAACTGCCTTTTGCGGAAACTGTCGATATTCTGCATGAACAGCATCTGAAAGGATTAAGCAGGACACCAGGGAATTAAAAAATACAATTAAGTGAAAATTAAGAAGGAAATAGTGAGATGTGTTTTAAATACCTAGAACAGAGTTTCATTAAGCTTTCATAATTTTTATCCCACCTTTTTTGTTAGACCATTAGTGGAATTTTGTCCCTTTAACTGTCAAATCGTTTTCCATGTTACAAGTAATCTTTCTTCACAGAGGAGTCTTTTAAAAGTTATAAATAAAATACCCCAAATATTTTCTTTTTCCCACAGATGAGAACATTAGAACCCTGACATTTTAATCTCTTCTGTACGAGAGTGAGTTGTGTCAACACAGTGCTCCCAGCTACAACACTGAAAAAAAACAAGTTTAATTAAAGACAGAGACGAAACTCTATGTGGAGCCTAAGCCATTGAGATACACAAAGAGTTGTCGTCTTCAGAGTCAGTTCTCTATGAACAAATCTCTTTGTCAGTGTCAGGAGAAAAAAAGACATAGGAAAGTGTAATGCTATAAAGGAAAAACATGGTGGTGTCAAATGTCAGTGCTCAGACTAAGAACTAAAAAATAGTATTTATGTAGTACTTACTTCCAGAGTCTAAACACTGCTCCTAACATCATAAAACATCTTGGGATATAAATAGATGCCTATTAACCTTATATATGTTGTAGAAGATAAAGCTGAAGCACAAAAAGGGAAAGAAGCTTAGCCAAGATCATAAGGTAAAAGTTTAGCAACAACAAATACTGCCCTTACTGGGTTTATTCCACATTACTGGTATATTCCTTCCTTAAATTTTAATTTGAAGGGAAAAGTAGCATCAACACAGTGCTATTTTCCAAAACTAAGCCCAGCTCTAACTATTTTCTAGCAATAGCTTGCTTGCCTATGCCCTGCTCTTCTACTACGGCACCATATCAACAGACAAGAGCACAGCACAATAAAAGAAAACAGGGCAGATGTGAAAGGTTCCAACCTCAGCTCTGCCACTTCCTAGCTCAGTAACTCCTGGGCAAATTACTTATTTTAGATTCTTTTTCTTCATCTATAAAACAGGAATGATAGTATCTACTCAATAGTGTTATTGCAAGACTTCAATGAGACAATATATGTACTCAGTTCATTTCTTGGCACATATAGATGCTTCATAAAAAATATTCTTTAAAACTTCTGATCTTGGGGCACCTGGGTGGCTCAGTGGGTTAAAGCCTCTGCGTTCAGCTCAGGTCACGATCCTGGGGTCCTGGAATTGAGCCCCGCATCAGACTCTCTACTCAGCAGGGAGCCTGCTTCCTCCTCTAAATAAATAAAATCTTTAAATAAAAAAAAAAAAAACTTCTGATCTTTATAACATGGACCACTCGCCAATTGTGGGTTATCATATTCCTTGTAACTATAACTTCTTTTCTTAACTGTAATATAGCCTAACTCCCCTTGGTGGGAAGCCTTAGTATTAAGCCTCAGTACCTGCTGGTCTGCTCAGATATACACAACTTGTATGTTTTTTGCAGCACATTATATACAGTTCTCAATATGGGCTCTTATGTCAAAAGTGCCTGCATTAGCTGGTTACATTTCAATTCTGGCATTGATACTTAAGAGCTGTACAACTTTTTAGAGAATTTTTTTTTTAAGATTTTATTTATTTATTTGACAGACAGAGATTACAAGTAGGCAGAGAGGCAGGCAGAGAGAGAGGAGGAATCAGGCTCCCTGCTGAGCAGAGAGCCCGATGTGGGGCTCCATCCCAGGACTCTGAGAACATGACCTGAGCCGAAGGCAGAGGCTTTAACTTACTGAGCCACCCAGGCGCCCCAAGAGCTGTACAACTTTTTGCAGGTTACTTATCTATGCCTCAATTTTCTCATTTGTAAAACAGGGAAATAAACTATTTTATATTTATAGGGCTGCTGGGAAGACTAAATACATTAAATACACATAAAACTATTAAAACACCTGGTCCAAGTATGAGCTCGAGAAACATTTGCTATTACCTAACAGATACATCTGCAAATGAACATTATTTTGTTTATTGTAACAGTGTTAAATATTACTTAGAATTTATAAAGTTGTAGAGAGGAAGTGAGGTGTTTTGTTGAACAGTCATAAACATTTAAAAACAATAGGAACATTCATTAAGGGAAAAAATTGTCAAACACGAGATAAGAAGTGAATAAGAATATAAGAAGGGATAGCACCATGAAGAAGATAGTACAAAGATTTACATAGATAAGGGAAAAAAAATCAGGTCATTCAATACAGTATTGGGAAAAGTTTTCAATTAGCAATAATCGTGTCTCGGATAAACCTCATTGGCTACGATACTGTCACTGCACAAAGCTTAGGTCATTCAATACAGTAAAAGACATGAGCAAAGGTATGAGAGAAATACAGAAAGCCCACTTCAAGACTGATAATAAACAGATTTGCCTACCTGGAACTGGGGATTTCTATAGGAAATAGTTGATCTGGTGCTCTCAATTTCTTTCCCACAGAGTTTAGCATGCACACATGCTAAGGTGCTCATTAAATAGTTATATAGAAGGAAGAATTCCAATTGTATCCAATCTCAAAAGCTAGATTTAACAGAGCTTCCTAACTGGTATGCCCACGCACACTGGTGTGCCCAGATTGGGCAACAGATAACTGAGATGGTGATACTCTAAGCTCTTGGAGTCCAAACCCTCCAGGCAGGGGATGACTTGCCAAAGTCACACTTACCCAAGTGTGTCAAAGAAATACCATCATTTTCTAAGTGTACCATGCCATAAGAAGTTAGGAAAAAATGGGCTAAGAATATATTAGGCAATATTCAATGGAATGAAGATAAAAGATGACTAAATAGAGAGGATATAATGTAAAAAGTCATTGCCTAGTTTGGTGTTACTGTGGAAGACAAGTAAAGAGGGAAAAGACAAGTGGCAAAAAGAGCAGTTCAAAAACTGCTATCATAGGTGAGGCACAAACAATACAAGCCTAAATTAGGGTAGTGGAAAAGAGATGCATTCAAAACAGGTTATGAAAGAGTAACTGCTTAGAACTCAATTTAGTTCAGCTCCACAAACATTTACTGCTGCCTATTATATGTCAGCCATTTGATAGGCATTAGGGATTTAAAAATTGAAGACATAATTCCAATCAAGAATTTTTTTAATTGTAGAAAAAAAATTCCAGATTTTCCTTAATGCCTCCTATTTCACATTAGCTCCTAGAAGAAAAGAAATAATTAAAAGATGTTAGGTATTACAGTATAAGCCAAAGTTTATGGGTAAGTTTTAACTTACCTATTAAAGCTTCCAAAAGTAACCCTTTTGGTTAAAAGCTTCAGTAGTAGGGGGCAGAGGGCCATGGAGCAAATTTTGTGAAACAGCCATCTAAACACTAGGTTTTTATCTGAGGAAGTACTGGAATGCATGCTTTTGGCAAACACCTTTAGCCTTTAAGAGATGGTAATAAAAGTAATGGGTCTCACTTATACCAAACATCGTGCCATTTTCCATATATTATCTAATTTTATTCTCCAAACAGCCCCAAAGTATAGGTATTATTATTATTCTCACTTCATTCATGAAAACCAAGAATATTAAGTCACCTGTTCAAGATGTATAATGGCAAAGCCAGAATTTAAACCCAGGCCCATCTAATTCTCAAGTCTATGTTCTTTTTAAATGTATTTTAACAGATAAGGTATTTAAGAAAGAGTTTTGAGGGAGGCATCCGAGATACAGAGAGGGAAGACTCACTGAGGCAAGACTCACGTACTGTGCTAGGAGAGAAAGTATTTGCTATCCAAGGCTCAATGACTAGATCCATACCCTGAAAACCCTAGGTTTGTGTATTAGTTTTCTACTGCTGGTAACCAATTACCACAAATTTAGTGGCTTAAAACAACACAAATTTATTATTTTTACATACAGTTTATGTCAGAAGTCTGACATGAGTCTCACTGGGGGACTCAAGGTACAGATCAAGGTATCACCAAGGCTGCATTCCATTCTGAAGGTTCTAGAGCAGTATCTACTTTCTTGCTTTTTCCAGCTGCTTGAGGCCACCAGCATTCTCTGGCTCATGGCTCCTTGCCACCATCTTTAAAGCCAGCAAGGCAGGTTGACTCCTCATGCTATAGTTTCTCTAGTTTTCCACAGTTTCAATTACCTTTCACCACAGAGTTTTCCTGATTATAAGAAAACTTGTAATCAGAATGGACCCACTAGATAATCTACTATAAATCACCCCATCTCAAGGACCTTAACTTAATCACATCTGAAAAGTTCCCGCTGCTATGCAAGGTAACAAGTTGTGCAGATTAGGGCATAGACATCACCGGGGGGCCATTATTCTGCCTACAGTCTATGAGAGAGTGGTGCCACTCAGTGCTTGAACCATGTAACTAGCTTCCTTGTTCTGGTTCCACATGCACAAGGCAATTTATCATAGTATTTTGGCTTGCCCTATAACTTACTCATAGGAAGAGAATGTGCTATTTAAGAGACACAGTGCTCAATCCCCTAGTTGAATATATTTTACATTATATTGAATAATTTGTTTTCTGAGTTATACATTAGTGTCTTGTGAGTGCTGTCAGAATGAGTCAGAATTTCTTAGTCCAAAAACTCTAGGACTCAGACAAAATCAATATTCTGAATCTTCAAGTTAAGGATCAGAGGGGGAGGGGGGTATATTTAACAGGTTGGTATCTATGATAAAAACAAAACTTTGGCTATCATGTTTAAGAAACTATATATAATAAGACATCGCTAAAAATGCAGTTTTATGTCACTCCTTTAGATTTACAAGACTTGTATCAACAAAGAGAATAGTCACATTTTTCTAATTATACTGGGGACTTCAAATCAACAACTTTAAAAACTTGGATTGCATAGATTAATGTTTCCCTAGGGCTGGGGGATTGGTGGAGGAATAGAGAGAGACTGCTAATAAGTATGGAGTTTCCTTTTGGGAAATAAATATTTTCTAAAATTGTTGTGATGGTTGTACAACTTTGGGAATAACAAAAAATTGCACTGTACATTTTAAATAGGTGAATTGTATAGCATGTGGATTATATCTTAATAACGTTGTTAGAAAAAACACTTGGGTCACAAAGAGAAGACAGTGAGAGGAGTATCCGATTAAACACTAGGATTAAATGGGAAGGGAGGTCTTATTCAATTTATCATCTTAATGAAGATCCTTCCTTAGTATCTACTACTTTCCTCTTTGTTCTTTACCTTTTTATAGCTTTAGTTCTTAGAAAACTCTCAACTTCCTACATTTTCCTTTCCTCTTTTGGAAGTTTATTTATCAATAATATACACATACAACATATATAACAAACTTATTTCATAAATCTGATGTTAACTCCCAAAGCTTTCTACTACTAACGAAGTATGGAGAGAGGAGACATTCCCATCCTGATCCTGTTTTAAATGCTTATGTTTTGTCACCCTCATTCTGTGTTGTGTGCCCATGATTCTCTAGCCCTAAATATCATTCCATGTATCACAACAGCTTGTGTGAGATTCATGCCTCCTTGTGTCAAGATTCTCTATTAAATTCAAAGAATTTTTGGTGTGGTGTGAATGTGCAAAGTTCATACTTTAGTCGACATCCTCCGTTTGCTCTGTTTTATAGTTATAACTATTAGAATGGCAAACGGTGACCTCCGCTGATCTGTACAATGCTACTGAATGACCTCTCTGCATTTCATTTTACCTGCATCCTATTTCTCAAGAGCAACAATACTCCCTTTATTCAAACACCAAGGCAGAGTAAAACCTGGCTGTCAGAGGTCACTACATAGTTATGCTTACAAATTAGAACACTGGACCAATTTTGCTTGGAGCTTTCTTGTAGATAATATGAAAATAATCAACTAAATCGTTCCTAATGCCTCCTTTGAATAAGTGATCAAGCCATTTCAAAGAAAACACTTCCCTGAAACTGATACATTAAAGCTGTTCAGATAAATTAATAAAATACCATTAACCCAGCCCATAATGGTAGATCCATTATCCACCTTGAGATAGAACACTTCCCTTCTAAGCGTTTAGACAAATGGCTTGGTTACTTTTCTTTTTTGAGTTGTAAGAGATCACTCTCCACTCTCAAAATAATAGAAATTACTGAGGTTGCAACCCAAATCCTTGGGTGTAACTATGCTTATACACTGTGTTATCCACTGAATCACATTCTGTCATATGATCCCATGCAACACAATTTATTCCCATATCATGGAATATACCTAATTGTATATGCAGAAAGAACGTGATGATCTGAGAAGATCGGTATATACAATCCACACTGTAGAGTGTATATAAATTCCTTGCTCTTAAATATGAATGAACTGACTTTGTAGAACAAACAGAGCATAAATTCAGTTCTTGATATAAAAACTACCTTTGTTAAATAGTTTATATCACTCACTTTGCCAGGTGTCTGCTAAGAGTGTTGCAGTTGAAACTGCAAATGTTTGATAAGATTGTGTTGTTGCTGTTGTTGTTTTAATGCACCCAGAAACTCAAGCCCATATTCCTGGGATCCTTTCAGACAATCAAAAGAAGAATTTTCCAAGTAGACAGCTGTAGTTCATTAGATCTTTCATGGACCGTGAAAGCCACTTGCCAATAGTGTCGAAAGACTATTACTCATTTCAATCTTTCCAAAGAGGACAGATCTTTCTTTGACAAAACATTAGTGAAAACCTCTGAGGTTGGGGCTTGACTAGAAAAGCTCAGCACACATGAATGGAAATTCAGTAGAGAAACTAAAAGTGGAGATGGCAGAATGAGGTTCTAGCTTTTTACCTTCACATACCAGAGCTTCCACCTAGATTCCAAGAAAAAAAAAAGACAAAAACCTACGAATAACAATGCACTTGCTGAATGCATGATAATCATACCACCTGACCTGACAGAATTGTCAGTCTGAATGGCAAATTCTCTGCATATGATTGAGTTTTGGAAGCTTAGCAGCTCAAAACAGAGAAACTTAAGGGGCCAATCAAATCAGTTTTGAATGTCAGTGACTGTCCAAGCAATGTAGTTAATCAGAAAAATCAGGGTCACACTCAGAAATTCTCCGAGTTCTTATTCAGCAATCACAAAGACAACCATGGAGACTCCAGACATTTAAAATTCTGTGGAATTAAACTGAATATTAGTATGTCCCGTCAGGATGACAAAAAATATATATAACTATGTGGATAATTTATGCAAATATTAAGTAATTGTGCTCTTCATAAGTTTTTAAATCTAGGTAACTACTTAATACTCAATTAAAATTTAGGTGGAGAAAAAAAATTTAGGTGGATAGATAGATTCTGATGTTCAGTTAGGTATTAGCACTAACAAGGATTCCAGGGTGCAGATTATATTCTATTGGTTGATCAAGTTGCTAGCTACAGAGGTACCATTAATTATAAAAATTCATTTAGCTGCACACTTACAGTAAGAATCTTTGTGATCAAAGAAACTTTGTGATCAAAAAGATATCATGTCCTCTAGTCAACTGCCCCATGAATTAAGTCTTCGAAAAAAACTATAGTATCAAATTCCCATTTGATCAAGATCATCTCAGCTTCACATGTACTTGTTTTTCAGCTTTTCAAGCTAAACCATTTAGTGAGAGACTCAAGTTAGACATGTTAGAGCAATAGAACGTGTTTTATTATATTTGGACCTTTTATCTCGTAACATAGCTTTTCATAATGACAAGTATTTCTATTCTAAAAACCTACAAAATATTTTTTAAATAGTCCTAATAATCAGGATATTTCATTGCTAAAAAGATCTACCAAACCACAAAATAGGCACATTATTCTTTAACAGTCACCAAGTAGTTTGTGAAAAATACACAAGATTGAGTACAATGTTTCAATGGTAAAGGGCACTCAAAATATGTGCTATTGATGGCAAAGGCAAACCAAGAGATAGACTAAGACACTGCTCAAAGTATTTATGAAAGGTCATGATGAGAAAATGATTGCGGCTCAAAGATGAATTCCAGTTTTGCAAAACACTATTAAAGATATATCTAAAAGCCTAAGAGATGCAAAAGCCTTAAAGCTACGGTGATTCAAAATTTATTAACTTGTTCTTTTTATAAGGTGTTATTATTGCTAGCATCAGCTTAGTCAACTGTATTCACAACTAGGAACCTTAAAGGATTCCATTCCCTTCTTATGAGCCTTACACAAATGTGGGATTAGAATGACAAGAGACCAAACAAATATACTTTAATTCCAAAAATTCACGTGTACAATTTTATACATGCCATAAAAACCTCAAAATTCTGATAGCTAGCACATGAGGCTGAGACAAACAGTAGTTGCCTTCATTTTTTCAAAACAAATTCACAGTTATTTCCTCTGTTTGTCTAAATTATTAAGAAGGTAAACATTGGGGCACCCAGGTGAGGCAGTTGGTTAAGTAGCCAACTCGTAGTTTCATTTCAGGTTGTGAGATCAAGCCCTGCATTGGGCAGTGTGCTCAGGGCAGAGTCTGCTTGAGACTCTTTCTCTGTCTCACTTTACCCCTCCCCCTACTCTCTCTCTCTTTCTAAAATCAATAAACAAAGTTAAAAAAAAAAAAGTCAAGAAAAAAAGGAAGGCAAACTGCACCTCAGATTGTCTAAAACACACAGAAATAATCTTATCAGTTACTATTTGTTTGTTAATAACACATCAAAAATTTAAAATCTGATTCAAGTAAAGAAGCATTCTTCTTCCAACATGAACAAAGTTTGCATAAGCCACTATAGCTTACAATTAATATAATGGGTCAAAATTCTGATAAAGAAAAATGGTTAAACTTGTCTTAACATTATGCCTAATATTAGTGGCATAACTGCTCATTTTTAACCACATTTTAAGAGTTAAGACTTTCAAAATGCATTTTTTAAAGATTTTATTTATTTATTTGACAGAGAGAGACAGCGAGACAGTGAGAGAGGGAACATAAGCAGTGGGAGAGAGAGAAAGCAGGCCTCCCACTGTGCAGGAAGCCAGATGCAGAGCGCAATCCCAGGACCCCAGGATCATGACCTGAGCCAAAGGCAACCACTTAGTGACTGAGCCACCCAGGCACCCCTTAAAATGTATTTTAGCAAATGAGCAGCATAAATAATCAGCCCAAATTTCAAGAGAGCTCCTCTTTAACATTAACCAGGATTTCAAAGGAATCTTCTATAGATTTTTTTTTAAAGATTTTATTTATTTATTCATCAGAAAAAGAGCACAAGCAGGGGTAGAGATAGGCAGAGGGAGAGGCAGACTCCCTACTGAGCAAGGAACACAACACAAACTTGATCCCAGACCATGGGATCATTACCTGAGCCAAAGGCAGATGCTAAACTGACTCAGCCACCCAGGTATCCCAGGAATCTTCTTTAGATTTAAATTAGTAGCCTACAACTTCCAAATAATCAAAAGTTGAATTGTTTACTTGATAGATTTTAATTTTTGTAGTTTTTGAATTAGACATTTTATCTCAATCTTATGAATTATTTACACATTTCAGGGTATGGGCATATTTTAGCTCAGGTAGCATCAATTTTTATATAACATGTTGGCTTTGTCAATCTGTTTTACAAGTAGTTCCGTTGGTTGTTTTTATTATTCACTACACGCTTAATGGCAGAAGATTCGTATGTAATCTTGATAACACTAAAACTCTTTATATTTATTATGTGCCATCATATTCTGTGTTAAAGTTCTTCCCAGGTTCAAAGAAGTTATATAACTTGGTTAAACAACAAGGAAGTTGTGGAGTTGGGACTCCAATACAGGTACTGTGACTCCCAACATCTGAAGCTCAGATGGAGTTAAGCACTTTGCCCATTGACACAGAATAAAGATCTGACAGAGCTGGCATTTGAAACAAGCTCTGTTTGACTTCAAAGTGTATTTTTCACTACAGTATCCTATTTATTTTTCCTCGGCCTGCTCATCACACCTCTTAATTGTTGTGTATTTAAAGATGATTTTTAGTAGACATTTTAAAATAGGAATTTATCTCATGATCTTCACTTATGATTTGGAGAGAAGCATATTGAAAAGACAGAGTAGGTAGTAGGGAACGTGACTTACTGTATGATCTCTGATTCTGGTCAGATGACATTGGATAGATTAGCTTTTTTGGGTCTTATTTATAAAATGAGGGCACTGGACTAGATGATTTTAGAGGTTTACTTGAAACTTAGTTTAACTATTAACTATTAGTTAAGCTATATGAAATTGCCATTGCTATAGGTAAACAACAGTTAAATCTTCGCAATTTCATGTGGCTTAACTTAATAACAGTTTTTTAGACAGTTCCAATTCTATTCTAGAAAAAAACAATACCAAAAAAATGTTTATATCATCTGCAAATACATGCAAAAAAGTGTTACCAAAGAAACAACTAAATGCAATTGTACAAGGAGAAATAAAAATAGTGGGTTTTATGAAAATGGGGGAAAAATCAGGTAGTTCAACAGGTTACTGAAATCCTGGTGGTGATCGATAAATCGACTTCTGCTTCACCTTTTATGAAGAGACTGTACTTAGCAAATCACTGTGTAAGCTGCCTCAATAACAGTACTCCTGCTATCAAGTTTACTTGCAATGATTCCAACAAAGAAATTAATTTCTTCGATGACAAGAAAAGTTTATCTGAAACAGGGAAATCACAGGAGACTGAGCTTTCTGCTAATAAAACAGACAAATATCAGTCTAAGCACTGAACTCAGAGCTGTTTTACGCCCTGAAAGATCTGAATTCCCTGTAGCCCAACTACTACCATTACTTTAGACACACACCTACATATACACATTCCCATGCAATATATCTAAATATACATACATATATACTTGCCCCTGTTTGCCTGTTAGGCAAGGCTCCTAGTTACAGCACTGAAAATTCCATGATCCAGAAACCCAATCCTGTGCAATCTGGGATTGTTGGTTACCCTAATCTATAGCTACACTTGCATGTGCATGGGCGTCTACTTACATACACATAAACTCTCACCCATCCACATCCCAAACTCCAAAGAGTACTTTCCTAAATAATGAACTTATTAACTCTTCAGAAAATAAGTAGTGCTATAAAAATTATCTAATAGCCTTAACTTGCTTTATAACTATATCAATAAAATATACACTGGCAGTGATCAAATCTGAGAACGTGGGATCTGCCATTCATCACAAATCATCAGACCTTTTCATTCCTAAAAGGTTTTATGTTTATATCATATTTATATAGATAAGTATTACCATTGGTATCCTCTTACAATTATTCTGTGTTGTAAATATGAGGGAAATCTCTGTGGCATTCACTCATCTAAATTCCAGCTTTATCACTTACCAATGATGTAACTTTAGGAGAAACTGCTTAACCTCATTAATTCTTTATTTCCCAGTGTGTAAAATAGGGATAATTGTACTTACCGCATACGGTTTTCATGAGTACTAAATGATGTAATGTATATAAAATCTTGGTATAGTACAGTAGTATAAAATTTTTCTCAATAAATGTTACTCTTATAGTTGCTAATAGTATTATTGTACAGGTAAGAACTTACAAGTGCTTTGAAGGTAGCGGTCACTTGTTCCTGTCTTCTCTGGTGGAAACATTTTCTACTAAAAATAATTTATTTCCTTTTATAATATTTAGATTTCCAGATTTACTATTTCTGACTGTAAAAACTATGAAAATCTTGAACAATTTAAAAGAAAGAGTGCTCTTATAATAAGATTAATTACTTCTATGGAATTTCTTTCCATTATTGAATTTCAACATCAGATGTAATAGTGCAAGTAAAGAATAAAAATCAAAGCCCTTGCCCCCTAACTTTAATAAAGTGTCATATTTAATGGGCTAAAATACAGATGATAAAGTTTTATGTGTGCTAAAAAGAACAAGTGTAAATATTAAATCAAAACAGAGTCAAATTAGATTTTAGAGTTTGAGGAAACCTCTAAAATCATCTAGTCCAGTGCCCTCATTTTATAAATAAGACCCAAAAAAGCTAATCTATCCAATGTCATCTGACCAGAATCAGAGATCATACAGTAAGTCACGTTCCCTACTACCTACTCTGTCTTTTCAATATGCTTCTCTCCAAATCATAAGTGAAGATCATGAGATAAATTCCTATTTTAAAATGTCTACTAAAAATCATCTTTAAATACACAACAATTAAGAGGTGTGATGAGCAGGCCGAGGAAAATAAATAGGATACTGTAGTGAAAAATACACTTTGAAGTCAAACAGAGCTTGTTTCAAATGCCAGCTCTGTCAGATCTTTATTCTGTGTCAATGGGCAAAGTGCTTAACTCCATCTGAGCTTCAGATGTTGGGAGTCACAGTACCTGTATTGGAGTCCCAACTCCACAACTTCCTTGTTGTTTAACCAAGTTATATAACTTCTTTGAACCTGGGAAGAACTTTAACACAGAATATGATGGCACATAATAAATATAAAGAGTTTTAGTGTTATCAAGATTACATACGAATCTTCTGCCATTAAGCGTGTAGTGAATAATAAAAACAACCAACGGAACTACTTGTAAAACAGATTGACAAAGCCAACATGTTATATAAAAATTGATGCTACCTGAGCTAAAATATGCCCATACCCTGAAATGTGTAAATAATTCATAAGATTGAGATAAAATGTCTAATTCAAAAACTACAAAAATTAAAATCTATCAAGTAAACAATCATTCTGTAGTGACATATTTAAGAAAATTGTGGTTTTCAGGGTTTTAGACATTCACAAGTTAGAAAATATAGTATAAAGTCAGAAGTTAGGTAACAGCAGGTTTACAAAGTATGAAATAAAGCTAAAATTATAGCAATGACACATTAGAAAATCTATAAAACATCGTGTATCGAAGAAACTGTCAGCTTTGGAATACTGTGTTTATGACGACATGGTTTTCATACACTACTAATCAAAAATATAATAAAAGAAAAAGAAACAGAGGAAATCCACATCTAACATATTACCATTTAAGAGAACCACTTCCCAGGTGATTAGAAAAGAGCTATGTGAACTTGATAAAAAAGCATGATTCCTAAATTCAAAGGGAAATTAAAACCACAAAGTTTAAACAAAATAGCATGAAAATAAAATACCTCACAAAATGAAAAGGAAAATTCAGTTTTCAGCTTTCTCTTTACAAAAGTTCTATTTTTAGATAAGATATAGTGGTTTAATAGGCTACCATGTCTTTAAGCTCCATTTGGTAGGGAAATACCTGTGTTGGCTTTGCTATTTCTAAAGGTAAATAGGAGGTTTTGCATTTGCACAATGTGGACTACTTCAGAGTAACCTCATGCCAAAATGGCACATTTCTGAGGGATGCAAAGGTATTCAATAAAAAGCTTTTAAAGGCATATTTTTAAACTTGCAGCAGGAAAGCTTTTCTGTGTCAAGACAGTAATTCTTTTAACAGCATTGATCAAAATGTCATTCTTTTATGAGTGTACAATACCTTTTAATGGCATACAACAAGCCATTAGGGTTATACACCTCTGTATAGCAGACAGCTTACTGGAAAAAAGGGAACACTGGCCAAGATACAGTCTGTAGGTTTTTTTTGCTTCTAATAAGGGATCTTTTTCCCCCTAACTGCTTCATTCTCAAGTCCCCAACTGAAATTATCCAAAGATTAAGTGTAAGCTCTCTTCTGTAATTTAGAAGCACTTTCACAGAGGCCCAAACTGCAAAGTCTTATCTTGGTAGATACCATAGGATGGCCCTGAAAACAGTTTCTCACCCAGGGCCAGTGAGAAATTATTCATGAAGATTAGAAAAGAAGGATGGTTTTATTTACTTTGGTAGTTTTGGGGAAAGAAGCAAGTCAATTTTAAAAAATGATAGGAGAAGATCACTTTTCAAATTTATTTACAAAGCCAAATACTAAAGGAATATTAAAGTTATGTATTATTCTAACACAAAGTGTCTCTTTTCATCAAAATAGTGATTACATAATCTTTCATAGAAGGAAACTATTTAAAAATCAACCTAAAACAGGTCCTTGTCTTTGGGGTATTCCTCCTTAAAGAAAGATAAACTCTGAAACTGTTTAGAAAACAAACAAGGGGCACCTGGGTGTCTCAAGCCAATGAGCATGTGACTCTTGATTTCTGCTCAGGTCATGATCTCACGGTCCTGGGATGGAGCCCCAGGTTGGGCTCCGTGCTCAGCAGGGAGCCTGCTTGAGATTCTCTCTCTTCCTCTCCCTCTGCCCCTCCTCCTGTTGGTGCTTGCTCTTTCTCAAATAAATCTTTTTTTTTTTTTAAGTATACAAATTTTAAAAAGTTTCTAAGTATACAAACTCATGAAAACTTCCATCAATTTACCAACTACTACCCAGGAAATGGAGAGGTAAGGGATTGTGCAAAAAATAGAAAGAGGGACTAGTCCTGCTTTTCAGATAACCCTTTACTTACTTTTCACTATTAAAACAAATATGATTTAAGTACAAGTAAATTCTTGGAATTACAGAAATGTCCTAGATAAATTGATTGTAGCATAAATCTTGACCTTTGGGAAACCATTCAAGGGCTTCATAGAGTCTAAAGAATATCAGCAATAATAATTACAATCCTGCATCAAAAAGGAAAATCAACTTAATAGACAATACCAGATGCATTTAAAAATCTTTTGCCTAAAAGCAAAGTTTAAAAAGTAGAAGAAACCGTCTCCTTTTAAAAGTGTGAATGTCTAGGTAGGAAAAGAAAAAATGAAACAAGATGGGATAGGGAGGGAGACAAACCATAAGACACTCGTAATCTCACAAAACAAACTGAGGGTTGCTGGGGGTCAAGGGGTCGGGAGAGGGTGGTGGGGTTATGGACATTGGGGAGGGTATGGGCCATGGTGAGTGCTGTGAAGTGTGTAAACCTGGCGATTCACAGACCTGTACCCCTGGGGCTAATAATACATTATATGTTTATTTAAAAAAAAAAAGTCATCAAAAAAAAAAAAAGTGTGAGTGTCTGGATGTGGGTGTGTGGTATTATAGTAGGAAAAAGATGGTACCCCAAAAAAGCAAGTTTCTATTAATGGCTTTCCAAATTTCAACATTGGCTTTCCAAATTTCAACAAACAGAAAGTTTATTTCAGGCAATATGGAAAACCAGAATATATACAACTCCATCACTGAAAACAACTAAAAATGCAAAGTAATATACAAAAATACCTTCTTGGGGGGCCTGGGTGGCTCAGTGGGTTAAGCCGCTGCCTTCGGCTCAGGTCATGATCTCAGGGTCCTGGGATCGAGCCCCGCATCGGGCTCTCTGCTCAGCAGGGAGCCTGCTTCCTCCTCTCTCTCTGCCTGCCTCTCTGCCTGCTTGTGATCTCTCTCTGTCAAATAAATAAATAAAATCTTTAAAAAAAAATACCTTCTTAAAAGCATCTTAGTTGATAAGAATAGTAAGAAGTTATCAACTCAAAGTTTCAGTGAAAGTGGAACTCAGAAGTCACAAGTACTGAATATGTTTTTGCTTTTAGGAATACTTCATCAACCATTTTGACCAAAGTAAAAACTTATCTAGATCTTATTTGGGATGAGGGTTAGAAAACAAAACTGAACACCACCTAAGAGTCTAACACGAGACTCTCCTCCCATGAAGCTGGGAACTCAAATTGTTATCACCTCAATGTAAAGGTGATCAGGAGTCCCTTAAGGGACCATATGGAAAGTTGCTGTGGCAATGAGCAAAGCAGGGAAAACATAAAACCACAAGGAGATGTAACCACAACCTTGGAACTCAAGAAAATATACATGCTAAATCCTTATCACCAGAATGGATCAAAAAATAAATAAATAAGTAAATAAACATAAACTGGTACACAACTGGTAGTGTCACAGAAGCCAGATCACAACAAACAAAAATGTTATCTGGTGGAACAAACTATTAAATACATAAGTAAAGAAGGCACCATGAAAGAGAACCAGCAAAAATGAACCTATGAGGATTTCACTTCTTGGAATTGTCAAAAACAGTTTATACACATTTAATATATTTAAAATAATTTTTAGATTGTAAACACATTTTGCAGAACAAAAAATTAATGACCTAGAATCTTGGGGTGCCTGGGTGGCTCAGTGGGTTAAAGCCTCTGCCTTCGGCTTAGGTCATGGTCCCGGGGTCCTGGGATCGAGCTCCGTGTCTGGCTCTCTGCTCAGCAAGGAGCCTGCTTCCCTTCCTCTCTCTCTGCCTGCCTCTCTGCCTGATTGTGATCTCTGTATGTCAAATAAATAAATAAATAAACTCTTTAAAAAAAAAATAAATGACCTAGAATCTTCAAAAGACATCTACACAAATACACAGTAGTTAAATTTAAAACTCAGTGGAGAGGATATGGCAGATTATCTCAAATGAGACTAACATTCCAATTAAAAGAACTAGAAAAACTACGTAAAATTTGGAAAACAACTATGGAAAGGCATGAGAAAGCTACCAAAACCAACCAAGAAGTACAAAAGAGAAGTATACAGAATGAAGTTCAGCTTTCAGCATCAGTTTTCTTAAGTCATTGCCAATACTTAATTAGGAGGATGAGAAGCTAAGTAGAACTGTTAGCAGTATCACAGGCCAGAGGGGAAATTTTTGAGGTTGGATACTACTAGTGGTAAATCAAAAACATATCACAAAAATGAAATCCAGCTATACATCAGCGAAGTATTCTACCTACTGTCAGAAGCAAAACAAAAACAAAATCTTTGGGGAAAGTTAGTATCATCCAGATCTTCCAAATACATACTCAATGTCTGACATTCCATTGATGATTACTAGGCATATCAAGAGACAAAACCACAATAAAATTTAAAAGAAAAGAAACAGACCTACAAAATATACAGGTACTAGAGTTATTAGATGTGTTATTAGCTATAGTTATTAGTTACTAGAGTTATTAGACTTTGTTTTATTTTACAATTTTTTTTTAGATTTTATTTATTTATTTGACAGAAAGAGAGATCACAAGTAGGCAGAGAGGCAGGCAGAGAGGCAGGCAGAGAGAGAGAGAGAGGGGAAAGCAAGCTCCCCACAGAGCAGAGAGCCTGATGTGGGGCTTGATCTCAGGACCCTGGAATCATGACCTGAGCCAAAGGCGGAGGCTTTCACCCACTGAGCCACCCAGGCACCCCTAGATGTGGACTTTAAAATATCTTCAATTAATATGTGAAAAATTGAAGAGGACCTCAGTTTCCCATAAAATAAGAACGCCCATCTAAATTCGATATCCCGGGGCGCCTGGGTGGCTCAGTGGGTTAAGCCGCTGCCTTCGGCTCAGGTCATGATCTCAGGGTCCTGGGATCGAGTCCCGCATCGTGCTCTCTGCTCAGCAGGGAGCCTGCTTCCTCCTCTCTCTCTCTGCTTGCCTCTCTGTCTACTTGTGATCTCTCTGTGTCAAATAAATAAATAAAAATCTTAAAAAAAAAAAAAGAAAAAAAAATAAATTCGATATCCCTACATAACCTTAACAAGACTATAAAAATAAAAAGGGAGTGGGGAAAAAAACCCTCAAAACTCGTATCTACAGCATAACTAAGAGACGAAAACTAGCATAACCCAGGAACCCATGCTTTTAAAAGAGAAATAAATGAAGATTGTGTAGAAAAGAGGAGAAGGTGACAAAATACAGATAAAATAAGCACCAGGAAGTGGGGAAATCCTTATAATGGGTCTAAGACCTATTAGATCAGAGCGCTAGTTACTGTGGAATCAAAAAGAAGATGTTGGCAATCACAAGAAAAGGAAGTGACCATCTTACAGAAGCACCACTTCCATAAGAGACTTAGAAGTGGTACTTCTTGGATGCTTGGTGGTAAAGAGAAAGAAGAAAACAGTAACGGTCCTAAAGATATAAAAGAGAAGCACAAAATTAGAGAGATCTCAAACCCTGTCATTCTCCAAAACAAATGCACCATAGATTCAAGATACCTCAGTTCATTATAGTAACAGAACAGACTGCTTTTGAACTAAGAAACTCTGTATTTTCACTACTAAACTATTATCGCTGGTCAAGGAAAATTAAATTTCTTAACTGATCATTGAATAGCTGGCAACAACTGTAAGTAGGTTTATAAAAGAATACAGAAAATTAGAACCAAAACGTTTCCACTGATGAGCACCCCTCTCTAAGGAGGGAGGGAAGGAAGGAAGGAAGGAAGGAAGGCAGGCACGCACAAAGGAAGGAAGAAAAGGCCATAAGGTAGAGATAACTTCAACAATATTTCAACCTGAATTATATAAACAGTATTTACAAATATGGGGGGGGCTTCAAATCAAATATTCTATAATTGAGAACAGAAATGGGCCCCAAATCTTCACATTAGGAAGATGTGACATGAGAGATACGTGGTCTAATGAAAGAAATTTAGCAAAGTTATTTTAGAAATGAAGAATAAATTATAAATTACTCAAGAGAAGATAGAATTGAATGAGAATACAGTAAGAGGTATTGAATGAAAGGATGACAATAGCAGAACAAAATGAAGAAAGACTTTAATGAGAATCAGGAAGAAAAGTGTTAATATACAAAAAAGAGAAAGAGGATCCAATACACATAAAATTGTAGAGCGAATATTTAAAATTTGAATACAAAAAAAGATAACCAGAAATAAGAGAAGACATGAGTCTATATGTTAAAAAGACCTATGAAAGATCTGGGAAACTGATATGGGAAGTATGTAATACATAATTGGGCTTTAAAGATAAAACTACAAACTCCTCCATACCCCACAATTTAGACATATGGCTCCTAGTTACTTCTGACTATAGTCACATAGCCCTTAGTTACTGTTAAAGAAACCTGTAAAATCGCCTTACGAAATAACAAAATTGTTTCCTGAAAAGTGTGTGGGATGCTGTTCTACTGACATAACAAATATATTGTACCATGTTTGCAAGAAAAAAATAGCAGTTCGCAGCTTAATAATAGTTACAGGATATAGAACATCTGCCTTTGTACTCTTTTTATTTTTTTAAGATGTTATTTATTTGACAAATGAGATCACAAGAATGCGGAGAAGCAGGCTCCCTGTGGAGCAGAGAGCCCGATGCGGGACTCAATCCCAGAACCCCAAGATCATGACCTGAGCCGAAGGCGAGGGTTTAACCCACTGAGCCACCCAGGCGCCTGGTGTTTTAATTCTGATAACAGACATGGTAGAACTGAGACCAAAAAGCATTACATAATGATGACCTAAAGACCATATTCAAAATAAACATATTAGTTATGAATATCTACACACCAAATAACATGGCAACTGCTTTGATGATGAGTCCAGGAGAAATAAAAATGCAAGAAAGAAACCAAACAGAAGACATCAATATACCAAAACTCAGTACAAAATGTACAAAAAATAAAAAATAAAACAAAACAAAAAACAACCATGGAAGTCATAAACTAAACAAAGCTCCATCAATATCTAGATTTTTAAACTCCCATAACAAATACTTTCCAAGTGTACATGAAACATTCACAAACATTATCACAAATATTATCACAAACATCACAAATACTATAAATCTCAAAGAAAACTTCAATATGTCCATAAAGTAGAAACAATAGTATATATATAAACAATATATAAAAACAATAGAAACAGTATATAAACAATATAAATAGTATTCTCTGATCCCATATAATAATAAGTAGAAAATTATAACAAAATTAAAAAGGTCTTCCACATGGTAATTTTAGAAATATCCAGCAAAGTTCTCAATGAAAGGGGAAATATAACCTGCCACACAAAACAAAACTGTCAAAATTACAGACAATACCAAGTGTGGGGAAGATGGGGAGCAACTAAAACTCTTCTACAATCTGGTAGGACTGTAAGTTGATACAACCACTTTAGAAAACTCTTCAGCAATTTCTACTAAACCTAAACACATCTCTGCTGTATGACCCAGGAATTCTCCTAGATAGACAAACAGACACATACAGATATACATATATATACACACAAAAAAGATGTGAGTGTATATCTCTGGAATGACATGTACAAGGATATTAAAAGCTTGATAGACAACCTCAATGTGCATGAACAAGAGAACTGTATATTCTAGTATATTCATATAGCACAATATTACACACAATGAAAAATAAAAGTGGCCTTGCACAACATAAATGGCATCATGTGTTATTTTAAGTAAAAGAAACCAGACACAAAAGACCACATACTTTTAAATGAAGTTCAAAAGAAAGTAAAACTAATTGATGTTAGCCAGATCATTTAGGTAAGAAAAATAAAAGACATCCTAATTAGAAAATACATAAAATTATCTCTGTTCACAGATCATGTGATATTTTTTTTAGAAAATCTTACAGATGCCACAAAGAAATTTTAGAATAAATGAATTCAGCCAGGAAATAGGGTACTATCAACATGTAAAGATTCATTACACACTATACATACTAGTATACATGCTATATATAACAGTAGCAATTAAAAATTATATAAAATTTTAAAATATATTTTATATATGTAATACAAATATGTGTGTGTGTATATGTGTGTGTATATATATATATATATATATACACATATATATGTATGTTAAAATCAGAGCCATAAAGTAGAATGGTAGTTGCCAGGAGATGGAGGAAAGAGGAAATGAGGAGTTATTGTTTAATGGGTATAGAATTTCAGTTTTATAAGAGGAAAAAATTATGAAGCTGGGTGGTGATGATGGTTGGAGAACATTATAAAGGTATTTGATATCACTAACTGCATACTTAAAAATGGGTAAGATGATAAATTTTATGTTATGAGTATTTTACCAGAATAAAAAACCTTGGAATAAAAATTCAATTGATGCTGGTAATAATAAGAATATTGTGCTTATCTCTAGGAAGATAGGATGGTACTAATCGGGAATGAACATAAGGACTTATGAGATGCGGAGAATGTTCAATATCTTGATCTGGATGTATATATAAATGTAGAAAACGATAAAAAAATTTTTCTGAACTGTACACTTAAGATTAGTCCCCGACACTCTACTACATGTCAAAAGTACAAAAACAGTTATAAACAAACACTTCATCAAAAAAAGAAATTCAAATGGTCAGAAAACTTAAGTATGCTCAGCCTCATTAGATACCAAGGAAATGCCAATTAAACCACTACTACTGTAAGGTCCTATTTAACCAGAGGCTTCCATTAAGGTTAAACAACAACCTTGTTGTTTAACCCTTAAACTGTTCTTGCTCCACTTCCCCCAGGGGACTGACTTAAAAACAAGTCCCAGAAACCAGCCCCAGGTAACAAAGCCCAGATACAAGGGTGGGTCAGGCCAGGTGGAGACATCCAATCAGTGGGGGTTTAGATATTGTCTCCCTAGCTACCAAGGAGTATGGGCCCCGCCCTTTGGGCTTTTGGGCGCCAATTCTAATCAAGGTGTAATAGGCTAGGTCAAATGTCTACTATAGGATAAATTGTAATTCAATTGGTCACCTAGCATGACTGCAGCTTTCTCTGTGTGTTACAATCTCATTGGCCACCTGTGCGTGGCCAGGCCCAACCGCATGGCCTTTGCCCTTAAAAGCTAGTCTGTGAAACAGAGAAGGGTCGCCCTCTCTGTAAGAGGCCCTGGCTGGTCGGTTTGATTCTTGACCGTTTGATTCTTGATGCTTGGCGCTAAATAAAGCTTTGCTTGACCTTCACTTTATATCAGTCTCACTCCTTTAATCACAGACCCATTGTGGGGGGGGCATAACACTACAACTGCTACAAGATTAATACACTATTTGATCAATCATCTCGACTGATTTGTGAGAGTGCAAACTGGTTTAACCATTTTGGAAAACTGTGATGTGCCTAGGAAGTTGAAATACACGATTGTCTCAAAAAATTGTCTGGCTTATGTATTTCATTTCAGTTAGGTCCTTAGTGTCCAGTAGCCACAGCTCTTTTCTAGACATGCTTAGGTTTTTTTATGTCTTTTTCTTTGACCCTGTAGATTCCATCTCTCTTCCTACTTATGAGTATCTTAGGCTTATCAAGAATCAGAGGCAGAGACTTTTCCATAAGATTGTGTTCTATAAAATTATAAACTGACTTATGTTGATAGCAAGCGTATTACCTTTCTTGGTAAACTTAAATCTTGTCTTGTTCCACAGACAAGGAATATTTCCAGATCTCATAGCACTAACTTATAAATTTTGTGTCATTGTTCACAAAAAGGAAAGTAGACATCACTGAATATCTCAAATAAAGACTTCTAAAAATCCGGGACGCCTGGGTGGCTCAGTTGGTTGGGCAGCTGCCTTCGGCTCAGGTCATGATCCCAGGGTCCTGGGATCGAGTCCCACATTGGGCTCCTTGCTTGGCGGGGAGCCTGCTTCTCCCTCTGCCTCTGCCTGCCATTCTGTCTGGCTGTGCTCGCTCGCTCTCCTCTCTCTCTGACAAATAAATAAAATCTTTAAAAAAAAAAAGATAAAAATCCTCTCTTTCATTGAAGAAATGAGAGCATCGACAAAACCTATTAAAATAAACCTTTTCAGAATGCTAGAAATTAACCAAAAGCTTGTAGGAATGCAGGGAATGATTATTCAAGAAAAACAGACAAATTGTAAGGGCCTATTCAGCCAGAGCGGCCCCACCCCGGTTGAACTGCCATTTTGTTGTTTATGCAGTAAAACTTAAATTGACCTTGCCCTCCTCCCAGAGGAACTTCCTTAAAAGCAAGTCCCAGAACCAGTCCCAGGTAACAAAGCCCAAATACAAGGGTGGGTCAGGTCAGGTGGAGACATTCAATCAGTGGGGGCACATACTGTCTCCTAGCTACCAAGGAGTGTGGGCCCCGCCCTTGGGGTGCCTTTTGGGTGCCCATTCTGACTAAGGTGATAAACTAGTTCAAATAGCTATTATAGGGTGAACTGTAGTTCAATTGGCCACCCATGTGTGACCTAGCATGACTGTGCAGCTTTCTCTGTGTATTGCAATCTCATTGGCCACCTGTGTGTGGCCAGGCTCAACCACAGGGCCTTTGCTCTATAAAAGTTAGTCTGTGAGGCAGGGAGGGGTCACGCTCTCTTTAAGAGGTGTGACCCCGGCCAGTTGGGTTGATTCTCGATGCTTGGCGTGAAATAAAGCTTTGCTTGACCTTCACTTTGTATCCGTCTCACTCCTTTAATCATGGACCCATTACTGGGGGACCCAACATTGGGGACCCAAGACAATCTCCATAAGAACAATGAGCTTTGCAGCATTTTAATTTGCCTTATACCCATCTGTCCACCCCCAGCCCCATATGATTCTCAAAAAACAACAGCTACAATCATGTCTGGCAATCCAAGAAGCTAGAATTCTTTCAAAGTCCCATTCCCAGAGAAAGGTCATTATTGGACATGAAAGATTCTACATGTAAGACTATTGTTATTTAAACTTACCAGAGCTCATCAGTACAAAAGGGATTTTCCCTGAGACCATTTGTTAAAACCAACCAGAGACAATTGTTGAACATAACTCTTAGACATAACCCTTAAAACTCAACAATAAGAAAATAAACAACCCTCTTAAAAAAGTGTGAAGAGATACCTCACCAAAGAAGATATACAGATGGCCAAAGGAAAAAAAAAGAGAGAGAGAGAGAGATGCTCATCATATAATGCATTAGGGAATTACAAATTAAAAAAAGTACACACTTCTCAGAATGCCAAAAATTCAAAACAATTACAATACCAAATGCCGGTGAAGCTGTGGAACAACAGGTACTCTCATTTATTGCTGGGGAAATGAAAAATGGTATAACCACTTTGGAAGAGAGTTTGGCAGGGTTTTTTGTTTGTTTTTTATCAAAACTAAATATACCCTTATCACATAATCCAGCAATCTGCTCCTCACTATTTACCCAAAAGAGTTGAAATGTTTGAAATGTTTATAGCACCATTATTCATAATTGCCAAAACTTAGAAGCAACCAAGACGTCTTTCAGTAGATGAATGAATAAAGTCTATAGGTTTACTGCATCCCCCCGCCAGCACCTCAGTTGCTTCTAGACCCTAGAGATTTCCCTTTAATAGGACACAGCTTTTGTTTTTGTTTTTTCATAAGTGAGGGCATTTTAGCTTATCTTTTCTTCCATAATGCAGGAACAAGAAATCTGAAAATTTACTAAAAAATAAGAACTTGGGATTTAAGATACTTTGGGATATATTTTATATTCCATATTACCTCATTTTAATTATAATTTTAATTATAATCTTAAATATCTAAGATTTTTTTGTTTTAGATAAAATTAGACTTACTTCCTACCATAAAAGGTGAAAAAGTTTTTGTTAACAATAATTTGACTTAATCTTCTTACTTTAACAAAAAATCTATATTCTTCCAGAAAAAAATATGATAAGGGAAATCTTTATGTACTTGAGACATTTTCAAGTTCCTGATACCTATTTCCTTGAAGGGAAATAAAATACCTACTTTTTAATATAATTAGTTTCTATGTATGCTCTTAGAAGTCTCATCATGGCTGATAGTTCTAATGGTTGTCTAACCTGAAGAAGATAGAATGAATTGTATAGGGGCTCCTGGGTGCCTCAGTAAATTAAGCCTCTGCCTTTGGCTCAGGTCATGATCTCAGGGTCCTGGGATCGAGACTCACATCAGGCTTTCTGCTCAGCAGGGAGCCTACTTTCCCCTCTCTCTGCTTGCTTCTCTGCCTACTTGTGATCTCTTTTTCTCAAATAAATAAAGAAAAAATTTTTAAAAAATGAATTGTATATATTGTTCCAGATATATCTTCATAGGTAGAGAACAAAAGTACATGCTACATAAGTTAAAACAAACAAACTGTCATTAATTTTTTTAAAGATTTTATTTATTTATTTGACAGAGAGAAATCACAAGTAGGCAGAGAGGCAGGCAGAGAGAGAGGAGGAAGCAGGCTCCCTGCTGAGCAGAAAGCCCGATGTGGGGCTCGAACCCAGGACCTGGGATCATGACCTGAGCCGAAGGCAGCGGCTTAACCCACTGAGCCACCCAGGCGCCCAAGTCATTAATTTTTTTATTTTTTTATTTTTTTTTTTTTAAAGATTTTATTTATTCATTTGACAGAGAGAGATCACAAGTAGGCAGAGAGGCAGGCAGAGAGAGAGGAAGAAGCAGGCTTCTGAGCAGAGAGCCTGATGCGGGGCTCGATCCCAGGACCCTGAGATCATGACCTGAGCCGAAGGCAGCGGCTCAACCCGCTGAGCCACCCAGGCGCCCCGAGTAATTAATTTTTTTAAAAGGTGACTGTAATAGTGTTATCTTTATAAAATGCCAGTTGAGAAATCATGCCTTTATTTCTACAGCAACTACAAGATACTTGTTGTATGAGTTTAACTCCAGACCACATAATTAAAATGTTTGCATTCACCCTTCCAATCTTAAACACATCTTAAGCTTAGAATCTCAGTTGTTAACCAGTACTATTCAATGCCTGAACTCCTGTTTTCCTTACTCTCTTGGGGAGGGTGATGTCTTTTTTTGAAATGTAGATTTGTTTTTTAATCAGTCAACTTTCTAGTGACCTCACTTCCTCATCTGTGAAAGAGGGATAATTGTTATCAATAAAGAAACAAATGAGATAACCATAAGATGAAAATGTTAGGTTAGCTGTTGCTTTGCTATTACTATTATTATTCCTGTTTACTATTTTTTCCCAGCAATGGTAACTGCTTTGAGATAAGGTCAAATACCTAGATAAGTTCCTCTAAGCAATCTTGAGGATTCCTCATAGAAACAAATGAGACCCCTATAGGGTACGTCTGTCATAAGCGGTCTATACACTACTACAGAAGCAGGTCTTAGGATTTTGTTTTATTCCTTCCTTCCCTAAATCTCAATCTTCTCCCTTCTCTATATAAGGATGCCTACCACTGGATTAGGGTCTAACCTAATTGAGAATGACCTTAACTTGGGTTACATCTGCAACAACCTCATTTCCCAATAAGGTCACATTCACAAATACCCAAGGTGAGGACATGAACATAACTTCTGGGGGATATCATTTGACCCAAAATAGAGAATATCATATTTAAGAAACTGTACAGAATTCATATAATCCCTGTCCATATTCTGCAGGCCCGGGTTTCTGGAAGTCTCTTGGGACTCCTGTTTTCCTCTTTTTATCACTGTGGGTAGCACTTTTTAAATGACCCTACCCTCTGAACTCACAGCTTCTACAAAGTCCTCTCTTTATAAAAAATTATCTTCCCAGGCAAAAGTCTTGATAGTACAGTTTTAACAAATTCCTTTCCTCGTTGTGGACAAGAATTGAATTTTTACAATTCCTTGATACTAGAATGGGGTCTGATATCAAAAACCTAGAAACCACTCATGTATCCTCTTGTTCCAACTGAATAATCTGTTTCTCAGGGTGCCTTCTAAGGAGGTGATTATCTTTTAACCAAGCTCCTATTCCATGTAAGGAAGATCTCATGCATGGCATTTCCTCATATCCCACATCTTTATGTTCTTATTCTGAGATTGGCTAAAATCTCCTAGAAGGCACTGATTTGACTTCTGAGAGTAGTACCACTTTGCCAAATTTTGCATTAGTTAAATTGCTTCCAGGTCATCTTGCTCTATATTTTGCTTGGTTTCCCAAAGGAAAATATAACCTTAGAAGAAGTTATATTATAACTTCATTTATGCAAATCAGTACTCCCTCAACATCCTTTTCTCAATTGGGTCTGATCTGTTTTCGATTCTACATTTAACATTGCTGCTCTTTTGTTAAAAAAAAAAATTACCTAACTTCGCCTTTCCAGGTGCTATGGTTCCATCTCCATTTTCCTGTCCTTTTTCTTATGCAAAATTATATAAATTGTTCTAAAAATAAAAAGAATTCTGTATACCTATCATATAGCTTAAAAAATAACACATTAACAGATATAGTTCAAGCACTGTATGCGTTCTTCCTTAGTACTACTTTTTCACTCTTCCCTGCTACAAGTACATATCACAAGTTAACCTCCACAACCAATTACTCTCTGGAAGCTGATGTTTGTAACCCCATGAATTTTTCTTTTTTAAACTAAATTATATAGTGTTCTATATATTTTTAAACTTTAATTCGGTATTATACCTGTTACAGATTCTTATGCAAACTATTTTTGCTCAGATTATGATCATGAGATTCATATTGATATATGTTTTTATTCATTAAAATTTTGATGAATTCATTATTTTAATAACTTCACTTTTTCATTCAAATTTTTCTTTTTCTTTTTTTTTTTACATTCTACTATTGATGGACATGGAGTTAGTTTCCATGTTTTGCACTTATAAACAACGCTGTTTGAACAGTCCATTAGCGGATCACAACTAGTTGGTTTTTTTCCTTTTTTTTTTTTTTTTTTTACAATTTATTTATTTATTTGAAAGAGAACGTGTGGAGGGAGGGGCAGAAGGAGAGGGAGTGAGAGAATCTCAAGTAGATTCCCTGCTAAGCGCAGAGCTGGACCCTAGGCTCAATTCCAGCACTCTGAGATCATGACAGGAGCCAAAAGCAATAGCTGGACGCTTCACCAACTTAGCCACTGAGTTGTCCCTCCCTCTTTTTAAAAAAATCTTCGGGGCACCTGGGTGGCTCAGTGGGTTAAAGCCTCTGCCTTCGGCCTGGGTCCTGATTCCGGCTTGGGTCCTGATCCCGGAGTCCTGGGATCGAGCCCCGCATCTGCTCAGCGGGGAGCCTGCTTCCTCCTCTTTCTCTGCCTGCCTCTCTGCCTACTTGTGATTTCTGTCTGTCAGATAAATAAATAAAATAAAATTAAATTAAATTTAAAAATCCTCATTTATATATAGTTCACATACCATAAAATTTGTCCTTTTAAAATACTACTTAGTAGTTTTTCAGAATATTCACAGAACTAAATTCAGCCATCACAAGTTCTAATTCCAGAATATTTTATCATCCTCCCCCAAAAAACCCCACTCCCACTCCCCTCTGCTTCTCTCAGTCCCTGGCAAACACTAATCTACATTCTATTTCTACAGATTTGCCTATTAGGACATTTTATATAGAATCAAACAATGTGTAACCTTTTATGATTATCTTCTTTCACACAATATAATGTTTTCAAGGTTCATTCATGCTGTAGCATGTGTATTAATTTGATTGTAGTGATGGGTATATACATATATCAAAACTTAAAACATGATTTAAATATATGCAACTTATTATATGTCAATATTACTTCAGTGAAGCTATATTTAAAAAATAGAGATTTTAATAGATGCTTCATCCAAAGAAGTTATACATAAAGCAAATAAATACACATTTAGATCATTAGTCATCAGAGGAATGCAATTAAAATTATGAGACATCTAATACACAGGTACTGGAACAGTTAAATTTAAACTACTAACACCATCAAAGAGCTGATATGAATGTACACTAATGAAAATGATCATAAGTTCCTGATAGGAAAACAGAAGGAATAGCCACTATGAAGAAAAGATTAGTAGTATTTTATAAAGTTAAATATATTTTTACCATATGACCCAGCAGTTTCAATCCTATGTAGTCACCTAGCAAAAATAAATATTTATAATCACACAAAGACCTATCGGCCAAAATATACAGCACTTTATTGCTAAAAGCCAAAACCTGCGAACAACCCAAAATGTCTACAAACTGGCAAATGGACAAATTTTGGTACATATATGTAATGGAATACTACTCAACACACATAAAAGGATAAGCTACTGATATATGCAACAACATGGATGAACCTTAAATGCATTATACTAACTGGAAGAAGCTGGACACAAAAAGCTGCATATGATTCCATTAACAAGATGTTTTCAAAATGCAAATCTATGAGTAGCAAATCTCAGATTAGTTTTGCTAGGGGCTGGGAGTGGAGGTGGAGAACTGATGATGATGGAGCATGAGGAAATTTTGTAGATTTACAGAAATACTTCATATTTTGATTATGGTAAAAGTTCACAACTGTTTACATTTGTCAAAATTCATGGAACTGTATTTCTAATAAGAGTGAGTTTTACTCTCTGTGAATTTCGCCTCAATAAAACTGACTTTAAAAATAAGAAGCAGGTGTGGGTGGCTCAGTTGGTCAGGCATCTGCCTTTGGCTCAGGTCATAATCCCAGGGTCCTGGGATCAAGCCCCAGGTCACTGGGCTCCCTACTCAGCTGAGAGTCTGCTTCTCCTTCTCCCACTGCCAGGTCCCCCAGCTTGTGTCCTCTTCCCCTTGCTCTGCTCACTCTCTCTCTCAAATAAGTTAAAAAATCTTAAAAAAAATTTTTATAAAAAGCAGACCAAAAAAAAGGACATTACATATGAGAACAAAATACAACTTCAAATATCTAACTAAAAACAATACAAGCATGAAGACAATACAAAAGTGCTAAAAACCAGAATCATATATACAGTATAAAAATATAACTTTCAAAATCAAAGATAAATAAAAACATTTTCAAGAAAACACTAATAGAATCCATGACCAACAAGCCACACTATAAGCAATGTTCAAGGAAGTTCTTCAGACTTAAGGGAAATGATACAAACTTAGACCAACAAGAAGCAAAGAGTGCCAGAAACAGTAAGGTGTAAGGAAGTAAACTTTGTTCTCATTTTTAAAATTTCATTAAAACCTTCTCACAAAGAAAATGCCAGGCCTAGAGAGATGCACTGATGCATTCTATTTAACAAAGAAGTAATACCAATTCCATACAAACTCTTTCAAGAAATAGAGGAGACTACATCTTACCTCACTTAAAGAAACCAGACAGCCTTGCCCTAATCCTAAAACTAGGCACAAGAAAGCAAAACCAAAGACTAATCTCTCTTAAGAACTCTCTAGAAGAAACAGAAATAAAATCACATTAAAAGACATAATAACAATCAGGATATAATATGTTCATGTTCAGGTAGTGTATCACAAAGATGATAATTCTTCCCAAAATAATCTGTATATTCAAAGTAATTACCATCAAACCCCCAAAAAGATTTCTCATGGCATTTGGTAAACTTATCATAAACTTAGTATGGAGGATCTAACAGCCAAGAGTAAGGTGAAAAACAACTTGGTATGAGGAATAAGGGCAGCAATTTAACTTACTGGATACTGTTTTATTTTAGAGCCTCAAAAATGATAACATTGTGTTATACATGCAGGGCTAGACACATGAGACAGACTAGAGAACTCAAAGACAAACAAATGGAAACTACATGGGACAAACATGATATTATCCATTTAGTGGCAAAAGAATGTCCTATAACAGCAGCTGGCAAACTTGTTCTGTAAAGGGATAGACAGTAAGATAATTAGGTTTTGAAGCCCATGTAGTCTCTGTCACAACTACTAAACTCTGACATAGTGGCACAAAAGTAGCCACAGACAAGTAAAGATGTGTCTGTGTTCCAACAATTTTATTTACCAAAATGGTGGGCCAGATTTGGCCCATGAACCATAGACTTCCAAACAGCAATAAAACAATGAAAAAATTTTTAGCTAAAGCCATTCTTCACATCATACACAAAATTAAGTTTCAGGTGAACTAAAATTCTAATGTGAAAAAATAATGCTTTAAATAGTTCAGAAGACAATGTATAATAGACATTTGGCGGAATTCCACAAAAAGTATTTCAATATAAACATTAAAAAAATTAAGGCATGTAAATTATTTTAACTCTAAGTGTCTGTCAAGAATTTTCCTACTTTTTATGTTAATTCAAAAAGATTCTGGGGGGGGCGCCTGGGTGGCTCAGTGGGTTAAGCCTCTGCCTTCGGCTCAGGTCATGGTCTCAGGGTCCTGGGATCGAGTCCCGCATTGGGCTCTCTGCTCAGCCGGGAGCCTGCCTCCTCCTCCTGTCTCTCTCTGCCTGCCTCTCTGCCTACTTGTGATCTCTCAAAGATCTGTGAAATAAATAAATAAAATCTTTAAAAAAAAAAAAGATTCTGGATACAAAATCTTGTCCACTTATTTTATTTTTTTTTTTAAGATTTTACTTATTTGACACACACACACACAGAGAAAGAGAGAGAGAGAGAGAGAGGGAACACAAGCAGGGAGAAGGGAAGAGGGAGAAGCAGGCTTCCTGCTGAGCAGGGAGCCCAACATGGGGCTCGATCCAGGCTGGAATCATGACCTAAGCCAAAGGCAGATGCTTAACTGACTGAGTCACCCAGGCGCCCCTTGTCCACTTATTTTTTGTATGCCTATGTGCCCATATACTACCCTCATCTGTGGTTGACTTTCCTATGACTTTAAGAAGCATTTCAGTGACTTCTCCAAAATTCTTAAATCAGTGCTCCTTTAAAAGTTTTGTTACTAATACAATTCTTTCTCAATCCCACTTGCTTCAGAACTGTGAGTTTCAAAACAACAGAAATTAAAAGACACTTTTTTTTTAAAGTAAAACACTTACCTGTTTTTGCTGCATAACTACTACTTTTTTAAACAATAGAAATAAACTTCTAGAACTGAACAGGGGCCCTATAGATATCCATACTTCAAAGTGGACCCTAAAACTCCCTGAAATTGATACAAAATTTTTGTATGTTATATTGTATACAAGATCTCCAAGACTTATCTTGGTTCTTAGAGGGGACTATGGACGCCACACCCCACAGTTAAGAACCTCTGTTCTAGAGGCTGGACATTTAGAAAATTACATTGAATTATCCAGTTAGAAAGAAAAAGAAGATTCTCATAGTCATAGACAGGAGATGTTTGGGAAACATCCTGAATCTCTGGTCCTGAATCTCAATTTGACATTTAAATACATTGCGGAGTGGAGGGAAATCAGGTCATACCAAGTAAGTTGAAATTTAGTGAAGAGGTTTCAATCAGCCGTTGCTTTTGTTTCAGATCAAGCCTGAGTTTGGATGTACTCCAAAATACAGGTGAAACGCATACATGAATAGGTCTGAGAAGGGAAAAAATAACCATGTTTTTGATATGAATCCGTCATCATTCAGAGCCAGCAACTGCACAATAGTAACTTACATTTTCGTGGTGCTTTACACAGAGCTTCCGATCTCCACGTGACCTTCACTACATCCCACTCGGGAAGATTAGGACAGCAGCATCCTCTTTCTTGATGAGGGACGTTCTTGATTCAGATTGTGAGGTGTGGGACGCTCACCAGTTGCTGCGGAGACATCTTTCCACAGTCAAGAGCAGATGTAAAGTTTCTAATAGTGCTGGTGAGGGGGAGGAGGATATAATTGTGAAAGACAGCGGTGGGCATAAAGTGCAGCTGGTGGGACGCGGAAGCGCGTCAGAGCTCGGGAGGGTTGTTTCTGTCTCTGAATCGCAGGGGAAAAGACGTGAGGAGGTGTGTGTAGGCGGACAGAAGTCCTGCCTCAGGCGAGTGAAGCAGTCTGGCTGAAGTCCCCCATCTCGCGGCGACCTCTTTGACTCAAGGCCCCTACACCTCCGGCCGCCCTTTTTGTCATTTTCCCCTCAAAGTCGCTCACCACAAGATTACTGGCTTCAGCAAAACGCCCAGCCCCATATCGCACCTTAAGAACTCAACGCGCCACAAATTCAAATACGAAGTGTGGAGTCGCACCGCCCCAAACGTCTCCTAGAGTGAGGGAGAGATGGACCAATCAAAGCCAGAATGGCTCCAGACGCTGAAGCTGGTGGGCGTGGCAAAGGAATGGAGGCGGGTCGATACGCTGTTGCTAAGACGACGGCTTCCGGGTGGGCGGGCCGAGGTGACTTCGGACCGGAAGACGAGACTCCGCGGGAAAAGCGTCCCTGTTAGTTGGACAAGGAGCTGTTTGGCTGAGGCAGTTTCCTCAAGAGTAAAGGCGGGCCTGTGCTAGGGTCACGCCATCGACCTCCGTTTTCTTTACCCTTCTCTGTCACCAAACGATATTCCTGTCCAGTTACAAAGTGCAAGTTTTTTCCCTCAGGTAAGCGTGTGGTAACCCTACCCACTCATTAAATAGGGGTTTATGGAAAGTCTAGTCCACTTTGTCACAGGAGGAGCAGGTACTGAAAAAAGAAAAAGGTGAAAATTCAGTATCTTCTTAGAGTGCGGATTTTTTTTTACTGCACTGTACACATTTTGTAGTTTTAAAACACCGGGGGCAATTCGACTTACTGTAAAATTTAAATTTTGTTGTTCTTAAATTTAAAATTTGGTTCTTCCTGACTGCCAAATTCCATCTTAACCGGTAGTGGAGAAAGACCTAAATTTTCAAATTTTCTGTTAACAGTATCAAAGATTCTCATACTTAAACTCTCAATCTCCCACAAATCTGAAGGTAGATGGTAAAAATGGCCAGGTGTTTTGAGCCTGAACCATTCCAAGAAATCAAACTAATTCAGCTGTCTCCTCTCTTTAGGAGAATCATTTTAATCTAAAATAATTGAAGCCAGGTGCTAAATATGGCGCCTTTGTTTCAAAGTGTATCTCATTTGAAGATGTTGGTCTCACATAAGTCTTATGAAAGTAAACATTGAAATGATAGAAGAGAAATCAGGCTCTTGAAAGACATAATTCTTCTAAAAAGATTTGCTGCTTTAAAACACACTTTTAAACAAACCACAAAAGTCATTGTTAAATTCTTGTCACCAGTGTCTTTAAGAAAACTTCAGCAAAACTTACCTGCTTATCAGGAAGAATTTAGTTCTCTAGAGTTAAGGCAAGGAAGCATTTTTGAAAGCTTAGATCTATCTGTGTTTAGGTTCCTGCCAACCTCTTAATACTCCATCTTCAGAACTCCCTGCTAATGAGCACTCTTCCAGCAGCTTGGATGAAACATTTTGAATAACTTCCCCAGCCTCTAGGTTAGAAATTTCATTAAATAAAAAATTAAATACATTAGAATGCTTAGGTATGAAACATTAATGAACTGTGTAATACATTCTGTAAAAGAGGAGGCTCTTAAGAAAACATAGGCCACCTGCATTGTGGAGCCATCTAATGTGATGAGATTTGATATATAGGCAAGAGATCAAAAAAATGGCCAGAATTTCAAAAGAGAATGTTCAATGAGCTGCTTAACTGCCCTCACAGACCATTTGAAAATAAAACTAAATCTCAGCAGAGACCCAGGAGACTTTAGAGATGAACCAGAGCATCCTTTGGATGTCAGTATTGTACTGAACAAAGTCAGTTGGACTCTTATTTATCTGGCAGGAAAAAAAAAATGCCTAAATTTTATAAGGACTTCGTCATTAGTACTGTATAGTGACTTAAGTTTGAGAAAAAACTTGAACTCCTTAGATGTACCTATAACGTGGAAAAAATGTGTTTATTCAAATAGAAGATATATTTGTTTTTGTACACTATTCCTCTCACCTAGATGTCCTTTCCTCTTTGGTTAGTTGACTCTTACTTATCCTTTCACACCTAGGCTAAATTCTAAATTTTTTGAGTTGTAGCCCATAATTAACTCTCACTCCAGACCACCTATAGAATTATAACATGCTCTTTATTTGGCATTTTTGCTTTAGACCTTGTGATGTTTCTCCTTTATATTGACAAATATATCTTACATATAGTTTGCCTCAACTACTAGCTTTTAAACTGCTTAGAATGGTATTTGCCAGTGTACCTGGCAAAATGACTTGAACATAGTAAACATGATTTTGATGTAAAAATGACTAAGGTTAAGTTAAATATAATTGGTAGCTATATTAGTTTGCTAGGACGACCTTAACAAAATGCTGTGGACTGGGTGGCTTAAGCAACAGCAATTTATTTTCTTATAATTCTAGAAGGTAGAAAGTCCAAGAGCAAGTTGTTAGCAGGGTTGATTTCATTGTGAGGCCTCTCTCCTTGGCGTATATAGATGGCCATGTTCTGACTTTGTCTTTGCATCGTCCCTCCTACGTGCATGTAAACTGTGTCTTAATTTTTTCTTAAAAGCATACCATTCATACTGGATTAAGGTCTACCCTAAAGACATTTTTTTTAAGCTTAATTATCTCTTCAGAGATCTTGTCTTTAAATATGGCTGCATTCTAAGAAGCTGGGGATTAGGACTTCAACAAAGAAATGTGGAGGTTTGGTGGGGGGTACACACAGTCCAGCGCTTACCAATAAATAGCTGGTGCTCAAAAAGCAGAAAAGGTTGGAAGCTGTTGTCTGTCACCAATAGAATTGTTCTGTTTAGACCATTTATATAGACATAAATATGTAATCAGATTAGTGTAAGATAATAGGAAGTAGTAGAGCCTGTGTTAAATCACAGAGTATCTGCCTAAGCAAAACATTTAAATTAAAATTTATAAACAAAACACATACCCTAATAATACTAGGCTATCCAAACAAAACAAAAAGACTAACTGGTTTTGGCTTACAAGGGATTGGTTTGCAAAAACTACCAGCATATTATTTAATTTGGAATCTGTAACCTTTTATGATAGATACTGGACATATTAAGCATGTTTTGGCATATCCAAAGGAATTTTCCCCAGATGTCATTGGTTCACACATAACTTTGTATTGAGTACCTGCCATTGTGAAGGAACTTTACTGAGTGTTGTGCTGTGCTGTGCTTAAAATCCACAAATGTGGCCTCATATATCCAAGAGTTACAGAGACATCCTATTTTTGAGATACTTTATTAAATGCATAACTATGTGTAATTTAGGTTTGTTTTAGTACAGCTTTATCCTGTAAATAAACTAGAACTCAAAAAATTCCTTTTCAGATTATTTGCCCTCATAAGGTCAAGGCTTTGCCCTGAAGTACAACTGTGGAAGACATGAGACATAAACAGAGGTAATTATAGTGCAAGATAAAATTGACACTTTAAGAGAATTATAGATAAAGTACTGTGGGAAATTAGAGGAGGAAAAGATTTTTTCCAGCTAGGTATTTACCAAAGGTATTTAACGAAGTTAGAATTAATCTTTCCTATGGTACCTGGTACTTCTAATATAGCATGAGTCAATGTGTTATATGGTAGCTATTTATATATATTCACATCTTTTCCAATACACTCTGAAACACGCAAGAATGTCTTAGTCTTTATATGCTCCAATCTAGTGTTCCCCCAAAGTATTAAGAGTCACCTGGGGAATTTTATTTTATTTTTTTAAATTTTATTTATTTATTTGACAGAGATGACAAGTAGGCGGAAAGGTAGGCAGAGAGAGAGAGGGGGAAGCAGGCTCCCTGCTGAGCAGAGAGCCCGATGTGGGGCTCAGTCCTAGGACCCTGGGACCATGACCTGAGCCGAAGGCAGAGGCTTTAACCCACTGATCGACCCAGGTGCCCCACCTGGGGAACTTTTTAAAAAAAAACTTCTCAACTCTCTTTCTAGAGATTCTTGGGGCACCTGGGTGGCTCAGTGGGTTAAGCCTCTGCCTTCGGCTCAGGTCATGGTCCCAGGGTCCTGGGATTCGGCTCTCTGCTCAACAGGGAGTTCGCTTTCCTCTCTGTGCCTCCCTCTCTGCCCACTTGTGATCTCTCTCTCTGTCAAATAAATAAATAAAATCTTAAAAAAAATTTGTTTAACTCTATTTCTAGAGATTTTAATTTAATAGGTCTGGAATGGTGATAGAGAATCTATTTTGAAAAGGCTTCTCACTTAATGACTGTGATTATCAGTCCCATTTGGAACCTCCTGCCCTAGAGCACCTAGTATATAGTATGCTCTCAATAAATTCTTGTCACATTAAATAAGCAGAGCTGTGACTTAGTAAGATTAATAATACTCCAGTGTGTAGGATGAATTAGAGTGGAAAATATCCTAGAGGCAAGGAAGTCCTATTACATATGTCCAGCTAAGAGATTAAACAGCCCTAAACTAGGGTTAAGTCCATAGAAAAGGAGAGAACCAAAGAGAAACATTGAAAAGGTTGACCTAGCTACAGAATTAGGTGATACTTGGTATAATGCACTAGTTTCCAAGCATAGTGTGCCTAAGACTTAGATGTGTTTGTTTAAAAGGCGGGTTGCAGGAATCTTGTGTGAAATCCTCATTAATCCAGGGTGAAGCACATGAATCTGCATTTTAAACAACCCTAACTCGTGATTTTGATTTAGGTTATTTAATCTTTTAATTTAAGACCTCAGTTTAAGAACACACTGATCTGCTGACCACTGTAAGAAAGAAGATTGAAAAATCTAAAGATTAAATCTTGAGTGACAGGGAGGATGATAAGCCATTAACAGATACGCAGTATATGGTTTAGAGGAAAATAAAGTTCATGAACTATTGTGGACATTGCTGCTATAAACCTTAGGGTGCATATGCCCCTTCAGATCATGATTTTTTTTTATCCTTTAGATAAATATGTAGTAGTGGGATTTTTTTTAAAGGTCTTTCCAGGGTAGTAAAGTAGTAAAGGAAATCAATAATAAGCTTAATTAAAAAGTCCCTTAAAAGAAGTAAAACAAAAGAATAGAAGGAATTTCTGGAACAGATTTTTTTAATATAGGCCTTAAAGAAGAAATTTTTTCAAGTAACAGCCTTTCTAGATTTATCAAGAAAATGGTTTTATAAACGTTATCTTATATGCCAACCTTATAAACTATCCCTAAGTACATAAGTAGTATAATAATTTATATAACAGACTTGGATTCAAAATTCAGGTCTACCTTTTAATAGATGAATATACAACCTTGGTTAAGATCCTGTTAAATAAAATGGAAATGAAATGATACAATGTTAAATATGTGTCTGACATATAATAAAGATTAAATAATAGTGACCTAATAATTGAGTAACCTTTTTAAAGTTACTTAATTGTTCTCAGTTTTTTTTAAAAAGATTTTATTTATTTATTTGACAGACAGAATTCACAAGTAGGCAGAGAGGCAGGGAGAGAGAGGGGCGGGGGGAAACGGGCTTCCTGCTGAGCAGAGAGCCCGACATAGGGCTCGATCCCAGGACCCTGGGACCATGACCTGAGCCAAAGGCAGAGGCTTAACCCACTGAGCCACCCAGGTGCCCCTGAATTTTTAAGTGTTCTCGTAAAATAATAATAGTTATATGGACAAAGACATCCATACAGGGAGGTAGGGTTACTAAGATTAGGTTATTAGAAAATTGGAATTATCAAAGGACTTTGCAATAATGTTTAGTACATAAAAACATTCAGTAGATGGCTAATGCTATTATTCAAAATTCTAAAAGTAATATCACTTATTTATCTCTGTTTTCACAGTCCTTGGAAATACATTCTTCATATAGTCTTTTCAATAGTATTGTGAGATTGTCCCTTTTACAGATGAGAGTCAGAAAACTTGAGTAACTTAGAGCCAAAAGAAGCAGCAAAGTTTTCTCACTCCTAGGCCAGTTCTGTTTTACATGGTACAATATTTGGCATTTAAGTCACAAACCTTATTTTTTTTACCTTTTTATTTTGAAATTTTAGATTCGTATGTAATTGCTAGTAATAGTATACAGTGGTTCCTTATACACCTTCACACAGTTTCATGCAATGGTAACTATATCTTGTATAATTACAGTATAACATCACAACCAAGAAATAGATAGCTATAGCCTTACTGAGATTTTACCAGTTTTACATACACTAATTTGTGTGCATGCGTGCATTCTATGCAATTGTATCTGTAGATTCATGTAACCACCTTTACAATCGAGATATATAACTGTGTTTTCACCATAGGATTTGTTATACTACATTTTTGATAGTCACAGATCTTCCACCTAGATCCCAGTTGCTAAGCCCTGGCAACCACTAATCTGTTCTACATGTCTATAATTTACTTACTTTGAGAATGTTGTGTAAATGCAATAACAGTTGTAACTTTTTGAGATAATTGAGTCTTACTGTTAATAAAATATATGTTTCATTTGTAGCAATTAAAAGTAAAGACATTTTTTCAAGTTTTTCAATTCCAGTTAACGTCCATTGTTATATTAGTTTAAGGTGTACAATATCATCATTCAGTAATTCCATACATCACCCAGTGCTCATCACAAGAAGTGTACTCCTTAATCCTCTTCACCTATTTAACTCACCCACCCACCCTCCTGCCCTCTGGTAACCATCAGATTGTTCTCTGTAATTAAGAATCTGTTTCTTGATTTGTCTCTCCTTTTTTTCCCCTTTGCTCATTTGTTCTGTTTCTTAAATTCTCCATATGTGTGAAATCATATTATACTTATCTCTCTCTGATTAACTTACTTCATTTAGCATTCTACTCTATAGCTCAACGCATGTTGTAGTAAATGGCAATATTTCATTCTTTTTTATGGCTGAATAATAATTCTACAGCATATGCAGATATATACCTCATCTTTATTCATTTTTCAGTCATTGGACACTTGGGCTGTGTCTGTAATTTGGCTATTGTAAATAATGCTGCTATAAACATGGGAGTGCATGTATCTTTTTGGATTAGTATTCTTGTGTTCTTTGGTTAAATACTATTTTTTTTAGATTTTATTTATTTATTTACTTGACAGCCAGAGATCACAAGTAGGCAGAGAGGCAGGCAAAGAGAGGGGAAAGCAGGCTCTCTGCCAAGCAGAGAGCCCGATGCGGGGCACGATCGCAGGACCCTAAGATCATGACCTGAGCTGAAGGCAGAGGCTTTAACCCACTGAGCCACCCAGGTGCCCCAAGGTTAAATACTATTTTTAACTTTTCAGGAACCTCCATACTGTTTTTCTCTTTGACTGCATCACTTGGCATTACTGCCAGCAGTACACAAGGGTTCTTTTTTCTCTACATCCTTGCCAACACCCGTTGTTTCTTGTGTTTCTTGTATCTTTGTGTTTCTTGTGATTTTAGCCATTCTGACTGGTATGAGGTAGTATCTCATTGAAGTTTGGATTTGCATTTCCCTGGTGATAAATGATGTTGAGCATTTGTTCATGTATCTGTTGGCCATCTGTAATTCTTTGGAAAAATGTCTTTTTTGGGTCTTCTGCCATTTTTTAATTGGTGTTATTTGTATTTCAGGTGTTGAGTTGTAGAAGTTCTTTATTTTGGATACTAACCCTTTATTGGATTTGAAATTGTAAATTCAAATAATTCCTATTTTGTAGTTTACCTTTTATTTTGTTTATTGTTTTCTTTACTGTGCAGAAGCCTTTTCTTTTGATGTAGTCCCAGTAGTTTATTTTTGCTTTTGTTTCCCTTGCCTCAGGAGACAAATCTAGAAAAAATAGTGGCCATGACTGATGTCGGAGAAGTTACTGCCCATGTTCTATTCTAGGATTTATATGGTTTCAGGTCTCACATTTAGGTCTTTAGTCCATTTTAAATTTATTTTTGTGTCTGATGTAAGAAAGTGGTCCAGTTGAAATCTTTTGCATGTTGCTGTCCAGTTTTCCCAACACCATTTGTGGTTTTTTTTTAATTTAAATATTTTTCTTTTTTAAAAGATTTTATTTATTTATTTGACAGAGATCACAAGTAGGCAGAGAGGCAGGCAGAGAGAGAGAGACGAGGATACAGGCTCCCATCTGAGCAGAGAGCCCGATGCAGGGCTTGATCCCAGGACCCTGGGATCATGACCTGAGCCGAAGGCAGAGGCTTTAACCCACTGAGCCACCCAGGGGCCCCTCCAACACCATTTTTTAAAGAGACTTTTACTCATTGCATATCCTTGCTTACTTTGTTGAAAATTAACCTGTAACTGTCTGTGTATTTCTGGGTTTTCTATTCTGTTTTATTGATCTATGTTTTTGTTTTTGTGCCAATACATACTATTTTGATTACTACTGCTTTGTAATATAACTTGAAGTCTGGAATTGAAGTATGTCCAGTGTGTTCTTCTTTTTCAAGAATGCTTTGGTTATTCAGGGTCTTCGATGGTTACATATAAATTTTAGAATTGTTTGCCCTAGTTCTGTGAAAAAAGCTGTTGGTATTTTGATAGGGATTGCATTGAATACGTAGATTGCTTCTGTAGTATGGACAGTTTCAAGATCTTCCAATCTATGAGCATTAAACGTTTTTCCATTTCTTTGAGTCATCTTTACTTTCTTTCATTAATGTTTCATAATTTTTAGAGTACAAGTCTTTCATATCTATGCTTAGATTTATTCCTCAGTACTTTATTATTTTTGGTGTAATTGTAAATGGGTTTGTTTTCTTAATTTCTCTTTCTGATGCTTCATTATTGGTGTATACAAGTGCAATAAATTTCTGTATACTGATTTTGTATCCTGCCACTATACTGAATTTGCCTGTCAGTTCTAACAGTTTTTTGGTGGAGTGTTTCATGTTTTCTATGTATGGTATTATGTCACCTGCAAATAGTGAAAATTTTATTTCTTCCTTACAGTTTGGTTGCCATTTATTCATTCATTCATTCTCTGCTGTGGCTAAAAGTACTTGAGAGTGGACATCCTTACCTTGTTCCTGAACATACAGAAAAAGCTCTCCCCCGCCATTAGACGTTATGTTAGCTGTGGGATTTTCCTGTATGGACTTTATTATGTTGATGTATGTTCCCTCTAAACCTACTTTGTTGAGAGTTTTTATCATGGATCTATGTTGTATGTTCTCAGAGCTTTTTCTCCATCTACTAAAATGATCATATAGGTTTTGTCTTTTATTGATGTGATGTATCATGGTGATTGATTTGCAGATATTGAAACACCCTTGCAATCCTAGAATAAAACGCACTTGATCACAGTGAATGATTTTTTAAATGTATTGTTGGATTTGATTTGACAGTCTTTTGTTGGGAGTTCTTGCATCTGTGTTTGTTAGTTATCGGCCTGCAGTTTGAGTTGGTTCATTCGTTCTTTCTTTCCTTCTTTCGCTGTGTTGTCATTTTCTGATATTAGTATCATGGTGATACTGGTCTCTCTTTTTTTTTTCTTTTTAAATTATTTTTATTTTTTTCTTTTTAAATTATTTTTAGTAATGTATTATTAGCCCCAGGGGTACAGCTCTGTGAAGCATCAGGCTTACACATTTCACAGCACTCACCATAGCACATACCCTCCCACTGTCCATAAACCAGCCACCCTCTTCCTACCTCCCCTCAGCCCAGCAGCCCTCAGTTTGTTTTGTGAGATTAAGTCTCTTATGGTTTGTCTCCCTCCTGATCCCATCTTGTTTCATTTTTTTTCTTTCCCGACCTCCCAAACCCCCCACACTGCCACTCAAATTCCTCATATCAGAGAGATCATAGGATAGATAATTGTCTTTCTCTGATTAACTTATTTCGCTCAGCATAATACCTTCTATTTCCATCCACGTCTTCGCAAATGGCAAGATTTCATTTCTTTTGATGGCTGCATAGTATTCCATTGTATATATACACCACATCTTCTTTATCCATTCATCTGTTGATGGACATCTAGGTTCTTTCCATAGTTTGGCTATTGTGGACTTTGCTGCTATAAACATTCGGGTGCATGTGCCCCTTTGGATCACTACATTTGTATCTTTAGGGTAAATACCCAGTAGTGCAATTGCTGGGTTGTAGGGTAGCTCTATTTTCAACTTTTTAAGGAACCTCCATGCTGTTTTCCAGAGTGGTTGCACCAGCTTGCATTCCCGCCAACAGTGTAGGAGGGTTCCCCTTTCTCCGCATCCTCGCCAGCATTTGTCATTTCCTGACTTGTTAATTTTAGCTATTCTGACCGGCGTGAGGTGGTATCTCATTGTGGTTTTGATTTGTATTTCCCTGATGCCGAGTGATGTGGAGCACTTTTTCATGTGTCTGTTGGCCATCTGGATGTCTTCTTTGCAGAAATGTCTGTTCATGTCTTCTGCCCATTTCTTGATTGGATTCATTGTTCTTTGGGTGTTGAGTTTGAGAAGTTCTTATAGATTTCGGAAACTGGCCCTTTATCTGATATGTCGTTTGCAAATATCTTCTCCCATTCTGTCAGTTGTCTTTTGGTTTTGTTAATGTTTCTTTTGCTGTGCAAAAGCTTTTGATCTTGATGAAGTCCAAATAGTTCATTCTTACCCTTGCTTCCCTTGCCTTTGGTGATGTTTCTAGGAAGAAGTTGCTGCAACTGAGGTCGAAGAGGTTGATGCCTGTGTTCTCGTCAAGGATTTTGATGGATTCCTGTCTCACATTGAAGTCTTTCAACCATTTAGGGTCTATTTTTGTGCATGTGGTGTGAGGAAATGGTCCAGTTTCATTCTTCTGCATGTGGCTGTCCAATTTTCCCAAAACCATTTGTTGAAGAGACTGTCTTTTTTCCATTGGACGTTCTTTACTGCTTTGTTGAAGATGAGTTGACCATATAGTTGAGGGTCTATTTCTGGGCGCTCTCTCCTGTTCCATTCATCTATGTGTCTGTTTTTGTGCCGGTACCATACTGTCTTGATGAGGATAACTTTGTAATAGAGCTTCAAGTCTGGAATTGTGATGCCACCAGCTTTGGCTTTCTTTTTCAATATTCCTCTGGCTATTTGGGGTCTTTTCTGATTCTATATGAATTTTAGGATTATTTGTTCCATTTCTTTGAAAAAAATTGATTGTATTTTTGAAAGGGATTGCATTAAATATGTAGAATGCTTTAGGTAGCATAGACATTTTCACAGTATTTATTCTTACAATCCATGAGCATGGAACATTTTTCCATTTCTTTGTCGTCTTCCTCAGTTTCTTTCATGAGTACTTTATGGTTTTCTGGTACAGATTCTTTGCCTCTTTGGTTTGGTTTATTCCTAGGTATCTTATGGTTTTTGGTGCATTTGTAAATGTACCAAATGTAAATCCTTAAACTCTCTTTCTTCTGTCTTGCTCTTGGTGTATAGAAATGCAACTGATTTCTGTGCATTGATTTTATATCCTGACATTTTACTGAATTCCTGTATGAGTTCTAGCAGATTTGGAGTGGAGTCTTTGGTACTTTTCTACATAAAGTATCATATCATCTGCAAAGAGTGAGATTTTGACTTCTCTTTGGTGATTCGGATGCCTTTCATTTCTTTTTGTTTGCCTGCTGAGGCTAGAACTTCTGGTACTATGTCGATTAGCAGTAGTGTCAGTGGACAACCCTGCTGTGTTCCTGACCTTAGGGGAAAAGCTGTCAGTTTTTCCCCATTGAGAATATTTGTTGTGGGTTTTTCATAGATGTCTTTGATGATATTGAGGTATATGCCCTCTATCCCTACACTTTGAAGAGTTTTGATCAAGAAAGGATGCTGTACTTTGTAAAATGCATTTTCAGCATCTATTGAGAGTTTCATATGGTTCTTGTTCTTTCTTTTATTAATGTGTTGTATCACATTGATTGATTTGCGGATGTTGAACCAACCTTGCAGCCCAGGAATAAATCCCACTTGGTCATGGTGAATAATCCTTTTAATGTACTGTCAGATCCTATTGGCTAGTGTTATGGTGAGTATTTTCGCATCCGTGTTCATCAAGGATATTGGTTTGTAATTCTACTTTTTGATGGGGTCTTTGTCTTGTTTTGGGATCAAGGTAATGCTGGCCTCATAAAATGAGTTTGGGAGTTTTCCTTCCATTTCTAAGTTTTGGAACAGTTTCAGGAGAATAGGTATTAATTCTTTAAATGTTTGGTAGAATTTCCCTGGGAAGCTCTCTGGCCCTGGGCTGTTGTTTGTTGGGAGATTTTTGATGACTGCTTCAATCTCCTTACTGGTTATGGGTCTTTTCAGGTTTTCTGTTTCTTCCTGGTTCAGTTTTGGTCGTTTATACGTCTCTGGAAATCCATCCATTTCTTCCGGATTGTTAAACTTGCTGGCTTATAGTTGCCCATAGTATGTTCTTATAATTGTTTGTATTTCTTTGGTGTTGGTTGTAATCTCTCCTCTTTCATTCATGATTTTATTTACTTGGGTCCTTTCTCTTTCCTTTTTCATAAGGTTGGCCAAGGGTTTATCAATTTTATTAATTCTTTCAAAGAACCAGCTCCTAGTTTCATTGATTTGTTCTACTGGTTTTTTTATTTGTTTGTTTGTTTCTATTTCATTGATTTCTGCTCTGATCTTTATGATTTCTCTTCCCCTGTTTGGTTTAGGCTTTCTTTGATGTTCTTTCTCCAGCTCCTTTAGGTGTAGGATTAGGTTGTGTACTTGAGATCTTTCTTGTCTCTTGAGAAAGGCTCGTATTGCTATATACTTTCCTCTCAGGACTGTCTTTCTGTGTCCCACAGATTTTGACCAGTTGTGTTTATTTTCATTTGTTTCCATGAATTTTTTAAAATTCTTCTTTAATTTCCTGGTTGACCCATTCATTCTTTAGTAGGATGCCCTTTAGCCTCCATGCATTTGAGTTCCTTACAACTTTCCTCTAGTGATTGAGTTCTAGCTTCAGGGCACTGTGGTCTGCAAATGTGCAGGGAATGATCCCAGTCGTTTGGTACTGGTTGAGACCTTTGTGACCAGGATATTACCTATTCTGGAGAATGATCCATGTGCACTAGAGAAGAATGTGTTCTGTTGCTTTGGGATGGAATGTTCTGAATATATCTGTGATGTCCATCTGGCCCAGTGTGTCATTTAGAGCCTTTATTTTCTTGTTGATCTTTTGCTTGGATGATCTGTTCATTTCAGTGAGGGGGGAGGTGTTAAAGTCCCCTACTATTATTATATTATTGTCAATGTGTTTCTTTGACTTTGTTATTAATTGGTTTATATAATTGAGTGCTCCCATGTTAGGAACATAGATATTTAAAATTGTTAGATCTTCTTGTTGGACAGACCCTTTGTGTATGATATAGTGTCCTTCCTCATCTCTTATTATAGTCTTTGGCTTAAAATCTAATTGATCTAAGGAGTGCCTCCCCAGCTTTCTTTTGATGTCCATTAGCATGGTAAATTGTTTTCCATCCCCTCACTTTAAGTCTGGAGGTGTCTTTGGCTCTAAAATGAGTTTCTTGTAGATAGCATATTGGTGGGTCTTGTTTTTTTAATCCATACCCTGTTTCTTTTGATTGGGGCATTTACCCCATTTACATTCAGGATAACTATTGAAAGATATGAATTTAGTGCCATTGTATTGCCTGTAAGGTGACTGTTACTGTATATTGTCTCTGTTCTTTTCTGGTCTGTTACTTTTAGGCTCTCTCTTTGCTCAGAGGACCCCTTTCAATATTTCCTGTAGGGCTGGCTTAATGTTTGCAAATTCTTTTAATTTTTGTCTGTCCTGGAAGCTTTTTATCTCTCCTTTGATGGCAGCCTAGGTGGATATAGTATTCTTGGCTGCATATTTTTCTCATTTAGTGCTCTGAATATATCATGCCAATTTTTTCTGGCCTGCCAGGTCTCTGGATAAGTCTGCTGCCAGTCTAATATCTCTGCCATTGTATGTTGCAGACTTCTTGTCCTGTGTTGCTCTCAGGATTTTCTCTTTGTCACTAAGTCTTGTAAGTTTTACTATTAGATGACGGGGTATGGTCCTATTTATATTGATTTTGAGGTGGTATTCTCTGTGCCTCCTGGATTTTGATGCTTGTTCCCTCTGCCATATTAGGGAAATTCTCTACTATAATCCTCTCCAATATGCCTTCTGCCCCTTTCTCTCTTTCTTCTTTTTCTGGGATCCCAATTATTCTAATATTGTTTAGTCTGATGGTATCACTTATCTTGTATTCTCCCCTCGTGGTCCAGTAGTTGTTTGTCTCTCTTTTTCTCAGCTTCTTTATTCTCTGTCATTTGGTCTTTTATATCACTAATTCTCTCTTCAACCTCATTTATCCTAGCTGAAAGAGCCTCCGTTTTTTGATTGCACCTCATTAATAGCTTTTTTAAATTTCAACTTTGTTAGATTTTAGTTCTTTTATTTCTCCAGAAAGCGCTTTTATTTCCCCATAAAGGGAATCTCTGATATCTCCCATGACTTTTTCAAGCCCAGCTAGCACCTTGATAATCATCATTCTGAACTGTAGTTCTGACATATTACCAATGTTCGTATCGATTACGTCCCTTGATGTCAGAACTGCCTCTTGTTCTTTTTATGGTGTGGTTTTTCTGCCTTGTTATTTTATCCAGATAAGAAAATGTGAATGAGAGAATAAAATAGTAAAAGGATGGCAGTTACCCCTGAAAAATATACCCTAACCAAATCAGAAGAGACCGAAATCGGGGGGAAAAGTAAGGGGGAGAAAAAGAAGTAAAAATAAAGAAAGAATGATACATATCATATATATTATTATATATGTATATTATGCTGGTGAATAGAATAGAGCCACCCGACTTGATTTTGCATGTATTCTGTTCTCATAGAAGAAACTACCTTCCAAAATTTTAAAGAAAGAAAAACTTAACATATATACGAAAATAAGGGTAAACACAGTAAAGGGATGGAATATGACTGTAAAGATGAAAATTTTAAAAAGATTCTAAAAAGGGAATTGATAAGATAAATTACTTGGAAAGAGAAAATAAAAAGGGGAGAGAATGTGATCAGGCTGGAGACTAGAACAAAGCCATGTGCTAGATTTAGGGTATATTTTGATGTATTAGAAGATAGTGTATTCCAAAATTTTAAAGAAAAAAACTTAAACTCTATATATGTACAAAAAAATAAGGTTAAATACAATGAAGGGATAAAGTATGGCTATAACAATAAAGATTTAGAAACTTTTTTTTACAAAAAGTATTGTTAAAGTAAACAAGTTAAACATTAAAAGAAGAGGAAAAGTTAAAAAAGAGTAACAATAAAATTTAAAAAATTTAATTTTGCAAAATTAAAGGATCATGGTGAAAAAGGCATGAATTCTATGCGTTGCTTTCTCCTAGCTCTGGAGTTCCGCAGTTCTCCATCTGTGAACTTGTTCTTGGCTGGGTGTTCTTGCTGATCTTCTGTGGGAGGGGCATGTTGCAGTGATTCTCATCTGTCTTTTCGGGAGGTGGAGTTACACCGCCCTTGTCAGGAACAAGGCTAAATAATCTGCTTGGGTTTGCTCTTGGTAGCTTTTGTTCCCTGCTCTCTTTCCATACAGCTTTGGAGGATGGCAATGAAAATGGCAGCCTCCCAATCTCTGCTCTGGAGGAGCCGAGAGCTTAAGGCCCCACTCCTCAGTACACCATCAGAGAAAAGCAGTCAATCCCTCCCCATTTCTCTGGTCTCTGGCCGTGCTTTGTGCTCACTGGCTTGTGACTGCCTGTTTATGTCTTTGGCTCACAGCCCCCATTTGGAAGCTCCAAGCCCAGCGGATACCTATCACACACCGCTGTGGTGCTCCTTTTGGAGGAGGAAGGAGGGGGTCTCTCTGGATCTGCTACCTGTGGGTTGCCTGCTTGAAGAGCAGTGGTTCAACTGTGCCATGGATCATGGTTTAAGGTAAATCTGAGCTGAGAGCTCACTCCTCTGCTCCATCTCTGTAGCCGGTTCCCCGCTCCAATACCTGGCAGCTCTGCTACAGACAGACACCCTTGGTCTTTCTGTGACCCTGGGGGTCTGAGACCACAGGCCCCCTGCGAGGGCTTTAGCTCTGCTTAGCCTCTGGAGCGATGTCCTCAGTGGCACAGACTTCTAAAAGTTCTGATTTTGTGCTCCACCGCTTGCCGGGTGCTAGCCCCTCTACCCCCCAGTTTATGTTCAGGTCACTTTGGATTCAGTTCTCCGCATGTCCTTCCTTACAGAAAGTGTTTAATTTTCTTTGCCTAGAATTGTTGCTCTTCTTCTCTTCCATCTCCTGTTGAGTTTGTAGGTGTTCAGAATGGTTTGATAACTATCTAGCTGAACTCCTGGGACCTAATGATATTTCAGTCTGCTACTGCTCTGCCATCTTGCTTCTTCCCCTCTTTTTCTTTTTCAGTTTTTTAGTAGAATTCACATGTGAGGCCATCTGGTCCTGGGATTTGTTGGTTGGGAATTTTTTGTTTATGGATTAAATTTCATGGCTGATTATCAGTCTCTTCTACTTTTCTGTTTCTTCCTATTTGTTTTGATAGTTTATATGTTTCTTGGAACTTATCCATTTCTTCTAGATTGTCCAATTTGTTGGCACATAACTTTTCATAATATTCTCTTATCATTGTATTTCTGTGGTGTTGGTTTTCATTTCAATTCTCTCACTTGTGATTTTATTTATTTGAGTCTTTTTTTTTCCTGGATAAGTTTGGTAGAAGTTTATCAATTTTTTAAGATTTTTTTAAAAAATAATTTGAGTCAGAGAGATAGAGAGCACACACATGAGCAGGAGGGAGAGGGAGAAGGAGAAGCAGATTTTGTATTGGGCTAGGAGCCTGATGTAGGAATTGATCTCAGGACCCAGAGATCAAGACCTGAGTGGAGCACAGACACTTAACCATCTGAGATGCCCAGGCACCCTGTGGTTTTTCAGTTTTTGAATTTTTTTCCTCAAAGACCCAGCTTCTGGTGTTACTGATCTATTGGTTTTTTGGTTTCTATATCATTTAGTCTGCTCTAATCTTTATTATTTCCTTCCTTCTGCTGGCTTTAGGTTTTGTTAGTTCTTTTTAGCTTATTTTAGGTGTTATGTTGCTTGAAATTTTTCTTTTTTCATAAAGTAGGCTTGTATTAATGTATATTTCCAAGAACCACTTTTCCTGCATCTCCAAGTTTTGGATCATTGTGTTTTCATTTTCGTTGCCATGCAATTTTTCTTTATTTCCTGGTTGGCCCATTCAGTATTTGGTAGCATGTTATTTAACCTCCATGTATTGTGGTATATACAGATTTTTTCTTGTGGTTGACTTCCAGTTTCATGGCATTGTGGTCAGGGAAGGTGCATGATATGATTTTGACCATATAGAATTTGTTGAAGCTTGTTTTGTGGCCTAATATGTGATCTGTTCTTGAGACTGTCCCATGTGCACTTGAAAAGAATGTGTACTTTGCTGTTTTAGGATGGAATGGTTATGAATATAGCTGCTAAACCCATTGGGTCTACTGTGCCATTCAAAGCTATTGTTTCCTTGTTGATTTTCTATTTAGAGAATCTGTCCATTGAGAAAGTGGGGTATTAAAGTTCCCTACTAATATTGTACTTTATTGATTTGATCCTTTACGTTTGTTATTAACTGTTATATGTATTTGGATGCTCCCATTTTGGGGACGTAAGTATTTGCAATTTTTATAACTTCTTTTTCGATTCTCCCCTTTATGTAGCATCTTTGTTTGTCTCTTGCTGCAGTTTTTGTCTGAAAGTATATTTTGTCTGATATAAATATTGCCACTCTTGGTTTCTCTTGCCATCCTTTTGCATGATGTTTATCTATCTCCTTACTTTCAATCTTCATGTGTCTTTAGGCCTAATATGAATCTCTCCAAAGTAGCATAAAGATGAGTCTTGGTTTTTTATCCATTCTGTCGCCCTGTATCTTTTGATTGGAGTGTTTAGTCCACTTATATTTTATACTCAAATTATTGATAGTTATTTATTTATTATCATTTTATTACTTTTTTTGTGGTTGCTTCTGAAGATTTCCTCTCCTCCTTACTTGTCTTTTGTGATTTTCTGGGGTTTTTTTTTAGTATATATATTGATTTCCTTCTTTACTCTTTCCATATTTATTTGTGGTTTCTGACTTGTGGTTACCATTATGTTTGTATATAATATCTATGTATAGCCGTCTATATTACTTTGACGGTCATTTAAGTTTGAACCCCTTCTTTTTTTTTTTTTCTTTTTTAAAGAATTATTTTAGGAAAAGAGACTACTTGACAGTACAGGGAGGCAGGGCAGAGGGAGAGGGAGAGCGAATCTCAAGCAGGCTCCATGGAGCCCAATGTGGGGCTTGATCTCATGACCCTGAAATCACAACCTGAGCTGAAATGAAGAGTTGGATGCTTAACTGACTGTGCCACCCACGTGCCCCAAGTTTGAACCCATTCTTGATTCTTCTCTTTCTTATGTTTTAGGCATATGGTGTCATATTTTACATGCTTTTATTTTGTCAGTTCCTTGACCACTTTTCTTTACAGAAATATTCATTTTACTGTTTTGGTGTTTCCTACCTTGGTACTGTCATTTTTGGTCTTTCCTTTCCACTCAAAGAGTCACCTTTAATATTTCTTGCAGGGCTGTTTATTTATGGATCATGAACTCTTTTAGTTTTTGTTTGTCTGGGAAACTCTTCCTCTCTCCTTCTGTTCTGAATGATAGCCTTGCTGGATACAGTATTCTTGGCTGCACATTTTTTTCATTCATCACTTTAAATATATCACGTTCCTTCCTTCTGGCTTGGGAAGTTTCTACTGAAAAATACCAGTAGTCTAATGGGGTTTCCCTTGTATGTTATTTTATTTTATTACTTTTTTTAAGATTTTATATATTTGTCAGAGAGAGAGAGTGGCAGGCACAGGGATAGGCAGACTCCCTACTGAGCAAAGGAGCCTGATGCCAGGACTCAGGCCCAGGACTCTTGGATCATAACCAGAGCTGAAGGCAGATACTTAACAGACTTAGCCACCCAGGCGTCCCTTTTCTTTTCTTTTCTTTTTATCTTGCTGCTTTTACACTTTTTAAAATCACACTATATTTTACCAGTTTAACTAAAATAGGTCTTGCTGTTAATCTGCTTTCATTGATATTGCTTGGGGTTCTTTGTGTGTCCTAGATCTGGATAGCTCTTTCCTGCTCCAGATTAGGGATGTTTTCAGTTATTATTTCTTCAAATATATTTCCTGTTCCCTTTTCTCTCTTCTTCTTCTTCTGGGACTCTTATAATACAAAAATTATTATGTTCGGTTGAGTCACTGAGTTGCCTAAGTCTGTTATTGTTTTGCATAGTTTTTTCTGTCTTTTGTTCAGCTCGATTACTTCCCATTGCTCTCTCTTCTAGCTCATTAATTTTTTTTCCTGCCTTCCAGCCTCCTGTTCATTCCGTTAAGCGTGTATTTCATGTCATTGAGTGCTTTATCTGTGCTATGTTATTCATTATCTCTGTGTTAAGGGACTCACTGATGCCTTCCACTTTTCCTAGGTCCAGTGAATGTATTTACGATTATTACTTTAAATATTCTATCAGCCATTTAAATTATATCTGTTTCACTTCATTCTCTAACTATGACTTTGCCCTATTCTTTCATTTGGGACAAATTCCTGTCTTCTCATGTTGTCTAAGTCTGTATGCCCATTTCTGTGTATTAGGAAAGTCAACTGTATCCCCTGTTCTTGAGGGTAATGGCCTTATGATGAGGAGGTCTTATAATACCTAGGTCCTATACTGCTATGTAGTATCCTCTATTCCCCAGAGCCTGACACTTCAAGAACTGTCTTTAACATGTACTGCATGTGCTCTGCTGTTATGCTCTGCCATTTTATCCTTCAGACCAGCCATCTGCAGAGGCTGTCTTTGCTTGTTGTGGGCAGTCTTTGGTCCCTGGCCCGATTATGGCATGTTTTAATTAGGTATTCTCCAGTCTGCTTGTGAAATGAGACCTCTTGTCACCACCACTGGAACTGAGACTCTGTAAATCTTCTGGATAGGGAGACATAGTGTGGCATGGATTTGGGCGGTGATGGGTGCTTCTGGGGGCAAGAACATGCTATGCTCAGAGACAGACAAGCTTACTAGAAAGGGGAGTCTCACCAGAGCATGGGGAGGTGGGGATTGGTGTAAGCAAGTTAGATAGGAAGTGTCTGCTCTATGCTGGTTTATACATGTGGCCCTGTGCTTATGCTGAGCGGCAGGGGAGGGAAAGGGCATTGCTAGTTCCTTTGTTCTCAGAGGGGTCTCTCCATGAATGGTGCCTCTCTGGGCCTCACTCTGAAATGAATACATCATGTCCCTACTGTGTACTTCAGGCACTCTTCAGATCACTGTTTCTGTGCTGTATGACCACAGGCTGTTTGCCCTGCCTTACCTCCACAAACAGCCCCACTGCACTTAGGGCTCTGTTCATGCAAAGCCCATTAATTCAAGGAATTAATTTCTGCTACTTTAAAAAACATGGCTCCCTCCCCACTGCAGCAGCCACGATCACTTTCTTTCCCAAGCCACGTCTCTACACTTACTACCTTCTTCACTGTGGCCTCTTCTCTACCTTTACTTGTGGAGTTTGTTATGCCAGTCTTCAGGTGATTTCTGGGGTACTTAGGATGACTCAATATTTACCTAATTGTATTTTTGGGATGAGGGGAGCCTAGGGTCCTCCTACTCCACTGCCATCTTCCCCTCAGCCCCCCTCATAGTAAAGACATTTAAAAAATAAAACATAAGCCTTCTGTCTAGTAGAGGAGTGGATCTCTTTCCATGTTCATGGCCTGTAGATAGTAAGGGAAGAATTGTTGGAATAAAACCACATGACAGCAATTAGCAATGGTAAAAAAAAAAAAAAAAACAACTCTTAATTTCAAGTCCTGGCACACATGGTTCTGGGTTTCTAGACAGCACCACTTTTTGTCTTTAAGGATGGTTCAATGGCCATTGCCTGTCTTTCCTTTGAGAATGTTTTCTTGTGGAAATTAACCTAGTTGTACATCTTGTGTGGATTCTTACTGTCATATCAGTGAATTAGGCAAAATTTATGAAGTGTATGATTTCATGAAAAATAATGGAATAGAAAGTTTTAAGGCTTGGTCTTCCCACCGAAATACCCACTAAAAGGGAAAAATTTCTCACAGTCAACCATTTTGGAACTCTGGAACCTGATCAGAAACTTAAAGAAACCAGAGGAGTGCATAATGAAAGGAGAGACTACTGAAATTTAGTAAAAGAGTGACGTGCATGAACCAGCTATTAACCGCCTTTCTTCTGCCCTGCCATGATTGTGGTGATAGTGTGCATTTCTGGAGTGGCTGGCTGATTTCAGTGCAGGCAGTAAGGACTTCATCCTCCATAATTTGGAGACTCATTTTAATCAGTCTGGTCACCCTCGACCAGCAAAGATGCTTACTCTTGTTTCTGCAGCTTCCATAGCTGTGACTACTATCAAAAAATTTAGAGATGTTTTCTTTTCCCTCTTTTGGATCCCAGCATTTGTGTAAACTCTGTTAGAATTCTGCATGACTGGGGGGATAATGGAAAAGAAACATCTGTGACCACGGATGGATAACTGTAGACATACTTAGCAATAAACTTAACCAAGAAGGCCCAAATTTGTGCACCAAAAACTGCAAAACATTGTTGAAAGTTATTAAAGAAGACCTAAGTAAATAGAAGGACATCCCATATACATGGATTGGGAAACTTAATATCATTAAGATGACAATACTAGCTAAAGCAATCTAGAGATTATATTCAATCCCTATGAAAAAATAATCCATATATAGAAGTTCAATATTTTATAATTCTAAAAGTTGTTTGATTTGTATAGACAGTAATTAGAGGTTGTCAGGAGTTAGGTGGGAGAGGGGCAAATAGGTTATTACTTTATGGATGCATAATTTCTGTTTGGGATGATTTGAAGTTCTGGGTATAGATAGTGGTGATGGGTGCACAACACTATGAATGTACTTAATAATTTAATTAATTTATGCCACGTAAATTTAAAAATGGCTATAGTGGTTAAGTTTTATATCCTATGTATATATGAATAAAATTTAATGTGGCTATTGTTTTTGAGAATTGCTGCTCTAACTTAAAAATTAATGAGAAAACCCTTTGGTTTTCTTTCTTTTTTTTTTAAGATTTATTTATTTGACAGGATGAGAAAGTTGGGGAGAGGGGAGAGGGAGAGAGAAACCCAAGCAGACTCCATGCAGAGCTCAGAGCCCGACCTGGGGTTTAATTTCACAACCCTGAGATCAGACCTAAGCTGAAGCCAAGAGTCACTTGCCTAACCAACTGTGCCACCAAAAACCCTTTGGTTTTCTTTGTGGTGTTTCTTTTTTTTTTTTTTTTTTTTTAAGATTTTATTTATTTATTTGACAGAGAGAGATCACAAGTAGACAGAGAGGCAGGCAGAGAGAGAGAGAGAGAGAGAGGGAAGCAGGCTCCCTGCCGAGCAGAGAGCCCGATGCGGGACTCGATCCCAGGACCCCGAGATCATGACCTGAGCCGAAGGCAGCGGCTCAACCCACTGAGCCACCCAGGCGCCCCATTTTGTGGTGTTTCTTAAGTTATCCTTTAATCTTTAATCATATTTAGGTTTTCTACATGAATTATAGATACAGCTTCTTCTAAAAAACTTTTTGTTTTTAAACAAAACAATTGTTTTTTTCTGGTTTTGATAAAATAACATTAAGTCAGTAGCTAAGAGCCCAACTTTGAACTAAAAAAGTTTTGAATTATAACTGCCATTTATTAGCTATGTGACTGTGGGTTATATAATTTAATTCTGTAGGACAAAGTTTTCTCTTTAGTTTTATGGGCATCATAATAGCTATCTCATACATTTATTGTATTAAATGAAATAATCCAGGTACAACATTTAGCACAGTCCCAGATACCTACTAGTTACACGTTAAGAGTAATTCTCATTGCAATGAAATTTTTAAACCTCAAAATTACTTAAAAATTTAGAAAATATACTCCCAAAGAAATTTTAAGATAGAACAGCTTCCACATTGGTCACTTCAGCTCCTCAGTGGCATGATCAGAATTCAGATCTTCTCCTTTTGCTACTCTGTTATCCTCAAAGTGTTAACCCTTATCTTCAGATTAGGTTTCCTCATGGTCATAAGATGACCACTCAATTTTTTGTCTTCAAATCCAGTCAACACAGCATCTAGCAAAAGAAAACACCATCTCTTTGTGCATTTCTTTTTTTTTTTTCCTTTTTCTTTTCTTTCTTTTTCTTTTCAGTGTAATGTGCGTGTTTCTTTTTAAGAACAAGGGAATCTTTTTTGGGAAAACTTCCAACACCCTTCCCTTCATGACTTATTGACTAAGTCATATCCTCACTTCCTAAATGATCACAGGTAAGGAGAGAGGGATTATGGATTACCTAGGGGTAGGTGGGCTTAGAAAAATCAAGATTTAACAAGCAGAAAAGAATATCCAATGGAAAACAGTCTCTTCAACAAATGGTGTTGGGAAAAATTGGATAGGAACATGCAGAAGAATAAACTGGACCACTTTCTTACACCATACACAAAAGTAAATTCAGAATGGATGAAAGACCTAAATGTGAGGCAGGACACCACTAAAAATCCTAGAGGACAACATAAGCCGCAGCTTCTTACTAGATATGTCTCCTGAAGCAAGGGAAACAAAAGCAAAAATAAACTATCGGGAGGGGTTGCCTGGTGGCTCATTCAGTTAAGTGTCTGACTCTCAGTTTCAGCTCAAGTTGTGATCTCTGGGTCGTAAGATGGAGTGTGCATTGGGCTCCACCTTCAGCATGGAGTCTGTTTGTCCCTCTCCCTCTGCTCCTACCTCTGCTTGCTCTCTCTCTAAAGTAAATAAATAAAATCTGTAAAAAAAGTATTGGTGAGAATGAAGAGAAAATACTGTTGGTGGGAATGCAAACTGGTATAGCCACTCTGGAAAACAGTAGGGAGGGTCCTCAAAATGTTAAGAAAAGAACTGCCCTATGATCCAGCAATTACACTACTAGATATTTATCCAAAGAATACAAAAATACTGATTTAAAGGGATACATACACCTTGTTGTTCTTAGCAGCATTATCAACAGTAGCCAAATTATGGAAAGAGCCCAAATGCCCATTAACTGATGAATGAATATAGAAGATACGGTATATATATAAAAAGGAATATTACTTAGCCATATAAAGATTTAAATCTTACCATTTGCAATGACATGGATGAAGCTAGCCAAATAAGTCAGAGAAAGACAAATACCATATGATTTCACTCATATGTGGAATTTAAGAAACAAATGAATAAGAGGAAATGAGAGAGAGACTCTTAACTATAGAGACCAAACTGATGGTTACCAGAGGGGATAGGTTAAATAGGTGATGGGGATTAAGGAATATGTTTTATGGAAGTATGGAATGACTATATTGTACACCTGAAAATAATACTACACTGTATGTTAACTAACTGGAATTTAAATAAACACTTAAAAAGAAACATCAAGATTTATCCCTGAGGTTTGGGTTGTGTCACTTATTAAAGAGTGGATGCTTAAACAAAATTGGTGTTGTATAACTTGGAGAAATGGGTACATACCATAGCTGTTAGTCTGCATTATGGAATATTTGCCATTTCTTTTTAATCCTCACATAAAGGAGATTCAGTTATCTAACTGCTTAGTTCCTTGCCAGTGTCATCCATCAGTTATTACACAATAATGCCAATTTCATTCTTTTTTCACTCTTAAAAAAAGTTGTTTCTTTCTGTTGTTCCTACTACTGCAGAAGGTTACTGAAGTGTCACAGCTAAGAATGGCAAGTACCTAGGAATATTAGGTTTCCCTGAAACAGTTAAAAAATGTGAATGCCATGATAACTATAGCTGCTTTCTTAAGGCGAATTTTACCTTGGGATGGAAGCAAATAATTAGTATTAGTGTACCTGAGTTATAAATACAAAATCTTGCTTTCCAAGCTATAAAAAATTGATTAGGAAGTTATTATTCTATTTACTTTCTATCTAAATTAGGTGATCTATTAGCAACACCCTGATGAGAACTAAACACAGTATTATAATATATGTGTGCAGGAATAAAAAAGAACAGTTTTCATTGTACCAAAGAGTTTATAAAGGATAGGGGTGTATTTATATAGTAATATATGTAGGAAATCCTTTAATTTTCCGGATTCCTTCTCCATACCTCCATTTATTTTTTATTTAAATTCAATTGAATTAACATATACTGTATTATTAGTTTCAGAGGTATAATTTAGTGATTCATCAGTTGTATACAACACCCAGTGTTTATTACTCCAAGTGTTCTTTTTTTTTTTTAAAGGTTTTATTTATTTATTTGACAGACAGCAATCACAAGTAGGTGGAGAGGCAGGCAGAGAGAGAGGAGGAAGCAGGCTCCCTGCTGAGCAGAGAGCCCGATGCGGGGCTCGATCCCAGGACCTTGGGAACATGACCTGAGCTGAAGGCAAAGGCTTTAACCCCCTGAGCCACCCAGGCACCCCTCCAAGTGTTCTTCTTAATGCCTATCACCCAATTACCCCATCCCCCCTACCTCCCCTCCAGCAACCCTCAGTTTGTTTCCTGTAGTTAAGATTCTCTTATGATTTTCGTCTTACTTTATTTTTTCCCTTCCCCTATGTTTATCCATTTTGTTTCTTAAATTCTACTTAAGAGTTAAATTATATGGTATTTGTTTTTCTCTGACTGACTTATTTCACTTAGCATAATACCCTCTAGTTCCATCCATGTCGTTGCAAATGCCAAGAGTTCATTCTTTTTGATGGCTTAGTAATATTCCTGTGTGTGTGTGTGTGTGTGTGTGTGTGTGTGTGTGTGTGTGTGTGTGTGTGTGTACACCATATCTTCTTTATCCCTTCATTTCTCAGTGGACATTTGGGTTCTTTCCATAGTTTGGCTCTTATGGACATTGCTGCTATAAATACTGTGGTGCAGGTACCCCTCCTTCAAATCACGATTTTTGTATCCTTTGGATAAATACCTAGTAGTGCAATTGCGGAGCTGTAGGGTAGCTCTCTTTTTAACTTTTGAGGAACCTCCATACTGTTTTCCAGAGTGGATGTGCCAGTTTGCATTCCCACCAAGAGTATAAGAATGTTCCCCTTTCTCTGCATCCTTGCCAACATCTGTTGTTTCCTAGGTTGTTAATTTTAGCCATTCTGACCAGTGTGAGGTGGATCTTACTGTGGCTTGGATTTGCATTTACTTGATGATGAGTGATATTGAGCATCTTTTCATATGTATGTTGATCATCTGTATATCTTCTTTGGAGAAATGCCTGTTTGTGTCTTCCGCCCATCTCTTGACGGGAGTTTTTTGTTTGTTGTGTGTTGAGCTTTATAAGTCTCTTTGTATGTTTTAGATACTGACCCTTTATCAGATATGTCATTTTCAAATATCTTCTCCCATTGTGTAGGTTGTCTTTTGGTTTGTTGATTGTTCCTTTGATATGTTAGAAGTTTCGATATAGTCTTAATAGTTTATTTTTTCTTTTATTTCCCTTGCCTCAGGATACATACCTGGAAAAAAAAAATTGCTCCAGCTGATGTCAGAGAAGTTAATGATTTCCTGTCTCACATTTAGGTCTTGAATCTGTTTTGAATTTACTTTTGTGTATGGTATAAAGAAGTGATCCAGTTTCACTATTTTGCAAGTAGCTGTCTGGTTTTCCCAATACTCTTTGTTGAAGATCTTTTTCCCATTGCATATTCTTGTCTCCTTTGTCAAAGATTAACCATATCATTCTGGGATTATTTCTGGTCGAACTATTGTCGAACTATATGTCTATTTTTGTGTCCGTATCCTACTGTTTTGGTTATTACAGCTTTGTAGTATCTCTCAAGTCTGGGATTTGATACCTCCAGTTTTGTTCTTCTTTTTCAAGATTACTTTGGCTATTTGGGGTCTTGGGTGGTTCCATACAAATTTAGGATTACTTTTTAGTTCTGTGAAAAATGCTATTGGTACTTTGATAAGGGTATGGTTACTAAGAAATTGCTGCTTACTGTATTGTATGCAGCTGTTTTTAGAAAAGCAGAAAATAAGATACTTCCTAGAATATGGAAAGAAGTAGGTAATATTTCAAAAATAATTCTGGAGTTTTACTATAACTGTGTAAAAGTATGGAATGTGAGGCATGAAAACATATTGCCTAGATTTCCTGCTGCAAGGAACATAATTCACTGATGGGCCCACCCGCTGCCTTTTAGACCCACTCTCAAGTTCATGCCAAGGCCATGAATCCCAAGTGATCCTTCCAGGCAGTGACTGCACATGATGGGCGTTGTAAGGCAGGTCCTTTACAATGAGATGCAGGATTCCTTTACTGGGATATTTTGGCTCAAGGACTTCCCATTAGTTGGGCCAAAACTTTCTTAGAGCTGTGCTACAGTCTCATACTCTTCCCACCCAGGCCTCTTTTCCTTCCCTTTTCCCATCACAATCTGAAGGCTCTCTTACCTTCCTTTCTCATCACTGATTATAAGCTAATCCCCATATCTTTTGCTTGTCTAATCCTTTTTGTCATATGCTTGTTAGAAGCCTCAAACCAGCACAGAAACACAGACCTACAGTACTGACAGAAAATGGACCAAAATGATGACTTAAAGAAAAAAAAAACATTCTTACAGAAAGATTCCTGATACTATATGTAGATACTCTGTCCTTTTTAGGAGCTAGGGTTTAATTCTTCTTTCCAATGTGGGATGGGCTTAGTGACTTGCTTCCAATGAACAGAGCAGTATCTGCCAGTAACCCCCTTTAAAATACCAATCCCTGCTCCACACAAACACAGGAACCTTTTTAGACATTTTTTCATAATGTCCCCAATTGAAGTTCTAAAGATTTCTTTTTTTTTTTTTTTAATTTATTTGACAGAGTTCACAAGTAGACAGAAAGACAGGCAGAGATAGAGGAAGAAGCAGGCTCCCCACTGAGCAGAGACCCCCCAATGCCTGGCTCTATCCCAGGACCCTGGGATCACGACCCAAGCCAGAGGCAGAGGCTTTAACCCACTGAGCCACCCAGGCGCCCCCCGCCCCCCCCCGTTGAAGTTTTTAATACTGTAAATATATTGTATATCTGTTTATCTACTATTTATATACCCATGTTTTATGCATAAGAAGAACTTAAATTTTTTTGCCCCTAGGAATGAATTTTTACTCCCTTAAGGGTGTTATAATAACTCCCACTGAGAATGCACAGAACAGAGTATGGAAAGGGAAAATTTCTATCTTGTTGTGGAGAAATCTGGCAGACACCACTTTAACAAAGTGATCACAGTTAACATAACCAGTGATAAATCCTGTTAATGCCACGTATACCCAGTATGATACAGTGAGAAGGGTAGTTTGCCTTTGTAGGAGTCTTCCCCAGAACACATAACCCATGTGTCATCACAAGAAAACATCTAACCAACCCAAATTGAGGGATAGTCTATTAAATATCTGGCCAGCACCCTTCAAAAGTATCAATGGAATAAAAAACAAGGCAAGACAGAAACTGTCCTAGATCATTCAAGACTAAGGAAACATGACTACTAAATGTAATGTGTTATTCTGGATCCTTGCACAGAAAAAGATCACTAGGAGAAAAATGGGTGGAATATGGTTGAAGTCTGTTGTTTAGTTAATAGTATTTTATCAGTGTTAATTTCTTACTTTTGACAAGTGTACCATGGTTTTTCAAGACAATATTAGGGAAAGCTGGAGGAAGGGTAAAAGAGAACTCACTCTGCTGTCTTTGTAACTTCTCTGTAAATCTAAAATTATTACAAAATTAAAAGTTAAAAAGAGTATTCAAAGAATAAAGATCATCTATATTCATTACATGAAAATAATGGTGCAGGTATTAAAAGAGAAGTAAATATATATAGATGGCTAGAATTATAAATATTAATCTAATCTGAAAATGTGAGTTTTGTAGATGTATTAGTAAATGAAAAAATATAGTAGGTGTAATATTTCTCAAATTAGTGAAGCTGTGATACAGTGTCTCATGACATCTGTGCACAATTAATTCAAATTGTCCTGGATATAAGCAGAGTCACATGTATTCAAAACTGGCTAGAGAACCATAAAAAATATTGATAAACCATAAGAGGAAATGTATCAAGTTGGGGAATATGTCTAGGTGCACCAAGAATCAGTGTTATGTCCTTATATAGCTGCTGCATTAATGATGTAGAAAAGGGAGTAAAAGCCATGTTAATGAAATTCACAGATTATATTAAATTGCAAATAGCAGTAAGGGCAGTAAAGCATTATAAAGGTACCTAGAGAACTTAGAAA